>NC_077230.1:226919006-227545050 GCF_027887165.1 Monodelphis domestica
AGAATAATTTGTTCCAGCTGCCATGAGTGCTTAGAGCCTGGTCAGTAATTGAAGATGCCAAGGTCATACACTGCAATCTGGGCCATCACCAGTCAATCTGCCATTTGTCCTGTCACTGGACTTTGATGACTCTGGAAAAGAGAGGGAGTATGAGGACTTTGTACAACTCTGCTTCACTTAAATCTAATTTACTTGACAGTCAAAAGACATCACCCATACCATTTTAATTATGTTATTTTGGTCCTGTTCAAGTAGGAAGGATAACTAACCATTTTCTGGCCATGTAATCATACTTCTCATTTCTCTGAATTTTTTCCCTTCAATTTAACATTTCTTCAGTGCCTATTATAATACATGACTCTGTGATAGATTCAACAAAGTCTTTGCCCCCAAGCAGCTAATAGTCTACTGGCTGAAATCTACTTTCCTAAACATACACATCTGAGCATGCTTAAGGATCTACTATTATTATTATTCTTCATGAATTCTGAGGTAATGTGTTCGCTTTTCCCTAAGGTTCTAGAAATTTCCACTTCTCCAACCAGTTCTCCTTCTGGTCAGAATTAAGTCCAGAGGTAGCTCCTCCATCGCTTCCTTTGTCTTTCAAGAGATGGGATCATTGACAAAATGATTTAATACTTTAGCAAGAAAAAAGATAGAATATTTTGCCCTTTTTATGAGTACAATTGGCAAGAGTTACAATAGGCACCTATGGCCTCATTCCAAATTTGTTCTTTCTTTTGGCTACAGTTTACTTAGTATATTGGCATTATATGAGTTTTCCTTCATGCCCACCGAGAATGTACTTTCTCCTGCTCTTCCCTTCTTGGAATCTCTGGTTTCCTTTACAACTTAGTTCAAGATGGAACTGCTGAGATATTTCGCCAGATTAATAGGAGTCCATCAATCAATACTATGATTTTGACTAGCTTTGAATCTACCTGATGTCACTGTCATCTGTCCCATATTTTGTTATTTGGTTCACCAGATTTTTCAAGTATTACCTTCTAAATGAGGCCTTTCTACTAGTTCTCTCTCTCTTCAAACTGTCATTCATTTCATAGATATTATACATTTCTATAGTCTCATATTGTCTCCCCTGGCCATTCTCTTGGCAGTATTGCCAGACTCCATGCTGCTTAGACCAAAGGTCATTCTTAAGGCTTTTAACCTCCTTTATAACTGAAACTCCTGTCCTAGAGCATCACTATCCTGACTTGTGACCACCAGCAGACCCCACACGAGCTTTATTTCAATCTTTACTTTCAGGCTTTCATTTCATTGGCTTAATTTGTCCCATTGACTCCTCTTCTCCCACTATCCCCAAGTCTAGACCAGGGCCAAATCAACATGGCCATTGTTTGTTCCAAGAAGGGATGTGTCTACCCCTTGTAGCCCCACTCACAATTCCTATCAATTTCAGGTCCAAGGTCCTCCTCCCTGACTACCATTTCCCTGTATGTTTCTCTCCCTATTAGATTATAAACCCTTCAAGGGCAGTAACTCCTTTGCTTTTGTGTTTATATTCCTGGTGCTTAATGCACTGCTGAACTATAATGTACCTTTAATAAATGCCTTTCATCCATTTGCTCATATATTCATGCATTCACTCATTCACTACTTAAAGTGTATATGTCTCCATGACTTGTCTAAAAAGGGTTCATGGAAGAAATTAAGAGATTAGAAAGAGGACTAGACTGCCCTTGAGGATGAGTCAGTGGTCAGCTAGGGGGAAGAAATGAAGGGAGAAAGGAAAGGAGGGAGATGGGGAAGAGGCACAAAATATGGCTCAGTGTTTCATTGATAGCACTACCCAAAATGATATGCCAGATTATCTCATGGTAAAATAAGAATATCTAGGAACCAGTTAGTTCAGGGAATTGAGCCAGGCCTAGGGATGGGAGATTCTGGGTTCAAATTTGGAACCAGGACTTCCAAGTTGTATGACACTGGGCAAGTCGCCTAATCCCCATTTTGTAGCTCTTATCTCTCTTTTGCCTTGGAATCAATATATAGTATTTATTCTAAGACAGAAAGTAAGGGTTTAATTTTTTTAATAATATTTTATTTGATCATTTCCAAGCATTATTCATTAGAGACAAAGATAATTTTCTTTCCCTCCCCCCCATAGCCGACGCGTGATTTCACTTGGTATCACATTGTGTTCTTAATTCGAACCCATTGCCATGTTGTTAGTATTTGCATTAGAGTGTTTGTTTAGAGTCTCTCCTCTGGCATGACCCCTCAACCGCTGTAGACAGGCAGTTGCTTTTCTTCAGTGTTTCTACTCCCACTGTTTGTCCTCTGCTTATGGATAGTGTTTTTCTCCTAGATCCCTGCAGATTGTTCAGGGACATTACACTGCCACTAATGGAGAAGTCCATTACATTCGATTATACCACAGTGTATTAGTCTCTGTGTACGATGTTCTCCTGGTTCTGCTCCTCTCGCTCTGCATCACTTCCTGGAGGTTGTTCCAGTCCCCATGGAATTCCTCCACTTTATTATTCCTTTAAGCACAATAGTATTCCATCACCAACATATACCACAATTTGTTCAGCCATTCCCCAATTGATGGGCATCCCCTCGTTTTCCAATTTTTGGCCACCACAAAGAGCGCAGCTATGAATATTCTTGTACAAGTCTTTTTCCCCATTATCTCTTTGGGGTACAAACCCAGCAGTGCTATGGCTGGATCAAAGGGTAGACATTATTTTATCGCCCTTTGTTACTAAATCAGCAAAGAAAATTTTGGGGAGTTCAATGGGTATGGCACTAAATAGATAATAAGTTTGGGTAAGATGTTCATTTTTATTATATTGGCTCGTCCTACCCATGAGCAGTTAATGTTTTTACAATTGCTCAAGTTTAGTTTTAGTTGTGTGGAGAGTGTTTTGTAGTTGTGTTCATATAGTTCCTGTGTTTGTCTCGGGAGATAGATTCCTAGGTATTTTATTTTGTCTAAGGTGATTTTGAATGGGATTTCTCTTTCTAGTTTTTGCCGCTGAGCTGTGTTGGAGATATATAGAAATGCCGATGATTTATGTGGGTTTATTCTGTATTCTGCAACTTTGCTAAAGTTGTTGATTATTTCAATTAGCTTTTTGGTTGAATCTCTAGGATTCTTTAAATAGACCATCATGTCATCTGCAAAGAGAGATAACTTGGTCTCCTCCTTGCCTATTTTGATGCCTTCAATTTCTTTTTCTTCTCTAATTGCTACTGCTAGTGTTTCTAATACAATGTCAAATAGTAGAGGTGATAATGGGCATCCTTGTTTCACTCCTTATCTTATTGGGAATGCATCTAGTTTATCCCCATTACAGATAATGTTAGCTGATGATTTTAGATATATACTGTTTATTATTTTTAGGAATGACCCTTCTATTCCTATGCTTTCTAGTGTTTTTAATAGGAATGGGTGTTGTATTTTATCAAAGGCTTTTTCTGTGTCTATTGAGATAACCATGTGGTTCTTGTTGGTTTGCTTGTTGATGTGGTCAATTATGTGGATGGTTTTCCTAATATTGAACCAGCCCTGCATCCCTGGTATAAATCCTACTTGATCATGGTGGATGACTATTCTGATCACTTGCTGGAGTCTTCTTGCTAGTATCCTTTTAAAGATTTTTGCATCTATATTCATTAGGGAGATTGGTCTATAATTTTCTTTCTCTCTTTTTGACCTGCCTGGTTTTGGAATCAGTACCATGTTTGTGTCATAAAAGGAGTTTGTTAGAACTCCCTCTTTGCTTATTATGTCAAATAGTTTGTATAGTATTGGGATTAACTCTTCTCTGAATGTTTGATAGAATTCACTTGTGAATCCATCGGGCCCTGGGGATTTTTTCTTAGGAAGTTCTTTGATGGTCTGTTGGATTTCATTTTCTGATATGGGATTATTTAAGAATTCTATTTCTTCTTCTATTAGTCTAGGCAGTTTGTATTTTTGTATATATTCATCCATATCCCCTAAATTGGTGTATTTATTGCCATATAATTGGGCAAAGTAATTTTTAATGATTGCCTTTATTTCCTCTTCATTGGAGGTGATGTCCCCCTTTTTATCTTTGATGCTGTTAATTTGCTTTTCTTCTTTCCTTTTTTAAATTAGATTGACCAGTACTTTGTCTATTTTGTTTGTTTTTTCAAAGTACCAGCTTCTTGTCTTATTTATTAAATCAATACTTCTATCACTTTTGATTTTATTAATTTCTCCTTTAATTTTTAGGATTTCTAGTTTGGTTTTCTGATGGGGGGTTTAAATTTGATCGCTTTTGAGTTTTTTTAATTTGCATTTCCAATTGATTGATCTCTGCTCTCCCTAGTTTGTTAATATATGCACTCAGGGATATGAATTTACCTCTGATTACTGCTTTGGCTGCATCCCAAAAGGTTTGAAAGGATGTCTCGCCGTTGTCACTCTCCTCGATGAAATTATTAATTGTTTCTATGATTTCTTCTCTAACTAAACAATTTTGCAGTATCATATTGTTTAATTTCCAATTAGTTTTTTATTTGGTTTTCCATGTATCATTATTGATCATTATTTTTATTGCCTTGTGATCTGAAAAGGCTGCATTTATTATTTCTGCTTTTCTGCATTTGTATGACTTGTTTCTGTGACCTAGTATATGGTCAATCTTTGTGAATGTGCCATGAGATGCTGAGAAGAAGGTGTGTTCTTTTTTGTCCCTATTTATTTTTCTCCATATGTCTATTAATTCTAATTTTTCTAAGATTTCATTCACTTCTTTTACCTCTTTCTTATTTATTTTTTATTTGATTTATCTAAATTTGATAATGGTTGGTTCAATTCTCCCACTAATATGGTTTTACTGTCTATTTCTTCCTTCAATTCTCCTAGTTTCTCCATTAGAAATTTGGGTGCTATACTATTTGGTGCATATATGTTGATTAGTGATATTTCTTCATTATCTAAAGTCCCTTTTAACAGAATATAATTACCTTCCCTATCCCTTTTAATCAGGTGTATTTTTGCTTTGGCTTTATCAGATATCATGATTGCAACTCCTGCCTTCTTTCTGTCAGTTGAAGCCCAGAAGGTCTTACTCCATCCTTTAATTCTGACCTTGTGGGTGTCTACCCACCTCATGTGTGTTTCTTGAAGACAACATATGGTAGGGTTTTGGATTCTAATCCATTCTGCTATTTGTCTACGTTTTATGGGTGAGTTCATCCTATTCACTTTCAAAGTTATGATTGTCATTTGTGGACTCCCTGGCATTTTGATATCCTTCCCTAATTCTAACCTTTCTTCTTCTGCTCTAACTTTTTAATCCAGTGATTTACTTTAAATCAGTCCCCCTTGTCCCCTCTCTTCATATATTTCCCCTTCTAGCCCCTCCCTTTTTGTTCCCTCCTCCATCCCCCTCTTCTTCCCTCCCTTTTTTATATTCCCTCCCCCCTACCCCCCTTGGTTTTCCCTTCTCCCTACCCTTGTTGGGTAAGATAGATGTTCTTCCCTCTCAGAGTTGATTTCCCTGAGAGTAAGGTTTAAGTAAAAACTCTCTTCCTCTCCTTCTTATAGGAGTTTTCTTCCCCTCCCCTTCCTCTGTGAATCTCTGTGTGAGAAAGATTATTCTATTTGGTTTTTCTTTTCCCCCTATTTACACATTACATTTTCCCCACATATTAATATACATAGATTGATATAAATGTAGTCCTTATAGAGGAGAGTTTGAATAAAAGAAAAAGATAACATTTTTCTCCTTTTCCCTTTCCTTCATATTTACCTTTTCAGGTATTCCATGCTCTTTGTTTTTCGATATTGGACTTTTCACAGACCTCTGGTCTTTTCTTTGCAAAAACTTGGAAATCTTCTATTGTGTTGAATGCCATACTTTCCCTTGGAAGTATATAGTCAGTTTTGATGGGTAGCTGATTCTTGGTTGAAGGCCCAGCTCTCTTGCCTTTCTGAAAATCATGTTCCATGCCTTACGGTCATTCAGAGTGGAACTTGCAAGGTCTTGTGTGACCCTGATTGGCATTCCTTTATATCTAAATTGTCTTTTTCTGGTTTCTTATAACATTTTTTCTTTTGCTTGAAAGGTTTGGAATTTGGCAATTACATTCCTGGGTGTTATCTTTTGGGGATTTAGTGTAGAGGGTGTTCTGTAAACTCTTTCAGTGCCTTTATTGCCCCCTTGTTCTAGAATCTCTGGGCAATTTTCTTTGATTATATCTTGTATTATGATGTCAAGTTTGCTGTTTATTTCTGGCTTTTCTGGTAGTCCAATTATTCTTAAATTGTCTCTTCTCCCTCTATTTTCCAAGTTAATGACCTTGTTGGTGAGATATTTTATGTTCTCTTCTAATTTCTTGGTCTTTTGGCTTTGCTTTATTAATTCTTGCTCTTTTACATGCTCGTTGTCTTCCAATTGGCTGATTCTGACCTTTAATGCCTGGTTTTCCTTTTCAGTTTGGTCAAACTGGTTTTGTAGATGCGTGAATTTCTTTTGCATTATTTCCCACTCTTCCTCCCAGAAGGCTTTTTGATCCTTTCCAATTCAAAATCTTCATGGGTTTGTGGAGAGTTTCCGTTTCCTTTGGAAGGTTTCAGAGCATTTGCTTGTGTTTTCTCTTCTATCTCCTCTGTATTTTGTGTTTTTGCTCCATAAAATGTGTCCAAAGTCGCCCCCTTCTTGTTTTTCTTGGAGTTTTGAGGCTTTTCTGTGCTGTTTTCCATCTCTATATGATTGGGGAAGTCTAGTTTTTCTTATCTCTGTCTGGTGTTCAGAGGCTTTAGCCCCAGGCAAATTGTACGTTCGCGGGTGTTACTGCTCTCGATTCCCTCCCGATGCTTCTTTGCTGACTTACTTCCATGCTCTGAGCCTGGCTTGGCACTATCCGCAAGGTATCTCAGAGCCTTTTTGGGCCAGAAGGGCCTGCACTCTGAGGGGGGAGGGGCCATGGCTTCCCAGAGCTCTGAGGGCTCCTGATAGGATTAACTTCAGCTGGGTTGGACTCAGACAGAAGGATCCAGCCAGGGGACTATAGGCTCCCCTCTGTCTCTCTCTGTTTCCCTGCTGTCTGGGTGCCCCCACGACTGGCTCAGGTTGTTTTCAGGATGTGGCCTTCTGAATAGCTGGCCATGAGATCCTTTTGCTAGCCCTGAGGGTTACTGTTGTTTTAGAAGAGCCTGTACTCTGAGGGGGGAGGGGCTGTGGCTTCCCGGAGCTCCAATGGCTCCTGATAGGATTAACTTTAGCTGGGTTGGACTGAGTGTGTCCTAATGCAGGGACTTTCCCTGAGACTCGGACGGAAGGACCAAGCCAGGGGGCTACAGGCTCCCCTCTGTCTCTCTCTGTTTCCCTGCTGTCTAGGTGCCCCTGCGACTGGATCAGGTTGTTTTCGGGATGCGGCCTTCGGATTAGCCGGCCCTGAGGTCCTTTTGCTGGCTCTTAGGTTCCCGCTGCTGCCTCGGACTCAGTGCTCTGGGTTGGGGGGGATGGGTCCTGGGACCTTCCTTCTGCCTACCCCTTAGATCCAGGTGATCTCGGGTTCTGGCTTTGGGGGGCCATACCTTTTGATCCAGGTCCAGGAGGAGGGTTCCCAGGATCTATCCTGTTGTTTGTTTTGGATTTCAATGCCCTAGGAGCATACAGTTTGAGATCAGTAAGGAAGGGTGTCCGGAGATCTGAACTTTAGCTCTCTCTAAGCCGCCATCTTGACCGGAAGTCCAAGGGTTTATTTTTTAAAGAATATCTGAAATCTGAATTCTCAAATTTAATTCAAATTAATTTGATTTAATAAATATCCACTAAGCTCTTATTATGTGTACAGCTCTGTGATAGACTCTACTAATATACCATGGGTGTCTAGTATAACTCTTGCCAATTCCACTCCAGAGCAGAACCAAAAGAATATTATATATAGTCACAAAAATATTGTTTGATTAATGACTTATGTCTGTCCATCTCCAGAGAAATAACTGAAATATAGAAATAAATAGGATATAGTTTGATTTATACACATATCTTTTTTCAGATGGTGCCTACTTTATTGGGGGAAAGGTTAGGAGAGAGAGTTAACTAGATATTTTAATGTAACTTAAATAAGTAAGTAAATAATTAAAAAACCAGAAAACTATAAAAAGAGTGAAATGTTGCATAATGTTTTGTTTTTGCTGAAGTATTTTGCCAATGATTTCATCTCTTGAAAGGTAGAGGAAGTGATGAAGGAGCTATCTATGAACTTACTTCTGACCAACAGAAGAAGTAGATGGAGAGGTGGGAGTTTCTAAAACCTTAGGGAAAAGTGAACATATTACCTTAGAATTCATGTTATCCTATAGTAGAACCTTGGAACAGGATGTAAAGATAAAAATATAAAATCTGTACCTTCAAGAAGTTGACAGTTTAGTGGGGAAATAGATGGTATAAACCAACAGTATGATATAAGATAAGAGTGTATGTACTAGGGGCAAAGGAGAGGTCCAGGAAAAGTACACCAAGAAAAATTGAGTCAAGGGAAATCACTCAGGGAAGGCTTCAAGGAAGATAGGGTGCATGAACTAAGTTTTCAAGAAAGAAAAGGAAGGGTTACAAAATTGAAGTGAGAGAATAGCAAAAAGATCTTTCTGGGAACTTCTAATTAGAGAACCTAGAACATATAATATGTGAAAGGAAATAATAAGAATTAAAGTCTAATAACTAGGTTGGAGTTAGTGTTGGAGAATATTAAATACCTGGCTAAGGAATTTATATTTTTTTATTCTACAAACAACAGGGAGCCACAGAATGTTATAAGATTATATGAGTAGGGGCAGCTAGGTGGCTTAGTGAATTGAGAATCAGACCTGAAGACAGAAGGTCTTGAATTTAAATTTGGCTTCAGACACTTCCTAGCTATGTGATCCTGGGCAAATCACTTAACCCAATTGCTTATCCCTTACTGCTCTTCTACCTTGAAACATACTTTGTATTGATTCTAAGGAAGAAGATAAGAGTTTTTAAAAAATTATATGATTATAGATCAAGAGCTAGAATGGACCCTAAAGGTCACTTAATCAAAGCAGAACAGTACACAATGGAAAAACAAAACAAAACACTGGACAACCTGGTTTCAAATCTTGCTTCTGTTACTTGGTGTCTAGGTAGCAATTGCCTGAAGAAGTTGGATTTAGATGACCTTTTTGGTCCCTTCCACCTCTAACTCTATATTTATTGAATCCTCTCATTTTGCAAGTGGCAAAATGATGTTATTTGTTCGCAGTCACACAAAAAGTAAGGTAGAATCAAGATTGAAATCTGGTCCTCTGACTTTAAATTCAAATTCAAATTTTCCATTACCTATCTGGATGAGAAGAGAAGAGAGAACATTTTGGTCAGCTGTGAGTAGAAGCTCCAGAATATGAAATACTGTCTTAGGTCTTGGAAACCTATCAGATATTTTCCAGCCTCTAGCTAAAGCATGTGATTGTGCACGCTTACGGAGATGGAGGGCACCGTGTGTTGGAAAGTTAACTTAATTAATGCTAAGGTCAGATTAGTATACATCTTCATTACATGGAGTAAGTTAACCCTGACTTCAAGGTAATTTGATGTGTATAATAACAGAGACTGAAGGTCTATGAGCTGACATTGTTAAATTTGCTCTTCAGTAAGAAGAGATGTTGAGATGATTGGCTGGATAGCAAGTGTTTTCTGCTCAGCAAAGAAGGGCATAAAATAAAACCGTGACTCACATCTTTCACGTTGGCTATGTCTCGATGTCATTAAAATCTGTCTTGCAATAAATACAAAGATTCCTTTCTAGCCCATCTGCCCCTGAGGAGATGTAAAGCAATAAAATCAAAGAAATTGGTGTTCTTTTCTACATGGTTGGCTGGAAATCATAATTTCCTCTTGGCAAGAGGGCGAGTGACTATTTGTAGGGCTGCCTTAAAGCAGCTTTAACCTCCAAGCTGCCATGAGTTAATCTGCAAGCTCAAGTCAAAATTCAGAAGGACCCAACTGGGCAGAAATAAGATAGAGAAAAATAACTAGTTACCAATTCAGAAGAAAAAAAGATCCTGCAAATTATAGTCAACCACAGGCTCACTATGAATATATCCATATGGCCTAAGTCAAAATGGACATGGCAGCCAAAAACTTAAAAAAAACTAATAAAACTAATTCAACCTTAGACTAGATTAGTCAAAGCATAATGTCCAGAAGGGAGATGGAATTCTAATTATACATTGGTTTCATCAGATCACATCTGAAATATCATTTCTGAGCACCACTTATCAGGAGGGACACTGGCAAGGTGAAGCCTTTTAAGGGAAGATTGACAAAGAGTGATAAGACCAGGCATCATGCTGTAGGAGAAGTAGTTGAAGGAAATGAGGATGTTTAGCTTAAGGAAGAAGAGGCTGAAGGAAGCCAAAATAGTTATCCTCATGTATTTGAAAGATGGGCTCTTATGGAGAACATGGTCTCTGGAGAACAGAAGTAGGAGTCGTATTTGATAGCTGTGGGGAAAAGATTTTGATTTAATATATAGAAGAACTTCCTCCCAAAGGGAACTTTCAAAAAACAGAATGGTCTGCTTTGGCAGGAAATGAGTGCCCCAGAATTTCTTTCACTACAAAAATCAACTAATCTGTTTATAAATTATAGTTATGTTGAAGTTGGTCATTCATTGTTTACTCATGATGCAGAGAAGCCATTTGAAACCTAAGTATTTAAACATTTCCCTTGCTCTACGGAAGAATTGAACAGGGAAAACTTTATATAAGGTTGAGAAAGAGAATGCCCAGAACAAGAGTTTTCAACAAGGAGTTGGGCATAGAGGTAGGTAGGGTAGGAAAATTGGATGGCTATTCTCCTCTTCCTGGACACAATCCTTACAACAAAGCTCATTATTTGGTTTGATGTAAATTCTTAGCTCTTTTGAAAGCCCCATTTTCAAATAGAAGTGCCCCCTAATGCGTCTTAAAGTCAAAGAGAAATTATTTTTGGATGAGCTGCTTTGGAGGCTTTTCATCAACTCTGTTCACTTCTGTCCATACAAATGATGGAGAATTGTCAATAATTTATGCACCGTTTCCCCCAGAGGTATAAAAGGTTTATCCTGATTCATAGATTGCAGAACTCTCTGGCTACAGAATAGCTTGGGTACCTGAAGAAGCACCTCAGAGAAGAGTCCACTTAGGGACCAGTAGTCTTAATTCTTAAAAGATATGAAACTTTATTACATGAATGAGAGAGCGGACTCATTCTACTTGGTCTTTCATGGAAGAAGGTTCAATTGGATGGTCAATTTAAGTGCCCACAATGTGTCAGGTATTGTGCAAAGGCCTGGGAATATAAAGAAAAAGACAAAAACTGTTCCTGTTGTCACATAACTCATGGTCTAATGAGGAAACTAAGACCAATGTGTGGAAATAGCAGGGAGTCAGATTTGGGCTCAGTGCAAGAAAGAATTTCCTAATAATTAGATAGGGATGGGGACTGAACATGTGATTTCATTGATATAGTAAAGTCACAGATAAGGGAATCCTCACTATTAATGAAATGTAACAACTTCTCTTCAATTACTTGAAGTCTTAAAGAGTTGCCTAGAGTTCTCAGAGGTTGAGGAACTCATGTAAAGCCCAACCACAAGTGTTCCTGCCTTCCGGTTTGCCTTTCTAACCACCATACCACTCTGCCTTTAGCAATTCCAGGAGTCCAAAATGTAATGAGTCTTTCCATGAAGAAGTGACTAATCCATCACTAGAAGTGTTCAAGCTCAGGCTGCACATCCTGACTATTTGAAGAGGATATTGTAGAAGAGATGCTTTGGAGATGGAATTGTCATAGTTTGCTAACTGATTAGATGTGAGAAATAAGGGGGAGGGAAAAGCCAAATATAACTCCAAGGCTGCACACCAAGAAGACTGGTCCATGATGATGCCACAAATACAAAGAGTGAAGTCAAAAGGAGGAATGACTATAGGGGGAAATATATTAAACTGGGCTTTAAACTGAGTTCCAGGTGTCTACGAGACATCTGGATGAGATCCTTGAGAGTTTTGTGTGATCAGGGGCTGGAACTCAAAGGAGAGATCGAGCCTTAAGATTTGGATTTGGTAGTTATCAACAGAGTTGGCCATGAGAATGAATCATAGCAGTGAAAAGACAACGGGTCCAATTGTGCTGGCAGCCCTAGATTAAGCATTAAAACCGACTTCTGAGATTAAGAAACACTAGTTTTTAGGGACAAAAGTGGCTATGCCTTACCCTCTCAGGAAGGGCGAATGGTGATCAGGTCATCCCTGGATGTGCCAACACATCATGCTCATACTTTTTTAATATTCAAAGATTTTTATTTTCCCAATTACATGTAATAAAAACTTTCAACATATGTTTTCCAAAATTATAAGATCCAAACCTTCTCCTTTTCTCCCTTCCTTCCTCTCCACTCAGAGATGGTAAGCAACTTGATCTGGACCATACATGTATTATCATGTAAAATACACTTCTATATTATGCCCACACTTTTAAGTGACTCTGGGCCAGTTAATTAACCTCTGCTTGCCTCAGTTTCCTCACCTATAAAATGAGGATAATAACAGCACTGTCTCTCAGCATAGCTGTGAAGATCAAATAAAATAATAATTATCAAGCTCTTAGCACAATGTCTAAAACATAATAAATGCTATATAAATGTTAGCTATTATTATTCTATATAGGCCTAGAAAAGGAAGGAAATGATCATTTCTTAATGATGTTGCAAAGCACTTTATAAACAAATTAGTTACGGCTCACCCTGGGACATATGTTCAATGATTATCTCTATTTTAAAGTTGAAGAAACTGAGGCAAACAGAGGCTCCTTTGGCCAGAATCACATAGCCACATACTGCTCTTAGTTTCACTGCAGGATAGAATATTATGCCAGGAGAAAGGAAGACCTGAGTTTAATTTCAGCTTAGACACTTACTAGCTGTGTGATTTTGAAAAAAATCATTTAACCTCCATCTTTCTCAGTTTTCGCAATTGTAAAAATGTAAATAATAAAAGCATTTACCCCTAAGGGTTGTGCTAATCAAACAAGATAATATTTATAAAGTGATGAGAATAATAAAGGCATATAGTAGGTGCTTAGTAAGTGCTTGTTTCATTTTCCTCCTCTCTCTTTAGAGAATAATCATCTCATCATTCAGAATGATGTCCTTAATCTTACAATAGGATAATATTTGAAAAGCAGTTGCTGCTTTTAATTTCTGCCTAAATCTTATTACTAGACAGGTAAAAAAATCCTCCAATCCCCGAAATCCTGCCTTCTCTCCCAATCCTGGAATTTTCTGGAATTCCTAACAGTCCAACCATTTAATTCAACCCAATTCAATTCAATGTACAGTTTTTTTTTTTTTAAGCACCTGGAGGCCTAGGGTTACAAAAATGAAAAAATATGGCATCCTAGCTCCCAGAACAGACACATGTAGAAGGATAAGAGTCATAAATTACAATGGGATAACTACCAAAGAAATTATTTTTAAAATTGAAATCTGAGGAAGAGATCTTTTCCAAGGTTTTGGGTTTGAGGGGAAGGGAAGGCAGAGGGGTACGGATGGAGAAAAGCTTTGTGGAGGATGTGGTTCCTAATTAAGACCTTGAAGGAAGGAAGAATTTTAACAAGCAGAGTTCATGGAAAGTCCATTCTAATCATAGGGGATAGTGCCAACAAATGGCACAGAATTAAGAGAGCGAAGTATGAGAATGAAGCATAGTATATGGTCCAGTTTGATTGGAATAGAAAGTGCATGAAGGGAAGTCAGGTGTAATAATGTAAGAAAGGTAGGTCGGAACCAGGTAGGTTTTGTGTAGCACGAGAAGGAGTTTACTTTTATTTGTAGGTACCATTAGAGAATTATTCCCTTGGATAAAGGCTGGAGTTTCCTGTTATAATGGAACTGTCCTTGAAAGGAATTCCATCAGCCATTCAGTCCCTGATATAGATTCCTTTTTCAATCATTCATGGATTCTTTTATGAGATACAGAGCTTGAAGGACTCTTAGAGATCACCAAGTCCAATCCTCTCATTCTACAGATAAGGAAACTGAGGCTTCTAATGGTAAAGTGATTTGCCAAGGTCCCATAGCTAGTGTCTGGAGCAGCTTCTGTACTCAGGGTTTCCTGCCTGTTCATCTAGCTTTCTATGGACTGTACCACAGTAATTCACTCAAAAAGCATTTATTGAATATTTATTAAATGAACTGTGGAAGATTTTAAAAGGAGGATAACAATGCTGTTCTCAAAGAGGTTCCATTCTGATAAGAGCATGGATATATGGATGTGGGGTGGATGGTATATATGTGGCAGGGGAAGTAGGGTGAATTAAGAAATGCATATCTATTTACTTATTACATATAATATTGTATATTGTATATAAAATATATGATAATTATATATGTTTATATATGTATGTGTGTCTATATATATACATATATATTATTATTATTATTATTATTATTATGGCAGCTAGGTGGTGTAATGGCTAGACCAATAGGTCTAGGGTTAAGAAAACCTGAGTTCAAATCTAGCCTCAGACAATTAATAGCTGTGTGACAAGTCACATAACATTGTTTATATCAGTTTCCTCATCTGTAAAATGAGGTGGAAATGGAAATGATAAACCACTTCAGTATCTTTGCCCAGAAAACCCCAAATGGGGAATGCAACTGAGATAACTGAACAACAACAACAATATATTATTAATTATAAAATGTATCTTATGTTAGTTAGTTAGACAAATATCTAGAATACAAGAGAGAAGCTATGAGTTAAAGAGAGGTAAGAATTGTAGTAGGGATTCAGAGGACTGAGATGCCTTCTGCCTGAAGAGATAAGGGAAGTTGTCATAAAGTAGGTGCTATCTGAGTTGGGCTTTGAAGGCCAGCTGTTCTATCAATTGTGGAATAGTATGAAAAGAAACAGATTTTTTTATTTTTTATTATTATTATTTATTATTTTTCTTTTTTTTTTAAGTGCTGGCTGTTCAGAGAACGGTGAATAATCTAGTACCATGTCAAATGATGGATCTAGAAAGGGGCCACAGGTACTCGGAGGTACTCAAATGTCATGCTGAAGAATCCATATTTCCTTTTATGGACAATGGGGAGCCATGTAATGCTATTTGATTCATTCACTCCCCTTACAGTGAAAGACAGTGAACAAAGCATTTAGATTAGAAAGGAGAGCAGATTATATGAGGAAGAGAAGAGCAGTAGGTGTTGGGGGCGGGGGGGGGGAGGGGGTCCAAGAAGTAAAACACCTGGACATGGAAGCCCGGGATAATCAGGACCAATGTGAGGAACCGAAAAATCCAGTAGGAAAGTTGGTGAGAGAATAAAAAACCAAGCAGTCTAAGTCTGGCTTCCCTCCCCCTCCCCCTCCCAGGATGAGGCAGCAGGGGAGTGGAATCCCCTTTGGTTGGCTTACTTTCCCTGTAACTTTTACCTCCTAAAGCTATTGTTAGCCAAACCCAATTTCCAGGAACTGGTTCGAGCCTGATTCATGAGCTGCACTTAAGCTGCATATTTGAAGTAATTAATGGCAACTAAGAGGCCCCTAATATAACCTGAAGCACTTTATTTGAATATCTATTCAATGCTGGGTCTTAGCACTCCCAGGAATGGGAAACTATATTCTGATGATCTCCTCTGGAGATTGTGGCAGGAAGAAAGCGGGCTCTTCTAGGGGAAGCTGAAGCCCCGCTAGAGGAGCCTGTGGGAGAAGAGGGAGGCGGGAGTGAGGGAAAGCTTCCCTAAGACCGAGAATCATGGAGTCTCTTTAGTTCTGTCTTTCCCCATTATAGAGTAGGTCCAAACCCTGTTACAAAGTTTCTTCAGCCCAAATAAACTTGCAGATGAGAACTCAGAGGATCATAGACCTAGCTAGAGAGGGTCAGGACCTCGGAGGACATCTAATCCGACCCCCTCATTTCCTATGGGAGAAACTGAAGCTCTGGGAGGTTTGCTTTTTTGCCCAAGGTCGCATAGATAGTAACGCCAAAGGTGAGATTTGGACCCAAATCCTCCGACTCACTGTCCTTTATATTACGTCACTGTCTCAGGAGTCAGGAGACATAAATCCTTGTCCCAGCTTTGTCACAGTCAGTCTTAAGAATTAATGCTAAATGTTGGTCCCAAGGTGGAAGAGTGGTAAGGCCTAAGCAATGGGGATTCAGTGATTTGCTCAGGGTCACACATCTAGGAAGTGTCTTAGGGCAAATTTGAACCCAGGACCTCCCATCTCTAGACCTAGCTCTCAATCCACTGAGAATTTATAAAACCAGACGTTAACTTTACTATTTCAATTATATTTTTATTTTTTTAAACCCTTACCTTAGAATCAATGCTGTGTATTGGTTGCAAGGCAGAAGAGTGGTAAGGGCTAGGCAATGAGAGTGAAGTGACTTGCCCAGGGTCACATATCTAGAAAGTACGTGAGGTCACATTTGAAGCTAGCACCTCCCGTCTCTATTTTCATTTATCCTATTAAATGTTTCCCAATTACATTTTAATCTGGTTTCTGCCATATATGAAGTGTGCCACATTCCACATGCAATGGACCTCTGGTCTAAAGAAACAGATGGATGCCTAGGAAACTCATTTATCAAAGTAGATTAAAAAAAAAAAAACCTGCACCAAAATCAGGAAACAAGGACAAATAACAGTCCAAAAAAATAAGAAAGAAAAACACAAAAGAACATCAAGAGTACTAACCCTCAGAATGAGCTAAGAATGTGAAGGAAGGCTAAATAATTCTGAAAAAAAAATCTGTGGGTTTTAGTGACCAGCAAGGTCAACACTGTTAATAGTATGACATGAAAATGAAAGAAAAAGTTGATGTGAACTTAGGGTGTATTGAGTGACTAAAAGCTCCAGAAAAGTCGTGCTTGTCCTTTTTTGTTTTTACCATTGTCCTACTCTACCTAGAGTATTGTACTACTCAGTTCTGGGCATCACATTTTAGATAGGACTGTGATAAACTAGAGACTCTACAAAGAAAGGGAACCAATGTGGTGAAGAACTTTAAGAAGAACTGTGTGAGGATAAATTGAGGAAACTAAAGCGACTTTACCTGGAGAAGGGCATGCTTCCCATTGAGTGATTAACCACCATTACTCTTCCGTGGGCATCTTGCCTCCTATGTCCCCTCTTGCCCAGAAGCCTCATTCATAGTTAACAAGTAGAGGGTTTCAGATTGAGGGAGTCTGATGGGATGATTTGGACCCATTCTGAAGCAAGAGACAGAAGTAAAGACACTCAAAGGTTGTCTTCTCTACTGGAATATTCACAATGCTGCCACCTACCGAGTCTTAGCCATAGTCTTCAATTGAGGGACTACAGTTTCCCCATAAAAAGTTGCCTTCAAAAAAATAAGTTCTAGCCCAGAAACTAAACGTAGCTCTTTTAGTGAAAAAGGCAGCCCCTAACAGTCATTGGAGAGGGTGGAGAGGACCTCTGTTGCGTGTTGCTCTCTCCCTCCATAAGAAGACATATCTGTCAGCTTCCAGAGCTTTTCCTCCATGACTAAGCTCTTTTGGAATCAAGACCAGTCAGCCAAGTTAATTAGAGCCTATAGATATTTAGTCTGTCATTTGAATTCACTTCCTTTGGCTAGCAGCGAACAGCAAGGACATCCGAGGCCAAAACTTCTACCTAACTGTGTGGATGACTATTTGGGAATGTTGTCAAGGTGATACACGTTCAGCTACGAGTCAAATTGGATGGCCCCTCGGTTCCCTTCCAAGTCTGGGATTCCGTGAAGGCACGCCCAACGGCATTCCCTAGCCAAAGCTCAAGTCAGATCTGGGTAATTACGAAGGGAGTAATTTCCTAACACTTAGCCCCAACCATCTTCATTCAGACACAGCCATGGATTTAAGAGACAAAAAGAAAAAGAAAAAGACATCTTGATGCTGCTTTGTTAGCACCTATTCAGGACACATTTTTACCAAATGTTAGTGTTTTCTAGGAGCTTTGGAGCTGACATTTTCTGATTCTATATTTGAAGTCATGTTGCAAGTGTCCTAGGATAGATAGGAATGTACTGCAACCAGGGGTAGCTGGGTAGCTCAGTGGATGGAGAGCCAGACCTAGAGACTGGAGGTCCTGGGTTCAAATGTGACTTCGGACACTTCCTAGCTGTGTGACCCTGGGCAAGTCACTTGACCCCCATTGCCTAGCCCTTACCACTCTTCTGCCTTGGAACCAATACACAGTATTGATTCCAAGATGCAAGGTAAGGGTTTAAAAAAAAAAGAAAAAAGGAATGCACTGCAACCCATTCATACCAGTTTGTCAGAACTGATTGCTAATTTTTCCTGGGGAACATTAATACCTCAGATATCAGCAAATATTACAATCCTGGGCTTGATTTATTCTTTTGTTTCTTTTCTAGACTTCAGGAAGTGATTGAGAACATGTAGATTAAACTTCAGAGAGTATTAAATATTTATCAACACAGTACTAGATACATGGTATAGATTCTGTCTCCTCATAGATCCTACATAAAGGTACATATTTACATGTATAGCTATAAAAATAGATGTAGATACCTATATGAATTACTATATGTTGATATATTTTGAAAGTTAGATATCTTTATATGGTTTTTATATAGACTCATCTTTTGTAGACTCCCCTTCTTGAGTTCAAATCTCGCCTCACATACTTATTAGATGCATGACCCTGGGCAGGTCACTTAACCTTATTTTCCTCAGTTTCCTCATCTGTAAAATAAACTAAAGAAGGAAATGGCCAAGCACGCCAGTATCTTTGCCAAGAAAACCCCAAATGGGGTCATGAAGAGTCTGGCGGGATTGAAAAATGAATGAACAGCAACATCTTAGGATATACAAATGTACCTTTATATATTCCTATGCATAGACATATGTGTGCATGCATCTATATACTATGTATGGATCTGTATATGCGTGTGTATATGTGAGCACAAACCTGCATACAATCCTCTCCAGATGACTTGGCACTTTCCCAAGGAGGATGGAGTAGATGATCTTCAAGGTGCCTTCTCATTCTAATTCCACGATCATATGATCTGGAGATCCAGCAACAAAGCTATTGGAAACCTCAATTCTAAAACCATCTGGTAGTGATTTCCCAGTTACACCTCCTGAGGACTCATCACAGCCCCAACTCTGGCCACAGAATTCTTCTCTGCCTACTAACTACAACTGCTCAAGTCACGTCACCTGGCATTTCCACATCCACCAGGTCTGTTAGAGAGATTATTGCGAAAAAGGAGAATGGTCTGAAATATTTTTCTTTTCTGTCTCCTCATCCTAAAAGGTAAGTTAGTAGGAGCGTTATGCAGTTTCCTCCTCTGTAAAAGGAGCTGGAGAAGGAAATGCCAAAGCACTCCAGTATCTTTGCCAAGAAAACCCCAAATGGGGTCATGAGGCGTCAGACATGACTAAAACAACTCAACAATGATACATTTTACAGCCAAGGAAATTGAGATCTAATGCCATTATACTGGTTAGAAGATGGTTACTTAAGTAGAGAAAGGTGTTGCATACACCAAGGAACACTTGAGGGGTTATTGTTCCTTTCTGGGAACAATTCAGTTGTTGGAATTCTAGCTTTGCCAGTTATTGTCTCTTGTGACCTTTGCCCCTCTGCAACTGTCATTATTAGAGGAGGTCTGGATTCCCAGGATAGGGTCAGCCCAGAGTAGTTCCATAGCAACCAAAGTTTCATCCCCAAGGCTCACTCAGCCTTCTGTTTCACTGAACGCCAATATAGCACGAGGATGTAGACAGACTCTGGCTTCTTCAGAGTTAAACGAAGAATCTGGCTTGCTCACTACAACTTCCTTGCTTTCTCCTAGGACCCCCAAAGCCTTCATCAGCTCCTGACCTGCAGCCTCAGCAGCTGTTTCATAGCTGGGCCATGACACAACACAGGAGTGAGGTCCAAGTAAGAAAACAACTCCAGTTGAGCATAAAATAGAAAACTGAGAGAGAAGCCCTTCCTGGAAAAGGGGAAAGGGAGGTCATATGGTATAAAAGAAAGATCCATGGGCGTAGGAGCCAGGAAACCTGGTTCTTCCACTTTGACAAATCATGGTCTGTTGATGAGCCTCGGTTTCTTAGCGTATGAGGCAAGAGATTGGTCCAGATGATCTTAAAGGTTAGCTCTGAAATTATAAGATTTTAAAAATATATAAATCCTTAAAGAGAAGGCCAGGATAATGGACTCAGGTCTGGATTTAAATACATTCTAGTGCCAGCCCCTCATTTTATAGATGAGGATCTTTGATCTGTTTGGTATCCTTTCTTCTCAGCATGGAATCCATAAATTAACAGGCTCATTTTAAATGTCTTCTCTGTTGTGCTGGGTTGGCACTGGGGAATACAAAGACAAAAATGAAAAATATTGTTCCTGCCCTCAAGTTTATGCTCATTAGTTTGTCCATAGTTTTGACTACCATAATACAAGCAATCCATTCATTCAATGAACAATGAACAAACATTTATTGAGCACCTATTACATACAATGGGCAGGTGGGTGGGGAAGTGGATAGAGAGGTGAGAGAGGTGGGCATAGAGTGAGGAAAATTCATCTTCCTGAATTTAGATCTGGCCTCAGATACTAATCATGTGACATTGGATGAGTCACTTAATCTTATTTGCCTCAGTTTGTTCATTTGTAAATAGAGCAGGGGGAAGAAATGGAAACCACTCCTGGATCTTTGCCAAGAAAACCCCAAATGGGGTCACAAATGGATAAACATGTCTGAAATGACTGAACAGTATGTCAGGCATTATCCTTAGCAATGGGAATACAAATACAAGAAGCAAGCTAGTCCCTGCTCTGAGAAAAAGGGGAGGGGGGGATTAAACAAAAAACAAAACAAAATTAAAAAGTTCCTGATGCCTTATCTCAAAATTGGAAAGTCTACCTCAAGAAATCACAGGCTCCCATTTATGAGATTTTTAGAGTTCAGTCATTTCTGCATCTGAGTCTTTATGACCGCATTTGGGGTTTTCTTGGCAAAGATACTGAAGTAGTGTGATATTTCCTTCTCCATCTTGAACAACTAAGGCTAACAGGGTTAAGTGACTTGTCCAGGGTCTAAGTGTCTGAGCTCATCTTCAAGCAAAAACTGGAGGAACACTTGTCAGAGATGTTTAAATTATACAGGAATTATTTTCTCAATTATGGGTTTGTTTATGTGGCCACTAAGATCTCTTCCACCTTTCTATGATTCTGTGGTTCTGACTGCAGGTGGAATGTTGGAGGGGAGAAAATGGTGGTCCCCAAAGACTTTATGAAAGAAGATAGAACCAACAAAGTTCAATGAAAAAAGCTTTGGATTTGGAGTCAGAAGACTTGGGTTAAAATCTTCCCTTTGCCATAAGACTTGGACAAATCACTTCCCATCTCTGGATCTCAGATTTCTTCCCTGTAAAATGAAGAGATGGATTAGAAGGCCTTTGAGACCCCTTTCAACATCAAGTCTTTATGCTGGGCTTTGGCTCAGTGACCATGTGGCATACTTTGACTAATATGGCACCTCTATGCCAAATACTGAGAAAAGAAAGCCCCTAACCCTCCCTGAACTTAAAAGCAATGCTAAATAACATCAATAAAACAAGAGACTTAGAGTCATGCATGTTTACCTATAAAACTATGCTTATAAAGTAGAGGAAAGCCATATGGCTTTTCAACCTAATCAAGGGAGCCTTCCTGGGAGAGGTAGACTGAGCAGGATAAGGCTGCCAAAGAATAAGAGGAGAAATGCACCCTGTTTGACCCTCTCCCTAGGTTCCTTCAAATGCCAAAGAGCAGCCCATGCTCCCAGAGGCCCTGAGTCAGACAATGGGCTGCATTCACTAACCCAAAGTCATCCTCTCTCATGCTCTGGCACTAGTACACAATGCATATGCCAATCCCGGAATTAACAGTCACCTGACAAAGCATCCACTTCTAATTAAATAAAAATTTTACCAGGTATATCTAAAATGTGAGAAAGTTTCCAAAGGCCAAAAGAATTAAAAAAAAAAAAACCTTTAAAATTTTTTATTAAGGTACACAGCACCAAAACAACAATAAAAAAAAATGAAGGCATTGAAATCTCCAGAGTGACTCCTTTAATTAAGGACAATCTCCTTAAATTACATTCATTTCTCATTGCCCTTTTCAGGGCAGTTCAGAGTGAATAATATGTTTGTTTCTAGCTGAAAAGGTGCCAAGTTTAAGGCACTTTTTGCTCTAATAAAAGTGGCCTTCGCTATCAGCCGGAATGCTGTCTGCTTTCAGAGGCATACTGAGACTGGTTTTACCCTGATCTTGAAGAATGATTGTACCAACTAATCCACAGCAATTTCTCCTTTCTAAACTTTTCAAAAGGGGTAAGAAATAAGGGCAATGAAGCTCAGACCTTTTTTTTTTCCCCCTGATCTTGGATCTCAGTTCTCTTAAAGGCTGGATGCTAGCCTGCCTCTATCCTTGCCTTCCAGAATAGCCTATGCACAATTAGCCACTGGTTTACATATCTCCATCATCACCTTCTTTGAGTCATTCCTCTCCATAAGAATTTACAATGGCTCCCTATTGCCCATTATGTCTAAACCCTTCAGCCTGATAGTAAGAACCTCTATCTACTTCCTCCCTATCACAGGACCCTACATACCTTTCTGACCTTATCTCCTACTACACAGAATCAAACTCTCTTCTCCAGTCAAGATCATTTCCTCATGACTGTCTGTCCCTCTTCATGTCATTTCTACCTCTTTGCTTTTGTTCATGTCTTTCTTTGTGAATAACTGAATCAAGAATCACTTATTAAGCACTTACTAGGAGCCAAGCACAACATGTAAATTTAAATAGTTCATGTTCTCAAGAAACTCACTTCATTTAGAAGTTGTTGTTTAGTCCTGACCACTTTTCCTGACCCCATTTGGAGTTTTCTTGGCAAAAATACTCAAGAAGTTTGCCATTTCCTTTTCCAGTTCCTTTCCCAGATAAGGAAATTGAGCTAAACAGGGTTAAATGACTTTCTTGAAACCAGATAAAGAAGAAGAAAGAAGAAAGAAGAAGAAGAAGAAGAAAGAAGAAAGAAGAAGAAGAAGAAGAAGAAGAAGAAGAAGAAGAAGAAGAAGAAGAAGAAGAAGAAGAAGAAGAAGAAGAAGAAGAAGAAGAAGAAGAAGAAGAAGAAGAAGAAGAAGAAGAAGAAGAAGAAGAAGAAGAAGAAGAAGAAGAAGAAGAAGAAGAAGAAGAAGAAGAAGAAGAAGAAGAAGAAGAAGAAGAAGAAGAAGAAGAAGAAGAAGAAGAAGAAGAAGAAGAAGAAGAAGAAGAAGAAGAAGAAGAAGAAAGAACAGGAGGAGGAGAAGAAGAAGAAGAAGAAAGAACAGGAGGAGGAGGAGGAGAAGGAGGAGGAGGAGGAGGGAAAGAAGGAAGAAAGGAAGGAAGAAAGACAGAAAGAGAGAGCTAGAAAGGAAGGAAGAAAATAATCTGAAATATGAAATAAGCCTGAAAAGGAAAGTTGCAACCAATTTTTACATGGGTATTTCACATCCAAACTGAAGCATTTGTAATTTATTGTAGAGATAATAGGGACCCATTGAAGATTCTTGAAAAGTGATTACAGAATGATCTAAGACCATTCCAAAGGATTCATGATGAAAAATGCTCTCTAGTTCCAGAGAGAAAACTGAATGAGCACTGAGTATTGATCAAAGCAAACATTTCTCACTTGATTTTTCTTGTTTATTTTGTGTTTTCTTTTGCAATACAGTTAACATGGAAATATGTTTTGTGTGACTGCTGTAAGGATAGTATTGAAACTGTATCTGTATTTGTGTAGTCTCTTCTTATTTGTTGGTAAAAAGGCCAGTTGATTGTCTGTTGAAGGTGAGCAGTTGGTAGACTTTTGGGTCTAGTAAATAGCCTGGCTATAAATAGTCTCAGAGACAGATATATAAAATAACCTCTATTTATTAAAACTTAAAAAAGGTTAAAGGGTTGTAGAAAAACTAAAGAGTTTAACAGGAGATATCCCTAATACTAATGGGGTAGTACCTTGTCCCAATCCCACTAGTCCTCATGAACTTTCTTCATGCACAGGGTTTCCCCTGGTCTGCTCTGATCTTCTTATCTCTATCTTATAATCCAATTACTACCTAAATAAAATCTATTTCTAATATCTTTGTAAAATAATATATGTCTTAAAAAAGTACTGTCTCAAGATGTTAGTTCTGCAACTGCTGTACTGCCAGCCTAGCCAAAAGTTGGTTCTGGTTGAGGCAGGAATGGCTACCCACCTGGATAGGCCAAGACCTGTCCTATCTCTGCTTTTTCACAGAGATCAGAGAAAAAGATCTTTTCTTCTTTCGATAAATCTTTTCACTTCAGTCCTGCCAAACAGTCACCTCTCTCTTCCCAAACTGCCAATCTGGTATTCCCAAAGGTTTCACAGGAAATTTGCCAGAGAGCTAAGGGAAAACTGCTTTCTGGACCTTGCTTAGCTCAGAGAGCCCAGAGAGAGTCCAGAGTGACAGTTGGAAACCTCCAACTCTTATATCCACCAGAGAATTCTAGCAGTAGCTTTAGCTCCAAATTCCAAGCTGGGCCTAAGACAATCTTAAAGGATAACAGGATTCCCTCCTGTCACTCACTTACAAAATCCAAATACCCAATTTTACTTCTAATACTGCACATGTATAATTGATATCATATTGTTTGCCTTCTCAAGGGATGGGGGGAGGGAGAGAATTTGGAACTTAAATTTTTTTTAAATGAATGAAAAAAATGTTAATATAATTGGAAAATATTTAACAAAATATATTTTTTAAAACATAAGAAATTTTTGTAGAATGTAGGCTCCTTGAAAGTAAGAATTGTTTCGTTCTTTGTATTTTTATTCCCAGGCATAGCCTAGTGCTTGGTTCAGAGTAGGGACATGATAAATGTTTGTTGATTGATAGCTCAATCAGGGGAATGACAGCCATGGTTGTGCTTTAGGATTATCAATGTGGTAGTTGTGTGGAGGATGGGCTATAGAAGAGAGAATCTGGGAGTCCAATTAGGAGGTTATTACCATAACCTAGGAAATAGGTGATGAGGGCGATGACCATGTGAGTGGAGAGAAGGGAACAGATGGGAGATGAATGGGACGGATGATGAAACACACTATCCATTACAGAGAGTTGATGGATTTAGGATGAGGAAAAAGAAATATATTTTTGCGTATAGCCATTGGGGAATTTTTTTCCTTGACGATGCATATTTGTTACATGAAATTTATTTTATTTCTTTCCTTTTTTTAATGGGATAGGCGATAGAAAGGAGAGAAAATAAATTTCTATAATTTTAAAATAGAGATGGGGGAGGGTATAACAAATGTGAAATGCTGCATGCACTTTCAGATGAGGTCACTGCATTATTAGTTTTATTTAATTGTTTTACTTCTGTTACAAAGACTTCTCCTGGGGACTGAGGTTGTTCAGGCTCCTCATTTATAAAATAGTGTTAATAACAGCAACTACTTTGTAGGATTGTTGTGATAATAAGTGATATAATATTTAATAAAGCATTTTGCAAACCTAAAGACACTATATATGTGTGTATATGTGTGTATGTGTGTATATGTATGTGCTAAAATTAGGTAATGGGGAACTGAACGTTGGGCAATGTCTAATTCAGCATACCAAGAGCAACTTGTACAATTTATATATTAGTTCTTTTTTTTTAAAATGATGATTGCTGAAAATTCAAAAACAAACCAAAAACAAAAAACAAAAAGATCTTTCATAAAGAAGGCATGATCTATAAATATACATGATTGAAAAACAAAGCACATCAATATAACTGGGAAATTATATTAAAAAGACAATTCATTTATTTAATTTTTTAAAAATCTAATGACAACTACCTTTCAACTTACCTCACACTGCTCCTCTATATCCACTCTACATTCTAGTTAAATGGAATAGATTTACAATTCTCCAGTCTTATAATCCCTGCTTCCATCCCCATGCCTGGGCTCATACCATTCTCCAAGGCTAGAACTGATTCCTGGTGAAATCCTTATCATATTTCAATATTCAGATGAAATGATATCTATTCCATGATGCCTTTCCTGATCACACCAACTGGAAAACTTTATTTGTAAACTTCAGAAAGTTAAGGAATACCAAATCATTGTTTGGCTTATATTTGTACTCCTAGAGCTTACTACAGTGCCTGGCACACAGAAAATACTTAATAAATGCTTGATTTATGCTTAATAAAAACAATAGCATTTATGTAACACTGGAAGATATACAAAATGCTTTACAAATATTATCTCATTTGATTCTCACAACAATCCTGGAAGATAGAGGCTATTATTATCCTTATTTTACAAATAAGGAAACTGAGGAAAATGGAGTTTAAATGATTTACCTAGGATCACACAGCAAGTAAATGTCTGAGATGAGATTCAAATTCAGATCTCCTGGTTCTAATCCTTGTATTCTAACCACTATGACATCCAGCTGCCTACTATATGCTTGACATAATCTAAGTGTATTATATTAACTATCCAATACAGTCTAATCACCTATTGTATGCAAAGCACTGTGATTGTGCATGGAAAACAGTCAAAGAATTACTGGTCACTAGAACTGGAAGGAACTTTAGAGCACATCTAAAGATTCCAAACCCTTCACTAGTACACATCAAACAAGCCCTATTAGACTATAAAATTCTTGAGGGCAGGAATAGAAGTTTGTCTAAATTGTACTTCCCAAACACTTAATACAATGGTCTGCAAATAATCAGCACCTAATATAGATTTCATGTTATATATATATATATATATATATATAATAGGAATATATAAATATTATATATAAATAGAATTAGTCTGTAAATCTTCAAGTATATACTGAGAGGTGTATGCCACTGAGTATTTAATAAATATTTAATAATAATGATTTTGTTGTATTTATTTTTTTTGTTTACACATCTGATTTCATTGGAAGGGGAACTTCCGAAAAAGAAGCTCCTATTACCAATACAAATCTTTGCTTATGTACAACTCCTACTCTTCGAGGGCTTCCTGGGGCACTGATTTACTTAGGATCACATCTTCAATTTGTGAAAGTAGCAGACTTTCTCAGAATGAATGAATTTAAAAAGTAATTATTAAATTGTGCCTGTCATAGTACATAGTACTAAGGGCTGATAATCCAAATATAAGAAAGTTTCCCTACGTAGAGACTCTCAAAGAGTTTATTATAGTAAGTCAAGATGGTACAGTAAAGGGAGTGGTAGCCAGGGAGGAATGTTTTAGAAAGGGAAATCAGAGAGAATGGTGACTGGAGAACAATGAATTGGGATGCAATAATAGTGTTGAATTGAATCATGTTATCAAAGCTAGAGTTGGAAAGTAGAGGGAGGTAGAGAGTCTGTGGTGTTGGTATGGGACAGAGATGACAGAGAAGGAGTAACTAAGTTAGACTATTAATTCCAAAGTTGATGATTTTATGCCCCAAGAGTTCCCCATCCAGATGAAATCCCAAGCCCTTTACCTCTCAAAATAACCACAAAAAATTCCGTATTTATTTGGACACATATTTTATCTTGAAAGTGGAATGTAAAGTTCTTGAGAAATGTTTCAGTTTATTTTCTTACACTGGTTTTATTACCAGTGTGATAATTAAAATGTTTGGGAGCAAGGGAAATATATATATCAATTATGACCGCTGAAATATGTTTTCTACTGTGTCTTGGTTTTATATAAATATAAGATGGTCGCCAGGGAATATATTCCCAATTTATGAATATGCCCAAGCCAACTGGGTTTTATAGAGAAATTTAATTTATAATACACTGATTAATCAATAGAAAAAGACAGAAAGTAAGAAAGGAATAAGAATGAATAAATCAGTCAGTTGGTTTTATCACTCACCCAAGATCTCTTTAGGTAAGGCTTCTCATGCCAACCTCAGGCTCCACCTTCAAGAGAGCCTCCTTTCAAGAAATGTTTCCAGAGAATTCTCCTCCTTCAGAGCCAGCCTTCTCTCCTTGTCCTCCCACAGAGCAACCTCCTCAGTCCTCCTTCAGAGCCACCTCGCTCAGAGCAAAACCTCCTCTCCCCTGGTTCTGTCATTCCAAGTATCTCTATTGTATCAATTCTAAAATCAATCATGACTCAAAGAACTTCCTGTTCTATGCTTAAGCATAGGTCAAAGCCCTTTCCATTGTTTAGTAAAAGGTTTCTGTCCTAAAGTAGTCTTAGGTAGGGAGGAGAAGGACCCTCCCTACCTAATGTTGGAAATGGGGAAATTTCCAACATTCATAAGTCTAAGAAATTTTAAGGTTTACACCAGCATTCAGTAAGTACTTAAATGTTTATTGAATTAAATTCCTCCTATTTTATTCTATTCTTTTCATTGAGGTCTTCCTCGGCCCAAAAACAGTCTTCCCATTGCCTACGAAATGAAGCTTAATACATTAATATAACACTCAAAGTCCCCTATAATCTTCTCTCAAGTTACTTTTCCAATTTTATTATCCTTTGAACTCTATACTCAGTGCTCCATTAAAACTTACCAAACCTCTCTGTATCTCTTCCTACCCCACCCCCACCACTAAAATGGGCAATACTTTCCCTTAAAAAAAATCATAACTACTATTTTAACAATGGGAAAAACACATTTCATCTGGAACCAAAAGACCTGGGTTTGAGGCACTTAATAGATAAGTGATTTGGGGATTACTTAAACCCAGTGCCTCAAATTCCTTATCTAGAAAATGGGATGCAAATATTCACTTTACATGCCTTATAGTCATAAGAAAAGTGCTTTGTAAACAGTAAAGTGCTCTTAAAAGGAGAGCTGTTAAGCATTCTCCCACCTCTCAATAGGACCCAAAAGATTCTCTTTAAAAGTTTATATCCCTTATTGTACAATTAACCAGAGGCTGCTGACCAGTGAATTCTCTCATCTCATTTAACTATTCATTTCTTTTGTGTGACAGCTATTGCTTTTAATCATTTGGCACCTTAGCTTGTTGCTTCTCTGTGTGTGTGTGTGTTGTTTCCCCACCTCAAGAGCAGGGCTATCCTATATATCCTTCCCGGCATTTAACATTATTATTATTAATATTATTTCATTCTATGATAATTTGCATTTACAGAGCACTCCAATTCACGTTCTTTGAGCCCTTTGTGGTAGTCAGATAGGTTTTATTGGTTGCATTTTACAAATGAGGAAGGAAGCTGTGGTAAAGAAAGCTCAATACACCACCACACAAAGATAACAGAAGATGGGAGTATGTTGCAGGGGCTGTGGAAAGATAGGTACACTAACACACTATTGGTGGAGCTGTGAAATAGACCAACCATTCTGGAAATCAATTTGAATTCGGTTTTCTAAAAGTGAATAAAATGATCTTTTAAAACACAAGAATATATTAAGTACTTAAGCACCAGACTTCGCGCTAGGTCATGGCAATATAGTCTGAATATTTTTCTATTCTTTTTCTCTTTGTGTCCATTATTTCTTTTGAGCCTCTCAGCACCTCTATGAGGTTTCTCTCCATTTTACAGATTATGAAAAGAAGAATCAGGGAGTTATATAAGGTGACAAAAAGTCATGGTCAGCCACTTAGGAAGTGTGAATGAGTAGATTCAAACCTCAGTCTTCCTGACAAGGTTTGTTATTACTTTCCACCTCTCAAATGTAAGTAGTTTGTTCAAGGCCATACATGTAGCAAGTGGTAAAACCTGGTTTCCAGCTCAGGTCTTTTGAAAAAAGCCCTATTTGGAATTAGGAAACTTATATTCTGTATTCTTCTTACAATAGTCACCCATCTCTTTAGACCTCAGTACCTTCTTCTGTAAACTGAGGGGGTTTAGATTAGAGAATCTCTAGGGCCTCTTCCATTTCTAAATTTATGATCCCATGACTTTCACCATATGATATTCCCTTAATACAGTGCCCAGGACCTCCATGCCTAAATAATGGCTTTGAACGATGATGGTGATATTATATTAGAATTTTGCCAATTTGCCTATAGGGGGAAATTTGGTGTACAAGGACAAGGAAGCAGAATGTTGGGAGAAGTTGTGGGGGATTTTGATGAATAATAGGATAGTGGAAATAACTGCATAATAAAAGTCCCAGATGCCTTTCTCTTTTGAACCATCATCTCTGCTTCCCTGTCATTTTGCCTCTACCAGCACCATATTGGTATAGCCTGGGGCTTCTGAAACTTGCTCATTGCTTCCACTCTGTGCCTGGCTCAAGGAGGGAGTTTCAGAATTAGCTCTGAGGGTGGGGTGGGGGGAACAAAATGCAGCAGAGCACTGAACAAAGAAGGAAGAGTCAGTTCACCAGAGAGGGTTAAGTTGAAAACATGTTTTGCTTGCTGGCAAATCCCAGTCCTCGAAAATCTGCCTTTTGCCGCCGTAAATGATGTGGCCTTAAATATTTAATAAGTGAATTTGCTCAGTGCTTGGCTCATTTACAGCAGTTTCTTCCACACACCACACACTCACATATTTCTAAATCTCCTAATTAATCAGGCAGAGTTAGAATCTCATGGCGTCATAAAGAGCTGTAATAAGCTTCTTTTAAGAGAGTTAAAGAAATGTGTTGATTGGAGCTAGTCAGAAGCACAGACTATAGAGACAATCTATTCTCAGAGAGGACAAGCAACTCTGTCATGAGGAGAGAGGGGACTGGGGAAGTGAGGATGTTAAGGCCTGCTAGGAGATTAGAGCCTTCATTCTCTCCATGATCTCCCCCACCTACTCCCATCCCTTATCCAGTCTCAGTTCCCCTCTTCAAAGCTGTCCTTACAGTCTTTTATTTGGACAACAGAACAGGAAGGTTTCAACACCTGAGCATCAGTTTAAGTTACTTAGGTGGTGCCAGGTGGAAAAGATACCCAGTGAGTGTAAGAGAACAGGGGAGACTGAGAGGGGTGGAAGTGGGGGTTTGGGGTGGGGGCCAGTGTCCCACAGGGGAACAGTGATGAAGGAAGGAGGGCAAAGAGAGTCCTTGTGACAACCTTTGCAATGAGATCCGTGTAGAGAAGAGCAAGCCTCCTTAGCATCGTTTCTGCACAGTGGGAAAGAAGGGATGAAAGATCTGCAAATTAATTCATTGTGACAACCTTTGTAAAGAAACTCCGCTTTTGATCTTGAAAAGATTGCATGATTCTGCTGATGGTTTTGTGAAGGGAATGGGCACAAAGTTAACTTCCATCTGATTCTCCTGGTGAGAGTAAACAAAGTTCAACTTAGCTATGTTCTATATTTAGCAAACCCCTCCCTTCTAGGGACCCAGAGATCAAGTTTGTGATTTAGGGCATTCAATAAACATGTAGAAACAGAAACCTTTGGGGAACAAAGATCTAATGTGCTCCTGTCCAATGAGGAACCTGAAGCTCAGCCTGACACTGACATAATCCTCTGTGAGACAAGCTTTCTTACTTCTGCAGGCATGCTGCAATCAGGTGAGCCTGGCCCCACTTTAGCGCTACACTTAAACTCCTTTTCTTCTGAAGAAATCCACACATGCTAGGAGTCCCTGGATGGGAGAGTCAGGAAATCTGAGTTCTATTCATTGTCTCTCTAAGTCATGCTTTATAGGTCACGTCTCAGTTTCTCTGTCTGTACAATGTGGTACAATTGGGGTGATCCAGAAGGACTAGAATCTCTGCTATGATGGTTTGTCAAATAGGGCTGCTCATCTACCTTTGGTGTCCCCCATTCACCCAACTCTCACCAGTGGCTCCAAGAAGCTGTAGTCAGACCCTGATAGGGTTGAGGATAACTGACATGGCTCAAACCAGATGATGAGGGAGAGGGGTGTCTATCTCAAGTATGTCAAGATTTCCCCAGTAGAATGGGCAGATGAGAAGGATTTGTTCCAATGGCCACGAAGGGGGCTGAAGCAGGCACTAAAGAGCAGCTGGAGTTCGGTCAGACATCAAAGATGCCAAGGTCATCCACTGCATCAGGGATCTTCCTGACTTTTGTCTTGCCACTGGTCTGATGGCTCTGGAAAAAAGAACGCTAATGACTTTGTGCAACTCTGTCTCACTTAAATCCAGTTCATGAGCAAGTCAAGATATCACCCTGTGATGTCAGTGGTCCTCTTTGAAAATGAAGGCTGAATCACAGAGGACAAAAGTAATTCCCTTTTCTTTCATTATGCTTTTATGACAGATATGTGAATTCACTTAAGTTATTGATAAATGTGCTAGTTGTTCAATAAGTTGTTTTTCTTTCTTTGACATACTTTGTCTAAAAAGAGGATACACAATAGATGGGTGAGGCTCTTCAATGTGTGAGTTGGGAGGGACAGTACATTGAGTATGACTTAGTCTGAAAAGTGAAATTTCAGTCATAGACATCGCTAACAGATATTATCTCACATTTCTACCCAGTTATCCTTTTAAAACCAAAACAGAGAGCTTTATCAAAACAGCTAAGCATGGCAATAGGAAAGGGTAAAGTGGAAAATCCTGGGAAGTAAATGGAATCCTAAAAAAAGCTTTAAAAAAATCTGAGGTACAATTTGGTTTCTATCTCAAGGATCCTTAATGATTGTAAAAGCTCATGGTGGACCACATCAAGAAATTGCCTTCCCTTACTATGGGTGAAAAGTTGTTGGTTTTTTTTTTCCTAAAATGACCAATTCATAATGCTTAAAAGTTTGGACTCTCAAAGTTGGATGATAGAGGAAGGGGAAAATGACCAGAACAAGAAAGGAAATTAATGTCATTGTCCTTGGTTTTAATCAGATCATAACTAAAGAATCATGCTCAATTCTCTGTGTAGCATTCTAGGAAAAACATTGTAAACTAGATTGAATTTAAAGGGATTTGATCAGGATGCATAGACTATTCAAAAGCGAGCTATATAAGAATTGGTTGAAGGAATTGGGAATCTTTAGCATAGAGAGAAAACTTAGAGAAGCTATCAAATAAAATAGAAATCAATCTTGTTTTGAAGTCTAGAGGATAGAACAAGGAACCATGAGTATAAACTATACAAAGGCAAAGTTGGGTTAATGTGAGAAAAAAAAATGCCCTACCTGGAACTGCCTCAAAGCATGGCTTGCAAATTCTGACTCAGTCACATTTAGGGAAAGGCATGCCCTTCATCTAATCTTTACCCTCAAGCTTCATTCCAGAGCTCTGAAGTTCCCCTGTCAGTCCATTCCTACCCTTTCATTTTTTAAATATTTTTTTTTTTGGTGCTTCCCTCCACCTAAAACAAATGTTTTGTGTGCACCACAACCTTTAGTTTTTACTTCTTACTTCTGCCCATCTCCTTTATTCTGCCTTACTTTTTCTCTCTTTTCAATCTTGATGTTATAGTTAAACAATTTCCCAATATGCTCTTCTCTATCCTTAAAAAATCCCTGTCCTCTCACCACTTTTCCAAATCCCAATCTTATATTATCCTTCTTTTGACCTAACTTGTTTCTATTTTTAGTCTTGATTCTCTAGTTAACTAGTTCTACATTAAGCTGTCCTCCACTCTTAATCCTATTGTTGCTCATTCTTTCCTGAACCCTATCCCTGGGTTACTCATCCCACCTACCTTATTTGTTCATATTTGTTACTGCTGAACACCACGGGGGGACATCACCAAACTGTAATAAGTCAGTCTATTAAGAAGTTGTCCTCTATTCTCAGTTGGGCGTTATTGCTATGTGGCAATACTTTTACTCTTCCTCACCCAGACCCTATCACAGTCTGCCACAGCATCTGTTCCAACCTTTTCCCTCTCTAAGTGATCTGTATTATGCCTCTGCACATTTAATAGAAGATTTCATCTCATACTTTACCAAAAAGAATTGAAGTCATCCATCATGAGCTCCCTTTTCTTCCTCCAGTACTATATCTCATGTCCCTTCAATGTGACCCCCCAATTTTTTAAAGTTTTGTTCTCTTCTCCTTGGCATCACCAGCCCTTTTACTTATATATCCTTGATGTCAAGTCTTCCTGTCTTCTCCAAGAATCTTGCCCCTTCAAAAATTCCTTTTCTGGCTTGAATTGTCAATATTTCTTTATTCACTGTTTCCTACCCTGATATCTATGAGCAGGACCAGATCTCCCACTTAATTTAGAGGAGATAATATTTATAAAGCACTCAGCATAGTTCTTAGCACATAGCAGGCATTTAGTGTTTGTTTCCTTCTCTCCTCCCTTTAAAAAAATCTTTATTCATCCCTACCATCTCTTCAAACTATCATCCTAGATCCCTCCTGCCTTCAAACTCCTATGCAATAAAGCCATCTATTTGGCTCACTTCTTAATTCATTGCAATCTAACTTCCAAGCCCACCACTCAGCTAAAACTTTCACCACACTAACTGAAAAATCTAATGGCTCTTTCTCCATCCTCACTTTTCTTGATCTTTCTGGAGTAGCTGATACTGTTGACCAACCTTTCTCCTGGATTTTCTCTCCATGTTGGGTTTTCATAACATTGCTCTTTCTTTGGTTCTTCTTCCACCATTTGACCTCTTCTGTGTTCTTAGTTAGATTATCATCCCCTATATGTGAATGTACCCTAGGACTCTGCTATAGGCCCTTTTATTTTCTCTCTCTAAACTCTCACTTACCTCATTAGCTTCCATAAGTTAAATGTTTATTCTCTACAGATAACCACCAAATCTATGTCTCTAGCCCTTGTCTTTCCTGAGCTCTTACCTTACCAACTAAATAGAGAACATCTTCATCTTGATGTTTTATAGGCATTTAAAACTCAACATGTCTAAAATAGTTTATGAACTTTCTCCCAAGCCCACCTTTCTACCCAACTTCCTTATTTCTGTTGGTGATATCACCATCCTTCTAGTTATCCAGGATCCCAACCCCAGAATTATCCTCAGCTATTCCTTCTCCCTCACCTCCTAATCCAACTGCCAAGTCTAGTCAATTCTACCTCTACCAATCTCTTATAGCCATACTCTATTCATTTATAAAACCACCACCTGAACACAAGTCCTAATCATCTATTGACTAGACTCTTGCAATAACTTCCTGATTGTTCTGTCTGCTTTTAGTTCCTCCCAATCCTTCCTCCACATTGAAGATTTGCCAGATTGCCAGATGCCACAATGCCAGATTGACATTTCCAAAGAATAAGTCTGATAATATTCTTCCTATTCATAAAAAAAATTTTAGTAGCTCCCAGTTGCTTCTAATCTATCCATCTATCTAGATAGATATAAATATGGATATAGACAGAGATTTGGATATAAATAGATTTGGTATATATGTCTAGTCTAGTCTAGCCTGGTGGTAGTCTCTTGGTGATCAAGAATGACTATTGTCTTTGTGCAATTTCATCTACGGTGTACCCTCATGTAGCTTTGAAGTCCAAAGGCTGAGGCACAGAGTTTGTGGCACATGGGGCAGGGGACGCCAGTTGTTACGGGAGGTGCGGTTGTGGCCTGGTGTCGGCGTTCACACGCAGCGGCAAGACGTTGACGTCGCTCATCTTCAAAGGTGGTGGCGGCATGGTTAATGTGGGTTCGCCAGCTGCTTCTGTCAGAGGCAGCGAGTTCTAGTTGCTTTGGTGTAATGCCAGCCCACTTCAAGTTGGACTTTAGCTGATCCTTGAATCTTTTCTTTGGTCAGCCTTGTTTCCCGAGTCCAGCTGACAGCTCACCGTAGAATACCTGTCTTGGTATCCGCTGTGGGTCCATGCGGATGACGTGTCCAGACCATTGTAGCAGGGTTCGGAGGACCATGACTTCGATGCTGGTAGAGTTGGCTCTGTCGAGGACTTCCTGGCTGGTGATTCGGTCCTGCCATCGGATCCTCATGATTGACCAGAGGGAGCGTTGGTGGAATTGCTCCAGCTGTTTCATGTGCTTCCGGTACAGTGTCCATGTCTCACAACCGTACAGGAGCGAGCTGAGGACCACTGCGTTATACACTTTGAGCTTCGTCACAGTGCTTACACCTCTGTGTTGGAGGACTTTGGAGCACAGCCGCCCGAGTGCCTGGCTGGCCTTTTGGATACTGGCATTGATCTCGTGGTCTAGGGACCCATCGTTGGCGATGATGCTGCCCAGGTACTTGAAAGTATTAACATTAGAAAGCGGTGTGCCGTCGATTGTAATGCACGGCTGGTTCGTTGGCCTCCCTGGTGCAGGTTGGAACAGCACCTCTGTTTTGCTGAGGCTGATAGTCAGGCCAAACAGTTTTGTTGCGGTGGAGAACCTGTCCACAATGGTTTGGAGATGATTTTCTTGGTGGGCCATGCGAGCACCGTCATCTGCAAAGAGAGCTTCCAGGATGAGTCTCTCTGTTGTCTTTGCTTTTGCAGTCAGGCAGCGAAGGTCGAATAGTGAGCCATCTAGTCGGTATTTGATGTAGACACCCAGATTTAGATCCATCACAGCATGTTGTAATACTTGGGTGAAAAATAGGTTGAATAGCACCGGAGCGAGGACACAGCCTTGTTTCACACCATTGGAGATGTTGAAGCGATCGGAAGTCTCTCCACCAGATAGGACTTCCCCTGTCATGTCGACATGAAAGAGCTGGATCAGTTTGACGAATTTTGCTGAGCAACCGAGCTTGCTGAGGATCACCCACAATGCGTCCCTGTTCACTGTGTCGAACGCCTTTGTCAGGTCTATGAAGACAATGTCTAGACTCAGGTTCTGCTCAAGGCATTTTTCCTGCATTGGCCTCACTGTGAAGACCATGTCAATGGTGCTGCGATCTGGTCGGAAGCCACATTGTGATTCAGGCAGGTTCTGCTCTGAAACAGATGACAGGAGTCTGTTGAGTATAACACGGGGAAGGATCTTTCCAGCAGTGGAGAGTAGTGAAATGCCTCTGTAGTTGTCACAGGCTGCTCGTGAGCCTTTGTTCTTGTATAGGGCTACAATGGAGGCATCTCTGAGTTCTAGGGGCATGTCTTCCTCTTCCCATATGCTGGTCAGTACTATGTGGAATGCCTGGAGCGCCTTTCCATTTAAGGCCTTGTACACCTCGGTTGGGATCCCGTCTTTACCCGGTGCCTTGCCTGCACCCATTTGTTTAATGGCTTTCTGGACTTCCTCTATTGAAGGAGGGATGTCAAGTTGTTCAATGGAGCGGTTTTGGGGGATCTGGTCAAGGGCGCTTTGGTTGACTGAAGAGGGTCGGTTGAGAAGCTGACTGAAGTGTTCTTTCCACCTGTTGCTGATGCCTTTTTTATCTTTTATGAGAGTGTCACCGTCAGAGGATAGCAAGGGAGGGGTGGTGGGTTTTAATGGCCCATAGACAGTCTTGAGGGCACTGAAAAATTGTTTGTAGTTTTTCATATCAGCAAACTGCTGGGTTTCTTCTGCCTTTTTTTCCCACCATCGGTCTTGCATCTTCCTGATCTCACGCTGCGCCGTGGCATGTACATATATATATATATATATATATATATATATATATATATATATATATATATATAATGCATACATCTATGTATATATACTTATTTATCATTTAGAGGCCTGTGCCTATTTCCCAAGCAACAATACCACACTGCATAAGAGGATGGAGAAAGAGGCAAAAAGATAGTCAGATTACTTTTCTAATAATCATGAAGAGATCCTTTTTCCTCTTTAAAAATATCTAGAGGGGGCAACTGGGTGGCTCAGTGGATTGAAAGCCAGGACTAGAAAGAGGAAGTCTTGGGTTCAAATCTAGCCTTAGACACTTCCTAGCTGTGTGACCCTGGGCAAGTCACTTAACCCCCATTGCCTAACCCTTACTGTTCTTCTGCCTTAGAACCAATACCCAGTATTGATTCTAAGATGGAAGGTAAGGGTCAAAAAATAACTAGAACAATGTTCTTTGTAAGTTTTTTTTAGAAATTTACATATGATGTCTTCTTTTTTTCATAAGGTTTCCCTTATTGTCCAGGATTGAACACAAATGTGCTTCTAAAACAGAGCCTAAAGTCACAAAAATCTTAATTAATACTAGATAGTATCTTCAGAAAGGGAAAGGACCATATTTTTTCTGGCACAGCTAATAGTTGGACTATTAAATTACCTTTCCCTACACTAGAGCCAGAGTCATGCAGTAGAAAGAGTATTGACTTTGGAATCCATGGCTTTGGGCTCATACCCTAGCACTATTTACTCTCTGTATGACCCTGGGCAAGCCACATAGTAGGTATTTAATAAATGTTTGCTATCTTGAATTAACCTAAACTCTCTGGGCTTCCTCTGGGTTCCTCTGTAAATTTGAAAGGCTGAACAAAATAACCCTTACCCTATATTGGCTCTAAATCTATGATCTTCCAACTCCCAATGGTTCTATTACAAAGTATGACTATAAATTAATCAGATCAATTCTACAAACAACATTCCCAAATCAAACTCCTTATGCTGAGTAGTTTACCAATCTTTTCTTTTATATATTTTTCCCAATTACACATAAGAACAATTTTAAATATTTCTTTTTTTAATTTTTGATTGCCAAATTCTCCACTTTTCCTCATTCCCACCCTCATCACTAGGAAGGAAAGCAATCTGACTTAAGTTATATATCTGCAATCATGCAAAATATATTTCTATGTTAGCCATGTTTGAAAGAAAACACAAAAAAATCCATTTAAAAAAAGGAAAAAAATAGAATGCTTTAATCTTCATTCAGACTTCATCAATTCTTTCTCTGCAGGTAGATGTCATTTTTCATCATAAACTCTTATGAATTATTTTAAATCTTTGTATTATTGAGAATAGCTAAGTCATTTGCAGTTAGTCATCATTGTTGTTGCCATATTCAGTGTTCTCCTGGTTCTGCTCACTTCACTTTGCATCAGTTCATTTAAATCTTAGCAGATTTTTCAGAAAGCAACATGCTCATGCAGACCCTTGACTCTAGCTCCAGGTCTTTCTAACTGCCTCCAGGCAGCAGAATGGGCTGATCTAAGAAACAGCAACCCAGATCTAATTCTTCCTACTTTTACTTGCTCTCTGTAAGTTGTCACAGACTATAAGAATGGTTAGTAAAGTAAAATTATTTGTTAAAGTTAGAAAAGGGCTAGTGCCAACCATTGATGTTTACCATCCCTAGGCTCTACCAGGCCGGCTTTCTTGGTAGTGTAATGAGATATGTTGATCAGAACTTCACATACAATATTCCTGGTATATACACCATTGTTTCACATGATATCTCCCCCTTTATAATGTTTCTTTTTTACAATCCAATGAAACAAGCATTTATTGAATGCTTACTATATGCAGAAACATCATGCTAGGAGATGGAAAAAGAAGTTCTAGCCCTTAAGAAATTTCATTTTTCCCTCTTCTTGGGCTCATCAATTAATTGAGTCCTATACCAGTCTGACCCTGGACTCTGTACCATGTGGGGGTTATCCAACATCAGTGTCTTTGATGTGAAAGAATGACTGAACAGCATCTACACTTAATAAAATAAAAAGTTCTTTCAGATTAGAACTATTACCATGATGAGGCCAAGAATTTGGAATCTCTTGGATCATTGCCTCAGTGATGCATCCTGTTTCTTTGTCCAGGAGACAATTGACCTTCGCCTAAGGGTGATGGAGTGCCCTCCGAGGCAATGCTTCCCCTCCAGGTGGAGGAGACTTTTATTTGCCCAGAAGTGTAGTCTACACTTGGCAATGCATTGAAATCACATTCTCTGTGACTCTGACCTCACTGTGGATTCCCTTATACTAATGATTTTGTGTAGCATAGATTGCATAACAACTATAAGAAACTGATTTATGAGCCTTCTGAAAAACTATTTCAAGCAACTTTCCCCCCCTTCCATTAACCCCCCTCCACCCTCCAAACCAAGAGATATATTTATTTCCCAGAATGTTGAGGGAGTGTATCAGGCCAAAGAGATTCTGAGGCCTGTTCTAAGAGGGGATCTGTTGCCCACTTGTAATGGGGGAGAGGACTTACTTAAGAATTCATTTATTCATGGTGTAATTTTTTAAAGCTCTAGAATTAGAAGCAAGGGAAGCTGGGTTCAAATTCTGACTCTGCCACTGATTAACTGGATATATTGGCTCTAAATCTACGACCTTACAACTCCTAATGGTTCTATTACAAAGTATGACTACAAATTAATCTGATCAATTCTACAAACAACATTCTTTTGGGCTTTGGGCAAATACCTACCTCATAGGACTATTGTAACTGTAAACCATAAAATGCTATTCAACAGACATTTATCAAGTACCTACTAATGTGCACTAAATCTAGAAGATTTAGTCCAAAGCCTTTATTTTAGAGTAAGGAAACTGAGGCCAAGGAAGGGCTAAAGTCATATATATATAGTAATTGATGAAGACAGGATTTGAGCCCAAGCCCTCTGACTTCTAGAGCTTAGCCTCTATTCTCAGTATCATCCTATATGTTGACTCAGGCTTGGAAAGGAGGCCCTAGACCTCTCCCACAATTCCGCCATAGCAGCAGGCGCCCAATCTCAGGCACCTGCAGAAAGAGGCTACAAGGTGCCAAGATAAGATCCAAATGTGGGACAGAATTGATGAATATCCTTCCTGTCTTCAGGAATACTTCAGGGATAGAGGGTATGGGATGGGGGACGGGCAGAGGCAGGTAGGAAACAGTTGTAGAGACCTTGTAAATGAGAGTGTCTTCAGGGACAAAAAAAAAATAGAGTCAAAACTTCACCCTAAGCCAGAAAAACAACTTGAATGGATAGATGGATGGATGAATAGTTAGACAGTCAGACAAACAGGTAAAATAGTGAGCAAATGAATAATGGATTAAACTGAATAACAAAAATTAATGTCTTAAATAGGCCTCTTGTTTTTAATATTTAAGTATTTGTGGAGCATTAAGTTTTTAATTTTTAGAAAATTAATTTAAGAAAAGAGAGAGAAACCATAGACCTAGAAAAATGGGCAGCACCAGTAGTATGACCTTTATGTAGAAAGCCAGAAGGTTCAACAGGGCAGAAGGAATTGTCAGAGAGCCCCTGATCACAGGGAAGAAAAGATGCAGATAAATGGGACTGACATTCACTAATACCATCACTAGAGCAAGAGTTTGGACTAGAATAGAGGGAGCAGGAGTAGAAATGGAGAGGAAAGAATGAATGGAAGGAATTACATAATATCTAAGGATTTTTCCAACTCTGAAATTTTAGAGTTCTCTAATGATTAGGAGGCAGCTGGATGGTTCAGTGGTTAGAGCACGGGACCTGAAGTCTGGAAAGACCTGAGTTCAAACTGGTCCTTTGACCCTGAGGAAGTCGCTTAACTTCTGTTTGCCTTAGTACACTAGAGAAGGACATGGCAAACCATTCCAAGAAAACCCCATGGATACTATGGTCTGCAGGGTCACAAGGAGTCGGACACAACTGAGTGACTGAGCATCAGTAATCATTGCTGTGAGAACACTGTTCCCCCCAACCAGGAGGCAGGGAACTGGGCTCGAGGTAGGGACTATGGCACCAGAACCAATGGCAAATCTTGCCTTCCCACAGCTGCACCAAGTTGATTCAGCCCCCAAGGGGCGGAGCACTGACAGAGGGCTCAGAAGCCTGGGTTTGAGTCCTACCATTGACTACACCAGCTGGGTGACTTTGGGTGAGACCCTTAAACTTCATCCATGAAACAGGGCAGATGCAGAGACATGAGAGCTATTGTTATAGCGATAATCATCATCTGTGGAGGGAGGAGGAAACTGAGCTCTGTCTGAGGATCGGGGATCTGGAGATAATTTCTTTACAAGTCCTGCACAACTTGGCTCCAATCTATCTTTCCAAGCTTATTAATGCATTATTGGCCTTCAGGCGCTCTGCACACCAGCCAAGCTGGCCTTGGTGCTGTTTCTCACACATGCCATTCCATCTCCTGGCCCCGCAGCTCCTCTGTGCCTGGAACCCACTCCCTCCTCACCCCGACTTCTTTCTAGTTCCTTCAGCTCAGCTCCAATCCCACCTCTTGCACGAGGCCATTCCCAACCCCTTCCAGAGGCTACCGACTTCCCCCTCCCAAACTAGCTAATATTTTATTTTTTATTACTCTATATTATTTTACATGAATTTTGTACGTACCTATATGAGTATATAGTATACAAGGTGGTACAGTAGATAGAGTACTGGGCTTGGAATCAGAAAGATCTTCCTGAGTTCAAATATGTCTTTAGACACTTATTAGCAGTGTGACCCTGGGCAAGTCACTCATCCCTGTTTGCCTCAGTTCCTCTTCTGTAAAATGAGCTGGAGAAGGGAATGGCAAGCCACTCTAGTATCTCTGCCAGGAAAGCCCCAAATAGGGTCACAAAGAGTCAGATGTGACTGAAAAATGCCTGAACCACAACCACAGCCTATGAGGAGGTGTTATTTTGTTAGTTCACCCAAGAGAATGCAAGCTGTTTGAGGGCAGGGAATTTTCCTGTTTCATATGTATTAGTGTCCTCAGAAGTATCTTGCACACATTAGGTGCTTAATAAGTGTTCCTTTATTGATTGGATAGAACCCTGCTCGTAAAGAAAGAAGACCTGAATGTGAGCTCGGGCTCACGCATCTCACTCAAAGTTGTATGGCCCTAATAATTCAATTAACTTCAGTTATATTATTATATTATTTACATAACCTCCCTCTCAAAGGAAAATGCATTATAAACCTTAAAACCCTTAGAGAAATGTGAATCATGGGTGATGATGATGATGACGATGATGACTGAGGCTTGAGTGAGTGCTCACCCTGTGAAAGTACTGTAGGCACAAGAATACCAGAGCAATAAAAAACATTTTCCTTCCTGTCTGGACCTTGTGTTCACACGCTTAAAATAGTTAAGAAATGGTACAAGGCCGAGGATGAGCGTCAGAATGAGTGGCACAGACGGTGTGGCCTGATTTAGGTGGGTCTTATACATCAAGTTCGGTTTGGATGTTTGCTAGTTAACTCTCAAAAGTAATCTTGGTGGGGGGCAGCTGGGTGGCTCAGTGGATGGAGAGCCAGGCCCAGAGATGGGAAGTCCTGGGTTTAAGTCTGGTCTCAGACACTTCCCAGCTGTGTGACCCTGGACAAGTCCCTTCACCCCCATGGCCTAGCCCTTCCTGCTCTTCTGCCTTGGAGCCAATACACAATGTTGATTCTAAGATGGAAGGTAAGGTTTAAAAAAAAAAGAAGTAACCTTAGTCATACCTGAAGGAGGCCATCCAGAGCAGGCAGGGCTCTTCCGTGACCATGCAGCCTGGATTCAGCTGAGTGCCTGGAGAGCTGGTCATGCAGTTTTGCCAGTCAGTCCCCTGAGAGGGCAGCCAATGATTCCTCGTGCCCGGCTTTTTGTGTCTAGGACAGTGTTTAGATCGCTGAGATAACTGGATCTCAAGCACCGTTTCAGAACCTTTTCAGGAGCTTCGCCTGCATAAAGGAAGACCTTAGTGTGCTGTTGGGGCTCACCTGTCACCCAGCCATCACCAGTGGCTCCAAGAAGGTGTAACACGCGCAGCAGCTCCACTGCGGTAAAAACCACCTCAGCAGCGGGGCTAAACCAGCTTGAGGGGAGCCGTGGACAACCTAAGGGAATGTCTGCCCCACACGTGGGAAGGCTTTTCCTGAAGGAATAGGAGAGGAGAACAGTTTGTTCCAACTGCCATGAAGGCAAAACATTATGAAAGCAAACTGAGTGGAGTGTCTACAGCTTGGTCAGACATCAAAGACATCGAGGACACCTCCTATTGCATCATGGGCTATTGATAGTCAACTTGACTTTTGGCTTGCCGCTGGACTTCTTTATGCAACTCACTAAAATCCAACTCGCATGCAAGTCAAGACATCACTTATCCTCACATCATTTATCTCCTTCAAAAACAAAGGACGAACGACCACAGGCTATGATATTGCTCCTATCATTTTTAATAAGAGGATTATAATAAAGGCACTTCCATAAAAAACATACTCTGACATATGGATCCTATTTTTTAAGCCCTTACCTCCCAACTTAGAATCAATACATCCATTGGTTCCAAGACAAAAAAGCTGTAAGGGGTAGGCAACAGGGTCAAGTGACTTGCCTAGGGTCACACAGCTAGGAAGGGTCCGAGGCCAGATTTGAACCCAGGACCTCCTGTCTCTAGTTCTGGCTCTCAATCCACTCAAGCCACCTAGTTGTCCAAACTTGGGTCATCTTATATTTACTTTGCATCTCCCAAAATAGGCCTACCTCTCTGGCATGTGTAGGATGTAAAAACTTGCACCATATGTAGAAACCATTTTCATTTGGTTGTTTCTGTGTCTTTTACATCTTAGGATATATATCAATCAATGAATATTAGCTGAATTCCCTAGTGTTTAGGGTACAGAGTTAAAAATACACACAAACCCTGTTCTCATATAATTTATCAAACAAAAAGGAACCTCAGACAAACAAAACTATGACATCCATCAAAATGAGGATATGCACTGCAGGTATCCTTTGCTTAGTAGAAATCCATTTAAAGAATTTGAACATAGACTAAGACTAGAAATTCAGTTTAAGATTCCTTTTCCAAGTTTACAGAATTTGGGAGTTCCATGCCTTCATCTAGAAGCAAAAGAAGTCACAGCCAGATAGTACCTTAAGATGACAAACTGTCGCCCAATGATAGAAGATCAAGGAAGGTCTCCTTATCCGGGGTCCAGATTAGGAATATAGAATCTCAAAAGTCCCCATGGCAGTATGTGATGATATCGGCCCTCTCTGATTTCCCAGGTAAGTGAAATTTCTAAAACCTAAGTAAGTAGCTCCCTGGCTCCCCCAGTGCACCATTGGCTGCAGAGGGCAAATGCAGTTTATTGGACAATCCTGTCAAGCCCAAGCATGAAGTCATTCGTATGAAGTTGATCTCCACATGGAGCTATTCAAGCTTGGCTCTCCGAAAAGCTTTCCCCCTGCCAGGGCTCAGTAGGGGCAGGGGCTGGCTCTGACTCACCATCATGGTGTCTGCCCAGCCCGACTATTTCCCCCGCTGAGCCCTGGCCTGAGCCCTGGCCACATGGCCTAGAAGTATATGCTTTTGGTCATGAGGGAAGCTGAATGAGCAAGTGTGGCTGGCCCAGTGGAAACCCATCCCTGCTACTGAAATGGGCAATGTCTCTTTTCCCTCGTACTCAGGACAGTCTGTTTCATGAAATAGAGTTCCTCATCCTTGAAAATATTCAGAGGCTAGAGCCTTGTGCACTTATATTATTAAAAGATTCAGCACCACGGCAAGGGTTCATCTAAGATTCCTTCCAACTTGGATTCTCTGGTTTTTTGGGGCGGAATAATTCAGAGGGTTTGCCCTTCTGAGGATGGGTCAGTAACATCATCTTCCTACAGAGAAGAGAGCATTTCCATTATTTGCTGGCAAAAAGAGAAAGTCTCACTCTAGGAATGTGCATGTGAAGAAGGGCCACTGGACCAGAGAAAATCTGTGAAGGACCTGAGAGGCTCACCAAGGTTCGCTTCATAATGTCCCTCCCCCTCAATCTGCTCTGAGCCAATCACCTCTTTGGAAAGGCCTGTCAGTGCCAGACTCATGACCAGCTTCAATTACCATTTCAACTGGTAACAGCTGCCAAATCAGTGAAGGAGCATTGAGTTGGAAGATTTTATGATGATTTCCTAGTCAAATGTTGAACAGCCTTCAGCATGATAAGACCCTTGGGTCTTGTAGAATGAGCTGAGAACTTAGCTGGACCAGACCTGAACAGGAAAGGCCCCTAATATAAGCATCTGTTTAAAGGCCCAGCTTAATGAAGATTAATTAGAATGTATGCACATATCAAAGAGAGGGAGTATTTTAGAACTCTTACTGAAGCCAAGCGCACCTGAGCCTCTGGACCAAGCCAAGAGAAGGCATTCATATTAGAGCTAAGGGGCTAAAATAAATCCCCAATTAAGTTTTGCTCTTCCTCCATATTCAGTCATAGAATTCCAGGATTGGGAAGAAACTTCAGAGGTCTCTCACCAAACTCTCTACTAATCCTCTCTATGATATTCCCCATGGATCACCAAATCTGGTCTCCAGATAGAGACTTCTTGTGATAGGGAACTGGGCAGTTAGATAGTTCTGGGCAGCCATTGGTCCAAAAGTTTAAGTAGCTTACTCGGATTTTTGTTGTTGTCTTGTTTTCCCCTCATATTGTGCTGAAATGAACCTCTTTGAAATCTCCCCCCTCACCCTCCCGCCCCCATTTATTTTATTTCTGATGTCCCAGGGACAAGTAGAACAAATCTACTCTCTCTTTCATATGACAATCCTCCAGATATTTTGGGAGAGCTATCACATCTTCCAAAAGTCTTCTTCAGCTTATATATCACCAACTCCATGCTCATAAATGCAAAAATGAGAGTGTCCTCAAAATATTGATCAGGCTCCAGCTTATCACTAAATGCCCTATAACATGAGGGGAAGAAAAGATCTAGGGATTTCAGTGGACTGCAAACTTAATTTAATCAATAGTGTTATGGCAAAAAAACAAAAACAAAAACAGTTATAACTTTAAACTGCATTGAGATCCCTGATAAAGGAGATGTTAGCATTGTTGTGCTCTGGCCTTGGTAGACTAAAGTTTTCTATTCAGATCTAGACACCTCATTTTAGGAAGGGTATTTCAAATGCATTTCCGACATTGAACACATGCAGGGGATGATGAGAGGACTGAAGAGTGCACCATGAAAGAATTATTAAAGGAACTGAGAATGCTTATCATGAAGAAAAGACTTAGAGGAACCATACCAGCATTTTCATGAATTTGAAAAGCATTTTCAAAGAAGATGCATTAGCTGTGTTTGGCTTTGTCCCAGGATAAAACTAGTAGCCCTAGCTTGGAGTTATAGAGCAGTCGATTTCAGCTCAATACAAGGCAAAATAGCCTGACATCTAGTGATTTGTGAAAATAAAATGGGCTGTCTCTGGAGTTAGTGAGTTTCTCTCTTCTAGAAATCTTCTAGCAGAAGCTAGATGCCCACTTGTCTGAGATAGTGTAGAGGAAACTCTTGTTCATATATAGGTTAGATGTTCCAGATGGTCCTCATTTAGGGGCATGCATTGAACCTCCAAAGTTTTTTCCAGATTGGAGATTCTGGGCTTCTATAGTTATGTTGCTCTTGCACACACACACACACACACACACACACACACACACACACACACACACACACACAAATGCATAGTTTCAAATAATTCAGAATTTTAAAAAAATCCTTACCTTTCATCTTAGAATCAATATTGATTGAATTGGTTCCAAGGCAGAAGAGTGGTAAGGCTTAGGCAATGGGTTACACAACTAAAGAAGTGTCTGAAGTCAAATTTGAACCCTCAACTTCCCTTCTCTAGGCTTGGCTCTCAATCCACTGAGCCACTTAGCTGACCCCAATTTGGAAATTCTTAATGTTTGGTCCTAGGGATCTCTAATTACTTATATCCAACAGTGTGGTGGTAAATGTTTAGCAACTGGATCTCCAAAAGAAAAAATACATATAATACACTTTAAAATTTAATTCCTTTATTAACATTTTCCATCACTTCTTTAAACTTAGACAATCAACAAAATAATAAAGCCCTGATTTATATGTTTTGCCAGTTTCCATGGTGTAAATGCTCACACTGAAAATTTAACAATTGGTTCTTGGAAGTTAGTTCAAACTGGTTTTAGTATACCCTTATGCCATATGACTGTTTCCTGTAGCTCAGGGGTTGATCTCCTATAAAATTCATGTTTACAATAGGATAATGGCTAAGCTTTTGCTTGGGAGATTCATTAATATTGGAATCATAATGTTGAATGGGCCCTTGAAGATCTTTTAGTACAAAGAAGCATGTTTTACAGATGAACATGCGGAGACTCCTAGAGAGGCTATGATTTGATAATAACTGGGTCAGGATTGTGACAGAACCAGCACCCAAAGGACTCCTACTTCGATATTTGCTCTACCACATCATGCTGTGACCAGAGTTCTTTTCAACTTTGGAACCACGTAGATTTTGTTCACTCCTGTGTCCTCTTAGTGTTCCACTAAGAAGATATGAATATAACTCAGCTTCTACCCAAGCTTGGGACAATGTGTATGTTTTCAAGTATGCAGAAGGAAATGTAATTTCTGATATGTGGGTAGAATGCTGATCTCAATGCTATGCGTGTACCCTAAAGTACTTTCAGTGTTGATTCCAGACACAATTTGAAGAAACATGTAGATAAAGGATTTTGAGAGGGGATGTAGACAGATAAGCGTGAGATATGACTCCTGAGTGTTACAAAGATAGCTAGGTAGGGGAATTATGGGAAGTGGTTCTAGATACTTAAAAAAAAAAAGATATATGAAGAGAAAGGCCTTCAAGAAAGTGAAGCAAGCTAGAAAGCAAAGCCATGTTGGGAAGTTATCTTCTATCTCCAGTTCTGAAAATCCCAATTGCCATTCAAGAATCTACGTTTGTCACTTTCTTAACTATCTTTCTAGAACCCTTTTCTCCCTAGGTCTCTTTGAAAAGTATATTGAAAGGGGGGACAGCTCAGTGGATAGAGCATCAGGTCTAAAGATGGGAGGTCCTGGATTCAAATGTGGCCTCAAATGTTTCCTAGTTGTGTGACCCTGAACAAGTCATTCAATCCCAATTGCTTAGCCTTTATCACTCTTCTGCTTTGGAACTGATACTGAGTACTGACTCTAAGAGAGAAAATGAGGATTTAAAAATATATATATATATATATATGTATATATATATGGAACTATGTCTAAGTCCCACAAGTCCTTTAAGTCCTACTTTCTGATTCTATGTGAGAATGAGGTGTATGCCCATTACATTTGTAAATTATTCTTTAGAGTAGACTATCCTTACTGTCATACAAATGTCAGTTGGCAAGCATTTATTAAGTGACTATTATGTACTAAACACACAGAAAGGCTCTCATTTCACAATCTACTAGGGGAGAGAGCATAAACTGTATATGAACAAGCTATAAACTGGATAAATAGGAAATTAGCAACAGAGGAAAGCCACTAGAATTAAAAGGAATTAAGAAAGGCCTCCTGTAGAGGACAGATTTAAGGTGGGACTTGAAGAGAGCTAGGGAAGCCAGGAGACAGAAGAGGGAGAGCATTCCAGGCAAGGGGGACTCCTAGGGGAAATGGCCATCACCAAAACATGGCATTACTAGTTTGAGAAAAATACCAAGAAGACCAGTGCCAATAGATCAAAGAATACCTGGGGTAGGAGTGGAAGGCAGGGAAAGAGCAATGGTAATGTGTAAGATTACGTTTTGTTTGTTAACTATTTACTTATTCCAAAGAAAGTGTTTGAATTGGTAGAGGAAAATGTGATTTTAAAAGCTCTTCTCCTATAAGAAGCTTCACATGCACATGTTAATGTCACACAATATTCCTTGATCAATGAAAATGCAGAGATAACTTTGTTCACTGATTATTAGGCATAAAATATGGATATGTATGCTTCCCCAAGGTGTTTACCTCTGCTTTATAGGACATCTTGCACACAAGGAAAATAGAAAAGGAATTCTCTCCAGTTCCTATTTGTAAATGACTTTGTGCTGATTACACTAAGTTCTAGAAAATTACATGGCCTTCCCAATGGGATCCACGATTATTGAAAACAGATTGGAGTAACAATCCATACATCTGGGACAAGCATTGAAGATGGACAATAAATTGGACCTAGAAATCAATAGGAGAAGAAGAGCTGGTTGGATTGTATTTGGAAAACTGCAGAATCCTATAACTGATCTCAACTGGACCTCTAGAATAAAGACTTTTCTTTACCCACATGAATGGCCTATCACTGATATTAGATGGCTAGGGATCTTTGAAGGCTGTGGTCTCTGAGGCATTAAAGTTCCAACTATGTCAATGGATAATGGATATATGGTGGGTACAAGTAAAGCGCAACATATTTCCAATCATAACTTAGGTGGATAGAGTAGCATAAGGGGCATCAGTGAAGAAATGTCCAAAAAAGGAAGGACCAATCAGGGTGATAAGAGTCAGAGATAAAAGATGAACCTCTTAAGTGTTCTGTTCGTATTTAAGAAATGTCAAAAGACCTAGCAGAATGATTCTTCACTTTGCTGGTTTCACAGATTCCTTTGGTTTTCTGATAAAGCCAATAAACCCCCTTCCCATAATAATGCTTTTAAATTCATAAAATAAAATACAAGTACTACTATTGAAATATTGTACTCCTTTTTTTTAACCCTTACCTTCTGTCTTTAAATCAATACTATGTATTTGTTCCAAGGCAGAAGAGCAGTAAGGGCTAGGCATAGGGGGTTGAGTAACTTGCTCAGGGTCACCTGGCTAGGAAATGTCTGAGGCCAGATTTGAAGCGAGGACCTCCCATCTCTAGGACTGGCTCTCAGTCCATTGAGCCACCCAGCTGCCCCTTGTACTCATTTTTATACAAGAAAATGAAACTAACAGTGTTAAATAACTTACCCAAGATCACACAGCAAGGAAATGTTTCCAGTGGAATTTGAACTTGCATCTTCCTGGCTCCAGTCCCAATGCTCTATTTACCAACTTATCTAAATATCAGAAAGACAATCCTTGGACAGGTCTTTAAATGGAGGCTTCTCATAATCAAGGATAATCAATGGAAGAAACCAACAAGATTGACATCATAGGGTTCTGTTGGCAAAGATGTAGCACATATGCCACAGAAGTAGCTGAGGACATTTTTTGCATGTTCCACTCCTCTGTTCAGCAGACCAATGTGAGCACTTCTTCCCTCCACTCTGTGGGGTATTGTGGCAGGGGTGGGGGACCCAGGTAGCTTGAAGGTGCAGTTTGGGCATGCAGTCTCTAAAAGGTTCACCAATGCTGCAATATTGAAAAATTCCCTGGACATAAGTTAGAAGACTTTGGATTTCAGTCTTAGTTAGTACTTCATAGTTGTGACCTTAGACAAATTACTTAACCTCGAGGCATTTGAATCTTCTTTTCAGAAAAATAGAGGAAATAAAACTTTCACTGGCTACCTCACAGGGTGGTACAAAGTAAGTGTTCCCCCATGTACACTGGGGAGAATCTAAACTGTGCCACAAATCTGAACTCCTTCTATTACCTCAAACATACCTGAAGTCATATTTTGTTTTACTTTGATCTTCCTAAGGAAGCTTTAGTTCTTCCGACATCATAGATAATAGAAATAATTTTTGAAAGAATTAATAAACATACAGATGCAAGTATGCACATCTGGAATGGGCAAGCTTGTCCCCTTGTAAGCAGCACATTAAGCCGGTATTTGTATTGATATTATGGCTGCTGGCTTTACCTTCCCATTTTGCATAATCTCTTTTTCAATGGTGAGGAGTGTAATTTCCCTTCAGTTCATAGAATAGTACTTTGAGAGCGCAGAGAGGAAGTCTCTGCATTTTGTGAAAGAGAAAATTACCGGCACCCCTTTTGTTCCCTTCAGGAGGATTTGGATGGATTACTCATACTTAAAAAGGAAGGCGGCTTTTAACCTTTAAAAAAAAAAAACTTGCATTAACACAATGCATTGACATGTTACTAAATCCAAGGAATTTTGGAGGGTAAATTCTCGGACTTTATCCAGAACATGAAACAAATTCTCCAATCACAGGGTGCGTCAACTGGTTCAGATCTCTGCAACCTGGGTCTCAGGAAGCTGTTCCCTAGACTCAGTAAGCTCTATAATTGACTGCTTAACCCTTTCCGCCTGGAGGGATGGAGAAAGTGGGAGGGAGAGGAAAGGGGTGGGCCAGAGCCTGAGAGCTTAGAGACAGCCCAGGATGAGGGCCCCATCTTGGGAGATCAGACTTCTGGAATCTATTTGGGTCCAGAATTACATTACCTGAGGAATGTGGGTTATGTGCAGCCCGGCAAGTTTTCTGAACCGCACTTTCAAAGGTTGGATGTGAGCCAAGACAGAATCTGTCAATATTAAAAATGAATTCTTTATAACAAGGAAATCATGTCCGCCCAGCCCCATTTCTGAGGTCGCTGATGTAGAAAGACTGCTTCAAAGTCATAAAACTTTTTCAAGATTTAAAAGCTCTCCCAAAGTCCCATATTTCTACAGTACCACAGAAGGGGGGTGGGGAGTGGAGCAAAGATACGGTAAAATCCCTCCCCAAAAAGTCTTTTCCTTTTTCAGAGTCAGGCATGTTAAGGTATCAAATTACTCTGGAGGAGCTTTCTGAAACATAACTCTAGTGATCAGAATTATTTCAGTCTGTCCACAATATTTATTAAGTCCCCATTGTTCTCAAAGTACTGCCTGGGGGGGGGGGGAGCATTCTAAAGAAGGAGGATGGGAACAAATGGAGATAACAAATATTAAGCATTTTGCAAACTTTAAAGCACTATACAAATGTCAGCTTTTTTTTTTTTTTTAAGTATCTCTCAGTCTAGTGCAGAGTGGGCTGGACTTGGAGTCAGGAAAAGCTGGGTTTGTGGATATGCACAAGACACCAACAAAGGCAGATTTGAATCCTGACTCTGACTAGCTTGTTCCTTGACCCCTAGGGAAGTTACTTAGCTTCTCAGTTTCCTTAGTTAGGATCATCCTTCTAGTTCTAGAAAAATCCTTGGAGTCCATCTAATCTACAACCCTCACTCACCAACACTTATTGTCATTCAATTGCATCTGACTCTCTGTGAAACCATTTGGAATTTTTTTGGCAAAGATACTGGAGTGGTGGGCCATTTCCTTCCCTAAACATTTTTACAGATGAGGAAACTAAGGCAAAGAGGGTGAATTGCCTTGCCTAGGATGAGTGTCTGAATTAGTCTGAATTTGTGAGTGTCTGAAACTAAATTTGAACTCAGGAAAAAGAGGATTCCTGACTCTATTTCTGATGCTTTATTCACTATCTACCATGCCATCTCGCTTTCCCTCTACTCCCAAATTTACAAAGAAAAAAAGCTCCAAAGAACTTAAACATTTCCTCAAAATCTCAGAGGTAGTAAGGAGAGATGGGATTCAAGGTGAGGGCCTATACCTTCATCATATCTTACCCAGCACCTCATTTCTCAGAGTTGTTAAAACCAAAAGAGTTAATGGATGTAAAGCTTATGATAAATCATAAAGGCCTATAGTATCTATGATTATTTTAGAGAAGCATTGATTCTTGCTCCTGAGGACCTTCTAACCTGTTCTGTGAAACACACATGAAAATACATGAAAAGAAACTCTTTCGATATCCATGTGATGGGGAAGCAAGCATGATCTGTAGTGAGTTGAAGAGGAGAGAGAAGACAGTTATTGGACAACTCCAATGGCCTAGAGACTGGAAGCAGATGTAGCCAGAACCTGTGAAACTTCTATGATTTAAGAAAGAGGAGATAGAAGATGGAATCCAAGCTGGAATGATGGACCTTGGAGGTCATCAAATTTAACCTCTTTATTTTATAGATGAAAACTCTTAAAGCTAAGGCACTGAACTGAATGGTCCAAGGTCACACAGACTTAATTAAGTAAGGAGCACAGCAGGATTTGAATAGAAGTCTCTTCACTCCCAAACTAGTGCTCTTTCCACTACCCTCACTTACCTCTTATGGGGACCAAAGGGATTGCAGAGGGAACCCATTTAGTACAGGACAGAAATAAATATTAAGGGACAAATCTGGCCAAAACCACACAAGAGATATATTATGGCAGAGTGGAACTGGATTAGGGAGACATGAACTGTTGCCTCACTCTGCTCCTGAGCAGTCTTGGGAAAACCATTGGCCTTCCTGGGCTCTAGTTTTCTTATGTGTAAAAATTAAGGGGGCAACTAGGTGGTGACACCCAAGCCTTGAGATGGGAGGTCCTGATTTTAAATCTGGCCCCAGAATTATCCTGTGACCCCAGGCAGGTCACTTAACCCTCACTGCCTAGTCCTTACCATTCTTTTGCATGAGAAACAATACACAGTATAGATTCTAAGATGGAAGATAAAAGTTTAAAAAAATTAAGGAGTTCTCTAGCTACCCTTCAAGGCCCCTCCTTGCTCTGAGTAGGTGGGACAGCGGACAAAGAACAGGGTCCTAGAGGTAGGAAGACCAGAGCTCAAATAGGGCCACAGATACACTAGCTCTATGGCCCTAGTATGTCACCTAAATTTCTATTTGCTTCTATTCCCTCATCTTATAAAATGGGGATAAGAGTACTTGCCTCTCAGGGTTGTTGTGAGAATCAAATGAGATGATATTTTAAAGCTCTGAGCACATAGTATCTGGCACGTGGTGGGTACTATAGAAATATCAGCTAGTATTATTATTGACATCCTATGATTCTAAGCAAGGTAGGCAGACATGGAAAATGGGACAAAGCATAAAATAAAGAAAAATCAGTGATGGGAAGCTGTAGGTATCCTGTTCAGCAAACATAAGGAAAGAAGATAGTAGAGCTTGGAAGCAGGACAGTGGATGGAGCACTGGGCCTGGAGTTTAGGAGCCTTGAATTTGAATCCAGCCTCATACACTGACATGGGCAAATCTCTGCTGTTCTCAGTTTCTTCAATTATAAAATAGGGATAGCAAAAGCATCTATCCACCAGGGTAATTAGGAGGGTCAAATGAGATATTTGTAAATTATTTCACAAACCCTTAAGTACTATATGTTTGCTAGCTTAGCCCAGTGCCTGGAACACAATTGGCACTTAATAAATGTTTGTTTCCTTCCTTCCTAGAGGTTCAATGACATATCCTCTGTATGGCTTCCTTTTGATGGCAAATTAGATTGTGTTAACCAAGTATCCTCCTGGTTCTTAAAGGTATGAGTTTGTCGGACTTTAGAAACCAAAGAGAGCATTTCAGTTGCAGGAATGCAAGTTCACATCTTCTCAGAGCTGAAAGGGTTGCCAGTTGCCATCTCATCCAATCCATACCTGAACAGGAATATCCTCCTCAAAATCCCTGAAAAATTATCTTCCAGTTTTGCTTAAATATCCCCAGTGATGGGGAACTCACTGCCTCCTGAGAAAAACTACTCCAGTTCAGAGGCAAGAGGGAATATTGTTAGACATGGAATCATTGGATGGGTTAGATCAGATCAGCACGGAAGTTTCTTCTAACTCTCAAATTCTGTAATGATGAATAAGGCAAAAAGTAGGTTTTCTAGCTATAATGAAAAGCCAGAAAAGATCAAGATGCAAGCAATTTGATGCCTGGAATAGGGCTGAGGGGATAGAACATGAGAAAAAGACCTCAGTCTACCTTGTATTGAGAATGACTAAGAACCTGAGTATTTTCTTACAACAGTGACAACTAATTTTTTCAACTGTCCAGTTCATGGGAATGGATTGGGACATAATAGAGCAATTGTGGGAGTAATTCCCACTTGCAGTTTGGGTTGCCTTTCCTTTCTATTTTTAAATGAGAGATCATCTCATTTCATTTCTACCAGCAGTTGGCATTATGCTCCTCCCATTCATGACCCTGACATACAATTGTGAAAGATACAGGATTCTCTAAGGTTCTCTCTGTTGTTGCTCAATCATGTTGGTTCTATCTGACTCTTCCTGACCCTGGTGTTTGGTGTTTTCTTGGCAAAGATACTGGAGTGATCTGCCATTTCCCTCTCCATCTTATTTGACAAATAAGGAACTGAGGCAAATAGGGGTAAGTGACTTGTCCAGGGTCACACAGCTAGTAAGTGTTTGTGGCTAGATTTGAATTCAAGAAAATGAATATTCCTGTTTCCAGGTCTGGGATTCTACTCACTGGTCCCCCTGGCTGCCCCTAACAATATAATGTTAACTTCATGTTAGCCTACTGGCTAAAGGACCCTAGACAAGGTACTAAACCTCTTATTACTCCCCCAAGCAGGTTTAAAACTATGAGTTGCTTAGTCTTCATTGGTAATGAAAATTTTTGCAATAAATGTCCCCCATGTTGATGAAATCACAACTCCAGCCCATATCTCCCATTGTATGTGACGGGCACTTTGCTAAGTAGATCAAATACTTTCCCTAGAATATGAACACGAAAGTGAGACATTCCCTATTATTGGTAGTCTATATTCTAATATAGGGCAATGGCTTCGACAGGCCAGCTAAACCTTGTGAGGGTAGCCATCAGGTCGTCGACCCCTGGTGAACCAAGGCTTTGCTCACCCAGCATGTGAAGACTGCTTCGGCAGAATAGATGGAAGAAACCAGAAGGAAGAACCAAGAAGGTTCAACGGCTGAGATGGCGACGCAACAAAGCACTGTGGAGTGCTTAGGGCATGTTGGAGCACAAAAGACAACACGGCCATCCAATGCAGCTGAGGAAGTCTCCAGGTGTAATGACTTTTCGTGCCACTGGACCCAGGCTTCCAACGCTGAGAGAGTGGGACTGTCTCTGTGCATCGACTTTTCCACTTAAATCTCCTTCATGCACAAGTATCTTTGTGCACAAAAACACACAAAGACAATAGTCATCCTCAGTTACCGAGAGACTACTACTATACTATATTCTAATAGGTAGATATCATACATATTGGAAAGTGGTAGCCAGGGAAAGGAGTTTGGGTTTGAAGAATCCTAGAGTCTGAGAGAAGAATCATTGTGCAGAAAATCATAACATCTATAGGAGCAGTTCCTGTATTGCTTTGATTTTTTTTAAAAAAGAGGTAGAAAACTAAGGGAAGAAGAAGGGATAGTTAGCAGCTGGGCAGATGACAAGATGTCAAGTTAGTCCTTGCTTTCCTAGTGGATGGTTAGATGGGATATAAAGCACAGCCTGGAACTGTCCAGATATAGTGGATTATGTGAGTTAGCCCTCATCCTTCCGTCAGGATGGCTCATTGTCTGGAAAGAGGTCCTAAGCATGCTCCAGGTGAGAAAGAGAAAGAAGGGAGATCATCCAGTGTAATCCAAAAAAATGTTTATTAAGTGCCCACTATGTGTCAGGCACTGAGCTAAGCCCTAGGGATATAATTAATAAAAAATAAGATAACCCCTGCTGTCCATGAGCTTATAAACTAGTTGGGAGAGACAACATACAAAAGTAGGCAAGAAAGCAGCAGGAGACAGAGAGGGGAGATGGATGGGACACCAGGTGGCATCTTGTTCCTGCTCTTTGTAAAGGAAGGCACTAGGAGGGATTTGGTACTCCCCTCTCAGATCTGAGGGAAAGAGGAGGCTAAGTGAGGTGGTGTCAGTCAAGGCTTAAATTAGCAGCATTAACCTGGGAAGGGCATGTTGGACAGACATCGAAATGAGGATGAAGAGGAAGGAAAAGAAGATTACAAGATCTAAACTGATGATATGACATGTCATCTTCTCATGTTTTCCAAATACCATCTACTACATTCCTGGTTGTTCTTCCCCAAATCCAACCTTTTATCTCTTGTAAGGAATTGGTAAGTCTCTTCTCTCCCACTTTCTTCAGTATTTTCCTTGAGCTTCTCAACCATTTGTTCCTCCAAATGAATTTTATTGTCATTTTTTTCTAGATCTATAAAATAATTCTTTGGTAGTTTAATTGGTATGGCACTGAATAAGTAAATTATGAAGAATTATTATGTTTATTATATTAGCTTGGTGTGCCCATGAGCAGTAAATATTTCCCTACTTTAGTAGTTCCTTATTTTTGTAAAGAGTGCTTTCTAGTTGGATCTATGCCTGGAATACATTTCCTCCTCACTTCCTTCTCTTAGAATCCCCACTTTCTTTCTACTCTCAACTGAAATACCACCTTCTCCAGGAAATCTATTCTAATCTGCTAATGGCTTTTATTCTCTCCTTCTTCAAAGAATGTTATATTTACTTAACTGTGCACTTATATGTTATATCCCTCAATAGAAAACAAATTCCTTGGGAGAACTCTGGTGTTGCTGACTTTAGATCTAGTAACATGCCCACTATCTATTTCAAAAATGAAGCCAAAAAAAAATCAGGGAACTATAACCTTCTACTTCCAAACAAATGTATAGTTATAGATACACACATATTTTAATAATATTATAAATATATTATAAATATATTCATGCTTTGCCTAAGGTTTGGACAAGGCCAATCCTAAGGTCTTTTTCAACTCAGAAAATTCTATGACTATAATTTTAGCTTCAGAAAAGAAGCAGCAGAATGTAATCTCCTTGATATCAGAAACTATTTCATTTGTTTTGTAGCCAGAGCATCTAGCATAGGATTTTACTTTGTAGTAGATACTTAATGAAGTTTTGCATATAGCAAGAACTTAGGATATCAAGAAGAAACTGATTCAAATTTAAAAGAATAAGAGTCATTCTCCAATAAATAAGTGGTCAAAGGATATTAGCATTTAATTAGGAACAAATCCAAACCATTAAGAACCACAAAAGCTCCAAATCAGTAATAATTAGAGAAAATTTCCATTTCATGTTTATTATATTGGTAAAAATTAATGAAGAAAAATAACAATTGTCAGAAGAGCCTTAAGAAAATAGGCATCCTGATACATTGTTGATAGGCCTATGAATTGGCTTAGCCATTCTAGAAAAAGATCTGGAACATGCCCAAGAAATCACTAAACCACGCATTGCCTTTGAACCAATAATAGAGCTACTATACTTATATCCCAAAGAGATCGAAGAAAGAGGAAGTTATCCATATGTTCAAAGATATTTATAGAAGTTCTTTTTTTGTTATAGAAAAGAACTGGAAGCTTAGAGGATGTTCCCATCAATCAAGGAATACTTTAAAAAATTATAGAATATGCAGATACAGCAATTTTTAACCAAACTCTTCCAACACATATATATATTAATAGCTCAGATTCCCAGAGCAAGGCTAGCTATATATTGCTCTCAGAGTTTTAGGAGTATCTCTGAGGGGCAGTAGAAGTAGCTTTTTCTAGGATTATTGGTTCTATCCCTATTCCAGTATGGTCTGCCCGCTCCACTTCCACTAGCTTTCAGAGATTAATATCCCAGCTCCTCTTGACCAGCTACTATATATTAGCTTTTACAAAAAGATACTTTTTACTGTGAAGATATAAGAACAGAAGTTTCCAGTGCTTCCCTCAATACCTAGAGGCATACTCCCCTATACTGCCTTGGTCCCTTAGAAGAATACGCTCACACTTAACAAAATTTCTACAAAGCACTGGCTCACCAAATTCACTTCCATATGCAGCAATGGATGAGGGACTCCTCATTTTTGCTACTGCTGGTCTAGGTCAAACAAGTTACTTGGGACGTGGCTTCTTGCTGTCTGGATTCTAGCAAATTCCACTTCTGGACTACCAGTGGATCATATTCTTGACCCTTAATTGCTTACAAAGTCATATCCATCTCCCATATCTTTCACCTAAAAGATGGAAAATACACAAACAGAGGCAGAAGCAACAGCAGAGCAATGTTCTTGAGTCTATTTTATTTTTTTTCTAAAAAACCCTTACCTTCCATCTTAAAATAAATACTGTGTATTGGTTCCAAGGCAGAAGAGTGGTAAAAGGGCTAGATAATGGGGGTTAAGTGACTTGTCCAGGGTCACACAGCTAGGAAGTGTCTGAGGTCAAATTTGAATCAAGGACTTTGCCTGACTCTTAATCCACTGAGCCACCTAGTTGCCCCTGAGTCATGTCTCTTCTCTAATCTCTTCTCTAGGGCCATCATCTCAAGCTTCCAATAGTCATTCTCCCCTCACAATTTGCCACCAGGGTCTAAGTATCACCCCAGTTCTATTTAAATACTTGACAGGATTTAGTTTTTAGAAAGGGGTGCTTACATCAAAGATATAGCAATAATAAAAGTATAAATATTTTCCCCACACCCTAGGAAACATTCCCCTAAACCACCTGAGTCTTTGGGAAGTGTGGACTCATAATTAGCACAGTCTTTATAGCATATTGTTCCCCAAAAGCTCAGGTCCAGATTTGGTATGACTGCCAGATGAATTTTGCCCCTTGACTGGGCCCTGAATTTCACTCCAGAAAGTCACTCCTTGCTTCTTGGGGCATTGGTGAAGGGCTGACTGCAAAACCCCAAATGAGCTCAGACTCCAACACTCCAAGAGGCTTAACATCCTGACCTTCTGAAACTGCCAAGTTTGGAGGCTCCAGATTAATCTTCTGCACCAAATCCCAGTTAAAAAAAAAAAACTCCAACAACTGTCAATGCAAAAAGACCAATGCCCATCTGGATTCTGAGTAAAAAACCAAAACCAAAAGAGAACATCCAAAGAAATTGACTTCTGAGTGGCTAATTTTTTAAGGCTGCCACTACCCCCACCAACACACAGACATATACACACACACACATACACACACAAACACACACACACACACACACACACACACACACACACACACACACACCTTCTCTAGCTAGGAAACCAATCACAGATGCTTTTCCTAGCTATGTGAATAGCAGACCAAAAACAGCTATTGAATGTCTATCCCAGTTCCAGTGTCTCTCCAAGGCAATTCCATTTTGTGTCACCTCTACTATCCCAGAAACAGGCTCCCTAGCCTCTTCTTCATGGGGAGATACAAACAGAAGCTCTCTCCACATGTGCAGTCTCCCTATATACATAATATATATGGAAATTCAAATTGTATTTATTTGTTTAGTGTCTACGTTCAGAATAAACTCAGTATTTTCCAAAAAAATATATATAGCAAATGCTTAAAGTTTTGCATAGAGTAAATGCTTAACAAAGATTGATGGAATTGAATCTGACCTTTAGTCAGATCATTCATAGAGTGCCAGGGGGACAGGCAATGAAGACAAAGGTAAGAATAAAACTAGTTAAAGCAATCAGACTCTCTGAATCGGTCATCACCAGATGAGAAAAACCGATTATTTGATGGGCCACATCAAGCCATTTTAGCCAGAGGCTCAAATCAAGTAGTGGATTTGGTTTGGATCCTTCCTAGCAAGCTGATTTACCCATTTTTCAATATCAGGGAGTTTGAAAGGAAAACAATGGTGGTCCCCAGGACTCAGCCCCGTGGCATCCAAAGACCTCCATTTCCAAGCTGTTGAACTGTAGGAAAGTATGGAAAAGATGGAAAATTACCTAACCCTTTTCAGGTGAACTTAAGAGAGATATTTATGGAAAGCCGGCTCTCACCAGCAAGCAAAAGAGATTGAGTCTACTGTGGGGAATGTTAAGCATGGGGACAAAAAGTCACAGAAGAGAGAACTCCAGTGGGGCCACCTGTCAGGTGGAGTAAAATGAGTGAATGGGGAAGAGATCTTTTGTTGATAAAAGCACTGAGAAAGGACATTGTTGAAAACTGAAGTAAGTCACCTCAGATTCTGTAAGGCTATCCAAAAGCAGCAGTGTCAAAACAATTTGAGTTTATTCTCCATTTGGCAGGGAGAAGAATAAAGTGGCTGATGAGATGTTCAGAGAAAACATTACTAAGTGAGAGGATGTCATTTCCAGCTATACCAAAGTAAAAATAAAACTGAGGACAGCAAGAAAATGATTAGGAGCTTGGATCCAAGCAGTGCAAGTCAAGAGGGGGATGGATTGCCACATGATGAGAACTGTGGGTGTAAAAAATACTTTAACCCTTGTGTCAAGGGTAGAAATTCAAGAAGAACAAGATTGTGTGGGGCCACTATGTTAAGATTCATCTTAACTTGTTACTATGGCAGATAAAGGCAAAATAACACATAAAAAAATCTTACCACAAAAAACAACCTTTATCAAATAAAAAAAAATTGAGGTTGAGCTGGAATGCAAAGGAAACATTTTTAAATACAGGGTTGGAGAGAAATAGAAAAAATGTTTGAGTAGGAGGAGCAAGATATGTGCCATGCTGATGGATGCAGTTAGCAGGAACAGCAGGATGAGAAGAATACCCAATAGGGTTACTTCCTCCTGACAGTGAACATCTGCCTGAGTGAACCCTGAAAAGGGTAGATCACTTCTAAGTCTACTATGGTAGAACCGAAGAAGAGAAGGCTGACTAACTCAAAAACTAATCTAACTCAAGTCATGTCAGAGGTTTCCCCCATGTATCCAAATTCTAATGCCTCAGTAGCAAAAATGGTGGAAGTCCAGAAATAAAAATTGTTGTGATTAGGTCTTGAGTGAGCAGCCTGGCCTAAAAAAGAGGGTAGAATTATTCAGGAAGAATCATACTACCATGTATGTAAAATAGAGCCTTTGGTGAATTTTCTGGACTAGGGAATGAGAAATTTACTAATAATTGAATGATTTCTTCATTCAGCAACTTTAACATTAGAGACCCAGTCTCAGAGAGCTAGGAAGGAAAAGCAGTATAGAAAGGGCATCAAGTTAGGAAACAGGAGACTTGGATCCCAGTCTTGGTTTTGCCACTATGGGGGTGATATATGCATATAACCTTTTATAGATTTTAAGAGCTCTAGTCCCCTAATCTAAAAATGAGGAATGCGATATAAAGGTCTCTTAAGTTTCCTTCCAGCTGAAATAATTTGTCATTTTAAACTGTCTCAGAATAATGCTGACATTTGGCAAAATCAACAGTTGAAGGAAATACATAGAAAACCAAATTCAAACTCTTCCTAAGTGTCCAGTAGGACAATGTATGGAGAGTATTTTGCAAGCCTTAAACACTAAATGATTTATGTCTACATAAGGATCATATTATTATTATTGTTTCTGAGTATGTTGTTCCATAACATCCTCGAAAAATAGGTGATATGACGTAGTAGAAAGAGAAATCATTAAGAGAAATGAATTTGACTTCACACTCTACTCCAAACTAGGAGAAGTAATCATTGAGCAAGTTTTTTAATCTCGCTGATATTTTAATGTTTACATTATTATATCTTTAAATGAAAATTGAGATTCTACTACTGGGCACAAAAGTCCAATATTCGCCCAAATATTTATAGCTGTACTTCTTTGGAGTAGCAAAAAAAAAAAAGTGATTAAAAAAAAGGAATTTTAGGTAGATTTATATGAATATCTGATGCCTAACCCTAACCCTAACTGTAACCCAAATCACTTAACCCCCATTGCCTAGCCCTTACTGCTCTTCTGCCTTGGAACCAATACACAGTATTAATTTTAATATGGAAGGTAAAAGTCTAAAAAGTCAATTGTGAGTCTTAAGAACATATAAGCTATACCCATCATCTCCAACCACAGAGGTAAGGGACAACTCAGGAAGAGTATTGCTGACGTGGTCAAGTAAAATTACTATGTTGATTGTTTTTGTTTAATTATTTTTGTTACAATAAAAGGTTCAATTCTATGATGAAAAATTACTGTAACATAAAAACCAAGCATTATTTTTAAATGGAAGCTAGGATCTTGAGTTTGCAATGATGATAAGATGAGATAAAATGACTTACAGCTGTAATAATGGTTCTTATTTATATTTCATTGTAAAATTTATAAAGTTATTTCTCCCAGCTTGGAAAGTGGGTAGTACCAGTCTTATTATGCCCATTTTACAGGTAAGGAAATGAGACCCTGCATTTAAATTGACTTGTCCACAGTTTCACAACTAACAAATTTCAGAACTAGGATTTAAATCCAAGTGTCCAAAAAGTCTAGGTTCAATAAAAGTACTTCCTAATATACCACCTAATTATTATATTAAAATAGATTTATTACTATTGCTTACTAATAGTTATTAAGGAGGTAGTATGATATGGTGGGAAGTTCCCTGACTCCAGAGTTAGATATCCTGAATTCAAATTTCATTTCTAACATTTACTACCTCTATGATCTTGGGCAAGTTGCCCAATCTTCATGGGCCTCAGTTATCGCATCTGCAAGATGAGAAGTGTGGACTACATGGCCTCCGAGGTCCCTTTTAGCTCTAAATCTATGTACAAAACACTCAATTAAGATGAAGGAGGCAGAAGAGAAGATAACTCATTTCCAAGTGGATTAATGCTGATGCTATTTCCCTAAAGACTGAAATTGATCCTTTCGCCTCCTCTACCCATTCCTACCCCCAACCATGGATCACTGATGTCAGTTCCTATGAGAATAAGCATTTTAAAGCTTCACTTGCTTTTTTTTCCCCACTTTCCTTTTATTCTCACTAATAGAGTAAACATGTCCAAAGTGACATTAATCTAGTCATTTTTTTCATTACTTCTAATATCCACAGTGTGTAAAAAATTCTGGTTAATTAGATGGCCACAGCTTTCATGTACCTTAAAGTGACAGGGGAAAATAGTTGATTTTAGATTTTTTTTTAAACAAAAATTAATGAAAAGTGGAACTGGTGGCCCTAGTTCCAAGTTACCAATGATTAATAGGCCCATCCCTTGCTTTCCTGAGGTTGTTGTTGAAAAAAAATCAATCAAATCCCCCTCCTTTTAACCAAGAGACTATGAAGGGACCTTCTGACCTTCACAATGCCACCGAGAAAAGACATAAGACAGAGGATCTTGGCCAACCACAATCGCATCAGACTGTCTCTCAGAAATTTGTTTTCCTTCTTTTCAGCTGCTAAACAGACTGGATCAGAAATTACAGAAATTCTCGATTTCCTTACTATTAGATATGAAGCCCTTACTCAAAGAGAGTAAGGTCACAACCTAACACAAGCCTAATGCTACCTCCCCAAAAAGAAAAGAGACAAATGTGTTGAGTAAAGCCTAATTTCAGCTCACACCAGCTCCCCAGAGAGTCAGATTCACGACTGGAAATTGTAAAATAGGGGTGAAACTACTCCCTTAGCTAGTTCCACAGCAGCTATTCAAGCCATCACAAATGTAAAGATGGCTGATGCTAGTTCTCGGAGTTTGCTGCCAAAGCTTCTTGCTGACTCCATCTGTGTCAGCAGCACCTACTCAGTTCCTCATGGCAGAGCCCACTTTTGACATTTCCACACTTGGAGAAAGACGGATCCAGAGAGTCATGTTTGTGTTACTGACATTTCAGTCTCTCTGCCCTCTGTCATCAGTCAGCACACTGTCCCTTTTCTCCAACACCCCTTAAAATGGATCATAGCCTAGAGAAAAATTAGTATACCCCCAAAATCATCTATTCCAAGCCTCTGCTGCAGCATCAGGTAGTTCTATTGGGAGTTTTAAGTATCCTCAGTACATCTTAATGTCAACCTTTTTTAACAGTCTTTCTTTAAAATTCAGCATAAGTGGCATTTCCTGCAGGCCTTTCCCAGTTCCCCCAGTTTCTAGTGCCTTCCTCTCTAAGGCTACCTTCTCTCCTATATTTATCTTGATTACACTGATTTATATATCTGTTGTCTCCCCCATGAGGATATGAGATTGTGGGGCAGTCTCCCCCTATTGGGAGGAAACACCATGGATACATATAATATATATGTGCAGAAAATATATGTGTGCATTCATACATTCCTGTGATCACTGAAGGCCATAGGGATTAAAGGGGAAACCTTATAGATATGAGACTAGAGCTTGGCCTTCAAGGATGGGTAGAATTTCAGAAAGCAGAGAGGGGGAGGGCATTGTAGATTGAGAGAGCAGTTGAATAAAGGTAAGACTAGCCATGGTATGTTTGTGGAATGATGAAAAGATCTCTTTGCTGGGGCAGAGGGCATGTGCATGGAGTGGAAGGCTATAATAGAAAAAATAAATGCAAAATGTAATTCACATTATTTTCTAAAAGGAACTCAAAGCACTTAAAATGTTTATGCTTCCAAATTCCTTGAGAGGGAGAATGATAGTAAGGTTACTTCCATTTTGCAGGGCACATAGAGATTAAGAGACTTGCCCAAGGTCATGCAGAAATACAGGGTATGAGCAGAGAGGTCACTATAAATCTCTTGACTCCCTCCCTGGGCCAATAGGGTTTCTCACTCAATTGTGTTGTATGTCATGCTTAATAAGAAATCACATATTAGGCATCTGGCAGAACATGGTCTATAGGAGAATTTAGTCTGACATTGGCACACAAAAAGCTAGCAATCAAAAATTGGTCCAATTCACTTATCTTATAAGAATAAGAACTTATAAGGATAAGACCTGGACCTGAAGCTCTCCACTCTCTGTGCTAAACTCTTCCAAATTAGTAGTTCTGTAGTGAAAAAAAAATTTTTTAAGCTCTGTTTATGTGTTGTTATGACCCCCCTCCCCACCATGTGAGTAACCTTTGTGTCATTCTCAATTCCTTCTTATCCTTCATCCCATATCCAATAGGTGGCCAAAGAACATCCATTTCATCTTTGCACATTTCTCACAAATGTCCCCTTCTCTCCTCTGACACCACCACAGTTCTAGTTCAGGCTCTTATCATCTTGTATCTGAGCTATTTCAATAGCTTGGTAAAGTCTTCTGCCTGAAGTCTCTCTCCACTCCAATCCATCCTCCATTCAGCCTCCAAAATGATTTTCATCCAGCCTAATTCTAACTATATTGTTCCCCTTCTCAAGAAACTCCAGTGATTCCCAATTACTGATGGGATCAACTACAAAATCTTCTGTTTGGTGTTCAAAACCCAACCTTTTCAGTCACTTTATACCTGATATTGCTCCCTATCCTTCAAACTCCCCACATGTATTTTTCAATCCAGTGTCACTGACTTCTTTACTGTTTCTCAAAGAAGGCATTTCATCTCTTAGATCTAGGCTGGCCACTATACTAGAATGATCTCCTTCCTCACTGTCACTTCATGGCTTCCTTTAAGTCTTGGGTAAAATTTATTCTCTCCCAATCTCTCGGAATTCTAGTGTTTTCTCTTTATTGATAATTTCCTTTTCATGTTATCTCTCTCATTAGATTGTGAGATCCTCCAGGACAGGAGTTGCCTTTTATCCTTCTTTGGGGCCCCCAAGCTTAACATAGCATCTAGCACAGAGTAGGTACTTAAGAAATGTACTAACTAAAAGCACTTTGCCTATGTTATTTCATTTCAATGTTCCATATAACCCTTTGTGTTATCCAGGATGAATACTATCCCTATTTATATAGATGAAGAGATTGAGACTCCCTTTGCTGAAGCACCTTGTCCAAGCCAATAAATAGAATGCTGGGAATTCAAGGCCTCTCTGGCTTCAAGCTCAGCCAGTGTTCTTATTGAATGTAGTAAAGTTAGAACAGTTTTTAGCTGTAGCTCCAGGCACCAGTTGAGTTAGTGCTAACAGCATCAAAAGTTGGGGATCTTTAACCTATCTAAGCCCTCAATCTTTTGGACATATTGTTATTCAATTGGTGACAAGCATTACTAGAATTTAGATCACTTAGAATCCCACTAATGAGAGAACTTTTATCACTCTCTGGGCATCACTAGATGTAGGCTTCTGAGACAAAAACAAACAAACAAAAATCCATACTAATCCTTCCGAAAGCATTTTTTAAAACCTCCTGACTATGGTGATCTAAGAATTAGCTGTTCCAGTTAATGAATTGTTTTGGTTAGTTAAAAATTTTCATTTGTAATTTGGTGCTTTAGCATAACATGGAAGTGACCCAAGACTCTCCTAAAGATAAAAGGATTGAGTGGGAGGGAAATTCAGACATCAACTAACCTAAAGGTTCTTAGCCTTTTTAAAATATTATAGACACAAAATTAATAGATTAATAAATGTTTTTTTTGACTGGCTGTCAAAATTGTAAATCAGTTTCATAGTAGAGGTGGGAGGTGATTAGGAGGAGAAGAATCTGTCAGTTTGCATAACAGCATTGTAGAGAAAAAACAACTAGTTGCTTAAATTGTCCGTTTTTCAATTAATACACTTAAAAATTCATAAAGCCAAAGAATCACCTTATTTCAAGAAATCAAATGAAAACTGTCCAGAGCTATTAGAACCAAAGAGGAACATAAAAACAGAAAGGAATGTGCTGGTCCCCTCCCCCCAAAAAAGCCAAATTAAAACTCCCATGCACATCAAAATTCAGAAGTTCCAATTCAAAGAAAAATACTGCAACTATCCAGGAACAAACAGTTCAAGTATCAAGGAGCCATACAAGATCACACAAGATTTGGCAGCTACCACTCCAAAGAACAGGAAAACTTAGACCACAATATTCCCCAAAGCAAAAGATAAAGACTTACAGTTAACAAGGATCTATCCAATAAAACTGGGTATAATCCTATGGATGAAGAGAAGGTATAAGAGAAAATGTACCTTTTAAAAAAAGAAATCCTTACCCTCCATCTTAGAATCAGTACTCTGTATTGATTCTAAGGCAGAAGAGCAAGAAGTTCTAGGCAATGGGGGTTAAGTGACTTGCCCAGGATCACATAGCTAGGAAATGAATAAGGGTATATTTGAACCCAGGACCTCCTATCCCTGGACCTGGCTCTCAATCTACCAGGCCATGTAGTTGTGGATTTCCAGGCATTACTGGTAAAAATGCTAGTACAGAATCCATATCTTAAAATGGAAGCTAAGGACATAGGAAATATTGAAAAGTTTATGCATTTGATCAGTTGGAAGGGATTAAGTGAGGATGAATTATTTATATAGTAATAGGAATATGTGTGTATATATAAGCATGTAGACAGATGTGTATATATGTATTGTTATAAATATTTTATACACTCACATATAGATTAAGATGCTATATAGTTTGATGTGTATGTATCCATACATGCATATGTATTATACATGAATAAACATAAAAAACATAGCATCTAGACACTTAAAGAAAGAAAATAGACAGCAAAACTATAACAGTGTGGGAACTAAATGTGCCCCTTTCAGACCTAGAAAAATACTAAATACATCCTTTATTGACTGTAATAAAATTATATTCAATAAAAGGCCTTTGAAATTGACACAAAATTAGAGTCAAAGAACAGAACATAGAAACAATATATAATTTTGTTAAAGAAAATGACCACAATGTCCCAGAAGATCAAAGATTGTGGAATGCTGCTAAAGCAGTCCTTAAGGCAATTTTATCTCTCTAAACATCTCCATCATCAAAAAGGAGAAAGAAAAAAATAATAAATAAATGAGGGTAATAGCTTTAAAAATCAACAAAAATGAGAAAAGTAACATGTTGAAAATCTATACCTAAACACCAACATAAAATTCTGCAAATCAGTGAAGAGATTCTATAAAGTGAAAGTTTTAAAAACTCATTAAATTGACCACTGAAATTAGGGACTATTTAAAAAGTAGTAAATAGATAAAATGTTAGGCAGTCTGATTAAAAAAGAAATCAAACTAAAAATTGTTTATAATAAAAATGGACAAAGAGAATTCATAACAAATTAAGAAGAATTTAGTGAAACTGCCAGAAATAATTTTGCCCAATTATATGCTAATATAATTGATAAAATTGATGAGTAGCTAAAAAATATAAAATTCTCAGCTTAACAGAAGAAATTAAAGATTGAACAAGTCACAAATGAAGTCCTAAGGTGGGGGGACCACCAGAACCAAAATAATTTACAAGCGAATTTTATCAAACATTCAGGGAACAATGAATTCTAATATTATGTAAACTATTTTTAAACTACAACAAAAATTACATTAAAAATAACTATAATGTATAAAATAGCTTGGAAGTTTATATAGAGAGACAGACAGAAATTAAATACAACTGTAAAACACTCTTTATAAAAATAAAGACAGACCAAAATAATTAGAGAAATATTAATTGCTCAAGAGTAGGCTGTGCCAATATAATATAAATGACAATAATGCCTAAATTAATCTACTTATTTGGTGCCACACAAATTAAACTTCCAAAGTGCTGTTTTACAGAGCTAGAAAAAAAATTTAAAAAATTCATCTGGAAGAACAAAAGGTCAAGAATCTCAAGGGGAGTCATGGGAAAAATTGGAAAAGAAGGAAACCTACCATCACCAAATCTCAAACTATACTACAGAAGTTATCAAAACAAGTTAGTACTACTTAAAAAATAGAGAAAATGACCAGAGGAACACATTGGGCCCAAAATATATAGAAACAAATAAACCCAGTACCTTGGAATTTGATTATATCTAATTAGAGGGATAAGTTCTAGTATTCAACAAAATCTGTTGGAAAAACTGGAAAGAAGTCTGACAGAAAATCGGTATGAAACACCCAACATTATTATCTAAGGTATTATATATATGTAATTTAAATATATGCACCTTATATAGAAAAGTTAGTATTATAAGCAATTTAGAAGGAAAAGAAGATATTACCTTCCAGATCTACAGACAGGAGAAGAGTTAACAAGGGAAAAAAGATGATCACAGAAGATAAAGTAGATAATTTTTATTATATAAAATTAAAAAGATTTAGTACAAACAAAAAAATAGTTAAAGTTAGGGGGAACTTTTTTTTTCAGCAAGTTTTATAGGAACATATGAGCCATTCCCTGATACATATATGGTGAAAGGATAGGAACAGACATTTTTCAGAAGAAGAAATCCAAGCAACCTATCAACAAACATTTGAAAAAATGCTCCATATGACCAATAATTAGAGGCATGCAAATGAAAGCAATTCTGTTTCTATGTGAAACACTTCAAATAGGCAAAGATGGTAAAGTTGGAAACTGATAATTGTTTGAAGGGTTATAGGAAAACAAGCACACTACTCTTGTTGGACTTGTGAATTGGTTTGCCATTGTGCAATGCAACTTGGAATTGATCTAAAAGCACTAAACTGTGACCCAGAGATAGCACTACTAGAACTTAACCCCAAGAGATTGAAGAAAGTAAAAAAAAAAGAAAGACATATTCACCAAATTATTTATAGCATCTCTTTTTCGAGTGGTGAAGCACTTGAAAACTACCAGAGTGCCCATCAACTGGGGAATTATTAAACAAATAATTACATATGATTACAATGAATAAAACATAATTCACATATTTCACTAAAGGAAATGATGAAATCAATGTCTCAGAGAAACATTGGAAGACTTGTATGAATTAAGACAGAATAAAATGAGCAGCTAGGTGACACAATAGATAGAATGTTGGGCTTAGAGTTAGAAAGACTGATCTTCCTCAGAGACTTAGTAGCTATGTGACTGAGAAAGTGGTTTAATCCTTTTTGCCTCAGTTTCCTCATCTGTAAAATGAAATGGCAAACCACTCCAGTATCTTTGCCAAGATGGGGTTACAAGGAGTTGGATATGACTGAAAACAAGGGAACAACATTTGTCTATATGTATATATCTATAGACATAAATGAATAAAATTTAACAGTATTCTAGGCAACTCTTTTAGGACTTTAAGTTACAGTGAAGGTGCCTACCTGCATAAGTAGAATAAATTTCCCTATCTGGGATACATAAATATATAAGGTATATATATATATTTTTTTCATATATATGTATGTATGTATGTATGTATGGGAATGGGGGCAGCTGGGTAGCTCAGTGGATTGAGAGCTAGGCCTAGAGACGGGAGGTCCTAGGTTCAAATCTGGCCTCAGACACTTCCCAGCTATGTGACCCTGGGCAAGTCACTTGACCCTCATTGCCTAGCCCTTACCACTTAGGGTGTATGGGGTGCTCAGGGAGGGGTAGTATGTGTATGGGGTGCTCAGGGAGGGGTAGTATCTCTGGTATGGAGGGCTTGTTGTGCCCTCCTAGGGCAGCTCTCCAGCCTCTGACCCCCACCTGACACCCAGCTCTCACTTGTGGCTCCCAGTAGCTGCTAGCATGTGGCAGCGGCCACACCCCGGGCAACGGCTTCGACAGGCCGGCCAAACCTTGTGAGGGTAGCCATCAGGTCATCAACCCATGGTGAACCAGGGTTTTGCTCACCCAGCATGTAAAGACTGCTTCGGCTGAACAGACGGAAGAAACCAATAAGAAGTTTCAACGGCTGAGAGGGCAACACAGCAAAGCACTGTGGAATGCTTAGGGCGTGTTGGAGCACAAAAGACAACATGGCCATCCAATGCAGCTGAGGAAGTCTATTCAACCTATTTTTCACCCAAGTATTATGACATGCTGTGATGGATCTAGACCTGGGCGTCTACATCAAATACTGACTGGATGGCTCACTGTTTGACCTTCGCCGCCTGACTGCAAAAACAAAGACAACAGAGAGACTCATCCTGGAAGCTCTCTTTGCAGATGACTGTGCTCTCATGGCCCACCAAGAAAATCATCTCCAAACCATTGTGGACAAGTTCTCCACCGCAACAAAACTGTTTGGCCTGACTATCAGCCTCAGCAAAACAGAGGTGCTGTTCCAACCTGCACCAGGGAGGCCAAAGAACCAGCTGTGCATTACAATCGAAGGCACGCAGCTTTCTAATGTCAACACTTTCAAGTACCTGGGCAGCACCATCGCCAATGATGGGTTCCTAGACTACGAGATTAATGCCAGGATCCAAAAGGCCAGCCAGGCACTTGGGCGGCTACGCTGCAAAGACCTCCAACACAGAGGTGTAAGCACTGCGACGAAGCTCAAAGTGTACAACGCAGTGGTCCTCAGCTCGCTCCTGTACGGTTGTGAAACATGGACACTGTACTGGAAGCACATAAAGCAGCTAGAACAATTCCACCAACGCTCCCTCTGGTCAATCATGAGGATCCGATGGCAGAACCGAATCACCAATCAGGAAGTCCTCAACAGAGCCAACTCCACCAGCATCGAAGTCATGGTCCTCAAAACCCAGCTACGATGGTCTGGACATGTCATCCGCATGGACCCACAGCGAATACCAAGACAGGTATTCTATAGTGAACTGTCAGCTGGACTCAGGAAACAAGGTCAACCAAAGAAAAGATTCAAGGATCAGCTAAAGTCAAACTTGAAGTGGGCTGGCATTACACCAAAGCAACTAGAACTCGATGCCTCTGACAGAAGCAGCTGGCGAACCCATATTAACCATGCCGCCACCACCTTTGAAGATGAAAGACGCCAACGTCTTGCCGCTGCACATGAACGCTGACACCAGGCCACAACCTCACCTCCCATAACAACTGGAGTCTCATGCCCCATGTGCCAGAAAATTTGCGCCTCAACCTTTGGACTCCAAAGCCACATGAGGGTACACCATAGATGAAACTGCACAAAGACAATAGTCATTCTTGATCACCGAGAGACTACCACTATGTATGTATGGGAAAGATATACTATCTTCCCCAGCTCTCCCCTCATGCCCTGATAAGTTCCATGACGGCAAGAATTATTTCACTATTCTTTGCATATCTCTCTAGCACCTACCACAGTGCCTGGCACATAATTAATTTTTGTTGCTTAATTGATTGACTGAGACTACACAATTCTGGGATGAAAAGGAAGGTAAGAAATGACACTTTTCTGGAGGTGGACTATATGGTTATTCCCTCACCAAAGACATTTAGATAGTCGTGCTTTCTCTGTCCATCATTGTCCAAATTAAAGACTATGTTCAAAGCCCTTTTGGATGAAGGAGAGGAATTGAATATCTCTAGGTAAGAACTAAAATGAGGCAGGTTCTGATATTCCCAAAGAGTAGGACTTCTGGGTAAACATGGCGGCAGTCTAGACACAGGACTCCTCCTCTCCTCACCACCTACCAATACAGACTACCTTAAAAAGTCAAAAAACCCAAATTCATATGAATGAAGGGATTCTACAGTAGGGTGAAGCATTAAAGGTATGTGGGATTTGGGCATTTCCACACCATAAGGGGATGAAAAATCTTCCATCAAAAAGCGAACTGATCCTCCCTCCCCTACCCCACCTAAAGAGCCAGAGTCAGAGCCAGCATGCACTAGAATCAGTGAGTGAGTAAGGGGCACCTCTGGAGTGAGGGAGAGGCACCTCTGGATCTTTGGCAGCTGACTGAGACCACCAAGGACCTACCCCTGAGAGTAGCTAGACCTGAGGCCCCAGCAGGCTGAAGAGCGCAGACCGTGTGCACCAGCAGGGAGATACCACTTAGAGGGGCAGAAAACAGCAGAAACTGCAGAGACTCGAGAGCTGGCCTCAGCCAAAATCCTTTCTCCTTAGCTCCATACACAGAGAACCTGCCCATCTCACTCAGATTTCTAACTGGAATGGAAAGGAAAAACCACCACAGTAATTGCAAACAGTGCCCAGGAACAACAACTTCCCAACACCAAGAAAAATAAGAAGAAGGGGTTGACCCTAGATAACTTTTACTGAGGAAAAACCCAAGCTACAGATGAAATAGAAGAGGAAATACAAATAAAGGGAACAAACCCTTCCAAAAAATGGAAATTGTCCACAAGCTCTTGAAGAACTTAAATTGGAGCTTATGAAAAAGATGGAAGCCTTCTGGCAAGTAAAGTGGGAAATAGTTCAAAACGAAAATAACAGTTTAAAGGACAAGAACTCCTAATTGGAGAAACAACTGGAAACCATGAAAAGCAGGATAGACCAAACTGAAAAGGAAAACCAGTTCTTAAAGACCAGAATTAGGCAACTATAAGCCAATGATCTTGCAAAACAGCAAGAATTAGTGAAGTAAAGTCAAAAGACTGACAAAATAGAAGAAAACATAAAATATCTCACCGACAGGGTGACAGATCAGGAAAACAGAGGAAGGAGAGACAATTTGAGAATCATTGGTCTACCTAAAACCCAGAAATAAACAGAAATCTTGACATCATACTACAAGAAATTATCCAAGAAAACTGCCCTGATGTTCTTGAACAAGGGGGCAAAATAGACATGGAAAGAGTTCATAGAACACCTTCTACATTAAATTCTCAAAAGACAACTCCCAGGAATGCAATTGCCAAATTCAAGAGCTTCCAAGCTAAGGAGAAATTTTTACAAGAAGCCCAAAAGAAACAATTCAGATATCAAGGAGCACCAATCAGGATTATACAAGATCGATAGCTTCCACACAAGAGGACCGCAAGGCTTGGAATATGATATTCAGAAAGGCAAGAGAATTGGATTTTCAACCAAGGATCACCTATCCACCAAAACTGACTATATACTTCCGGGGAAAGTATGGGCATTCAACAAAATAGAAGATTTCCAAGTATTTGTAAAGAAAAGGCAGAACTAAGTGGAAAGCATGATATCCAAATACAAAGATCAAGAGAAACTTGAAAAGGTAAATAAGAAAGAGAGGGGAAAGAGGGAAATTTTTTATTCAAATGTTCTTCTTTAAGGACTTCAATAAGATCAAATTATTTATATTAGTATATGAGGGAAATGTTATTTGTAACTCTCAAAAATTATATTCACTATTTTATTAATTAGAGGAATTATTCACAGGAAGAGATGGGGTAATAAGTGCTATAAGATGATATGCAAAAACAGAAAAAGGGAGGGGGGATTGAAAATGGCACCAAGAGATACTTGAAGAAATAAAATAAATAGGATAATCTTTATCACACAAAGATACACATGGGAAGGAGAAGGGAAGAATACTCTTATAAGAAGGAGAGGAAGAGAGTGCTAATAGATAATACTTAAACCTTACTCTCAGTGAAACCAATTCTGAGAAGGAAGAGCACCTAGATCCATTGGGATATTGAATTCTATCTTACTCTACAGGGAAAGTAAGAAGGGAAAACTAAGAGGCATAAGGGGGCAGGGAGTACAAAAAGGGAGGAAAAGAGAAGAGGGAGGGAACTTAACAGACCCTAAAAAAATAAGAAGGGAACAAAAAGGGAGGGGGCAGAAAGGGAAGCTTATTAAGGGAGGGGATCTTGATAAAAGGCAGTATAGACAATGAGGAAATATCAGTAATCAACATGTATGCACCAAATATTATAGCATACAAATTTCTAAAGGAGAAACTAGTGGAGTTGAAGGAGGAAATAAATAATAAAACTATACTAGTGGGAGACCTGAACTTACTACTATCAAATTTAGATAAATCAAATAAAAAATAACTAAGAAAGAGGTAAGAGATATGAATGAAATCTTAGAAAAATTAGAGTTAATAGATATATGGAGAAAAATAAATAGGGACAAAAAGGAATACACCTTCTTTTCAGCAGCACATGGCACATTCACAAAGATTGGCCATGTACTAGGCTTAAAAACATGGCAAACAAATGCAGAAAAGCAGAAATAATAAATTCAACCTTTTCAGATCATAATGCAATAAAAATAATAGTCAGTAAGGCTACATGGAGAGGCAAATCAAAAATAAATTGGAAATTAAATAATAGCATCTCTGGGTAGGGGAATGAGCCAGAAAGAATATTACATTATTAAGAAGTGCCCCCATGATTGAATCCCAATCTGCATCCTGTGAGAGCTTCAGTTTGGAGTGACAGGCCAGGTCCTGAATGGCCCTGTGTTTTTCTTAACCAGGTCTTGTGCCTTCATTTGGTAATATAGAATCTGCTGAGCATGGAATACAGTGGCTGCACACCTACCTTCCCCGCTTAGGTTACTTCTGGACAAAACTAGACCTTTTAATAGCTCTTTACACTAAATGAGGACTAATGAGGGCCACAAAAATCAGTTGTCTGCATTGATTGGGAAAAGAGACAAATTCACTGGAAAAGTGCACCCTCTTCTCTAATATCATTTCTTAGACATATTCCATAAAAACCAAAGATTCAGTTGACCCATAGCTTATTAAAATAGTCCCATAAGCAGGCACCAGTATTTCCCAGTCCTTGCAATTGACTATGGCAATAAAGAGAGGAGAGAGGATGAAATGGCCTGCTCATTGTCCTTATAATTGGGCCACCTCATCCTGCTGCTTCCATCCATCTGTTTTTATGTACACTTACAGACATAATTTACAACAAGAAAGATTTAGATCCTATGTTCATGAGTTACTAAGTCTGTTCTTCATTCATTGGTTCTGGAACTTATGTAAACTGTCACTATCCTCTTCCTTATTTACTCTGACACAGAATCTTTGGAAGTTCTGACATTCCAGTGGAGATTTGGTCTAAACCAAGCCAAACTTTCCCCTAAGGTAATAGGGTCTGCTTCCTATGATCTCTAGGATCAACTGTACTTTTTGCTCTTTTCCACTTGGAAAAAGGAAAGCTATAGCCAAAGCCCTGAGAAGCTATCTGACAGTCAAAGATCAGATGAGACTATGGTTGACCTGCTTCAAGCAGCTTGTCCTATCCAATGAAAGGATCCAGGCACCAGAGAGAACAAAAGTGAGCAAAGATGGTCCAGTTTGGTTTTCCTTCTCATTGATTTTTGACAGCTTCCTTGCCTGTTGTCAGTGTTTGCAGATTAAACCCTTATTCGTCCAGATCAAGGATTTTATCACACCATCTGCTGTTTGACTCCAATTACATCATTGAGCTATGCTCCAGCCTGTTTCTGCTTACTGACAAGTTGAAGGATGCTTCACTTTCTTCTTACTTTCTACATTTTTCAACAAATCCAAGTTCTCAATTTATTCGAAGTCTTGAAGTCCACTGTTGCCCAGCTAACCCAATTTCAGCCCATATTGCATTAAACAAAGACTAAGCATGAAGAGGTGGGCTGCTAGCCTTTATCTGTAAAGATATTCCTTTGGGCCCACAGTCAAGAGCTATGTGTTTTGAGTTGGGTTTCCAGAAGCAAGAATCCATTTATGATTGTGTCTTCTACACTATTCTTGGTGGCACAGGATTTTGGTTAAAACCTCAGCTCTTCTCCTTATCACCTTTGGGAAAGTGATTTAATTTTGGAGGTATCCGTAAAATGAAGTGATAGTACTAGAAGACCCCTCTAGTCCCTTCTAGCTCCAAACCTATGACCCAATAATACTCCAAAATATAAGAATCTGTCATTTGGATGACATCAATCCTTATTGATACAAATTGCAACCCCTCTAGAACTTAGCAGGTGATTTCCAAAATTACTCTGGACAAATACTCATCACCTATTAACCAGCCCAACAACAAGCCTCTCTCAATTTTCACTCCTTATCCCCAGCATCTTCTTTAACCTTAGCCTTTTGTCTTGGTGTGAATTTTAAGAAAAGAGGGGCAAGGGCTAGGAAATTGGGATTAAGTGACTTGCCTGGGATCCCACAGCTAGGGTGTGTCTGAGGTCAGATTTAAAACCGGGTTTTCTCAGGCCTGGGTCTCTACCTATCCATGTAGCTTACCATCTGCCTTGCCGACCCCAGCTCCTATCCCACAGTTCTGAGACTGTAGTCAAAACAACTGTCATTGCTCTTGGAGTTGTATGTCAATCTACTTCCCTCTAGCCTGACTTGTCATCTCTATAACTTTAGGTACAGACTGCTTCTTCCTGGCCCCTACACCTCTTTAGATCTTGTCTCTCACATTAGAAAGAAGTTTCTTGAAGGCAGGGGTTCTCTTTGCTATTTTTAGCAAGTATTGGGCTAACTTCTAGCAAACAGTAAGCTTTAATAAAAATATTTTTAATGATTTGCTCATTCTAAACTTAGTTGGATCCTGGGAAAACAGACACATAGTTGGTCACTTGATCCACATTTAAAGACTATCCAGCTTGATAGGACTTGCCATCAAAACTCATGATCAACTGGAATAGCTTTTGCAAACTTAGAGTCAAGTGCAGGTCTTTAATGAGGCATCAGAGTCAGGCTTTGGTGAAGGATAGAAGGAACTCTGGTGCTTCATACAGCAGTGTAACATAAGAGTGGAAAATTCAAAGACTCAAAATCACTTGAGATATAAGGAAATAGGGAGCTTCTATCATAAGACATGGGGATGGGGAAAGCAAACTAGAGAATACAGGTTGGAGACCATGTCCATGAATATGGATGCCTCCCCCTCCCTCAAGAGGCCAGACTCTGGGAAAATATGAAGCAGAAAGACTGGAAGTCCCCTTCTACCTCTTGCTGTTTTTGTGTTAAATATCCTGGGATGCCAAATAATAGTCATAACTCTCTCCAGCAAGTATGCTGTCTTTCCTGGGCCCAAGGAGTCATGGGTCAGTGGGCAGCAGCTAGGGGCTGGCTCTATTAACATCAGGCTCTAACCAACAGAGATAAATGGACATGAGTAATATACAGTACCTATTGGTGCATGTGTACATATGTTTGCATGTATGTACATATACACACTGCCAATTTGAAGTAATTTGGGCACGTTCTCACCCACCCACATGCACATGTGTTGTATGGTCAAGACTAATTACTTCTGTTAGCTAGAACCTCAAGTTCATATAGCAGACATTATAAATGCACACATATGCACTTCCCTTCTCCCTTGAGATTTTTGATTTTTTATAAATCTGCTAAGTACCACATGCTAGGACAAGACCAGCCCAGGTGTTTTTGCTTACCTGTCATGCTCTTTTCCCTTCATTCCAATGAGGTCTGAGGCACCCCAGTCTCTTTGGTTTCTTGAAAATCTTTCCTTTCTCCAGGACCATAAATGTTTTGGGTTTTCTCAAAATGAAAAGAAATAAGAGCAAATGAAAAAGGAAAAGAAAGGAGAACCAGTGGTTTGATTGATGAGTTAGTAGAGAGAGGACCACAAGGAAGTCTGTATTCAAGTCCCCCTAATCATGATACAGCTATAAAGAACTGGTACAATGTGGCCAAGTAAAGTCAGCATATTGTATAATGAGCCAGTCAGTCAATTGGTCAACAGACATTCATGTTAATCAATAAATACCTGCATTTACTATGTGGTACACACAATGCTAAGTACTAGGACTACAAGTGGAATGAATCAGTTGCTACCCTCAAGAAGCTTATATTCTAATGAGGGAAGATAACAAAAAAGAGAGAGGAGTGACAGGCCTGGAGCACAACCTGGAGAGGAATGGGACTGATTTGGGTGCCCTCTTTTATTGGAAGTTTTGAAAGGAGTCATTCAATCAGAGCGAGAAGTTTAGAGGTGGAGGGTCTTTCCAATGTGTGAATTCCAGGACTAGAGTGAGTTCCATGATGAAGGAGGTGCTGAGTGCAGACTGGAGAGAAATTATGATGAAGAAATGACATAAAGGAGGGAAGTAGGACCACAAAAAGAGAATCATGCAGTGAGAGCAAGAATTAATCAATAAATTGCCCATGTGTCCCAATGCTTTATAAAATGTTAAGAGAGGAAGGTCCTTGTTTTAAAAGAAAATTAAAAAGAAGAAAGGGATGTACCCTAGAGGAGAGGCTTGTACCCCAAGGTATGAAGAGGGGGAAGGAAAGGAGAACCCCCCATTTCCCACAAAGCGGGGTTCAGCGGAGACAGCATATGTAACAATTTGGTTCAGAGAGAGGACAGGGGGTTTGAAGATTTTCTCCCTTCTGCCTTCTCTCTTTAGCTTAAGCTGCTCTCCCCAATTTGCTCTTGTCCCTCTTGTCCCCCCCCACTACTCGAGACCTAAAGGTCTCCCCTTGATCCGTTCACTCACACTCAGCTTGGGGAACAGTTAACTTTAATGTTAACTCAATCAGATAATACAAAAGGAATAATGGGTAGGAAACAATGGGAAAAGTAAAGTGGGAAAAGGGGGTCCCTGTCTCTATCTAAACCCTTTTCCTCCCTCCTCGAGTTTGGGGGGAACTCAGGCCTTAACAGCCTGAGCCCCCCTGAGAAAGTCAGGTGGACTCACCCCTGGGCAACAGGAGCTGAGGTAAAGAATGCTCAGGTTTCTCTTCAGAAAGTCTCTTTAATTGGGAAGTGTTGGGGGGAAGGATTTCTAGTCACCAGCAGGAAAAATGGGTAACCCTCAGGAGAAAATCTTTATCCACCTTCTCTCTTCGATGTCTCAAGATGGAGAAACCCTCACTGCTCTCCTCACCAAAGTCTTCTCTCCTCCGGAAATTCACTCCTGGGGCCCCTCCCCCCATTGAAGTGATCAATTTCATATACTCTTCAGTCTGGCACTTTTTCTTTAGTGCCAGCCTCTATCACAAATCCTCCATTTCCTGTTGCTCGTGTGGTGCCACCTTGGCCCATGCCAGTTACTTATCTTCTATGTCTATTCTAATCTATCTGTGCTACTTATTGTTCCCATCTAACCTCCCCCCTCCCAAAATAATAAATTTTATCCTAATCTTTCTATTTGCTAATCTAAATTCCTATCTTATGCTAAGATTGAGTTGTGGGAAAAGGGTTAGGATTATGTACCAGCAAAATTTTTACAATATAACAATTTCTTAATTCAAAAATCATTCCTATTGCAATCAATATAAAATTTAAATCTGAAGTAAAATTGAACTATTCTATGCCTTATATAATGCTAATTCCAATGTAGCAATTCATAACATTTATAGGTACATATATATGTATATATATATATATAAATTTATATCTAAATGAAATCTGATTCATTCTGTCCCTATATTACCTCTCTAGTTACAATATTCCCTTTTCTGCCCTAAACTACTCTGTCTCTGTCTATTCACGGTAAGTATTTTAACTCTTTCCTTTTTATCTATATTCGTTGATGTGACCATTATTATGCTATATATATATATATATATATCTGCTAGTTTTACACATTTACACATTTCACATGTTATTTATATTCATATATACATATATATCTTCTGGTACTAGAGATCTATTTACAAATATACAATTTATGGGCTGTCCTTATTTACAGCACAGCCCCTAATGTCAATATGAAATTTGTTCGTGTTCTAAATATGTTGTAGTGGAGGCATATTTATTCCAATGTATATGTGAATATACTTTCCTATATGTGAAGTTAATATGATTGGAGATTAATCTTACATGACCAATTTTCCTGAAGTTCATTTCCCATAATGTCTTTGATTCAAAGTTCTTTTCCATTTGTCTGTGTGTCTTCCATCCTTTGGTGTCGCTTGAAGTTTGTCACAGGTCTGGGGTGCCTTCTCCTTTACAGGATACATACTTGTCTGTCATCTCACCTTGCTACAGGATCATGCGTGTGTGTAAGATTAACATGTGTGCATGTAAGAGTGAATAGTTTGATGCTTGTGAGTGAGACTTTATATAGGATGTTCGTGCCATCCACATGTGTGCAAGTGAGATTTTTTTCTTTATGTAATGAAAGTAGGTAACTTTCATAATGTGTGATTGTAAGGTGATTATTCTATTCCTATGTGGTTGATTGTAGAGGTTAATGATATTTTAGTATAGGCTTGAGATTGAAATTCATATATTGGTTTAATAATTCTAAGGGATTCTAAATCCACCCAAATAAACTCCCAGATTCCACAAGGAACCACTTCTCCTGTGTTTCACAGGCTACGCTAATCCTCCCTGATCTAACTAACCCAAATTTATACTATCCGTCTTGGACATTATTCTATTTCAGTTTCACTGTCTCTATTCATTGTCTCTATTTCTTCTTACATGATTTTGTTGCATTCATGGGCTCTATGTTTACTTATCAAGGGTTGTTCTTGGGGCATCTGTGTTTGAATGGATTCTTGGACTCCCATTAAGTTGTCTTTCGGTGTTTTATCATGGGCATAGTGATGTTTAATGTGAGATGTGTGAATCCAAGAATCTTTTCCCACTACTTTGATCGATGTAGGAGTGGTGAGAGCTACAGTGCCAGCCTCTATCACACCCTCAGCATATTGGAAGAACCCTCTACAGAGAATTAAGAGGAGAATTTGACTAATAGTTACACAGGATGAAAAGGCTTAAACAGGTTTTAGCATATAGTTCCTGTTGGAAGAAATAGCTGATGAGATTACAGAGCTATTGGATTATCATGGTGAGTAATCCTGACAGGGGCAGCTAATGTTGCTGGAGTGCAAATCCAGCCTCAGACACTTATGAGCTCTGTGACCCTGGGCAAGTCACTTAATCCTGTTTGCCTTAGTTCCTCAACTGTAAAATGAGCTGGAGACGGAAATGGCATTCCAGTATCTTTGCTAAGAAATTGGGTCCTCAAATTGGGACATGAAGAGTTGAATATGATGGAAGCAATTGAACAGCAAAGATCATAACAGATTCAAGCAGAAACTTTACTATTGGCTTGGCAGGAATCTTAATAGGTATTCAATCCAACACCTTCATTTTCCAGGCGAAAAAAAAAATAAAAACCAAAGACTAACTTGTCCAAATTCACATAAATTATAAAAGACAACATCAGAATTTGAACACAGTCTTATGACTCTGAATTCGGTATGCTGAGCTTTTAGGAGAAAAAAGGGAAAAGTCCTAAGGAGAAGGCTGATAATAATCATCTATTCACAAATCTAAACAGTATTTTTGAACATTTGAGTAGTTGCTGATCATTTATATTTTTTAAAATAATTGATCACTCTATATGTTTGTGTATAGGATAACTGTAAAGCTAATTTAGGCCAAAACACAACTGTAATAATATACAGAGAATAGTCAAATCAGTTGGCCATAGGACATCTTAATAATGTAATGGAGTCACCTATTATATTTTTTTTTCCTATTTGTCCATCCTGGACCATTAGGTTAAGCAAATCAATTAAACTAGTTTTGTTCTCTCTGCCAAAATCTTTGTCAAATCGCTTATTGTGGTATGAAGATGGCCTTATGTTCTAGAAGGCTATCCAAGTGGACCATAAACTGTGGTGAAGCCTAGAAACCTGGAAAAGTTTTGATAATCAGCTTGGCAATGAATTGTAAATACATCTGTCATCTAAGGACTAGCCTGCCTAAATTCAAGAGAAGCTTATTGCCAATTTAGGTGATGTGGGATGAATGTATTGACCATCATAACTCTCAAAGATTACCTTTGATCATAGACAGGAAAAAATTCCCCAAATAATGAAATCCCTTATCTCTGAAGTATCCCTTGCTCAACTAGCCTACCTTCTACCTAGCCAACGGCAAGCCTGGAAACTGCTTTGGCTTGCTTGTGTATGATTTTCCAGAAGTAGCTGGAGTTAGGTTGGGCTTTTCTGAATCTGTTTGCTTTGGGTATAATGTATCTTAGAGGGAAGCAGGATGACCAGCCCCTCAGGATTCAGTATAAATGGGAACACCCACATAATATTCCATCTTCTCCACTCAATCCACTCAATTGTCGTTATGTCTATGGGTAGAGGAGAGCTGTCTGTATCTGAAGCTTATTATTCCCTTGCCAGTGACGGTATTGTGTAGACCCAGCTAAAGAGGAAAGTCATTTTGCATCTTAGTTCAGACAGGCAGACCCAGACCTACTATTTTAGGTCCCCTTTGGCATAATTTCATAGCCCACCTGGACTGTGTAGATGAAGTATCCATCTCTTTGGGCAATGTTCTAGAATTTATTTTACTATAAAATATGAACTTGAAAGTTAATAAACAGGGTGGCATTTGATGCCAAGGATTAAATATTTACTGGTAAAATATACAGTGATGAAAAGGACTTCCAAACAGGTGATAAATCATATAGTCTGTGCTCTGTATTAAATATATTTTTAACCAAAGAATAAATATAATTTAAACTAAGAAGAAAATATTAACCCTTTGCTCTCAGCTACCCTTTTTTGCTTCTTTGAATTTCCGTATAATATTGCTTGGGATTCCTTGGAAGAGAGAATATAATTATGATGACTTTTTTGTTTATTCTTTTAAAATAATTTTTTATCAATGACTAAAAGCATATCTAAATTATGACTAAAGCATATTGTCACTGAGACATGTTAATTCAAAACAATTCATATATTTTACCCCTTTCTTGCCACTACCCCAATGAAGGTCCATATAACACAAGTCTGGAATACAAAAGCCTCCTAATGTATCTACTATGTCATATTAAAACCATCTTACATACCACATCCTACAAATAACATTATCTTTCTGAAAATCTGCCTTTTGACTGTGCAGTACCAAGTCTGCATAAGGAGATGTGACTTCTGATTGGCTCTAAAAATGCTAGGGGAGGATGAATATCCTCAGTCTGTCAGAAGACTTGGACAGAAATCCTGTGGTATCTCTCCAGTTCTCCATGATCTGTCAAATAACATTCCCATGGGCTCAGCAATTTCATCAGTCTATCTTTTCGAGTACCAAGGATGTTACTTATCTAAGGCTAGTGACTTGAATTAATTGAGGACAAGTAAGTGCTCTTGTCCTATATTCTTGTTGTTGTTCAGTTATTTTCCAGTCACATCTGATTCTTCGTGACTCCATTTTGGATTTTCTTGGCAAAGATCCTGGAGTGGTTGTCATTTCCGTTTTTTTACAGATGAGGAAACTGAGGCAAACAGTTATGACTTGCCCAAGATCACACAACTAAGGAGTGTCTGAGGTCAGATTTGAACTCAGGAAGATGAGTCCTCCTCATTCCAACCCCAGTGCTCTATCCACTTGCCACCTAGCTGGCCCTATATTCCTACTTGTCTTGCATATCCTTTCCCTGGGAAACAATAACAGTATAATGTTTTCTTCATATATATTTTCTTCTTCTGTTAAAGTGTAAGCTCTCTGAGGTCAGGAATTATTTTATTCAATCTTAGTATCCCCAGTACTTATTACAATAACTAGTACATAGTAAATGCCCAATAAACAGTTTTTCATTCATTCATCCATCTTTTCATCTGCAACTATTTTCTCTTCAAAATAACCTTGAATATGTAGCTTCTTACATCTATATATATTATCTATATTGATATAAGCTCCTTGAAGGTAAGGAGGAATCACTGAAAAGTAATTGTCAAACAAGTGACATGATGAGAACTACATAAAAGAATTATTATTCTGGTAAGATTAAAAAACAGAGAGGAAATTAAGAAGACATGAATGCTTTTAGAAGGTTAGTCCAATGGGTAAAAGAGTCCAAGTGGGTCATTATGAGTGGACATAACAGTGAAGAGAAAGGGTCCCAGGATCATAGATTTAGAGTTAAAAGGGACCATCAAGTCTGATTCCCTCATTTTACATGTGAGAAAACCGATACTTAAAAATGTTAAATGACTTACTTAGGAACCGAAGATAGATTCAAACCTAAATCTTCATGACTCCAAATCCAGGACCCTCTCAACTATGCCACAATGTGATTGCTATTTTAGAGAAATGATCAGCACATGGAAATGAAAGCTAAAAGAAGAGTAAACAATAATACCAAGGTTATAAATATGGTAGATCAGCTGAATCATTGTATCATAAACAAAAATAATAAACTCAAAAGTATGAATAGATTTATACAAAAGATAATAAACTGTTTTTTGACTCATTGAACTTAAGGTATTGGTTGGATATTCAAGTGACAATAACCTGTAGATAGTAAGAGATGCAAGTTTGGAGCTCAAAAAAGAGCTCAGGACTGGAAACATAGATTTGGAAATTATTTTTAAATTATGTTTTATTTTTTTCATTTATTTTTTTTGAAAATTTTATTTAATTAGATGATTTAGAATATTTTCCCATGGTTACAAGACTCATGTTCTTTCCCTCTCCTCTCCGCAAGCCCCTCCCGTATCTGATGCACAATTCCACTGGGTTTAACATGTGTCATTGATTAAGACCTATTTTTTTTTCATTTACACATAAAAATAATTTTAACATTTATTCTTTTTAAATTTTGAATTCTAAATTCTCTGCTTCCCTTCTTCCTTCCCTCCCACCCATCCCCTCCCCCCGAGATGGTAAGCAATCTCATATAGATTTTACCATATTAGTCATTTTGAGGAAGAAATCTGAAACAAAAATTAAAAAAGAAGTGGAATAGAATATGCTTAGCTCCATCAATTCCTTCTCTGGAGATGGATGGCATTTCTTATCATGAGTATCTGGGATTGTCTTGGATCACAGTACTACTGAGAATAATGAGGTCATTCACAGCTGTTCATTAAGCAACATTGCTGTAACTGTGTCTGTTGTTCTGGTTCTGCTCACTTCGCTTTACATCAGTTCATGTAAGTCTAGTTTTGTTTTGTTTTTTTGGTATGATCAGCTTGTTTGTCATCTTATGGCACAATAGTATTCCATTACAATAATATACCACAACTTGTTCAGCCATTCCCTGGTTGATGGTCAACTCTTCAACTTGATTTAACATAGAGTTGAAGAGAAGTAGTAGTTGGGGCCCTGAGAATGAATGTGATTACCAAGGAAGAGAGCTTTAAGAAATAAGTGAAGAGGTATTAGGAGGGCTGTCATGTGAAAGAGAGTTAAACTTGTTTAGTTTGGTTCCAGAGGGCAAAACCAGGAACAGTAGACAAAAATATGGGAGGACAAAAAGCAATTTTCAGTTTGTTATCTGGAAAAGCTTCCTAACAATTAAAGCTGTCCTAAAAGTGGAATGAGCTGCCTCAGGAGGTAGTGGGTAAAAGGAACAGACAGTCTGAATGCAGATTGAAGCATACTATTTTTCACTTTATTTCCTCTATGAATTTTTCTCTAGTATAAGTAATATATCTCTTGTTTCACAATATGGCAAAAAGGGAAATATGCATTTTATGGTATGTATATCTGTGATATATATGTACAATCTATATAACCTGTCTTTGGGGGAGGGGGAGGGACAGAGGTGGGAAGGCGAAAGGGAAAAAAAAGAATGAAACATGGATTTTGGGACATAGCTAATGTGAGAATTTGTTTCTCTTGGATAAGCATATTTATTATAATTTATTATATATATATATGACCAATCATATGTATTTTATTATTACATATACATGTACACATATACACATATATATGCTTTTTTTAAGAGATAGTGAGTTCTCTTATCCAACAAAAACTAGATGGCTGTTCATCAGGTACTTTATAGCAGAGTTATTTCTTTCAAATTAAGGTTTGGTTAGATTACCATTGAGATCCCTTCCAGCTGTCAAATTCTATGATTCAATGAGTTTCCAGTAAGAGGGAGGGTTGACTGTGCCAAAAGCCAGAGTCTTCTTTTGGCAAAGAAGTCAAAGATTGAAATAAAAATATTGGATTTAGTAAGGTGTCATTATTGAGCGGCCTTCACACTACATCTGTGATTGAATGGGATAGAAGGGGAAATACTGTTGATACCTGAGCATGTTTGTGGACAAATGAGACAAAAAAAATCAGTGTAGAAGGAGAGCTTGAAGATGTATGAGAGGAATGGCTGCTAGAGGAGGTAGAAGGGAATGGGATCAGTGATACAGATTTTTTAAAAAGTAAGCTTTGATATGGAAAAGGGGCATCTCTTATCCTGTGATCTAGGGGAAGGAGAAAAAGATGTATTATGCTGAGATGTTTTGAGCAATAGAAGGGGCAGGTAGAGAATGTCATAGCAGATGATCTCAGTCTTAGTGAAGAAGGAGAGTCAGTCATTCGCTATAAATTTCCATATTAGGAGATTGAGGGATGGTGAGGGAAGAGAAGCTTGAGAAGAGGAGTTTTGGAATGGACCCTTTAGGGAATGAGATTAGGCTTCCATAAGAATATAGCAAAAGAATTTCATGTAGTCAGAGAACAGAAGTGAGCCCAAAGATCATCTAGATAGTCCAGCCCCATCATGTGATCAATTTAGTAGTATCAGGGACCTAACTGAAGTTTGAAAACATAAATTTAGTGCATGAAGTCAGGTTAGTTTTGTTATTTTCTTCATTGATATTAAGAGGCTCTGGAGTAAGAACAGAGAGAAGAGAAAGTGAGTGCTAGGGATAATAAGAGGATGAAGATTTGTAGGTCAGGAAGGAAAGGAGATTGAGGCATGGAGCATTGGTTGGAAAAGTAGGTGGGGAAAAGAAAGAAATAGATAGAAAATTTTGAGCATTTGTTTATTGTGAAGAAAGCACAGATTCCATAGGATATAGGGGAAAGGGCTAGGAGGTGAGCAATCTGAGTAGGCATGGACTTGAGGAAAAGTAGGGTTGACTGGAATAGGAATGAGGATTCAGAAATAAGGTAGTTCAAGCATACAACTTGTACCTATAATGTTAAAAAAAAAAGTACATTTGCACATTCAGAGAAACTGGGTCACTGAGATTCAGAACAACCAAGAACAACAATTGGTACAACCAAGGTAGGTCCAATGTATGACAGATGGCCCCAACTAATAGAACAAGTGTGAATGTGTCTAGTTGTCAATGGGGTAACAGCCTCATCTTTCTTGACATGAAATTGGAGAATAAAAGGAACTTGTAAGATCATCTAGGCCAACCCCATCATTTTGTCAATTTATAGATGAGGAAACTGATTCTCAAAGAGATCATAAGATCATGGATCTCAAGTTAGAAGTGGTCACCTAGGCTATAAACACCTCATGCATCAGTGACTATGCTAGGCACTGGGGACACAATGATAAAAACAATGCCTGCCGTCAAGAACCATACATTCTACTAGAGAAAGGGGACCTAAGAGATCATCTCATCATGTGGTCATTTTAGAGATGTAGAAACTTATTTCTAAGGATTTGTCCAACTAGATATAGCAAATTATTGGTCAAATGTCAGTTGGTTTGAAAAGAAATTATCATTCTTGAACTCCCCTATTACTATTAAGTTTGGCTTGTATTGTAATTGGGACTGGTAGAATAGAGAGGCCAAATGAATTGAACATGACTGAAATACCCAAATAACAATAACAACAACAGCAACAAGAAGACAAGATACAAAATCTCTGAGGAGGCAACTCTGATGGAAGAGGGAGGCGAGGAAAGGTCTCCTGTAGAAGTTTATCCCTGAGCTAGGTCTTAAAGGAAATCTAAGTGTCCTAAATGAGGAAGGAGAGCATTCTAGGGATGGAAGACAGCCAGGGCAAAAGGGAAGAGGGGAGAGTTGGGAGATGGAGTGTGGTGTGTGAGGAACAGCTAGAAGATCAGTAAGATTGAACAGTAGAGTGCATGGAGGAAAGTTATTTGGAAGAACACTGGAAAGATAGGGAAGAGTCAGATTATGAAGAGCTTTTAATGACAAACAGATGATGTCAGAGGGATAGGAGAGGAGAAGTAGGAGAAAAGAGAGAGCTCTTCGCAGATGGTCCCAATTTTCCAGGTGAAGAATGAGGAAGAATCCTCAACTGAAAGGGTGGGAGGAGAATGATATAAATACAACAACAGAGATACAAGCAAAGCAAAGTGAAATTCAGGAGGAGAATTCGTTTGTGTCTTTAATTTGATCCATTATTTTTTTTCTGGCAATTGGGAAAATGCATTAAGAAAATGCATTAAGAAAATGCAATTAACAGAAACTACTGACTTGGAGTTCATTCAGGAATATGAAGAAGCAGTAGGGAGGACTGAGGAGTGGGGTGATGCCTCTGGGAATGACCTTTCCTGGCCTCCTTCCTCCTTCAGAGCTTCCCCCTCTGACAAGGATATCTGAGAAGTTTCTATTATTTCAATATACTTGATGTTGATCCATTTCCTTCTCTGTCATCATCATAAGATAAAACAGGATCTCTAGATTTACTCAGATATCTCCAATGGTACAAAATCTTTTGTCTGACATTCAAAGCTTCCACAATCTGTTACCATTCTATCTTCCCAGTCAAGCTAATAATAGCTAACATTTATATAATGCTTACTAGGTGCTAGGAATCATGCTAAGTGCTTTACAATTATTACCTCATTTCATCCTCACAAAAACTCTGGGAGGTAGTTGCTATTATCCTCATTTTACAGATGAGGGAAATTGAGGCAAACAGAGGTCAAGTGATTTACCCAGAGTCACAGAGCTGGTAAATATTCACACTTAAACTCAGGTCTTCTTGACCCCAGAATTGGCTTTTTATCCACTGCATCACCTAGCTGCACCTTATTATTTTCTGCCACAAACTCCATACTCTAGCCTGACTGAATAGTTCTGAACCATGAACACATCCTTGTGCTCTCCTGCCTCAGTATCTCTATTTAAGACTTTCCTATGTCTAGAATGACCTCTCTCTTCTTTATAAATTATTAATTTTCTTTGTTGTTGTTTAGTTGTCTCTGACTCTTTGTGATACCATTTGGGGTTTTCTTGGCAGAGATACTGGAGTGGTTTGCCATTTCCTTCACCAGCTCATTTTACAGATGATAAAACTGGAGCAAACAGGGTTAAGTGACTTGCCCAGGGCCCCCCACCTAGTAACTGTCTAAAGTCATATTTGAACTAACTCCAGGCCTGGCACTCTGTCCACTGAGCCACCTAGTCTCTATGACACAGTGTATGGTCCATCTGCTGTTTGACCATACCATTGGTCATCTTGGTAATCCCAAAGGGAAGGGACCATATCTGACTAGTTCTAAAACAGACCAGTAACTTGAATATATGGATATCTGTGTCAAGGGTGATTATAATAATGACACATCCCTTTGGGGCATATAGAATGAGAGCTGATAAATGTCTGAGGTCAGATTTGAACTCAAATTTTCCTGACTCCAGGCCTGGCACTCTATCCACTGAGCCACCTAGTTTCTTATCCTTTAAAGTCTGACTAAATTTAAACTATATATACATTATTCCAGGAGAATAATTTTTCTATTACATCTATAAAGAAGTAGATTCTGTTTTTAAGCTTAGATTCTCCTAGTGGAACAATTCTGCCAGATCATCCATTCCAACCCTTTTATTATATAGATGAGAACATGGAGGGCAGGTCAAGGAAGGGACTCAACTTATTCTGAGTCACAGAAATATTAAGTAGGAGAAAGCCAAGATCTGAGCCCAGGTCCTTTGACTGAATCCCGTGATCTTTCTACTAGCCCATTCCTTACATGGTCAGAGTCTCAGCTGGCATTTACAATGGGAGGCAGTTATAAAACTACTTTTGTGACCTGAATTTCCAGAACTTCCATGAGGTTCCACTTAAACATACAACGTCGGACACACACAAAGCTGCAGCAATTGCCAAATTACATTATTTTTTACTAGCAAGCCAAATCTAAATGCCTTGGGCAAAGGCCTCAGAAGACTTCAGTGGGAAAATGCAAACTTAAATGGTGGTCTCTCTGCCCACACTTTAAATAAATAAATAATGGCTCCCCCATCTTTCCCTTCACCACCACCACCCTGAACAATTTTGCCTTGAATGGAACCACAATTCTGCATTTAGGGATAGGAGGCAGATTGGAGTAGTATGAGCAGAAGCCTGCTTGTATAAAGTATAAAGAAGAACTGGATTCAAATCATTTCTCTGACACATGGACAAAGCAACTTTCAAGGAAGTTATTGGTCAGATTCAATAGAGAGAAGTCTTATATTTTACTCTACTACAACCAGATTATGAATCTAGATCAGGAAAAAAATGTACACACGACACACTCAAGTTTAATCTTCGATATTATCATTTTCTCCATCACTGTCTTAAGTCTAGAGACTGAACTTTCAGCAAAACAATGAGTCAAGACCAATTTGTAGGCACAAGTATTCACATCAAAGACTTAACTTTTATTTGCAGATGGGAACTGGCTCCAGTACCCCTCTCATTCTGGATACAAAGGAAACATACCCAGAAAAAGAGAGAGACTGAGGCACACACCAGGAAAATGGAAATCTGAAGCTCAGACTTTCTATAACTGTTAATGTTATGTTGTCCTAATGAAAGCAATTTGAGCAACAGCTAGGTAGCCCAGTGAAGAGAGCTCTAAGCCTAGAGTCAAGAAGATCTGGGTTCAAATATGAGCTCAAACACTTCCTAGCTATGTGATTCTGGGCAAGTCACTTATTCCTAATTGGGTAGCCCTTGCCATTCCTCTATCTTAGGACTAATGCTAAGACAGAAGGTAAAGTTTAAAAAGTAAAATAAAAACAATTTGACACAATGCACTAAAAAACCATGAGGCATTATGTCTATTATACAGAATGAAAATAACCAAATAAATTAATGGGGGGAGAGGGGGTTTCAAATGAAGATCAGACAAGAAGGAATCATAAAACCATTGATTCAAAACTGGAAGGGAACTTAGAGGTCCTCTAGTTCAGTTCCTTCATTTTACAGATGAGGAATTATGAAGTGAAATGCCTTGCCCAAGGTCTCACAGCTAATAAGTAGCAGATAGGTTTCCAAAGCAGATCTTTTTGGCTCCAAATTCAATGCCCTTTTCCCTGGACCATGTTCCCTTTCAGAAATGAAACTAGTTCCTTTGCCATTTTAATTCCATTTTTTTCCCTCTTTAAGCCTTTAAGGCAATCTTGGTTCAAGACTGAATAAGATGGCTTGGAGTAACTCCTTGGCCTCAAAGACGTCTAATAACCCTTGCCTTGCACATAGTAGGTGCTTAATAAATATTTATCAGTTGATTAGGATTTCATCCACTAGATGATACAAACCTTTCTTTGTACTGTGGTCTTGTCATCAATAAATTAAGGGCAAAAGATAGTTTTCCTGTAGAATTGGCAAAGCTTAAAGTAGGTTTTGAAACAAAATGAGTGACTCCAAGGGTAAGGCTTGATGACAGCACATGGGCTGTCCCCCATCTCTAGGGATAGGCCATGTGTTAGGAATAGACTTTTACTTTCTGTAGTTCCTGTTTTTATGGGGGTTAAGGATAATGGGGAACGAATCAGACATCTGGGCCGAACAAAATAACCTTCCCCAAATTGTCTGGCCACATTCCCAAGATGTTAAATCCCTCAGTAATGTTCCCAGGAGCTCAAGTGAGAGCTGGCCCTTCCCCATCCTAGAAAAATGGGGAGCAAAGTAGGTCCTCTAACATGCTTTATGTTTGTAGGCTATATTTTCTGAACAAAAAAAACACGAGTCCATGCTCTGACTATGAGTTTATTATTCAGATTTTCTTTCTTTTTTAGCTGTTTTTCTTCTTTCCTTCCTTCCTTCTTTCCTTCCTTCCTTCCTTTCTTCCTTCTTTCCTTCCTCCCTTCCTTTTCAATTGACTTAAAAGCACCAAAGGCTAAAACATTTGAAATAAAACCTGAAAGAGATAGTCTGTCTAGTGGGAGCAGAAGCATGGTGCAATGGAAAGGGTTCTAATATCTCGCTGGGCACACATTCCAATTCTGAATCTGTATGCTCCCTAAATTAAGTCTTCCCTTGTCTTCTGAGGGAAAGCCTCACCTCTCCCCAAGTTAAAATGTATATACCAGCGTTTAATGCTTGGTGGAAGCAATGAATTTTCTTGAGTGATGCTGAGAGTCTTCAAGGGAGAAGGCAAAGGGTTCACTGGAGGATAAAGTTCTATGAATCCAAAGAGAACTCTATAAAAAAGGGGGGTGGGGGAATGTCCAGGAGGAGCTGTGGATAATTTGGTTCTCTGGCGACCGGGAAAGGTGAAGGGAGTCGGAGGAGCAAACACAGAAGCAAACTGTTCTCCACTGACAGGCCATCCCCGATTGGGCCTCCCGGCGATTTGCCAGAGTTCACTTCTCAAATGATTCTGTTACAGTACCAGCCCTCCAGCTGTCTGCAGCTGTATGCCTTCCAGACCTCCACAGCTGGCGTTTCAAATAGAAATGGCCTCTCTCTTTCTCTGAAACGGTTCACCAGAATAGACAGCTTCAGATGCACAATGTGCAAAAACATGGTTAGAAAGGCAGGGGTTTCTTCCTCGCATGGTCCATTTTGAACCTTTTATACATGCTGAAGTGGAGAGCTACTGGAAAGAATGCGGCACCAATGTCCCTCGAGGGTGAGGGATGCTGAGGGTTGGGTTGGGAGAGTTGCAAAATATGTATGTGTTCATGTGTGCCCATAAACACAGGAGTGTATTGTAAATTTACATATATGGGCACATAATACACACTGCATAAATGTTTATGTACTCTTATGTCTCTATCTGCATTTATACATGCTTATTTTCCTAGAAATAGAGAACCCAAGCTCTGCCTTTTAAAATACTGCAGGACAGGAAAGGGTTTAGAATTTTCTCTCTTGAAAATAGACTAGGAGTTGAATTTCAAGCCTTTCTGAGGTAGATCCAGTTGGGTTGGGTTCAAGATAATAACTGAATTAAAAGTAAGTCCGATCTGGCACAAACAATAGTTCATGGCTGTATCCCATTTTCATTTAAATCAGAGGCTGGTGCTTTCATCTGTTCTTATTGACATACATTTCAACTATTGACTTCTTGTTGCCTTGTGTATGAAGCTCACACCCCCAGGGGAATCTCACTGCATAAAGAAGGGCTTTTTCAACCCCCAACCCCCAATGTTTTAAATGCTGGAAGCTTCCAACCTGCCTCCTTCTGAAGGTTAAGTCCATGTCTTGGCTAGGCTGATTTTTCAGAGCTCAATAAATTCTAATGCAAAGTGGTGGGTGATTTTGAAAACTGCATTTATATTCATTCTCCTCCCTCTTTCTCCCCTCTGTTCATCCTTCATTTGGCATCTCAAGTTTGGCCTCTCTGTCTCTGTCTCAGTCTCTGTTTCTGTATCTCTCTCTCTGCCCCCCCTGCCCATTTTTCTCCCATCTCTTTACTTCTTTTTTCTCTTTTCTTTTTCTTTTTCTTTCTCCTTTCCTTTTTACTTCTTGCTCTCCCTTTTATTTTTCTCTGTCCTTTTCTCTCTTTCTGTTTCTTTCTCTCCTTTTTCCCTTTGTTTCTTCCCTCCCTCTCTCTTTTATTTCTTCTCTTCTCTGTCTCTATCACAGTCTCTCCCTTACTCTCTTCCTCCCTTTCTCCTCTCTCTTCCCTCTCCCTACTTCCCTCTATTCATCTCTTTCTCTTGCTCCCTGTCTCTCCCTCCTACATATTTTTCTCCACTCTCTTTATTTCCTTTTTCTATTTCTTCTTTCTTTTCCTTCTTGCCCTCCCTTTTATTTTTCTCTTCTTTCCTCTTTCTGTTTCTCTCAGCCCCTCTCCTCTCTATTTCTTGCCCCCTCTCATTCTCTCTCTGTGTCTCTGTCTTTGTCTCTGTCTCTGTCTGTCTGTCTGTCTGTCTGTCTGTCTGTCTGTCTGTCTCTCTCTTCCCCCTCCAACCCTTTCTCATCACACAGGCATACTTTCGCCAATTTAAATAGCTATTGGGGGGAGGCACCCTTCAACTCCCTCAGCAAAACACCTTCCCAAATGCACTTTCCCTCACTGCCCAGGGGCCAGAGGGGACAGAAGACCTTGTTTCCTAAAGCCACAGGCCTGGTGGAGTGGGAAATCACTCCCAACAATGGGTCGAATGAAAGGCCTTTTCAAACCTGGATATATTTGAATGCACCAATTGCCAACTTGCTGCTTCCGGCTTTATTGATTTTCTCCCCCCCTTCTTCTTTGAGTAGAAACTTAGAGCCCAGCAAATGAAAAGAAAGGGCTATTTAACATAGGGAAAGATTAAAGACCCTGGAAAAGAAACCCGGATGTTTCAGGGTGCCTGCTTAGTGAACAGAGCCCGGAAACAAGGTAGTTAATATTTCCCCCTCCTGGTGAACCTTTCTTTGAGTTTCTGCGGGCGCTTGGCGCAGCCCCTGCTCCTGCTTTGTCTTCATTTGTCCCAGCCTTCGCCCGCCCCAGCCAGCGCTGAGATTCCACCTACATTCCATCACTGCCCGGTGCGGGCTTGGGGGAGGGGAATGGGGGACCCACGTACAATGCTGCTCCGTATTTTTACTGGTTTATTCCCCGAGTTCCTGGATGGAAAAGTCTGAATGTGGTGCCCCTGCCCCTCATCTCGTCCCTGGCTTCCCATCTGCCCTAAATCCTTCCACCCTGGAGCCCCAGATTCTTTTCTGTTTGACTTTTCACCCTCCTCCCGCTTCTCCGGATCTCAGTTTCCTCTGCAGCCCCCAACTCTCTTTCTCTGCTGAATATATTCCTGTTCCTCCCTGCTTTCCGCTGGTCTGGTTTGAAGACCAAATCTACATTTTGACAGGATTGTCATTTTTATCGTTATCAGGCTAAATTGCTTGGGAAGTGTTCATTCGCTTAGCTTCTAAAATCCTGATGTGGAGAAGGATCGCAGCGGGGGTGGGATCAGAGCTTTACAGCTGCAAAGGACCTTAGAGGCCACCCTACCCCCATTTGAGAGGTGAGAAAACTGAGGCAAAGAGAGATGAAGCAACTTCTCCAAGATATCACAGCTCAAAAGTGTCTTCTGACTCCTCGGGCTCTATGGACTGTGCCAATAGCCTCTTGGTCTTCGACCCTGAACAAGAATTCTCTCTGTAACAATGTCTATGACATCAGGTCATCTAGCTTCCACTTAAAGATGTCCAGTGTTGAGTCGGGGGTGGGGAGGGCACCCACTACTTCCTGAACCAGCCCATTCCACTTTTGAATAGATAATTGTTAGTAAGCCAAAATCAGACTCTGCAAATTCTGCCCATTGCTTCTCATTCTGCCCGCTGGTGCCAAATCTCTCTTCCAAAGGACAGCCTTTCTAATGCATTTTCTGTTTCCTTTCCCTCACTCCTTCTTCCTCCCCCTCTCTGCCCTCTCCCAAGTCATAAGACCAGAGATTCAGAGCCGGAAGGGGCCTCAGAGGTCATCTACTCCAACCCTCTCATTTAACAGAGGAGGAAACTGAGGCACAGAAATTAATTGATTTGCCTGGTCACCCAAATAGTAAGTTCCAGAGCTGGGATTTGAACCCAAGTCCCCAGAATCCCCCTCCCCTTTTTTTTTGCTATCTCTGGAGTCAAGTCCTGGGGTCAGATAAAACCCAGCAACTGTTATATCTTCTTGGACCTAAAGCAAGGCACTGTTCCGTATGCTAGGAAATATGCATTTTTACTGAATGAACTAAATTGGCATGTTAAATTCATTTATTCAGCAAGCATTTATTAAATATTTGCTGTGTGCCAGGAAGAATGCTAAGCACTGGGAGAAACAATGACATAAAAAAATTTAGTTTTGGTCCCTTCTTCACCTTCAAGTTATTTAACATTTGATTAGACTGATACAAACAAATTTATGCAGCAATGCCTAGTTTGCCAAGCACTTATATTTCATTTTGGCCTCCAATTAGGTAGTACAGACAGTAAGCACTTAATAAATGCATGTTGACTGATATTATCATTATTTTATAGATGGGAAAAGAGTCAGGTTGAGAGGTTTACTCAGAGTCACACAACTAGTGAATGTCTGAGGTGGGGTTTGAATTCAGGTTATCATGTTTCTGGATTCAGAATTCTCTGCTCTGTCATCAAGATGCCTCTGATGAAGTTGGAGGAAACTCCTGAATCCCACCATTTCTTCAACAGCAAGAGTTTTGCTAATTTCCTCTTCACCTAGAGTGATATAGCCCATGCTGATGTTTATTTCTTGCATTTTCTTCCTTTTTTTTCCCCAAACCTTCACCTTCTCTCTTAGAATCAATACTGTATACTGGTTCCAAGGCAGAAGAGCAGTAAGAATTGGGCAATAGGGGTTAAGTGACTTGCCCAGGGTCATAGTGCTGGGAAGTATCTGAGGTCAAATTTGAACCCAGGACCTCCCATCTCTAAGCCTGGCTTTCAATCTACTCGGCCACCTAGTTGCCTTCTTATTATATTTTTTTATACCCTATTTCTTTGTTTTAACATTACACACACACACACACACACACACACACACACACACATTGTTGTCTCATTTCTTTTGCCCCTTACAATAATTTACAGCAAGAATGTAGAGCTCTGCATACAGGAGTTGATCAATCAGTAAGTGATGACTGCCCATTTTACAACCAGAACATTCTGCCCTAAAGTCCAGCATTCCCACATTTTGCAGTTACAAACTCCAACCACTAGGTGTCTCATTTCCTTTCAGTGTCCTTTCAATAGAGTCCCACAACATTTTCCCAACCACACCCCAACTAAGGGCTAGGTGGTGATTTCCAATGAGACTTGCAGAGAGCTGTTTGCTTGTCTCAGTTCAGATCTCTGTGCCAAAAGGAGGGAATGTAATCCCACAGCAAGCAATGAAAGTTTGAAAACAAGAAATCACCATCTTCTGTCAATGGAAGTTGTTGAGTTTCTTATGGCTCCAATTCGAAATCTCTTCATTCCATGCAATATGTAAGATGTCCCCATGTGTGTGAAGTTCAGGTGAAAACCATCAAGATAGACAAGGCAGCCATGTTCATTTTAGTCCAGGCAGGAGCCAGCCAGCCACCAGCTGGGCATAGGCTGTCCTTTCTCTGTATCTGCAGTCACTGCCTAATATGTTTCCTTGCTGTCCCCGAAGGAATTTCTTTTGAGCCCATATTCTATGGATCAAAACAAAACAATCAAGATGTGTATGTATAAGGGGGAAAGGATCAGGTGAGAAAGAAATGAACATAATTATCTATTACATCATGCCATTATAGACAACCTCTCCAGATAAGTTTGAGCAATAACATTATCATATCTATTAATTGCTTCAATATGTTAGAAATTTTTATGGTCCAAATGGTAATTGAACCAGCCTACTGATAATTTTACTCTCTCTACAGACACGGATAATGTTTCTATCCTGGTCATCATGCTCTGCTCCATGAATTGACTGTAGGTAGCTCATCTATTTACTCATTAATTTATTTTTTTTAATCTGTTAAACTCATTATGTGTATTTTGAATCTTAAAAACCACTCAGACTCTACTTTAGAAGATTTGATTTAGCTATTTCCTTATTGCAACAATGGAGATACTTGGTCTAACAAGAATCAGGAATGTCTTGGGAACTTTACATTACTCCACCCATACTTAGACATACTTTAGGGGAAGATAAAGTTGTAAACTCCTGATTTAACAATGAAGGTACTTAACTAATACCTTATAGTGAAGCTAGAACCTTAAGCTAAGTCTATTTTTAGATCTAATACAAAATGGTGTTAAGTGCCTGTAAAGGTTAAATTAATAACAAAAAGATCAAGTAACTCACAAAAGGCAAGCTTAACAAAGAAGTGTGGAGTGCCTCAGAAGATATAATCTAACCAGAGAAGGTGAGAACTAAAGAGTGGTGAGAACTAAGAATGGGCAGTCCTGGGAAAAAGTGTCTACTGTGATTGGTAGACATAAAAATTTAGGGGAGATGGCATAAGAGAAAATTCTCTTATAAGGAGGCTAAAAGTCAATTCAAGGGATTATTCTGAACTCAGTTAAGGAGATTGAGTTCAGTGGAGGACTGGAACCCAGCTTGGAGACTGTCTCATGGTGAGTGATAAGACTGACTCCCTTACCCTTAGGCTCAGGGAGGCCACTTTGGCCAAGGCCTTTAACTACTGCCTGGCTCAGCCTGAGTCAGAGCAGTTTAAATTAATTCTCTCTCTCTCTCTCTCTCTCTCTCTCTCTCTCTCTCTCTCTCTCTCTCTCTCTCTCTCTCTATCTATCTCTCTCTCTCTCTCTCTCTCTCTCTCTCTCTCTCTCTCTCTCTCTCTCTCTCTTTTCTTAATTCTTTTTCTCTATATTAATTAAAACTTCCATAATTCCCAGCTGACTTGGGTATTTTATTATTTGGGAAACATCTCTGGCAACCAAATCATTTAGATTTTAAATCAAAACATTAAAGTTATCTTTACAGTATCTAGCTAGAAACTTTGGGTGATAGCGAAATAAAACATACAATCTCTCCCATCAGCCATTTGATAAAAAAAAAAAGTGAGTTGCCCAAGTTCAAGGCAAATGGTATCAGAGGTAGGATCTGAACTCTCCAGTTCTTTAATTTCAGAACCAGCTCACTTTCCAAAGTACCATGACATTCAAGGGGAATATAATCTTATTAGGGAGATAAAGTGTATCAAATACGTATAATGCAAGGCAAAGGTTTATGAAAGAAAAGAGGAGAAAGTACTTTTGCCTGGGGCGGGGGTGTATCAGAGAAGGTATCCTGAAGGAAAGAACTAGCTTAAGACAGGAAATTTGGAAATGAAGTTCAGTTGAAGAGAAAAAAGAAGGAAGAGGATGAGAAGGAAATGAAGGAGGAAGTGAAGAAGAAGAAGATGAGGATGAGGATGATAATTATGATGATGATGATTCTACCACTGCTTCTAGAAGTGGTGGGACAATTTCTCATCCTATTGACTACTCGTCTTCCTGTGCCTCCCTAATCAAAAACTTTCCTCCATGGCCACCAACATAAACTCCTTGAGAGCAGGACTATCTCACTTTTAAATCTGTATCCCCAATGCCAGGTACAGAGTAGATAATCAATACTTTTTTCTCTCATTCTTACCTGATGATATCTCTATTTATTTGCAAACATTTCCTCCTGACATCAAATGTAAATTGGCAACTTCCATTTGTGGCTCCAACTTATGAATTCTGGAGCTAAACAGAACAAGTCTAAGCCTTCTTCCCCTTGATAGCTCTCCAAATATTTGAATACAGCTATCATTTCTCTCTAGTCTCCTCCAGCTTAAACACCCCCAATTCCTTCACCTGATACCCAAATGTCATAGACCGCACACTTCTTGTTATTCTGTTTACTCTCCTCTGGATATTTTTCAGGGATTCAACATCCTTCCTAAACTGGGATGCCTGGGACTAAACTTAATACTCCATCTGTAGGCTACCCAGGGCAGAGTGCAGGGATACTATCAACTTTCTAGGCCCTTGAAGCTATACCTCTCTTAATGTCATCCATGATCCTATGATTGTGTAGGCATGCATGGGTACCTCACCCATGCAACTGCAGACTCATAATACCCTTGTAGGCTTACTAAAACACCCAGATCTTTTTCAGACATATTAATCAGGCCTCACCCAGACTATGAACTGAATTGCTGAAGGATTTTATTGAGCTCATTCATTTGGGAACCTAGAGCCAAGTTTGACTGACTTTCTGCTCTCATGTTATAAAGACACAAGGTAATATGGTTATATAGGAAGATTCTTGGATTCTGATGATCTGCATTTGAATATTAAAATAAATATAAATAATTTGAATAGTTTGCATTCCTATTTCCTCCTAATATTCTGGTCTGTTAAAAGTAGACTGTAGTGGGAGACAGGCCTAGAGACAGGAAGTCTTGAGTTCAGATACTTCACTATGTGACCCTGGGCAAGTCACTTAGTTCCATTGCCTAGCCCTTATGGTTCTTATGGAACCAATAGTAGTGATTGACAAAAAGAGTTGATTGTATGTAGTGTTTGGAGTTGGGGTTTTTTTGTTCTTAAGTTCTCAGCAAGTCAGAGTGTTCTGTGGAGTGTGCCTCTGTTTGTTGATCCTTAAAAATTCAATTGCACAATCCTTTGACTGAAAATGAGAGGCAATCAGGAAAGAGAGCCTCATCACCTCTAGGGGATAATGAAAAGCATTCAGTTCCTCCCACTGTCACTGCTCCATCACCCATGGACAGAGGATCACTTGGCAAAAGTTATGGGGCAATAAATCAGAGTCAATTGAAAGGAATAGTGTCTTCACACCACGTATAGTCAAATGCTTGGGTCTCCCACCACAGGAGGTCATTGAGGCAAACTTCATCAGGACAGTTTTAAGAGACTGGCTCATTTCAAAGCCAACCATAACACAGGGAGTTATTTGACTTAGATGATGGACTCCAACTAAGGACTCAGGGCCAAGAGAATCTCTTGCACTTGCATCCAGTAGTAATTCCCTCATTTGATAGAATAATCAAATTAACACTAAATATTTTATGAATTACTTACTTCGTGCCAGGCACTAGGCTAGATACTATGATACAAACACATGAAACAATCTCTGTTCTCAAAAAACATACATTCTAGTGAATGAGACAGCAAAGGGTGGGAAGAAGGAAGAGAAGGAACAATCATTTAAGTACCTACTGTGTGCCAGGCACTGTGCTAAACACTTTATAAATATTATCTCACTTGATCCTCACAATAGCCTTGAGAGATAGGTGCCATTTTAATCCCAGTTTTACAGATGAGGAAACTGAGGCAGATAGCTACAGTAAGTGACTTATCCAGGGTTACAAAGTTAGTGTCTGAGACTGGATTACACCTCAGGTCTTACTGACTCTAGGCTCAGTACTGTATCAACTCTATCACCTATTACCTAATATAAGCATATACTGAATAGTTCTAACCTGGATTAGAAATCCAGTAGAATGGCTCTGTAATCTTAGGTAAATTATTAAATATCCCTGAACTCATTTCCTCCTATATAAAGTGAAAGAGTCTCTTTCATCTTCGTATAGTTCTTGATTAAGTCTCGTGCTCCTCTGTGTGATGTTTTTGTTGATTTTTCTATTCCCTTTGTGAGAATAATGCTCTGAATTGATTCTAGGCATTGTCTGTTGTCCTGCAAGTTGAACCTGGATAACTACAATGTGTAGAGGAACAGAAAGGACTGCATGGGAAATGCGAAGGTAAAGGAAATCTCACCTTCTTCATCAGCTAGCCAATGACACCACAAAAGATTCTCTGAATAGTTGGTTAGCAATAACTCAGTGTTCACTGAGTAGAGAGAAAGAGGGAGGTGATAAGAGAGGGACAGAGACAGACAGACAGAGACAGAGGGTATTTATCAAATACTTAAATACTTACTTTGATCCAGGCATTCAAATAAATGCAAATAACATAGTCCCTGACCTTAAGTACCTTACATTCTAATGGGGAAGACAACATATATAATTTACAAAGGGAGGAGAAGGAAAGAACAAATTTATGGGGACAAGGTGCCTTGTGAGGTGAAGTACAGAGAATGAGTCGAGTTAATTGGAAAGTGAGCATGGCTGGTTCCTCACTCTCTCTCCTCTCATAAAGGAAATAGAAATATCAACAAACAAAATACATAGAGGAGCACAAGACTAAATCAAGATCTATATGAAGCTGAAAGAGATCCTTTCATTTTACACAGGAGGAAATGAGCTCAGAGATATTTAATGATTTGCCTAAAGTTACAATAGCTATTATTACTGGTCCAGAAGAGGAACTCACCAATCAGGAAAATGGGCCCCTAGTGAAATGCTGGTCTAGCTTAGAGTTACATCAATTGGAAAAAATGGATCTCAGGATGGAAGTTTTCCAGGATGGAATGACAACTGGGGCAGAGACAGAAAAGTCTAGAGAAGTTAGGCCAGGAAGGAAGTGAACAAGCCTAGGATCTGCCTTGAAATGGTAGTCTAGATTAGGGTATCTCCACTCAGGAGAAGAGTTCTTATGCACAAAGGAAGAGATAGGGAATTCAATTCAATTCAGAGCATCTGGATGGCTCTGTGGATTGAAAGTCAGGCCTAGAGGCAGGAGATCCTAGGTTCAGATCTGGCCTGAGACACTTCCTAGTTGTATAACTCTGGGCAAGTCATTTAACCTCCATTGTCTAGTCCTTACCTTCTGCTGTGGCACTATTATATAGTCTTGATTATAAGATGGAAGATAAGGGCTTAAAAAAAAAGAATTCATTTTAATTCAGCTTACTAAATGCTCATTTGCCTGGTGTATTAAAGAGATTAGAATATTAATAGGGCTACAAAAGTGAAAAACAATTCAGTTCCTGTCCTCAAGGAGTTTATAGTCTAATAGGAATGTTAAGACATGGATACAAATATAACACAAGGTAGAAGAAAATAAGGTCAAAGAAGAGATCATTATAGACAAAGGACTCATAAAAATTAAATGAGGACGGATCACTATAATCTGTAATGATGAGGGAGCTTTTCAGTGAGGAAAAGGTGGTATCTGAGCCACATTGGAAGAATGAGAAGGATTTCAATAGGTAAATATAATGAGAGAGTACATTATAGACCTAAAGAACAATATGGAAGACTGTAGTACTAAGAAACAGGAGATGACAGGACCAGTTTAAATAGTCTAATCTTTGAGGGTAGGATTGGCTTCATTCTTAGTCATTATATCCAGAGTCTAGCATAGTACCTGGCACATTTCGTGGTCATTCAGTTGTTTCAGTTGTATCTTAATTCTTTGTGATCCCATTTGAGGTTTTCTTGTCAAAGAGGCTGGAATGGTTTGCCATTTCCTTCTCTAGCTCATTTGACAGAAGAGGAAACTGAGGCAAATAGTGTGAAAGTCCATAAAGTAAAGCTTCTGTGTCACCTAGCTTCCTTACCTGGAGCATACTAAGAAGTTATTAAATTCTTGTTGTTTATCAATTTTAGAAGCATCTTGGACCCATGATTCAGGGCCTCAAGTCAGGAAGACCTGGGTTTAAATCTAACCTCAGATACTTACAAACTGTGTGATCCTGGGAAAGTCACTTAATCCTCTTTTGCCTTAATCTGATAGAGAAGGGAAATGGAAAACCACTTTTGTATCTTTGCCAAGAAAACCTATGGACAGTATGTTCCATGAAGATCATGAAGAATCGGACTCAACTGAATACTAACAAGGGCACATGAATGGAACTAATGGAAAATAAGATTAGACAGAGTAGCTAGGAATTATGGAAGGTTTTAAATGCCAGGCTAAGGATTTTCTGTTATCCTTTAGTTCAATGATCTTCAAAGAGGGGACAAACATACCTTAAGGGCTTGGCAAGACAATCAACAGAAATGCAAGAAAAAAATACCATAATTTGTATTTATCTAGAAAAAATTAATCTACATTAATATTTAATATATAAATTAACATTGGCGGTCTCATTTGATCTGAATGTCAGATGATTGTGTATCATGTAAGGTACCAGGAGTATTCTGAGGCAAGAGTGTGTATTCTTGGAGGAGATGACCATCATGCCTTCACTTATTTGTTCCCTTTCATATTATAAGATATTACAGCTTACATGCATCCAAACTAATCCTTGCCAAATGGATAAATCTATCCTTGTGAAAGCAGATTGAAGATGATGATAATAGTAATTATAATAATAAGAGCACAAGCAAGCAAGAAAAGGACAAAAATGGCATTTCTGCTCCTAGTATGACCTCATTGTTCTCCATATTACAAGGTAAACCTCCCTCAATGGAAGTAATCAAGACTCCTTGAAATATGAACTTACATCCACTATTGTTAATGCTGAACTTGACCTGAAGCATATATTTTGCTTTAAAATGATTTAATGATAGCACAAAGTCATCATGATCAAACAAGACATTTAAAAACAAAACTTTTGTTGCCAAAAATGATATGTGTATTGACTGTAACAATTCTAGTATTTTCACACTTTTAAACCTTGGAAACAGAACTTTCAAACCTGCTTAAACAATCTTGCAAATAATTTTCCTGGGCTTTGAACTCATGTGTTAAAAATTTAACACATATAATACCTTTTGATTTATTTTACAAGAACTACTGGCTGATGTCAGGAAAGATGGAAAGTTACTAGGCAGATTTATTTTTTCTTTTTTAAAAACGCTTACTTTCTGTTTTAGAATCAATACTAAGTATTAGAACAGTAAGGGCTAGGAAATGGGGATTAAGTGACCTGCCCAGGGTCACACAACTATGAAGTGACAGAGACTAGAGTCAAACCTAGAACCTCTATCCGCTGACTCTCTATCCACTCGGCTGCCCAGTTGCCTCCCTAGTCAGACTGCAACAAAAAGCTCTACATAATACGGACAGAACTGAAAAAACAAGGATCACAACATAACCAAGCAATGATTCCAATTAGATCAGCAAAGCTTTGTGAAGTCCCTTTTTCAGCTATTTCAGTCTTTAAAAGCAAGTATCAAAATAAACAGAACTTAGAACCAGACCTTGCAATCACTATATCCCAAAGTGCTAAACCAAGTTTTTTTTAAGTAATAAAATGTAGCCCATCACATTGCTTACATTAAAAATTGTCTTAATAATTTTAATGGAAGCATGAAAAAGTTCTTTGTGCCATAATTAAATAAATTAAAATAAATAAAACATTTATTTATAAATTACACATATAATTTATAAACATAAATAAAGAATTATTTGAGGTATCTTTACCTTTTTAAATTTCTATTTTTTATGTTTTATAACATAGTGTAATTATTGAAAATAATATACAATATAAAATAATATAAAATATATTTTATATTATAATTTATTTTAGAATATATTCATATAAATAAATGTTCAATATGGGGAGCATATATACTCAAATTTCTTTTACTGTTAGGGATGCACAAGTTAAAAGTTTGGAGGCCACAGCCACCAAAGAGAGCAACTGGAGATTTTGAAGCAGGGAGAATGACATGGTGAGGCCTGTGTAGTAGGAACATTATTTTACTTACTGTAGGAAGCATGGAATAAAGAGGGGAGAGACAGGAAGAAGGGAGCCCTGTCTGAAGACTATTACAGAGAGACCAGAAGAAGGATAAGCCTTCAAAGAACTCTCAGTCTAATGGGAAAAGGTGTGGGAGGGGCGGGGGGAGCACGACGGGTTACACAGCCATAGGAGAGAGACATAAGGCATGAAAAGAAGAAAAAAAAGGCAAATAAATATAGTCTAAACTATCCATGTAGATGGAACTCTGTTCTCTGCTCAGAGATGGAATCAGACAGCCAGATCAGGGATGAGAGCAGATGGGGGATTGGCTCCAGCCATAGAATTCAATCGTCCACTCAGTGAACTGTTCTGGGTTTCTTTGTTAGAAGCCATATTGATTTTACACTGGAAAGGGAATGAACAGAATATTACCCCAAAGACTTAAGATTGTAATTTCTTTGCTTTTCCCCAGGGCCTTTCTTAATAAGGTCACAATTTTGAATCTCTACATTCTGCTGCCCCCTCCCCTACCCACTGCCTGAGGGTTTTTCTCAACATCTGTGCCACTCTTTGCCCATCCCTACTTTGGCTGCCATTCCTTCTGGTCCTTCTTGTTCAGGGAAGCAGGTTGTATAGGAGCCTGGACAAGAAGAATAAGTGGGAGAATAATTTGTAAAATACTTATCACACTTTGCACATAGTAGGTGCTTGATAAATCCCTTTTCCCTCTTGTCCTTTACGCTCCATCTTTATGTCCTATATTTGTTGGTGGTAGCTTGGCATTTGCTCTCAATGGCTAAGGGAAAGCTGGTGGCCCAATTCCCTGACTAGCATCCTTCTAGCTGGCCTGATTCCTTTCTCTGGTGTCCATCCTGTCAATAGCAGGTAAGGAAAAAATCCAGCCATAACCCAAATTGTAGACCTAAGGGACTGCAACAGAGAGATCATCCTAGAAATAATGAAGGGGCAGCTGGGTGGTTCAGTAGGTAGTCAATCCTGTAGATCAGAGGTCCTGGGTTCAAATGTGACCTTCAGATATTTCCTAGCTGTGTGACCTTGTATAAGTCACCCAATTCTCTAGACCTTTCTAGTTGTGTCTTGGAATGCATACTTGGTATCAATTCTAAAATAGAAGGTAAGGGTGTTGTTGTTGTTGTTTTAAGGAATGGAATTTTTTTTGAAGGAATAAAATGGGGGAAAAAAAGTTGGTAATAAAATAAAACTTTAAAGAAAAGTTGAAGAAAATGGGATCATTTGACCCAGAAAAAAAGAAGGAACTTCATTGAAAATTTAATTACAGGAAAAGGTATTATCATGATTCTACCTCCATGGAAACCTGAATAAGATAAGAAGAGACAAGAAGTACAGAGTGAAACACTTGAACTAGATATGTGGAAACATTTCCCAACAAGAGCAATTTGGAGAGAGGGGAGTTAAGGGTTCCCCTTCCACGGTGCCTAAAAAAATATGGTAGATTTCTCTTCTGTCTGAGATAGTTTAAGAAGAATTCACCAGAGGGAGAGGTTCTCTTATCTTTGATAGTAGAGCTCATGGAGTTCTGGGTTCTTTCATGCTAACCCTGTTTCCGGGTTCATTCGTCTTCCATGTATCAGACATGGCACAGAATCCAAAAACCTGGGTTCTAGCCCTGATTGTCACCAACTCACTGAGTGACTTCAGGCGGGTCTCTTATTTAAGATCCAGTTCCCTTATGTGGAACATAAGGATGTCTGAGGTCCCTTTCAGGGCTGATAATTACTACCAGTACCACCTCGTCACACAATTTATGCTGAGACTCAGTTTCCTTTCATGGAAGATAAAGAGGTTAGGCTCTCAATCCCAAGATCCTTAGGCTAAAATCCTATAATTTATGGACAGTTTTAAGTTATTTTCCTCTTTCCCGTTCTAAAACTGCTTTGGAGTTAAAGGTTTCTTTCCAGTAAGTTCAACCTACAATGACAAGGAGAGGATTTCAGTCCAAATAAATCCTCTCCATCACTTAGCATGAAAGCACTTGGGTCTGGAAGAGGCCAAAAAGCATTTGCTAGTGCCAGGGCCCCACCGTCAAACGGACGCTCAATCCGAGTCAGAAATAATATGAACCAAGGAAGTGGAGGCACCTCCCTCCATTTCCCCGAAAATCTTTCCAAGCCTTTAAGGGTTCTTTAAAATATCAAGTCCATTCTTTGTGATCCTCTTTAATAAAGTAGCCCAGCAGCCGCGAGACCATTCCTTATTGGAGATCTGTGCAGTCTCATTAAATTTGATGTGTCACAGAGGGCTTGGACATGTGAAAGGGAGGCCGCAGGAGCAGGAGTGAAGGTTGCCAGCTTTACTAAGGAAACGTGATTCATTACGGCTTTTCAAAATGGACGCCCCTCTGGCTTCCTGCTCCATTGATTCCCCCCCTCCCTCCCTTGGCAAGTAACAAGTGAAGGCCCATCCCAGCCTGCAGATTTAACCCTTATTAACAGCTGTTTAAATTAGGGATGCGGTTTGATCGGGGCGACAGGAGCCTTCGTGTTTTCTGGCTCAAAAGAAACAGAGACACGGGGATTAAAGAGGGACGGTTCGGTGCTGGGGAGACTGGCGAGGCCGGTGCGGAGCCATGGGACAGGCGGTGTATCCAAATAATGTGCTCAGACTTTTCTCCCATTTAATATTCATGACCCGCTCCTTCCTTCCCCCTTTGAAATACTAAACGGAATGAAAGTATTTACTCTGCCCCATGGGGTAGGGAGACCGGACAACAAGAAGACTGCCAGGCTTTTAGCCTCGGACCTTGAAGGTTGTCTCCTCCTCCTCTTCCTCCGGAAGACTGGTCTCCAGCTCCTGGGATGGCCTGCCCAGGCCAGGAATTCCAAAAGATCTTGGAGTGAAACTAACGGTTGCTTGGGTGCTTTGATGGAGGAGGACCAGAAAGAAACCACTCCCTACCAGCGACAGAGAGCGGCCGGTGCAGGATGAAGCCCGCTGCTCGCAAGTCACAAAAGAGCATCAGAGGAGGAGTTAGGAACTCTTCTCTCTCATCCTTTGTGCCCCAGCTACACCGAGGGTCTCTTGAATCCACTCCAGATTACAGAACAAATTTTAGGGGTGGTCTAATCCAGCACTCAGTTGTTGTTTTTTAATGGTTGAGAAATTGAAGTTAAATGACTTAACCAAGGTCACTCAGAGCTGAGATGCTAAGAATGAGCTCGAAACTCAAATGATATGAAGAAAATTAGTGCTTGTTGGAACAAGGAGTGTTTCCTCCTCCCTTACATCTCCTCTACCCCTTTCTAATTCTGGAACCATGATAAAATTAATTCTTTGTTCCTAGAAAGAATTTTCCTCTACTTCCTTATATCGCTCCATTCACCATCCCTAGAACCAGCCAAACCAGACAATTCCTCAATTCCTCCCTGGCCACAACTTCCCTATTTATGTTTTCTCTTTCTGTTAAATATTAAAATCCTTGAATAAAGGGATGATCTTCAGTACTTGCATTTTAGGTATTTTTATCACAATATTAGACATATAATAACAATAAATACTTTTTCATTCATTCATTCATTCATGATTCAGAGTCCCATTTCCTCTCCCCTGCCCACCACCACACACACACACACACACACACACACACACACACACACACACATACACACACCACTTGCCCCATAAGGAGAGGAGTGGAAAGGACAGGGGAGGGCACTGAGCCTTCAGAACGAAGACGGTGAAAATTGCCCCCTTTGAGGCTCGCCATAAATCAATAGGGAGATATCCTCATATCATATAGATTTTTCTTGATTTGTAGCAATTAAATCGGGGAACCAACCCAAAAGAGATGGTTAGGACAAGAACACAAGATGAAAAGCAGGAGGTTAAAAAAATGGTCTTCAGCATTTACATTTTAAGTAGGATGTCAGCTCCTGGATCTTATTTTACTTCCCATCAAAGTACGTAGAAGAAGACCCTAAAGTCTAAATCTTTTTGTCACAGCTCGTCTGCCCTGCATGAGCTCCCCACCCTTGCCAAGGCCGATGCCCACAAAAATGGCCTCAGGCTTTGTGAGAATCTCTTGGAAGCACCAACAAGCAGCTGCCCCCTCAGAGCTGATTTTGGTGAATGTTAGCTGAGGTTCACATAGTACAAAGCAACTAGGAATAAATACTTACACAAAGCAGCTAGGAATAAACCACTTAGTCCATGAGGAACTGGGTTTTCCTCAAAGCTGTTTTTAAACAGAAGCACTAAAGCATTCACACTTTCTGTCAGGGAAAGAGTTCTCTCCACCCCACTCCCCCACCCTTTTCTGCTTTCACCAGGCAGAGTGGAAATCATAATTTTGCCATTACCTCAAGAAGAAGCAATGGAGGAAGAAGAGGAAGCCCTGGACAAATGCACAGCTTAGAGGAGCTGCCAAGAACATAAAGGTCGGAACAAGTGTCCAGGCACGATGCAGTCCTGGCAGATGGCTTCCCCTCTTTATTTTGAGAGGCACATGTATTTTGAAGGAAATATGATCCCTGTGCTTCAGAGAGGCTTTCAATTCTCCTAGCACATCCAGGTCTTGCTTGATGTGCACGTACAACTGGAGGGGGGGGGGGGAGAAACTCACGGGAGGAAACTCTCTTGCCAGATGAAGAAAGGGTGCTTTTAGGAGTGAGAAGGGGGTGAGACGTGTTAGAAATCATTTAACTCCTTTACGCCCAGAGGGCACCATAATGGAGAAATAATGGTGTCCTGAGGCCTAAAAGAAAAATGGAATTTTTGTTGTTCTTATTCAGCCTGACTATTCCTGATCCCATTTGTGGTTTTCCTCATATTTCCTTCTCCAGCTCATTTTACAGATAAGGAAACTGAGGAAGAGTTAAGTGACTTTCCCAGGGTCACACAATTAGTAAGTCTCTGAGGCCAAATTTGAACTCGGGGAGATAGTCTTCCTGACTCCAGGCCCAGCATTCTATCCACTGTAGCACCTAGCTGAGAGTAGGGATTGTTGAGTGACTGGCACATAAGGGATGCTTGGCTGCTGTTATTCAGTCATTTCAGTCATGTCCAACTCTTTGTGATCCCATGTGGGGGTTTCTTGGCAAAGATCCTGGAGTGATTTGTCATTTCCTTCTCCAGCTCCCTTTACAGATGAGGAAACTAAGACAACCCGGTTTAGTGTCTTGCTCAGAGTCACACAGCTAGTAAGTGTTTGAGGCTAGATTGGGGCTACATAAGATGAGTCTTCCTGACTCCAGACTCAGCGCTCTATTTACTGTGCCACCTACCTGCCCCAGTTGTGTTTGTTTTAAACACCTCCTAGCACACACAGCCAGGTGCAGGTAATGGTGGAAGATTTCAAGGAACCCTAAGATACTGTCCCTTTTTGTACCCCCAAAATTAAGAATTCCTTTTTTTAAAATGAAGAACAATGTTAAAGGATTAGAATTAAGAGCTGAGTTACATGGGTGTAGGTAGTCGGAGTTTAACCTTTCACTCATAGAGCTGCGCTAGCAGGCTGCCAGAACCTCAAACAGGAGTTTTCCAAATGTCAAGTCCAGCATTTTCATCTCTCAGGTGTACAATTCTCACTCAGACTCTAGAATTAAACTTCTTGACTTTTAAGATGAATTCTTTCCTCTATCCCCAACCCTCAAAAAAGAAAGAAGTTTAGGCAATAATATGATGTGGCCATTCAGAACCAAAAAGCAAATATAATATGAGGTTGCATTGAAATACAGAGCCTCCAGGAATATCTCCAATAGATGAAAGTGTAATCAGATCACAACCATTCTAGACACCACATTTGAAGAAGGGCATTGACAAAACCAAAGACATTCAGAAGAGGGCAACTAATAGGGTGAATGGACTAGAGAAAAAGCCAAATGAGGATCCGGTGAAGGAGCTAGGGATGTTTGACCTGGAGAAAATACATCTTAAGGAAGACAAGACTGCCAACTTAAAGGATTTGAAGAGCTGATCTTGTAGAAGATGGATTAGATGCGTTCTATTTAGATGCAAAAGCTGGGGATGGGGCAGTGGATAGAAATAGCAAAAGGAAAGCGAAGGTTTTAAGAGAGATCTCCTAATACTTAAGAGCTATGGAATGAGTAGCCTTGGAGAGGTAATAGATTCTCCTTCTCTAGACATCTTCAAACAAAGCTCCATATCACTTGCTCTCTGTATGTTTATATATATATATATATATATATATATATATATATATATATATATATATATATAATGTTATGGGCAGCTAGGTAGCACAGCCTTGAGTCTGAAAGCAGTAAGAATCTCAAATATGTTCAAATATGGCCTTAGACACTTCCTAGCTATGTGACCCTGAGCGAGTCACTTAACAGTGTCCTCCTCTGTAAAATGAGCTGGAGAAGGAAATGGCAAACCACTCCAATATCTTTGCCAAGAATACTCCAAATGGGGTCATGAAGAGTTGGGTGATATTGAAACAACTGAATGGCAAAGTACATGTCATGGCAGGGACTTCTGTCCAGGTTTTGTTTAAACTAGATGATCTCTGAGGTCCTTTCCAACTCTGACCATCTATAAATCTTTAGTTCAACTGGAAAGCAGTTAATTCAGGAACCACATAAGGGCACCACTAGAGAAGAACAGGAGCACTTACGCAATAGCTAAGTGCCTATAGACCCTCCTAGGGGAAAGCCCAATGCCAGTACATAGTCAGAATGCTTTTCCTAGCTAACAACTAGATGTAGTCTCTACTTGTCATGTTTTTGGTTCAGGAATTCGAGTTAGTCAAGAAGTCCCCCATGCTTAGACCCTCCAGGAACATTTGCAAAATTGTTATTGTGCAACTTTTCAGAGTCATTTTTTTTTTTGCCAGAATAAACCTATATTTAAATCCCAGCCTATTTAGCATCTAGTCAGCAGCTGTTAGACTGCAAGGGGTTCTAACGATATGTTTCCTCAGCTACTTAGAGTGCTTCTAACAAGAGATAGGCTTCATGCTGTTGGAGACTTGCCACATTGAGTAAGCAATTTGGGATGGAAAGGTGGATGTATAGGGAGAAGGAGTTGCAGGGAGAATTGGAGGTTGGAGAGAGATTGAACCAAGAACCAAGATAAGACCCTGAATGTGGTGGGCCCCAGGCAAAACTATGACACAGGCCAAGCTCTGACTCTTCCCCTTTCAGCAACATGCTTTCTAATTGTAGCATACTGCCTGCATCTATACCAGGGACCAAATGCCTCCTTGCTAACAAAGTCATTGATCTTTCTGTCCTTCTAACCTTTCCTAGGCATTGCCCTAATTTCTGGGTGTCTTCCCCCTTTTATAAAGCTGCTTTGGCTAAGGATGATTCACGTAAAGATGTAAGTAGACTGGAGTGGAGTGGAACACAGTGGAAGGGCCATTGGCTGTAGAAGAAGCTAAGAATTTGAGGACCTGGAGTAGGAGGGCAAAAGCACGAGTCCAAGATGAGAATCTAGCTAAAGAAAAAGTAGGTCCATTGGAGCCAGTGGGAGCAGGATCATCTTTCATTCATTTAGCTCTAATTCAATCCCATTAACATTTTCTAAGGGAGACAGCTGGGTGGCTCAGTGGATGAGAGCCAGGCCTAGAGATGGGAACTCCTGGGTTCAAATCTGGCCTCAGACATTTCCTAACTATGTGACCCTGGGCAAGTTACTTAACACCCATTGCCTAGTTTTTATTGCTCCTTGACCTTAGAATCAATTCACAGTATTGATTCTAAGAGGGAAGGGAAGGGTTTTAAAAACAAACAAACAAAAATTTTACTAAGTACAGGCATACTTTGTTTTATTGTGACTTACTTTATAGATATTGTGTTTTTAAGAAATTGAATGTTTGTGGAAATCCTGAGTTGAGCAAATCTATCAGTACCATTTTTCTAACAGCAGGTGCTTATATCATGTCTCTGTGTTGTGTTTAGTATTCTTGCAGTATTTCAGACTTTCTCATTATTATTATGTAATGGCGATCTGTGATCAGTGATCTTTGATGTTACTATCATAATTGTTTTGCAACTCCACCAATCTTGCCTGTGTAAGACTGTGAAATTAATTGATGTTGTGTGTGTTCTGATTGCTCCAACAACCAGCCATTCCCCCTCTTGCTCCTTCTCTTTGGGCTTCCCTATTGTCCATGACACAACATTGAAATTGGGCCAATTAATAACCCTACAATGGACTCTAAGTGTTCAAATACAAGGAAGATTCTATCTGTACAACAAACTTCACTGTCATCTTATTTTAAGAAATTGCCATAGACTCTCCAACCTGCAGCAGCCATCAACAGTGAGTCACTATCCTCCTCCAGAAAAAAGCCTATATGACTCTTTGAAGGCTCAGATGATGGTTAGCGTTTTTAGCAGTATTTTTAATTAAGATATGTACAATGGTTTTTAGCCATTATATGCACTGGGAAAACAACAATTTCATGTGAGACTCTCTTTATTGTGCTATTTGCTTCATGGTGGTGGTCTGGAACCTAACCCCAAATATCTTCCAGGTATGCTTGTACCTACTGTGGGGGGAGGAGGTTGACACAGAGCACTCTAACATCATACAAATGGATGATTCCACTATATGATAGAGGCCAGTATGAAGGCGAAAAGAGCCTGGCAATCAGGGGAGACAACATTATATCATATCAGAGTTTTATTCCATTTGGATAAGGCATTATCCTTTATTAAAATGCATTCTACACTCTACACATTCTACATAAAGATTAACTCATTTATCAGAATCCTGACCTTCTAATTTGCTATCTCTTTATCAAATTAGGCATGGCTACATCTTGATCAAGGTGCCAGAAAAAAGGGGAGTGATCCACATGCCTCATCCTTTGACAATGTTTCCACAATGACCTAGTTTCTTGTACTTCTGTCCAGCTCTTTCTCCTGAGGCTCTTATTGTGGTTTCTCTGTTCTGATTTTCCCCATGTGTTCATCCTACTCATCTAGTTCTTCTCTTAGCCATAGTTAACTTGGTTCCTGATAGATTGTTGCTCCTTGAGTTGTTGTGAAGATCAAGTGAGATCATATTTGTATAGCATTTAGCAAATCTTAAAGCGAGCTATTACAGTAGGACCTTGCTTTACATGATCATTGATGTTCCAAGATCCTTTGTGTAAGTTGAAAACTGCACGTAAAAGTCAATCCCAATATTTAATAAGTATTTCTTAGACAGACATGCCTATGTACTTTCTGACATTTCTTAGGCTTATCAGAGCTATGAGCATCACTACTTTTGTACTTTGGAGTCACTAGTAATAACTAAATAGCAATAATGAAACAAAGAGAATTTTGACAATGACGTGACTTGTTCCAAGGGAGAACTCCAGACAAAGACCAATGTTTGGTACAGGACAATGTAATGACTCACATTAATGTTTCTCAAAGCAAGAATGAGCATGATTGGGAGAACTTCTGGGAGATTTTATTCAGCTTGGGGAAATGGCATGGTTTAGTGCATAACTAAATTTTTTATTTTATGTATTTTTTGTCTTTTGGGGAGTATTGCCAATCACATATACTTTCATTTGTATATGTTGAGTTCACCTAACAGGTCCTATTAAATGCTCCTTTTATAAATATGAGGAAACAGAGGTTTAGTGACTTGCTCAGGGTCACACAGCTAATGCGTTATGGTCTGAAGTCTGATTTGAATACCTGAGACCAGGTCCAGGACTCTATCCACTGTGCCACCTCAAAATCCCATCCCCTGTCTACTATGACATGTTTCCCCAAATCAGCACAATTTGGGGAAGACATTAATAGTAAGGACTATACAGGGTAGGTTCACCAGGCTGGGTGAAGGGGCTCACTTGATCTGAGGGAAAGAAGACTTAGCTGGTCATGATGACTCTTTTATTTTATTTTTTATTTTTATTTGGTCATTTCCAAACATTCATTGGAAACAAAGATCATTTTCTTTTCTTCCCTCCCCCCCTCCCACCACCTCTCCCACAGCCAACACGCAATTCCACTGGGTATCACATGTGTTCTTGATTCAAACCCATTTCCATGTTGTTGGTATTTGCATTTAGAGTCTCTCCTCAGTCATATCCTCTCCACCCCTGTAGTCAAACAGTTGCTTTTCATCGGTATTTTTACTCCCACAGTTTATCCTCTGCTTGTGGATAGTATTTTTTAAATCCCTGCAGATTGTTCAGGGACATTGCATTGACCCTAATGGAGAAGTCCATTACCTTCAATTGTACCACAGTGTATCAGTCTCTGTGTACAATGTTTTTCTGGTTCTGCTCCTTTCGCTCTGCATCACTTCCTGGAGGTTGTTCCAGTCCCCATGGAATTCCTCCACCTTATTATTCCTTTTAGCACAATAGTATTCCATCACCAACATATACCACAATTTGCTTAGCCATTCCCCAATTGATGGGCATCCCCTCATTTTCCAGTTTTTGGCCACCATAAAGAGTGAAGCTATGAATATTCTTGTACAAGTCTTTTTCCTTATTATCTCTTTGGGGTACAAACCCAGCAGTGCTATGGCTGGATCAAAGGAAAGACAGTCTTTTAGCACCCTTTGAGCATAGTTCCAACTTGCCTTCCAGAATGGTTGGATTAATTCACAACTCCACCAGCAATGAATTAGTGTCCCTATTTTGCCACATCCCCTCCAGCATTCACTACTTTCCATAGCTATTATGTTAGCCAATCTGCTAGGTGTGAGGTGATACCTCAGAGTTGTTTTGATTTGCATCTCTCTGATTATAAGAGATGTAGAGCACTTTTTCATGTGCTTATTAATAGTTTTGATTTCTTTGGCTGAGAACTGCCTGTTCATGTCCCTTGCCCATTTATCAATTGGAGAATGGCTTGGTTTTTTGTACAATTGATTTAGCTCTTTGTAAATTTGAGTAATTAAACCTTTGTCAGAGGTTTTTATTAAGATTTTTTCCCAATTTGTTGCTACCCTTCTGATTTTAGTTACATTGGTTTTGTTTGTACAAAACCTTTTTAATTTGATGTAGTCAAAATTATTTATTTTACATTTTGTGACTCTTTCTAAGTCTTGCTTGGTTTTAAAACCTTTCCCTTCCAAAAGGTCTGACATGTATACTATTCTGTGTTCACCTAATTTACTTATAGTTTCCTTCTTTATGTTCAAGTCATTCACCCATTCTGAATTTATCTTGGTGTAGGGTGTGAGGTGTTGATCCAAACCTAATCTCTCCCACACTGTCTTCCAATTTTCCCAGCAGTTTTTATCAAATAATGGATTTTTGTCCCCAAAGCTGGGGTCTTTGGGTTTGTCATAAACTGTCTTGCTGAGATCATTTACGCCAAGTCTATTCCACTGATCCTCCCTTCTGTCTCTTAGCCAGTACCAAATTGTTTTGATAACCACTGCTTTATAGTATAGTTTGAGATCTGGGACTGCAAGTCCTCCTTCCTTTGCATTTTTTTCATGATTTCCCTGGATATCCTTGATCTTTTGTTCTTCCAAGTGAACTTAGTTATTTTTTTTTTCTAATTCAGTAAAGAAGTTTTTTGGTAGTTCAATGGGTATGGCAGTAAATAAGTAAGTTAATTTGGGTAGGATTGTCATTGTTATTATGTTAGCTCGTCCTACCCATGAGCAATCAATGTTTTTCCAATTGTTTAGATCTAGTTTTAGCTGTATGGAAAGTGTTTTATAGTTGTGTTCATATAGTTCCTGTGTTTGTTTTGGCAGATAGATTCCTAAGTATTTTATATTGTCTAGGGTGATTTTAAATGGAATTTCTCTATTTCTTGCTGCTGAGATGTGTTGGAAATATATAGAAATGCTGATGACTTATGCAGGTTTATTTTGTATCCTGCAACTTTGCTAAAGTTTTTGATTATTTCGAATAACTTTTTGGTTGATTCTCTAGGATTCCTTAAGTAAACCATCATATCGTCTGCAAAGAGTGATAGCTTGGTCTCCTCATTGCCAATTTTAATAACTTCAATTTCGTTTTCTTCTCTAATTGCTAATGCTAGTGTTTCTAGTACAATATTAAATAATAGAGGTGATAATGGGCATCCTTGTTTTACTCCAGATCTTATTGGAAAGGCTTCTAGTTTATCCCCATTGCTGATGTTTTAGATATATACTGTTTATTATTTTTAGGAAGGACCCTTCTATTCCTATGCTTTCTAGTGTTTTCAATAGGAATGGGTGTTGTATTTTATCAAAGGCTTTTTCTGCATCTATTGAGATAATCATGTGATTTTTGTCAGTTTGCTTGTTAATATGGTCAATTATGTGGATGGTTTTCCTAATATTGAAACCATCCTTGCATTCCTGGTATCAATCCTGCCTGGTCATAGTGGATGACCCTTGTGATGACTTACTGGAGTCTTTTTGCTAGTATCCTATTTAAGATTTTTGCGTCTATCTTTATTAGGGAGATTGGTCTATAGTTTTCTTTCTCTGTTTTTGACCTGCTTGGCTTTGGGATCAGTACCATGTTTGTGTCGTAGAATGAATTTGGTAGAACTCCTTCTTGGCCTATTCTGTCAAATAGTTTGTTTAATATTGGGATTAGTTGTTCTTTGAATGTTTGATAGAATTCATTTGTGAATCCATCTGGACCTGGGGATTTTTTCTTAGGGAGTTCTTTGATGGCTTGTTCAATTTCTTTTTCTGAAATGGGGTTGTTAAGGTAATGTATTTCTTCCTCTTTTAGTCTAGGCAATTTATATTTTTGTAAGTATTCATCCATATCACCTAGATTGCCATATTTGTTGCCATATAATTGGGCATGGTAGTTTTTAATGATTGCCTTAATTTCCTCTTCATTAGAGGTGAGGTCTCCTTTTTCATCTTGGATACTATCAGTTTGGTTTATTTCTTTCCTTTTTTTAATTAGACTGACTAGTACTTTGTCTATTTTATTTGTTTTTTTTCAAAGTACCAGCTTCTAGTCTTATTTATTAAATCAATAGTTCTTTGACTTTCAATTTTATTAATTTCTCCTTTGAGTTTTAGGATCTCTAATTTAGTCTTCATCTGAAGATTTTTAATTTGTTCGCTTTCTAATTTTTTAATTTGCATGCCCAGTTCATTGACCTCTGCCCTTCTTAATTTGTTAATATATGAACTCAAGGATATAAATTTCCCCCTGAGTACTGCTTTGGCTGCATCCCATAGGTTTTGAAAGGATGTCTCACCATTGAGACTTCCGGTTAAGATGGCGGCTTAGAGAAAGCTGAAGTTCAGATCTCCGGAAAACCCTTCCCGACCGATCTCAAACTAGAAGCTCCTAAGGCGCCGAAATTCAAAACGATCAACAGCACAGACCCTGGGAACCCTCCTCCTGGACCTGGACCCGGTTCAAAAGGTACGGCTCCCCTTAAAAGCCAGAACCCGAGATCCCTCGGACCTCAGGGGTAGGAGCGCAGAGTCCAAGGCTCCCGGAAGCGGCAGCCGCGCCGGGCTCAGAGAGCAGGGTCTGAGGAACAACAACCCTCAGGGTCTTCTACCCAAGTCCCAGTCCGGGTGAAAGTTACTGCCTGGGGCCTCCACTGCAGAGAGCCGGTTGGTCCGGGTGAAAGTTACTGCCTGGGGCCTCCGCTGCAAAGAGCTGGTCGGTCCAGGTGAAAGTTACTGCCTGGGGCCTCCGCTGCAGAGAGCTGGTCAAAACAACAGCAACCCTCAGGGCGGGCAAGACAGCCTCACGGGCTGGATCCTGCTATCCAAGTCTCAGTGAAAGTCTGTGCTCTCGGAGCTTGGGGAAGCGGCAGCCCATCCCCCCGCAGGCCGACGAAACAGCCTCACGGCCAGGGATTCTGAAGGCAACTTCCAGAAATCGAGCCAGGGGGAGAGTGTGGCCTCGTGGTCCGACCCTTCCATTCCAGCTCCAGTGAGGCATATTCAGTTTAACCCAGGGAACGCTCATAGAACCAACATCTGCCCAGGACTAAAGCCTCTGATCACCAGACAAAGACAAGAAAAGCCAATCCTCCACGTTCAGAGATGACAAACTCCACAGAAGCACAGAAGCCCCAAAATACCAAGAAAAATAAGAAGAAAGGGGCGACTCTGGACACATTCTATGGAGCCAAAATACAAAATACAGAGCAGATAGAAGAAGATATACAAGAAAATTCTCCAAAATCTTCCAAAGAAAATAGAAACTCTCCACAAACACATGAAGAATTTGAATCAGAAAGGACCAAAAAGATGGAAGCCCTCTGGGAGGAAAAGTGGGAAATGATGCAAAAGAAATTCACGCATCTACAAAACCAGTTTGACCAAACTGTAAAAGAAAACCAGGCTTTAAAGCAAGAACTAATAAAGCAAAGCCAAAACACCAAGAAATTAGAAGAGAACATAAAATATCTCACCGACAAGGTGATAGATCTGGAAAACAGGGGGAGAAGAGAAAATTTAAGAATAATTGGACTCCCAGAAAAGCCAGAAATAAACACCAAACTGGACATGGTGATACAAGATATAATCAAAGAAAATTGCCCAGAGATTCTAGAACAAGGGGGCAATACAGCCACTGACAGAGCTCACAGAACACCTTCTACACTAAACCCCCAAAAGACAACTCCCAGGAATGTAATTGCCAAATTCCAAAGCTATCAAACAAAAGAAAAAATCCTACAGGAAGCCAGAAAAAGACAATTTAGATATAAAGGAATGCCAATCAGGGTCACACAAGACCTTGCAAGTTCTACGCTGAATGATCGTAAGGCATGGAACATGATCTTCAGAAAGGCAAGAGAGCTGGGTCTCCAACCAAGAATCAGCTACCCAGCAAAACTGACTATATACTTCCAAGGGAAAGTATGGGCATTCAACAAAATAGAAGACTTCCAACTTTTTGCAAAGAAAAGACCAGAGCTCTGTGGAAAGTTTGATACCGAAAATCAAAGAGCAAGGAATACCTGAAAAGGTAAATATTAAGGAAAGGAGAAAAATGTTATCTTCTTTTACTCAAACTCTCTTCTATAAGGACTACATTTATATCAACCTATGTATACTAATATGCGGGGAAAATGTAATGTATAAATAGGGGGTAAAGAAAGACCAAATAGAATAATGGTTCTCACACAAAGATTCACAGGGGAAGGGGAGGGGAAGAAAACTCCTATAAGAAGGAGAGGAAGAGAGGGGGGGGGTTTACTTAAACCTCAATCTCAGGGAAATCAACTCTGAGAGGGAAAAACATCCAGATCCATTGGGATCTTGAATTCTATCTTACCCAACAAGGGTAAGGAGAAGGGAAAACCAAGGGGGGGAGGGGGAGAGGGAGAACAAAAAGGGAGGGAAAGAGAGGGGGGAGGGGGAGGGAACAAAAAGGGAGGGACTAAAAAGGGAAACATCAAGGGAGGGGACAAGGGGGACTGATTCAAAGTAAATCACTGGACTAAAAGGTAGAGCCGAAGAAGAAAAGGTTAGAATTAGGGAAGGCAATCAAAATGCCAGGGAGTCCACAAATGACAATCATAACTTTGAACGTGAATGGGATGAACTCACCCATAAAACGTAGACGAATAGCTGAATGGATTAGAATCCAAAACCCTACCATATGTTGTCTTCAAGAAACACACATGAGGCGGGTTGACACCCACAAGGTCAGAATTAAAGGATGGAGTAAGACCTTCTGGGCCTCAACTGATAGAAAGAAGGCAGGAGTGGTAATCATGATATCTGATAAAGCCAATGCAAAAATAGACCTGATCAAAAGGGATAGGGAAGGTAATTATATTTTGTTAAAAGGGACTCTAGACAATGAGGAAATATCATTAATCAACATGTATGCACCAAATAATATAGCACCCAAATTTCTAATGGAGAAACTAGGAGAATTGAAGGAAGAAATAGACAATAAAACCATACTAGTGGGAGACTTAAACCAACCATTATCAAATTTAGATAAATCAAATCAAAAAATAAATAAGAAAGAGGTAAAAGAAGTGAATGAAATCTTAGAAACATTAGAATTAATAGACATATGGAGAAAAATAAATAGGGATAAAAAGGAATACACCTTCTTCTCAGCACCACATGGCACATTCACAAAAATTGACCATACATTAGGTCACAGAAACATAGCACACAAATGCAAAAAAGCAGAAATAATGAATGCAGCCTTCTCAGATCACAAGGCAATAAAAATAATGATTAGTAATGGTACATGGAAAACCAAATCTAAAACCAATTGGAAATTAAACAATATGATACTCTCAAAACCGTTTAGCTAAAGAAGAAATCATAGAAACAATTAATAATTTCATCAAGGAAAATGACAATGGCGAAACATCCTTTCAAACCTTTTGGGATGCAGCCAAAGCGGTAATCAGAGGCAAATTCATATCCCTGAAAGCTCATATTAACAAACAAGGGAGAGCAGAGATCAATCAATTGGAAATGCAATTGAAAAAACTCGAAAGCGATCAAATTAAAAACCCCCAGCAGAAAACCAAATTAGAAATCCTAAAAATTAAGGGAGAAATTAATAAAATCGAAAGTGATAGAACTATTGATTTAATAAATAAGACAAGAAGCTGGTACTTTGAAAAAACAAACAAAATAGACAAAGTACTGGTCAATCTAATTAAAAAAAGGAAGGAAGAAAAGCAAATTCACAGCATTAAAGATGAAAAGGGGGACAGCACCTCCAATGAGGAGGAAATTAAGGCAATCATTAGAAATTACTTTGCCCAATTATATGGCAATAAATACACCAATTTAGGAGAAATGGATGAATATATACAAAAATACAAACTGCCTAGACTAACAGAAGAGGAAATAGAATTCTTAAATAATCCCATATCAGAAATTGAAATCCATCAAGCCATCAAAGAACTTCCTAAGAAAAAATCCCCAGGGCCTGATGGATTCACCTGTGAATTCTATCAAACATTCAGAGAACAGTTAACCCCAATACTATACAAACTATTTGACATAATAAGCAAAGAGGGAGTTCTACCAAACTCCTTTTACGACACAAACATGGTACTGATTCCAAAACCAGGCAGGTCAAAAACAGAGAAAGAAAACTATAGACCAATCTCCCTAATGAATATAGATGCAAAAATTTTAAATAGGATACTAGCAAAAAGACTCCAGCAAGTGATCAGAAGGGTCATTCACCATGATCAAGTAGGATTCATACCAGGGATGCAGGGCTGGTTCAACATTAGGAAAACCATCCACATAATTGACCACATCAACAAGCAAACTAGCAAGAACCACATGATTATCTCAATAGATGCAGAAAAAGCCTTTGATAAAATACAACACCCATTCCTATTAAAAACACTAGAAAGCATAGGAATAGAAGGGTCATTCTTAAAAATAATAAACAGTATATATCTAAAACCAACAGCTAATATCATCTGCAATGGGGATAAACTAGATGCATTCCCAATAAGATCAGGAGTGAAACAAGGATGCCCATTATCACCTCTACTATTTGACATTGTACTAGAAACACTAGCAGTAGCAATTAGAGAAGATAAAGAAATTGAAGGCATCAGAATAGGCAAGGAGGAGACCAAGTTATCACTCTTTGCGGATGACATGATGGTCTACTTAAAGAATCCTAGAGATTCAACCAAAAAGCTAATTGAAATAATCAACAACTTTAGCAAAGTTGCAGGATACAAAATAAACCCACATAAATCATCAGCTTTTCTATATATCTCCAACACAGCTCAGCAGCAAGAACTAGAAAGAGAAATCCCATTCAAAATCACCTTAGACAAAATAAAATACCTAGGAATCTATCTCCCAAGACAAACACAGGAACTATATGAACACAACTACAAAACACTCGCCACACAACTAAAACTAGACTTGAACAATTGGAAAAACATTAACTGCTCATGGATAGGACGAGCCAATATAATAAAAATGACCATCCTACCCAAACTTATTTATCTATTTAGTGCCATACCCATTGAACTACCAAAATACTTCTTCACTGATTTAGAAAAAACCATAACAAAGTTCATTTGGAAGAACAAAAGATCAAGGATATCCAGGGAAATAATGAAAAAAAACACATATGATGGGGGCCTTGCAGTCCCAGACCTCAAACTATATTACAAAGCAGCAGTCATCAAAACAATTTGGTACTGGCTAAGAAACAGAAAGGAAGATCAGTGGAATAGACTGGGGGAAAACGACCTCAGCAAGACAGTATACGATAAACCCAAAGATCCCAGCTTTTGGGACAAAAATCCACTATTCGATAAAAACTGCTGGGAAAATTGGAAGACAGTGTGGGAGAGACTAGGAATAGATCAACACCTCACACCCTACACCAAGATAAATTCAAAATGGGTGAGTGACTTAAACATAAAGAAGGAAACCATAAGTAAATTGGGTAAACACAGAATAGTATACATGTCAGACCTTTGGGAGGGGAAAGGCTTTAAAACCAAGCAAGATATAGAAAGAATCACAAAATGTAAAATAAATAATTTTGACTACATCAAACTAAAAAGCTTTTGTACAAACAAAACCAATATAACTAAAATCAGAAGGGAAACAACAAATTGGGAAAAAATCTTCATAGAAACCTCTGACAAAGGTTTAATTACTCATATTTATAATGAGCTAAATCAATTGTACAAAAAATCAAGCCATTCTCCAATTGATAAATGGGCAAGGGAAATGGATAGGCAGTTCTCAGATAAAGAAATCAAAACTATTAACAAGCACATGAAGAAGTGTTCTACATCTCTTATAATCAGAGAGATGCAAATCAAAACAACTCTGAGGTATCACCTCACACCTAGCAGATTGGCTAACATAACAGCAAAGGAAAGTAATGAATGCTGGAGGGGATGTGGCAAAGTAGGGACATTAATTCATTGCTGGTGGAGTTGTGAACTGATCCAACCATTCTGGAGGGCAATTTGGAACTATGCCCAAAGGGCGACAAAGGAATATCTACCCTTTGACCCAGCCATAGCACTGCTGGGTCTGTACCCCAAAGAGATAATGGACACAAAGACTTGTACAAAAATATTCATAGCTGCGCTCTTTGTGGTGGCCCAAAACTGGAAAACGAGGGGATGCCCATCAATTGGGGAATGGCTGAACAAACTGTGGTATATGTTGGTGATGGAATACTATTGTGCTCAAAGGAATAATAAAGTGGAGAAGTTCCATGGAGACTGGAACAACCTCCAGGAAGTGATGCAGAGCGAGAGGAGCAGAACCAGGAGAACATTGTACACAGAGACTAATACACTGTGGTATAATCAAACGTAATGGACTTCTCCATTAGGGGCGGTGTAATGTCCCTGAACAACTTTCAGGGATCCAGGAGAAAAAAAAACACCATTCATAAGCAAAGGATAAACTATGGGAGTGGAAACACCGAGAAAAAGCAACTGCCTGAATACAGAGGTTGAGGGGACATGACAGAGGATAGACTTTAAATGAACACTCTAATGCAAATACTATCAACAAAGCAATGGGTTCAAATCAAGAAAACATCTAATGCCCAGTGGACTTACGCATCGGCTATGGGGGTTGGGGGGGAGGAAAAGAAAATGATCTATGTCTTTAACGAATAATGCTTGGAAATGATCAAATAAAATATAGTTAAAAAAAAAAAGGATGTCTCACCATTGTCATTTTCTTCAATGAAGTTATTAATTGTTTCTATGATTTGTTCTTTAACTAATTGGTTTTGGAGAATCATATTGTTTAATTTCCAATTAATTTTCGATTTACCTCTCTATGTTCCCTTACTAATTATTATTTTCATTGCATTGTGATCTGAGAAAGTTGCATTTATTATTTCTGCTCTTTTGCACTTGTTTGCAATGTTTTTATGCCCTAATACATGGTCAATTTTTGTGAATGTACCATGTGCTGCAGAAAAGAAGTCCCTATTTATTTTTCTCCACATGTCTACTAACTCTAATTTTTCTAAGATTTTATTCATTTCTCTTACCTCTTTCTTATTTAATTTTTGGTTTGATTTATCTAGTTCGGATAGGGGAAGGTTCAGATCTCCCACTAGTATAGTTTTTCTATCTATTTCATCCTTGAGCTCCTCCAGTTTCTCCTTTAAAAATTTGGATGCTCTGCCATTTGGTGCATACATATTGATTACAGATATTTCCTCATTGTCTATACTGCCTTTTATCAGGATGTAATTACCTTCCCTATCTCTTTTAACTAGATTTATTTTTACTTTGGCTTTGTCGGATATCATGATTGCGACTCCTGCCTTATTTTTGTCAGTTGATGCCCAATAGATTTGGTTCCACCCTCTTACTTTCACCCTATGTGTGTCTACCTTTCTCATATGTGTTTCTTGTAGACAGCATATGGTAGGGTTTTGGACTCTAATCAACTATGTTATTCGCTTGCGTTTTATGGGTGAGTTCATTCCATTCACATTCATAGTTATGATTACTAGCTGTGTATTTCCCAGCATTTTGATTTCTGCTCCTTTTCCTGCCTTTTCTTCTTTCACTATTTCCTTCTACACCAATGTTTGCTTTTGAACAGTCCCCCTTGTTCCCACCCTTATTTTACTTCCCTTTCTACCCCCTCCCTATTTATCCCACCCCCTTTATTTTCCCTATAGTCTTTCTAAGATTAACCCCCCCGCTCCCTCCCTCTCTTGTACTGCTTCCCTCCCCACCAGACCGTTTGTTACCCTTCTACTCCCCTATAGGGTGCAAATCTATTCTCTGCCCCCAATGGATTGGATTGTTTTTCCCTCTTTGAATCACTTTGAAATCACATAAAAGTTGAGTATTTCCTGTCTCTGATCTCTTTACCCTTCCAGTGTATTGATGTTCTCCCCCCTCCCACCATGAGCTTCTTTATGACATATAAATTTACCCCCATTTGTTTCTTTTCCCATTTCTTTTAATATTAACCTATTTTTAAGCTCTAGTTATATATATATATATATATATATATGCATACTTATGTGTATGTATTTTTGCATGCATATATCTATATACCTATTTATGTCTTGTCCTTTCATCCTATACAGTTTGTTGCTGTTCCCTCTAAGTATACTTCTTTTTGCTTCCCAGCTAATAACAACAGTTTTTAAGAGTTACCAATGACCTCTTTTCTTATAGGGATACATATCATTTTAATTTATTGAGTCTCTTAAAATTTTTTTTTGTTTTTCTTTTTCCCCCTCTTTTTTAATTACCTTTTGATGATTCTCTTGAGTTCTGTGCTTGGACATCAAATTTTCTGTTCAGGTCTGGTCTTTTCTTTACGAATTCTTGGAATTCTTCTATTTTGTTGAATGACCATACTTTCCCCTGTAAGAATATAGTCAGTTTTGCTGGGTAGTTGATTCTTGGTTGTAGACCTAGTTCCCTTGCTTTCCAGAATATCATATTCCATGCCTTTCTTTTTTTCAGTGTGGATGCAGCCAGATCCTGAGTTATCCTCACTGTGGTTCCTTGGTATCTGAATGACTTCTTCTTGGCAGCTTGTAATATCTTTTCTTTGGTCTGATAGTTCTTGAATTTGGCTACAGCATTCCTGGGTGTTGTCAGTTGGGGATTAAGCACAGGAGGTGATCTGTGGATTCTATCAATCCCCACTTTTCCCTCTTGTTCAAGGATTTCAGGGCAGTTTTCTTTAATAATTTCCTGTAATATAATGTCCAGGCTTTTTCTTTTGTCATGGTCTTCTGGTAGGCCAATAATTCTTAAATTGTCTCTCCTTGAACGATTTTCTAAATCCTCTGTTTTGTGAATGAAATGCTTCATATTTTCCTCAAGTTTTTCATTCTTTTGGTTTTGTTTTATAGAATCCTGCTGCCTTGTGAAGTCGCTCGATTCTAATTGTTGTATTCTGGTTCTTAAAGACTGGATTTCATCCTTAGTTTTTTGGTCGTCCTTTTCCTTTTGGTTGGTTTTTCTTTGGAGGTCATCTTTCATCTTCTTCACCTCATCTTTCATCTGCTTTGCCTCATCTTTCATCTCCTTTGCCTCATTTTCCAGCTGGTTGATTTTGGCTTTCAAGACACTATTTTCTGTTTCTAGATGACTTATCTTAGTTTTTAAGTTCTTTTCCCAATTGTCTTCAGCCTCTCTTAATTGTGTTTTGAATTGCATTTTGAGTTCTTCCAAAGCCTGTATCCAATTGGCTGGGATTTCTGATTTTTCCTTTGCTGATCCCTCCCCCTCTGTTTCATTCGCTCTTTGCTCATTACCTGTGCAGAAGCTATCTATTGTAATTTCTTTCTTCTTTTTCTGTTGTTTGCTTGAGTTTACCCCTTCTTTGCTCCCCGTATTTGGCTGTGCTCGTACTCCTCTCATTTTGTTTTGGTTTGGGGGCTGTCAGTCTCCCCTCTTGGAGCTTTGTCAGATCTCTTGGTACAGTCTCTAGGGGAGGAATGTTAGCTTCCCTGTCCTCTGGAGGCTTTTGATTGGATTGAGTTCAGGTGGGTTGGGCTGTATGTGTTATGAAGCTCTGAGGCTCTGAAGACTCCTGGAAGGCTGGGCCAAGCTCTCTCCAGTTCTCTTCAGCTGCTTCTCCGCTGTTTGCAAGTGCCTTTGCACACCTCCCTGAACTCTGAGGAGTTCTGATTGAATTGGGTTCAGCTGGATTGATCTGGTTGTGCCCCGAGGCAAAGGTGAGGCTGGAGCCCAATGGAGGGACCCAGCCAAGGCTCTCCCTGGCTTCCTCCCTGCTGTCCAAGCTGGATGCTCCGAGCCTGGTGCCCCGCTGCTCACAAGGTAGACCCTCCAAACCAGCACCTTTGCCCGCTCAGAGGTTCCCGCTGCTGCCGCGGACTCGCTCTGGGTTGTGGGGTGGGGGTCCTGGGACCTACCCTCTGCCTTCCCCTTAGCCCTGAGTATTCTCGGATTCCGGCTTTTGGGGGGCCTAACTTTTGATTTGAGTCCAGAAGGAGGGTTCCCCACTTCTGTCCTGTTGTTCAGCTTGGATTTCGGTGCCCTAGGAGCATTCAGTCTGTATTGGTAAGGAAGGGTCTTCCACAAGATCTGAACTTTTGCTGCTTGCTAAGCCGCCATCTTGACTCCGCCCTAATCATGATGACTCTTTTAAAGAATTTCAGGGGCTGTCATGTGAAAAAGGAATTGTCTTGTTCTGTTTGGTCCCAAGGGCAGAACCAGGAGAAATCAATGAAAGTTGCTAAGGAGCAAATTAAGATGATGTTAAAGAAAACTTCCTAATTTTTTCTTCTTTTTCTTTCTAACTTCCTTTCATGTTAAGAGTCATTCAAAATCAGACCATGGGGTACCACTGAGGGTACCCTCTTATTGGAGGTCTTCAAACAAAGACTGGATAGCCATTTTATCGTGTATTATCATGAGGATGTTTGGGCAGGGGGAATGGAGGGAAATTTGGGTTAAACTAGATGCCGCGGAGTTCCCTTCCAACTCGAAAATGGCTTTGTGATTCTACAATTCTCCTGGGGCTCCTCCTCTATAGACTGTTCCAAAGCTACCAGAATCTCTGCCAAAAAATAAGCAGGGGATAAAAAGAGGAAATGAAACTAGAATCAGTTCATTTGACTACTCGTTAACATCTATGGCTTAAGAACTCTGTGTGAAGAGAGGTTAAAACTAATGGTTAATAAAAGTTTTGAATTAGCCAGGATTTTCCATTACCTTTTCCCTATGACCATCAACAATCAAGATTTTTCTGTGAAATGCTCTCTGTTTTCCTGATGACTTAGAGTAACTACTAAGCAGTTAAGGGAGGCAGTATAACTCGGAGAGCTATGTTGGACTCTGAAATGCCTCGTTATTCATAAGTTTTTGCTAATGTCCACAGAGGCTTCAACACTGCAGTATATATACTGTGTGGACCCGACATCTGTTGTGCTTACCTAGAAAAAGGCTTCTAACCTTTCGGTGCCTCCATCTCCTCATCTACAAAATGCCAAGTAGTAGTCCTAATGGGCTTTGTTTTCCTGGGCAGTATCATGATTAGAAATTATTTTTTAGAAGCAACTGGTAACCCTGTAAGTTGTCTACAAAGGCAGAACAAAGAGATATTGCTCCAGCCAGCTATTGAACTTGATCAATGTAAACAGCCCATTGAGAACCTTAAAATAAAACAAAAAGCCCTTTGGCTTCCTCTATATATGAGGGGGTTTGCCCCCAAATTCAGGTAACTAACTGCCTCAAGTCTCCAACAATGTACAAGTATAGACTCCTCTGAATAAAATCCATGGGACATCAAAATTGTTTTTATAGTGGAATTTTGTTAAAAATGATTCATTGGTAGAAACCCCATTTCCTGTCTACAGGAGCTGGAGATAAAACACAGCTGTTCCCAGCATCTCATCAGTAAATCTGAAAGGGCAAAGAAAATCTTTGAACCCAGTAGGAGAAGAAGGGAGGTGTCATACATAGTCTACCTCTCACCCCCTTTCTTCCTCTTAGGCTCCTTGATCATTTGTGAATTATTTAATTTTGTTGGGTACTTTGGAAGTTTAGGAGGTTTTTGTTTAAGTGACTGATGTTTGTGGTGGGGAAAGATGACAACTTGAAGGCTAATTATTACTAGATGGGGTAGGTGAGGGGGAGTGCTTCCTTCCAGGGTTAGATAAGGCTTCTACTATTCCTTGACAAAGAAGGGGGGAGAATGGGAACCAATGTGCTTTCTTACCTTAGACCTCACCCTCTACCTGTCTCATGCTCTTGGCCCAGTGGGCTTTTGGGAACCAGTGAGTAGTCAGGAGTCTCTTGTGTAGTGTAAGCCTAATGTAGAAGAAGCAGGAGAAGGAAATGAAGATGGAGCCAAAAAGTTCTGCCTAGCAACCCTGAGAGACAGATACTGTCTGGTGCACCAGTGTGGCAACCAGCATAGCTCTTTCCTTGATAGGAACCAGACCCCATGCAACACAATATAGTAATAATAGCTAATATTTATATAGTGCTTACTGTGTTCTAGGCTCTATGCTAAAGCAGATGCTATTATCATTCCCATTTTATAGATGAGGAAATTAAGGCAAACATAGGCTAAGTGACTTATCCAGAGTCACACAAGTTGGTAGCTGTCTGAGGCCAAAATTAAATGTAAGTCTTCCTGATTCTGGGCCTGGTGCTCTATCCACCACTATAAAGTTCAAACTTTTTGCTCCCATTTCATAGTAAATAATTCTGGTAGAAAGTGCTAGGTGGTAGGTGGTAGAGAAAGATTCCACACCTGTTCTCTATACTAATGAAATCACTGATCAGTATTCCCTCCCTTCTCCCCCCATTTTTGAGTGGTGACTTTGCATGGTCAAATGTATAAAAATTTTTAAGAAAATTAGTTGGCACCCCCCCCCCAAGCTATTTTGAAAGTTGGGAAGTTTAGAGGGGGACAGAAATGCCAGTTAAACTCTGCAGCAGAGACCACTATTAAAAAAAGTCTTTGGGCTTCTCCACTTGAACCAAATTCTCTGGAATATCTGGAAATGTGTCTATAAGGACAGTGGACAATAGCTCTGACTTTAGGAACTTTCTCTGATTATTGATCTGATTTACAAGTAATAGATTTTGTCCTGTAACTGCTTTTGTTCTATAACTGCTTAAGTCATGGTTGTCTCTTAACTTAATTCAGAATTCATTTGGTCTATAATGGACTGGGTTCAAGTCAAAATCAGATCTTGGAAGAGAACAGCATTCTAGGAAACACTGGGTTAAAATAAAGAGCTTTTTTAAAAAACACTTACTGTGTTCCAGGCACTTTGCTAAGAGCTGGAGATACAAAAAACAAAAAAAAGGCAAAAATCTCTGTTCTCAAGAAACTAATTTTCAAAAAAGGTGAAAAGAAAAGCACTCAGAGAAACACAAATCCAGAATCCTTCTTAGAGAGAAAAGTCCTAAAGAATATACTAAAGTTGAAAATATGAGAGCTCCTAATATTGTAGTTGTATTTTTATTTTCAATACCCTTGGGTTTTTGAGGTCTCGAAATCTTCAAGACTTCATGATCTTTCGTCTTAATTTTCCTCATTTCAATTAAATTTAAACAAAAGTATAAACTAAGGCAGTTCTCCAAGCAGGATAATGTCTATTAGCAGGGGCATGCTGTCAAATAAATGAGTCAATGGCTTGCCTCTATTTATGTCAAAGATCTGAAACAGATGAATAGCTCTCTTTTGAAGGTCTTTGGGGGAATATAGAAGAGGGGAGATGAAACCCTGGAATTAAGGGCAACATCATTAGTTACAGAGCTGCAGAAAAGGAAACATAATAGATTGGAAGTTTTGTAATGGGTGCTAGCAATGACTCCTTCTCTCATGAGACTAAAAAGTTCTCACTGTCATAGTCTAGATACCAGATAGAAGCCCAGATTGTTGAAAAGCAAACCAGACATCCTTGAAGGATAGCTTGGTGGCATAAGGATATCAGATCCAAATTCCTTTTCTTTCTCATAAATTCCCCAAGGTTAGCAACATTTCTTGGGAGAAGAATAAATCAGTGATTAGCAGGAGAACTGGATTTCTAAACTTAGTTCATTATAGACCAGCTAAATTCTGAACTAAGTTAAGAGACAAAGAACTGTGACTTACGCAGTTATAGGACAAAAGCAGTCACAGAACAAAATCAGTTACTTGTAAATAGGATCAATCAATAAATGGTAAAAGATCAGTTTTAATCTTCTCACCCCACCAGAGATGAACACTAGGACTATTTATTTCATACTTAATGATTACCTAAAATCATTCGTCATTGCTTCGTCTCCTTTTTCTGCCTTTTACCACTCCCTTTTTTAAAAACTAATGCAGATTTGAGAAAGAATGAACTACTTACTTAACAATATGTGCAAGAGGTGGAGAAAATATTCAATAAAGAAATATTCTTAGGGAAATATTTTTGTTTATTGTTTCTTAAATTTCAGTAATCTCCCCTGACAAGGAATGAAGTTCCTTTCTTCCTCAGGGTTTATACTGGTGAAAGTGAAAATGAAGAATAGAAGGCTTAATGACAAGTATCTTAATAACTTCCTTTTCATTCATAAAAGAGAATGATGACATATGCTCTTTATCTCCACTGAATACTGAACCAAAATGAACATAACTTGAAGCAGGAAACATAAAGGTTGAACTAAAAAAAAAAGGCATGAGTAACTATGTATAAGTAATTTGGGTGTAGCTGTAGGAATTAATGAAAAAAAGTTGCCAGTTCCACCCTGCCACCTTAGGATTGCTAAATAAAGCACCAAAGTAATTGGATTCACCCTGGCAGCAAGAGACATTTACTCACTCCCGCATCTCAAAAAAATATATATGTATATGTATATGTATATGTATATGTATATGTGTGTGTGTGTGTGTGTGTGTGTGTGTGTGTGTATTATATATAAACTGGGACTAAAGTGAAGTAGTGAAAAAGCCAAATTTGGCCAGAGGAATTCTTGATGCACCAGCTATGTATGCTATGGGTATGACTCACAAAAGAGAAGAAATAGCCCTGAGGCAATGGGCTGACTCACAGAAGATTTATAAAACACTCTTGTGGCTGGGGGAAAAGAGGGAAAAGGGAAAGCAGAGCTTCAGTTCAGCAGAGAAGCAATAGATGGCAGTAACAACTCAGCAGATAGACAGCCTGACAGCAATTCAGAAGACAAACAGAAGATTAAATAGATATTCAGTGAAGAACTAGTAGATGATAACTGAGTAGAAGCAGTCAAACAGATGACATCATCAGTTCTGTAGGGAAGCAGCAAATGACAGCTTTGGAGGCAGACAGATACTCCAAGCAGCATGAAATCTTAGGAGGATGAATTGTTTGAGCTAGTCTCTTGAGTATTTTCCCCTCCAAGTGTGCCTGGGGAATCTATGCCTATGTGTGTATGAAGGAATGATTTGCTTTGGTTTTCTATTTTAATGAATTACTACTATTGATCAATTCTTAAATCAAATCTGGATTGGTCTGCAAGAGAATGAATGAGATTAAAATTCATGCCAGAGGTTTTGTATAGATGCTGACCCATAACAGAAGATTACAATGAGGTCCAAGATATGCAGACAAAATTAGAATATCTAGGACTTTTAGAAAATCTTCTCAGAGTATTTTCCAGAATTGTATAGTTGTCTGATTTATAAGAGTCCTGATAAGAACTAAGTGTATGTATTGAATTACCCCAATTTTCTACTAGGTTGAGAGTCCCCCAGAGGACAATTCAATATATGCCCAATGGACAGTGAGGGAACATGCACTTTTTTTTTTCAGTTTTAGGATAGAAAGTTACAGACAATAGGCTAAGACCCACCAGAATAAAGATTAATTAATGATGTCTTAGAACTATGGAGACTTGGTTACCTTGCTTTGGAAAAAATAGCCCATCTAGGTTTCTGCAATCTAATCAAAATTCAAAGACCAGCAAAAATTTTTAGAAATGCCACCTTAACACAATCAAATAGGGCACCTTTGGGGGGGAAATGTGCTTAATTTGTTACATGTTTTACAAAAAGATATACACACATATATAATTTAGATTCATGATTTCATAGGCAGTCTTTTTTCCTATTCTTTCTTGTATAAGGAAATGTTCATATTTGTCAAGTTCACAATAAAAAATATTAAAGGGAAATATTACCACCAAAGAAGCAAGATATTTAGATTGAAGACTACTTACAGTCACTTATTCCTGGGACATCTACTACACATGAGACAATGGAGTTTTCCCTCGTTATAATTCAGCCTTTTTCTTTTCTAATGAAATATTACAATTAACTCTCTACAGCCTACCAACAGAGCTAGTTCTCTAGGAACACAGTTAAAGAGCTTCCTTCACCAAAGTCTCTAGTTTGTTCTTTCAAGATCCTGAACCTTCCACATATCCTAGAGAAGTAAATGCTGTGTGGGACTAATTAAACACTGTAATTATCCATGAGCTGTAGCCCAGGAGCAGAGAGAGAACCTAGCACATGACTGATTGTAATATCAGGTAAATACTCCAGACATGTGACTGGTAAAATGCAAAATATTCTATTCATTTAATATTCTTGATGAATAGTGAATTAGTCTAATCACATTAGCTATTCTATTCATTTATTAGCTGAGAGTGATTAGAAGTGAATAGCTGGGGAAAAAACCCTCTCAAGTTGCAAAAATTAAACTTCTATAGTTTTATTATGTTTATTTTCAACTGAAGGTAATTGTCTGTTGCTTTCTCTGAGATGAGCCTTTACCCCTCCCTGTCCCCCTTCCTTGAAAAGCTCATGGCTAAGTACATGTGGAGAGGGAACAGATGAGGCATTTACAAAGCTGGAACATTGACTCTGATATATGATTAGTCTTCATCTCTGGATCAATGAATATGAAAAAAAATCGTGGAGCTTCCAAAGACAGTGTAGAAAATGCTTTTTGTAACCATTTTTTTCCCTCCTGTGATTAGCAACAGGCCAAAAATGGCTGATTTCTAAAGGTCATCTGAGACCATCTGCCCAAAACATATAGATTATACAGTTACCTAAAGTATTGCATGCAGTAAAACACAACCAAGAAAGAATTAGTAGCAGAGCAAAGAAGGCAAAGTGAAGGCAAGAACTCACCCAAATTCTCCCAAATCCCCTTCCAAACAACTTTAAAATAATGTATCAAGTTGATTTCTGGAGTGACAGAATCAGCAAAAGATTGGGGTGAAATGAATTTGCAATCCAAGAGAACAGAAATGGGCAGGAAAGGTTTATCACACCAGATGACAGTGGTGGTTGGGCCAGGAACTCAGTCCAGACCTGCCACAGGAATGCCAGCAGGAAGCCTTGAAGGCAGCTGCATCAGCAGCAAAAACAGCTTTAGGAGCTCTCAGGGGTCAGATAACTGGTAAAGAGATTACAGGGTATTCTTTGCTAGCCCTGAATACAGGACCTTGTTGCATTGCCCATACACAATTATGAATTGCAGTCCCAGAACAAAAAGGAGCCCTACCATACTAGTATTTGTGGCCACAGGGAAGCTGGGATGCTGGTCACAGTTCCAGGGCAGCAAAGAGTGTCTGTGGTCACTCAGAAGGGAGCAGGGTCCCTGGTCTCAGTTCCAAGTCAGAAATGAGCCCTAGTTCTTAGGCTGCAAGAGAGCCGGGGGATCTGGTCACACACAGTTCCAGGGTAAAGAGGAGTAGCTACAGAAAAACAAGATTCCTTCATTAAAGTTCAGATCACAGGCCAGAGGAGTAGTGACCAAAACCCCCCTTAGAGCAAACCAACTTGGAAGCATTGAAAACTTATAGACCCCCAGAACTACCTGAGAAAACAGTAACAAAAAATATGAAGCTTGAAACAATGCCCCCTCCATCCTGGGAACAGAGATCAACTTTAATATAAAATAAAAGGTCAAGAAATAGGCTAGGAACATGAGTAAACAATAAACAACTAACCTAGCCCTAAAAAAAAGGTTCTTTGGTGATGGGGAAGATCAAGACAAAAACTCAGAAGACAATGGTGTCAAAATAGCTATAAGCAAAACCTCAAAGGAAAGTTTGATTTGGTTGTAAACCTAAGAAGAATTCTCAGAAGAGCTAAAAAAGGAAATACACTAATCTTAACTGTGAATGTGAATGAGATGAGCTCACCCAGAAAATAGAAGCAGATAGTAGAGTGGATTAAAAAACAGAATTCTATGATGTGTTGTTTACAAGAAACACATTTGAAGCAGGAAGACATACACAAAGTAAAGGTAAGGAGCTGGAACAGAATTTATGATGTTTAAACTAAAGTAAAAAAGGAGCAGAGGTAGCAATCATGATCTCAGACAAAGCTAAAGCAAAAATAGACCTAATTAAAATAGATAAGAAAATAAGGGCAAAATAGGTACGTGATTTAGACATAAATGGTGATAGCTTAAGAAAAATAGGAGAGCATGGAAAATTTTACCTGTCAGATCTATATAATATAAGGGAAGAATTTATGACCAAATAAGAGAGCACATTACAGGATATAAAATGAAGAAATTTGATTACATCATATAAAAATGTTTGCACAAATACAACCAATGTTACCAAGATTAGAAGAAAGGCAAGGAACTTGGAAAAAATTTTTTATGTTTCTCTGATAAAGGCCTTATTTCTTAAATATACATATATATATATATATATGTATATATATATATGTATATATATATATAAAAGAGAGAGAAAGAGAGAGAGAGAGAGAGAGAGAGAGAGAGAGAGAGAGAGAGAGAGAGAGAGAGAATGGATTCACATTTATTAGAATGCAAGTCATACCCCAATTGATAAATGGTCAAAGTATATGAACAGGTAGTTTTCAGAAGAAAAAAAAAATCAAAGCTATCTGTAGTCATGTGGGAAAAAGTATTCTAAATCAGTATTGATTACATAAAGGCAAATTAAAACAACTCTCATGTACCACCTCATACCTACCAGATTGGCTAATATAACAGAAAAGGAAAGTGATGATATTGGAGAGGATGTGGGAAAATTAGAACATTGCTGTTTTGTTGGTGGAGTTGTGAACTGATCTAACCCTTCTGAAGAGCAACTTGGAACAATAAATATTCAATAAAATACTGTGCTTGCCCTTTATTGCTATATTAAACAGCAATACCACTACTATGTCTGTATCACAAAGAGAGAAAAACAAAAGGAAAAGGACTTATATGTGCAAAAATATTAATAGCAGCTCACTTTGTTGTGGAAGAGAATTGGAAATTGAGGGGGTGTCATTAACTGGAAAATGGCTAAATAAGTTTAATTGTGATGGAATATGATTGTGCTATAAGAAATGATGAGGGTAATGCTTTCAGAAAAATCTGAGAAGACTTATATGAACTGATGCAAAGTGAAGTATGCAGATCCAGGAGAACATTGTACACAGCAAACATTGTACATAGTGATAGCATGATGATCAACTGTAAATGTCTTAGCTATTCTCCTCAGCTATAATATAATATAATGATTAAAGATAATTCTAAAGGACTTATGATGAAAGATGCTATTCACTTCTAGATAAAGAATAATGGAGTATTTTAAGCTAATGGGGGGTGCATTTCTTGGGGGCAGGAACTGTGTATGTATGTTTGCAACATGCCTAATATGGAAATATGTTCTGCATAACTACACATATATAATCTATATCAAATTGCTTGCCTTCTCAAGGAAGGTAGAAGTCTAGAAAGGGGAACAGAATTTAGAACTCAAATTTTGCAAAAAAACAAATGATAAAAAATTTCACAGGTAATTGAGAAAATTTCAAAATAAATAAGAAATTGTAAAAATAAAAGTACAGATGGAGGTGTGCTGGAGTTATTTCTCATTGGTTCAAGAGAGTCAATTGTCAAAATTTCAGTGTGAACAATTTACATTTTGGAAATTGACAAAAATTACAAATCAGTATGATTTGTTTTGTTGATTTCCTAGATTTAAGAAAATTTTAACAATATAAATTAATCTTAAAAGTGAAAAAGAAATAATTGACACTCATGAAAATGCTCTAACTGAGGTTTTGCATCATTCCCATCAACTAGTCAAAGATGATAAAAGATGGAATTAGTCAATGTTGTAGGAAATGTAGAAAGAAGACAGGCATGGAATGCATCATTAGTACAGCTTTTAATTGGTTCAAATGAACGTCAAAACAACTTGAAATTATTGAGAAGAGTCACTAAACTCTTTATAACCTTTTACTAAACAATCCCACTACTGGATAAAAGGAATAAAGAGAGAAGGAAAAGTTCCATTGATACCAAAATATTTATACCACTTTTGTGATAGCAAAAATCTGGAATCAGAATGGATGCTCATCAATCAGAAAATGACTGAACAAATCATGGCCACAAATGTAGCCTAAGGCTCCAGCTTGAGCATTGGCATAAGACTCTCTACCCTGGTGGAGAGAATAATTACCAAATTGGTGAGACCTTGGAAAGAAGAGTTGTTCTTCTGGCTTCCCTCTCTGAAAGAGAAAATATATGGTTTGGGGCTCTGACCTACTTATCAAAGACATGGATCAATGAGTAATCATTCTCTCTACTAATGAAGAATATGCCAATGCCCAGGCTTGAACACTAGGTTGCAAATATAATGAAATAATTGCATTATAAGAAATGGCCCAAATGAGGAATTCAATGACATAGAGATAGACTGCTAAGGAGCAAATGATCAGAACCATAAACTATTTATTAAGAAGCCTTTCTTTCTATTTCCAGAATTTAACATAGTACTTGGCACATAGTAAGCACCTATATGTTTTTTGACTGAGTGATTGCAATAATGTAATTAAAGACAACAATAATAGCAGCTGAATATGGATGAAATGTTTTGATCTATCTTGGTACCAGAGGACAGATGACAAAGTATACCTTTTGGTAGAATAGTGGTCTTCTAATGGTGAAGAGTGCTATGCACACTCTCACATGCATTCAGTATGCTGATTGGTTTCTCTTGCAAGTTTTGTTTTGTTTTATTTCATAATAAAAGGTTCTATGTGTAGTCTGGAGGAATGAGACTGGGAGATATCAATAATGAAAGGAATAAAAAGCATTAATAAAACATTTTTTAGTATATGTGCTGCCAAAGCAAGAACAATAAAACATCATTTTTAAAGAAGAGGTAGTGAAGTCTCCAATTTCTAGAGATTTTAAATAAATTGCTACAAAAATAATTCTTTAGGACTATCCTAATTCCCCTTCATTGCAATTCTGGCCCATCCTTATGCCAACATTCTTGACAAATGGACTGTCTTCAAAGCGACAGTTTCTCCCAGAGGAATAAATGAAAAGGGCTTCTTTAGACATGATCAGAGAAAGAATGAGGAAGGGATATTATAGGTTCACTGATTGTAGAAAATGATGTAAAAATAGATGACCAAATGAAGGGTGGTATGAAAATATATATAGTAGCAAGAACAATGGACCAGCAGTTATTGCCCTGCCTCTGCTTTTAACTAGCATGACTTTGGCCAAGTCCTTTTATCTTTCTAGGCCTCAGTTTTCTCACCTGCACAATAAGAGACTACCCTGGACCCTAAACACTGGTTTGTGGCACTTGTTTTTAAAGTCACAGAACCTTCTAATTTGAAGGAACTTCAGAGGACATCTCTCCTAATCCCTACCTGAAGAGAGATACTTTCTATATCCCTGACCAGATGGGTTTTAGTCCCCCAGCTGTACCACGTATTCTTCAACAGCAGCAACAGAATCTTTTTTTCCTTGATAAATCATTAATACAAAGCTGGAAGGGGTCTTAGAAGCTATTTAGTACAACTTCCCCATTTTATAGATAAGGAAATGGAAATCCAAAGAATTTAAATAATTGTAACCCAAGGTTACAAATTGCAAATGACAGAGCCAAGCCTCGAACACAGATCCTCTAACTGGTTATACGTTCTTCTCTTTCCCATCTTGATCCCTTGGCGAAACAGATCAGCTTCGCCCTGTCTTCTCTTTAATACTTTCTGCCCATTATCCCATTAAATATCTTGCCCTGCCATACCCCAGTTTTAGATTACTTCCACCATTTGTTCCTTTTACTCCTACTCATGTAGTATTGAACAAAGCTAGAAAAAAGTCATGAAACTGCTGCCATAATTTCAGCTGGGTCCTCACTGCAATAAGACAATCCTTTTATAATTCCCTAAAGGACTCAGTATCCCACTTACCTCACTAGCTCTTCCAAACTCTTTTATTCTGCCACAAACTTCCTACAACTCTCCCCCCCCCCAGCTAAGATCCTTGCCTCCTATTTCACTGAAAAAAATCAAGACCATTTGTAACTGTCTTCTCTTCAGTTTCTCATTTCACATCATTCATTGGTGTAGATTATTTTTTTAACCCTTACCTTCCATCTTAGAATCAATACTGTGTATTGGCTCCAAGGCAGAAGAATGGTAAGGGCTAGGCAATGGCGGTTAAGTGACTTGCCCAGGGTCACACAGCTGGGAAGTGTCTGAGGCTAAATTTGAACCCAGGACCTCTTGTCTCTAGGCCTGGCTCTCAGTCTACTGAATCACCTCACTGCCACCAGCACTGTTTATTTCTGTGACAATGGGTACAATTTCCCTATATGTAAAATGAGGCATTGCAATGCCTCCGATATTTACCTGAAAGGGGAAGTTGTCATACACAATATATGAGATTCCATATATAAAATGATTTGTAAGCCTTTGAGTAATATAAAAACATCAGTTATATTATTATATGGAGATTGGTAAAATACCACAAATATGATGGATCTTGATTTTAGCAAGGAATTTGGAAAGGACTTAAAAAGTCTTCTTTTGGATAAAATGGAAAAATGTAGTATGGAAATCATGAAGTTAGGAGGAATTGCAGTTGACTAAACCACCCTAAAAAAATGTGGATTAATACATGAATACCCAAAGGCATGTACATCATTGCTCCATTCAAGAACCTTTAAAGGCTCCCTGCTTTCTATAAGATAGACTCTTAGCTGGGTATTCAAGGCCTTCCACCATCTGAATTCAACCTACCGTCCAAATTTATTTAATAGTACTCCCCTTTAGGTAGGCTGTGTTCCTGTCTAACTAGACTATTGGTCATTCCCCAATCTATTTACTCTTTTTCCTACGCTGGTTTGAAACATTGCTTTTATATCTCCACATACTGAAAAGTTTCCCTCCCTACAAGGTCCTAGATTCGGTACCACTTCCTCCATGAAGTCTTCCCAGTTTCTCCTAGCTCAGGGTGATCCAATCCAATCTAACCTCTCTTCTCTCTCTATTTAATCTTTCCTATTAATTTATTATAGTCGAACATAGTTCTTTGTGTACACGTCCTCTCTCAAGTAGACTGTAAGCTCCTTGAGTGCAAACTACATATGGTTTTTCATCTTTCTATTCCTAGACCTAAAACAGAGCTTTGAAAATTATAGACAATTAATAAATGCCACTTAAATTGAACTGAGGTTTTGAGGAAGAATTTCTAAATAATTAGAGCTGTCAAAAGAGGAAAAGATTGCTTGCAAAATTAGTGAGGGTTTACTTGGATAGACTCCTGAGCATCATCCATGTGTCTGGCTCTGAGAATACTTCAGAGAATGACATACTCTCTTTTCAAAATATGAGGAATAATAGGATTTAAAGCATAATAAGATTAACACTGGAAAGGGGCCTTATGGATCATTTCATCAAATTCTATCAGTATATAGGTAGGGAAACTGAGGCCTAGTGTGGGTAGATGAATTGCCCAAGATCACACAAGTAGTAAAGAACAGAGCCAAGAAAGTACCTCCTGCCAGTCAACCAATGCCACAGACTGAGAAGCAATTGCTGAGCAGAGCCCAACATTAAGCAGGCAAGAGGGTTACAGAGGGAATAATTAGCACTCCCTGCCCTCCAGGAATTTATAATCTAATGAAAGAGAGGGCACACTCCACCACAAAAATGATAGAAGATAGCAGGCATGGTAAAGATGAACCAGGTATAATCCTGGAATACAATCCAAGAAATTCACCTCCTCCCATCCAGACACACACACACACACACACACACACACACACACGTATGTTTTTGAAAGTGAATGACTAAAGTTAAGAGTATTGGGTAAAAAGGAAAATGCTGAGCAATAAGCAGCATGAATCAGTGCAAAGAATGCTGGTTTGGGAATCTGAGGATTTTAGATCAAATTCTGGTTCTGGTATTTCTACTTGTGTGTCCTGGAGCAAATCAGGTCAATTCTTCGTGCCTCAATTTCCCTCCCAATAAAAAATGAAGGAATTGGTCTAGGTGGCATCTGGTCTTTCTTCTAATTCTAAATCTATGAGCCTATGCATTTTCAGTTGGGTAGTAAAGGCCACAGGAGGAACTTGGACCCGAGTGCTACCCAAGGGAAGATGGGCTAGGGCAGCTTTAGGAAAGATGTGGCATTGGGATAGCTGCTCTGTTCCCCCTCTTCCCAGAGCCCCCAAGGACATTTCTTGCACACCCCACCCTGTCTGGCTGCCCAAAGCAAGCACTTCTAATGGGGGGCCTCACAGACAGCTTGCATTTGCTCTCTGGGCACTCAGTCTCAGAAAAGGTTTGCCAGCACCGGACTAGGGCAACAACATGAAAAGTCAGAAGGTGGGATAATGAATTGTCTGTAGGTAAAAACTAGCCTTGGTAGTCCTTGATGAGGAATTCAAGCCTAATGAGAAAAACATTAAAGGGCCACTTCAAGGGTTCAGTGGACAACACTTAATAGATTTTTATTGTGTCAGGTATTGTCGTCCTAGATGTGACATAAAGACAAAAACATAACTGCCCCTGCCCTTTAGAGGCTAACATTCTATCAGGAAAGAGAACACTTACAAAGATAAGTACATGTGCAATCTGTACCAAGTATATAAGGAAACATAGGAAAGGGCAGGAAGTACTAGGCCCTGGGAAAGCCAAGAAAGGCTTCACTATAGGAAATAGTATTTGAGCTGCCTTGAAGGAAAATAGAGATTCTTAGAAGCAAAGGCCAAGAGAGTGTGCGTTCCAAGCATGGGTATCCAGCACCATGGTAGGCACTATAAGATTCAAAACCAGCATAAGACATAGTCTTTGCCTTCAAAGGACTGAAAGTTACAGACTTCAGGTTATTAGAAGAGAGAATAAGGAATGTTACTGAGTCACTTTGGTTTCCAGTTTCCACATTTCTAAGGGGGAGCCCAAAGCCAGTCATTCTACACTGGAACTCTCTCCACTTCCTGGCCTCCTCCTAAATAGGAGACATATGGGAAGCAAGAGGAAGGGGTTGCTGTTGACACTGTAGTTGTACTGTTTGGGGTGGTTTTTCAAGGTTTTAATTCATTATAATTAATTTTTATTGCATGGAGGCTGATGACTGCTACAGTGAAAGGCAGTAATTTCCCAAGTCAAAATAATAAATAAGTAAATTTAAACAGTCCTGAACTTTCCACAAGGGGAGATACCAATTCTAGGTCACATCCCTCCATGGGAAAGCCAGTGACAAGGGCTCTGCCCACCTCTGTAGGAAGGCCAGGGAAATCAAAGGGCAGCCATGATTTTCAGCTCTTCCTTCCCACCAGATTTTCAGGAAACCAATTTTTCTGATCTATTCTCTTCCCTTTCCCCCGCCCCTTCCACCACATACTCGTACGTACACACCTCATTTTTGTGGCTTTTCTATTTTAGTCAGCATGGAAGGTAAGGATTTTAAAAGAACTAAACCTTGGGTGTCCAAGCAGCACCCCAGTATGAATAAGGGACCCTGATCCTGAATTGGGGAAGAGAAAACCCCCATTGGTTGGTCTGCTGGGAAACAATGAGCTCTGTGCACCAAGAATCCTTTGTTCAGCTCCACACTTAGAGCCCTGGCAAGCCCACCGTGCTGGAGCGTGTGCTGGGTATTAAGTCTCATTTCAAAGATGTTTGTGAGTCTCTGCAGCGGAATGACATGGGAGCCGAGCTGGATGCTGGGATTGGGAGGGAGGCTGGCTTGCAGGGGTGATTTGCTTTGAGCCTTGTTCATCTGTATAAATTGGAAAGAACTGAACTGAAAACTGAAGGCCTTGGGCATTGGGGGCTATTTTCTGACACATAGCTAACCCCCTCCCTCTACTACCAAAAGAGGACTGGGGAGAAAAAGGAGATTAAAACTTTTACAGTCAGGAAACTCTGTGTTGGGGCTTCAGGAGAGAGCCCTGAGTAATGACTAGTGTTAAGTTTCTCCTGGAAGACTCATTTTTCTGGGTGCCAGTGGGTGATCCCTGCTTCCTAAGCTTGAAAATTTAGATTTATTGGGTGCCAGAAATGGGACTGGCCACCATTTAATAGGCCTGGACACCATGAAGGTGAGGGCGATAAGGGGGAGAAAAATCAAGAGGGCAAAATGGATGGTGTCTTGGCCTGGGATGGTAAAGCAGTTGTTAATTTAAAAAAAAAACAGTGAAATCCGATTAGCACCATCAAATGTTGGCCAGAGCAGGTGGGAAATCCAAGACTCTGGAGAAACTAGTGGTTAAGAACAGAGTAGAGATCAGATAACCCGTGGGAAGAGAAAGATGGTGCATGTTAAACAATTAGTCTCTGAACTTTGGTGTAGAGAGAGAGACAAAGGCCTAAAGTCTGGACTCAGATATGTTGTGACAGGAGGTAGGTAGATTGATGAAGAGCCATTTGCTGATTTAAAACAATAACAGCAACAACATATACCTTTCCTTCCTTTTTTTTATTCTGAAACAGAAGAGAAGCTTTGGGATTTATGGAATCTAGATTTGCATGGAGAGGCCGGGGAATATCTAAATAATCTATAGAACTTCTACTGCAAAGAGGCATATTTGCAGGTGGGAGCACAATAATATGGAGTTGAGGAAAGATGGCACCCTACTACCTCCCTTCTCCATCCCCTCACAAACCCACCTGGACTCCTGATTTCTCAAGTGAATGTGGGGAAGTAGTACCAACAACAACAATCCTCCTGTGACTCAGTGTCTTCATATTTCTCCATTCATCTAGTCCTTGAAGAGGGAGGGAGTAGAGACCAAGAATTATCAGAGTGACTGCTAGAGCTCTGAGACATCTATACAAAAGACTATAGTCCCATTCAGCCATGAGGTCAACCGGCATCTGTTTTTCCCCATAAGAGAGTACATACTTTTGTTCACTCAAGGAACATTTGCCATACATTTAGTAGGTATAAGGCACTGTACTAGACATACATTTATATATGCACAGACAGACGGCCAAGTTGGGTTTCTATGTGCCAGCTGGACTGATGAAGTTCCTAAAATTTAATAAACATTTTAGATGTTCAATCTAGATGGCAGTAAAACTCTGGACATTGTATGTTTCCATTTTAATCCAAGTGCCACTGGGATTATATGTCCATATACATCCCTTGCAAATAACTGTAAATATTTACTGGCCCAGAACTACTTCCCTCAGATGGACATCTATAGTCAAAGATTTTTAAGTGATGGATTGTGTGTCACCATGTACCAGCATTTTGCCCTTAAGATCATGGTTCTATTAAAGCTTTGACCCTTATCTCCCTCGGGCTCCCCCTAACTTTACCCTCAAAGCTTAAAGTAGAGCCTTTCAAAACACTAAATTGTGGGGGGCAGCTGGATGGCTTAGTGGATTGAGAACCAGGCCTAGAGATGAGAGATCCTAGGTTCAAATCTGGCCTCAGACACTTTCTAGCTGTGTGACCCTGGGCAAGTCACTTCAACCTCATTGCCTGGCCCTTACCACTCTTCTTTCTTAGAACTAATACACAGTTGGTTCTAAGACAGAAAGTAAGGGCTTTAAAAAAAACGGGTTATGAGCTAGAATAAATATTTTAAAATTCAAAATTCATAGCTCTGGTGCTATAGTTCTTCTTTTGGCTAGTTCTTCACATTCACCAATATCCACAGCTCTACTCACAGTTAGTTTGCTAACTCTAGAGGGTTAGCAGAAGGAGAGAGAATATCACAGAGAGGGTAAGAGATACACTGCAATATGCATAGAGGCTATTAACAAATGAATCAATTCTGTATCCCTTGATCTTTGTATCCATTTACAGAAACATTTCTGCATACATATGGACCATGGTCTTTCAGTTGTATAATGGCAAGAGCACTAGATTTGGAGAGAGAATATCTGGGTTTAAATTCTTGGATACATTTCAAAGGTAGAGTGAGTACAGTGCTGGTCATGGGTTGGGAAGGCTTGGATTCAAATTCCAATTCTGACACTATGTGAAGTGAGCAAGTCACTTAAGGTCCTTAAGTCTCATTTTCCTCATCTACAAAATGGCCTGCAAAGTCCCTTCCAATTCTAAATCTAAGTTCCTATTATAGTGAAACCCATCAATTTCTGTAATGAACATATTTTGGTAACCCTTTTTACATCGATAGATCTATTTAGAGTTACTGCTGGTAGGTGGTGCAGTGGATAGAACACTAGACCTGGAGTCAGGAACCCTAAGTTTTCATCCAGACTCAGATGCTAGAGTCACGACCTCGGCAAATCACTTAACTTCCTTGTGCCTCAGTTTCTTCAACTTTCAAATGTCATGATAATAGCACCTATTCCACAGGTTTGTTGTAAATCTCAGATGAGATTATTTATAAAACACTTAGCACAGCAAATGGCACACAGTAGGAGTCTAATAAATGTTTGTTTCTTTCTTATCCCCTAAAGGGATAAAGCTGAAGGAGACAATTTTTAGGCATCTTGAGGTAAAGCAAGAAGAATGTTGGGAACGGAGGTCCTTCCTAGGATCCTAGGGAAAAGAATCTTGGACTGGGAGCCCGAATCACAGAGCACTTAGTATTTTGATAGCTGTGCCAAGTGAGCCTAAGTTCGCTCATCTGTAAAATGGGGATAGCTATCCCTGTATCCTGCCTTCCTCCACCAGGCTGATGTGAGGATTTGATGAGATAATGCCTGTGATAGCCCTGAGTGAACTGTATGATGGATGACAACCAGGACACGGCCTCCAGTGAATGGTGCGAAATGATGCCTGGTATCTGCATCTTTATTGCCTAGACCATATGCATGCTATGCATTCTGAACCCCCTGCACTAGTCTCAAAGATTCCCCTACAGGTCTCCCTTATCTGGAGCACAGAGCAGATGTAAAGTGCAGTCTTGGAAAGGTTCCAGTCCTTTTCAAGGCTCTGATTGCTCAATATTTCCTGCACGAAGCAGGATGCTCTGACCTGGCTGCTGGCCAGCTGCACTGAGCCCTCGCTCCCGAAGCAGCCCGGGAGCTTGCCAGCAAGGGGCCCTGGGGTAGCCAGGGCTTCTGGGGCCTTCCCCAGCTCCAACGTGTCCATGTTCCACAAGGGCGTTTCTTCAGACCCTGAGACAAAGCCTCCGCAGTCGCCTGCCACTACGGCAGCAACAGCAGTGTGAGCACACAGATGGGGACACACGCCCCCACAGCCAACACCAAGATTTGCCTGCTCTTCTGCTCCCCCTGGAGCACCAGCTGAGCAAAGGGAGTGAAGAAATTCAGACCAATCTCTTTCTCTTTCTCTAAGCAGTTGATAAGAATCCAGGCTGCGGGCTCCTGCCCAAAGGACCAGTCATTCCAATATGGCATCTGGGAGGTGCCTTACACATGTGAGATGCATTTTCGAGATACTGGGAGAGGAAGGGAAGGAAAGAACCTTGGCCCGTGGTCACCCAAATCACTCTGGCCTCATGGAGGTGCCATGGCCTGCCCTAGGGTGACAGGTTTTCAGATTCTGATTTGGATAGGTGGGCTTCTCTTGGAGACCCTTCCTCTTTAAGGCTCCCACTGATGGAGCTGAAATTCTTAGCCTTTTCCAAGTGTTGCTCCCTAGACTGACATTAGGGATCACCTGGGAGTACTTATATGGCATTTATCCTCTCTTGGCTTTTAATTTATTTACATAATCACTTGCCCAGAATTGAATATATTGTGGATCACTCTGTACCCTTACGCATTGAAATTGGAAACAATATTGCTGTTTTGCATGAGAGAGTCCTCCAGTCTTTTTCCTGCATCCCTTTTTTTTTTTAATCACAATCACCAGTGCTCAACCTCCTTCCTACATTTGGAGACTGTATAATAGGAAAATAACACTAGTCTCTGACACATATAGCACTTTACATACATTATCTCATTTGACTCACAACTCTGTGAGGTAGGTGCTAGAATTATCTCCATTTTACAGATGAGGAGGCTGGGGTTCAGTGAGGCGAATAACCTGCATAGGTTCACATGGCTAGCAATTCCTATTTGCTGACACCCACCAGCCCAATATCCCTCCCATCTTGCCATCTGCTCCTAAATCAAAAACCATACCCTGTGGGACTTAACCGTCATCGCTCTGGAGCTTCAGCCCTGGTACTGGCACTGCCTCCGTTTGTGAGGGCCTCACATGGACCATTAGATCTATCTGGTTCATCCATGCTTCACTTCATATCCTTACCATTTTATTGTCTCCTACCCTGTTGGAACTGGTATTTCCTCATGTCTACCTCTGCTTTCTAACTCTAGAACCATAATAAAGTTATTGTGTTCTTTAGTCATTTCAGTCATGTCTGATTCTCTTGACCTCATTTGGGTTTTCATTGCCAAGATACTGGAGTAGTTTATCATCTCCTTCTCCAGCTCATTTTACATATGAGGAAACTGAGGCAAACAGTTAAATGATTTGCCCAGATCACACAGCTAGTAAATATCTGAGACCATCAAGAAGATAAGTATTCCAGACTCCAGGAACTGAATAATTACTCTGTTGCTACAGAAAAGTATATGTTAATCTATATCTCCATCATTCCTATGAATTTCAAACCCTGGACACCACTCCCAATTATCTCTTCCTGTTAGAATATAAGCTTGAGTCAATCAGGCAACAAACATTTATTATATTTTTCCTATGGATCAGACAATTGGGGGGAGAGGGGGAGTAAGCACTAGAGAAAGAAAAAAAATAAACAAGGAAAAAAGTGGTCTACCCTCTCAAGAAGCAAACATTCTAATAGAAGAGGCAACAAGCAAAAAAAAAAACACAACTCTATTTATACAAGATATATTCCATATAAATGAAAGGAATGTTAGAAAAGGTACTGCAGACTTAGGGAGAGTCCTTCTGTAGAAGGTGGGATTTGAGCCAGGTCTTGAAGGAAGCCTGGAGATGCAAATGAGGGAAAAGCATTCAGGCATGGGGATAGTTGGTGAAAAGGAATGATATGAAGAAATGGAGTGTCAAATATGAGAAATTACAAAATGGCCAGTGTTGGACATTTTCTAGATTATACATTATGCTGAGGCCAGTATAGTGTAAGATGAAAAAAGTGGGAAGGGGCCATCCAGGTTGGGAAGGGTTTTAAATGTTAATGAGAGCATTTTATATTTGATCCTGAAGGTCACAGATGTCAAACCTGTTGGCCATATACTGCCCACAACACTCTGGGTGCTATCCACTAATCAGATCAAAATGTAACTGAGAAATATTTAACAAACTAAGGAAAATTTAATAATATATAGATAAATCTGGCCTCAGCCACTTCCCAGCTGTGTGACCCTGGACAAGTCACTTGACCCCCATTGCCTCGCCCTTACCACTCTTCTGCCTTGGAGCCAATATACAGTATTGACTCCAAGATGGAAGGTAAGGATTTAAAAAAAATTTTTTTAAATAATATATAGACAATGTTAATATGTGATTTTCTAAGACAATATGCACCGGCAAGGATTCTTATGTATGGTTTTGTGGCCCTATTTCCATTTGAGTTTGACACTTGAGTTTGAGTCTATTTGCTGGCAATAGGGAGCTACTGGAGTTAAATCAGTAGGGGAATGATATAGTAAGATCTGTGCTTCAGGAAAATCATTTTGCAGCTGAATGGAGGATGATATAAAGTAGGGAAAGATAAGATGAGAAGACTATTTTTCACTTTCTTTTTACTTCTTTTTTAGTTTGTGTTTGAGATCTCTTCTACAAAATGACTAATGGGAGGAAATGTTTTACATGATTACACGTATAAAATCTTTATTAGATTGCTTACCATCTCAGGAAGGGGGAATGGATGGGAGAGAGGGAGGGAAGGTGGAAAGGAAGGAGAAAATTTGGAACTCAAAACTTAAAAATGAATGAATATTTAAAAATTGTTTTTACATGTAAGTGGGGAAAAATAAAAATTACATTTTTAAAGGTGACTATTGCAATAGTCCAGGGGAGAGGTGATGAGGACCTGCTCCAGAATGGTAGCAGCGTTGGGGGAAAGGAAACTAACATAAGAAACGTGAATGGTTGAGTTCCACTGAAGTTGAGACCAATAGATGGCTCAGTGGATAGAGCACTAGGCTTGCAATAAGGAAGACGGGAATTCAAATCCATCCTCACACACTCACTAGCTGTGTGACCCTGGACAAGGCATTTAATCTCTGTTGCCTTAGTCCAATGAAGAAGGAAATGGCAAACTATTCTAGTATCTTTGCCAAGAAAACCCATGGACCGTGTTGGTGTGCTATGGTCCATGGGGGTCACAAAGAGCTGGAAACAAGTGAACAGCAAGGACCTAGCACCTAAGTTGTACTTAGTATGGTGTTTAAAAGGTTACTGGGAAATGGGCAGACATTGTACTATGTGATAAACTATCTTAAAATAATCAAAATTGCCAAATATTTATAGACTTTTGAATGCTTTCCAAGCACTTTCATACCTATCATTTCATTTCATCCTCCCGAATATTTCAGATCAAGAAGAGCCTTTTTTCTTTCATTTCACAGAAGGGAAGACTAAAACTGTGAGGTCATAGAAGTCTGAAAGGGCATTGGAGATTCCCTAATCCAGTCTCTGTATCTTACAGATGAGGAAACTAAGGCCCAGAGAGTTATGAAAGTAGGAGGTCATTGTAAAGGAAGACTGGAATTTCAATTTCAAATTCTTCTGCAAATCCAATACTCTTTACTATATGTTCTCCACTACAGTAAGAGGCTTATCCAAAGTCATACAGTTAGTCAGTGGTACGTCTATAACTAGGAACTGATTTTCCTAACATCATGTTCTAATTTTTATAGAGGATAGGATTAACACCTATGTCATAGGCAAAAATACTTTATAGGTATAAATTGCCTCCAGGATCAAACACAAAATCCTGTTTGGCACTGAAATTCCTTTATAACCACCCCTTCTTGTTCTACCTTTCATCCTTAGATCCCTCCCTTCCCATGTTCTTTGATCCAGTGGCACTGGCCTCCTGGTAGTGTCTGGAACAAGACCTCTGGGCTCCAATTATTTTCTCTGGCTGCTCTTCCATTGCTGGAATGCTCTATTTCCTCATCTCCACCTTTAGGCTTCCTTTAACTTCCACCTAAAATACAGTTTTTCCCAACCCATCTTAATTCTGGTACTTTCCCTCTATTGATACTTTCCTATTTCTCTTACATATAACTTGTTTATATATAGCTGTTTGCATATTGTCTACCAATCTGGATTGTGAGTTCCTTGTGGGCAGGGGCTGTTTTTTGCCCTTTTTTGAATTTCCAGTGCTTAGCACAGTGCCTGACTTATAGTAGGGGTTTTAAGAAATGTTTATTTATTGATTTACTAAAAGTATTTTGCATGTGTTATATCATTTAATTGTCCCTATAACCCAATGTGTCAGCTAGGACAAATAGTATATAAATAAGGAAACTGAGACTCTTTTTTTTTTTTGAGATTTTCATTTTTGAAACAACTTTTCCAAGGTTCAACAGTCAGTAAGCAGCAAGAATTCAAGGTTTTCTGGTTTCAAGCTCATTTGTTGTTCCTTCTAAATATCCATACTAAGGTTAAAATAGTTTTGAGCCATACCTCCAGACACCAGCAGGGTTAGCATTAATAGCACCAAAAGCCTGGGATCTTTAAAGCATGTGGGGCCCCAATCTTTTGAAGAGATTGTTATTCAATGTGTGACAGTCAATATTAGAATTCAGATCAAAATCCCATTAATGAGAAAATTTTTTATCACACCCTAGAAATTGCTAGATGTAGACTTCAGAGGCAAAAAAAACCCCAAAACTACAACCTCCCCCCCAAAAGACATACTCATTCCTATGCCTAAGAATGCATTTTAAATAATCTCTTGGTTATAGCAATCCAGGAATTGGTTGCTCCAGTTAATAAATTATTCTAGTTAGTTTAGCTATGTAATGTGTTAGCACGTCATGGAAGTGAACCAAGCTCTCCTAAAGATCATAGGATTTAAAGCTGGAGGGAACCTTAGGGATCAACTAGTTCAAAGGTTCTTAGCCTTTTTTGTGTCATAGATCCCAGTGAAGCCTGTGGTAAGAAAGTGCTTTGCTATAAGCTCTGTGACTTCCATTTCCTAAGGATAGCTGGTGAGTCACTTCAGTGGCTGAAACTTGCAATGCTTAACTGAGACATCAAATTTTAATTCACATAATTAATTGGCTAGTGATGTAAGAACTTCTGGTTCAATGTTATTATCCCTGTTTACTTAAGTGAAGACATCAACTATGGCCCCATTTATGTCTGGTTAGTTCCTGCTCTGTTTGCAAAGTTCTAGTTAAATCCCCTAGTATCTGTAATGAGTTTATTATTTTATCTTATGTAGATTTCTCCTTTGTCTATTGGTTTCCTGATATATAAATCTTCACCTTCCTTTCCCCCCCCCCCCTCTGTATTGTATCCATCCTATCTTGTCCTATATAAGATTTTTGAAAATGCTATTCAGGGCTCATTGCTTTTTGTGTACCATGTGACTATACTCCATGTCTATAATAAAGTGGTCATTAAAATGCCTCTGCAGGTTGAAAAGTATGATTGGCAACAGTACTTATCAATGAATCTGAACTTTTTAAAAAATCAAATATAACAGTTTATCTCAAAATAGTATTTGTAAATCCATAGAATTATAAATGAAATCAATGATATTGAAATAAAGATATATTTTCCCCCATCCAAGTTCACTGACCCTCTGAAATCTATCCATTGATCCTAATTAAAAACTCATGATCTAGTCCCATATTCCTGTTTCACAGATTAGGAAACTGAGGTTCAGTAAAATGAATGATTTGCCCACTGGCACACAAGTAGCAAGAGAGTGGTGGGGGAATTTCTCAGCTGGATTCCTGGAGAGTCCAGAAGAAATCTGAATGATCAGTTTCAGAAGACTGAAAGTCAAATAAAGTGAGTAGCCAAACTGAAAAAAAAAAGGACACTTATTAGCATGCTAAGGAAGACAGTTGATCTAGTATCATCTTCAGCCTTCAGGAAATGATACTTGGTTATAGAATTGTACAGTAGGGTAGAACTTGGGTTACATAGCCAATAAGGGGCATTCTACAGCATTTAACTGTACCAGAGGGGCATTGTTCAGCCATACAAGGAAAGCCGATTGCTTGACATGACTTTGATTCTCATGAGAGGCTCCTCTGTTGTAATCTCTCCTACTTGTTAAACTGAACTGTAGTGCCCTGAGTTCTGACTTAGAATGAAGAACTTGTCCTAGAAGAAACAGGGTGTCATTTTAGTCACTTAATATGTTTTTTAAATGGCATGTTTTCATTCCTGACACAATAACCAGGATTTAAATTCAAGTCCACATTCACAGCTTTTCTCCACTAAAGTCATGCTGAAGGTTGTCAGAGCCTACCAAGGTTTCCAGTATGAGCTCCATAATGGACTTTGTATCTGCCCTCTGAAGATCAACGTGGCTAAGGGCAAAGAGGCTGATCAGCCCAAATTAGGTCATAGAGGGATGGATTTATTTTGTCCATGGCACCACAGGTCCAAGAAGGAGTTCCAATCTGGGTTAAACATTCGAAGAGAGGACTACTAGGATGAAGTCATAAGTCCTCTAGAACCTAAACCATTTCTACCTTGCATGGATTACCAATTTTCAAAGAATAAAAAACAAAAGACAAGAGATACTGGACATAAATTAATCTTTCTTTGATGATTCTAAAGTCTCTAGGAAGAGCGTTACATATGTAAATAAGAGCCATCAGCTTTGGATGTCACACCTGTGAATGCAAAACAATTGTTTCTGCTTACTGATGTTATAGGGGTTTGGGGGGGGGGACAAACAATGCTTCAGATGATTGAAAAAAAATACTTGGTTAACAGTGACAGAATGTCTACAATAAGTACCTGACCAAAGGAAGGGCATTAGGATAAAAGTCTATAGAACTGTTCTTGTCCTTACTCTTCAAATAAAAAATGTGAACTTGAGAAGTCATTGAACTTTTCTAGACTTCAGGTTCTTCATGACTATAATACTTAATGCTTTGGGGTTTACCCCTTGCTGTTCTCCTTTTGAAATTTTAGGAACAAAGGTGCTATTAGTAAAGACAATTGGTGATGAAGGTCAAAAAACTGATAATTCTTTTTTATTGACTGCCTTAAAGTTTTGAAAATACAGTGATCCCTCACCTATCACAGGAGTGACATTCCAGAAACCCCTGTGATAAGTAAAAATCCACAAAGTGGTAGCTTTATATTTATTTTTTTATTTATATATTTTAAGACATTATAAACCCTTCCCACTTTCCTATAAACCTTTTCTATCTACACTCTTATTAACCTACAGTCAATGAGGCAATCAGTGCTCAGGATACAGAACACAGTACTGTGGTTGGTTGCCTTTCATTCCAAGAGCCAATAGTGTGCTGTGTACAATCTTACACTGGCAAACTTGCACAAGCAGTAATGGCGTACTACATTTCCATTGCATACAATATGGTATTCATCTGCAAAATCCTGAAATATAGCAAAAACTCCACAATACAGAATTAGATAGGTATTTTTAAAAATCCACAATACAGAGAAGCCACAAAAAGTGAACCAGGAATGATTATATTTATATATGCATGAATTCATTTGAATTTCCCAATACTATAAGGTGGGCCTTACAAATATTACTAACCCCATGTTCAGATAAGGAAACTGAGATTTAGCAAAGTTAATTGATTTGCTCTGAGTAACACAGCTTTTAAGATCAATGATCTTAGGGGACTCAAGATGGCAGAGTACAGAATGACACCCAAATGAACTCTCCCAACAACTTTAAAATAATTACTCAACTGAAATTTTGTAACAGTATAACTAACAAAAGGCTAACCTAAGACAACTTGAGAGGTACATAGGTAAGCATTGTAACACTGGGGTTGGCACAGGCCCAGAGTGTGACAGGAACACCAGCATTGAACCTTGGAGGTGACCACAACAGCAACACTTCAGGATCTCTCAGACCAGGAGCAATAAGATGGTCACACCTGGTCAGAAGAGATTACAGAGGACCATTTGATGATACTGGATGCAATTCTATTGGCAACTCTATTACCCATAAGTAGTTCTGGGATGCAGTTCCAGGGTGGGGAGGAGACCTTGCTCACAAGGGATCAGGGGCTTTGGTCAGTTCCAGGGCTAAGAGGAGCACTAGTACTTGCAGTTATAGAGAAGAGGGGCACTTCCTGGGTAAAGACCAGAGGGAGGAACTGAAGAGCAAGATAACATCACCTTAGAAGCACCAAAAACTTACAGACTCCCAGAACTAGCTCTGAAAACAAAAGCATGAAAAAGTCTTTGAAGCTCAGCATAGTGCCTTCCTACTCCTAAGAAGAACATAAAGTTCAAAATGAAGAAACAGGCTGGGAAAATGAGAGAAAACAACAACAACAACAACAACAAAAAGAACTTGACCTTAAAAATCTACTATGGTGGCAGAGAAGACAAAGACATAAAAGAAGACATCCATAAAAGAAGATAACAATGAGAAAACTTTTACAAGGAAAGGTTCTAAAAATGTTCATTGGACCTAAAGCCAGCAAGAATTCCTGGAAGAATTAAAGAAAAATATAAAAGTAGCAGAAGAAAATTTGGGAAAATAAATGAGATTGGTTCAAGAAAATTATGAAAAGAGAATTAACAGGTTGGTTAAAAAGGCACAAAAAAATACAGAATAAAATGATATCCTAAAAAATAGAATTGACCTAATGGTGAAAGAGGCACAAAAATTCACTGAATAAAAGAACTTTTTAAAAAAAGCAGAATTAGTCAAATGTAAAAAGAGTTACTAAAGTCACTGAGGAAAACAGTATTAAATAAGATTTGGGCAAGTGGAAGCTAATGACTCCATGAGACATTAAGAAACAATAAAACAAAGTTAAGCAAATGAAAAAATGGAAGAAAATTTAAAATATCTTATTGGAAAAAGAACTGATCTGGAAAAATGATCGAGGAGAGATCATTTAAGAATTATTGGACCATTTGAAAGCCATGATAAAAAAAAAAGCCTAAACATCATATTTTAAGAAATTATAAAGAAAAACTTCCCCTCAATATTGTAGATCCAAAGAATAAATTGAAAGTGAAAGAGTCTATAGATTACCTCCTAAAAGAGATCCCCAAATGAAAACTCCCAGGAAAATTATGGATAAATTTCAGAATTCCCAGGGCAAAGAGAAAATATTGCAAGTATTCAGAAAGAAACCATTCAAATATTATGTAGCCAAGATTAGCACACAAGCAACTTCCATATCCTTTCCTTCCTACCTTTCTACCTTCCATCCTTTTCAAATGAATAGTATAGAAAGGCAAATAAGCTTTTTCATGGTGTCCATAGATAAAAGATTGAACTGATTCCCTCACTGATTCCCCCACCACCCCTACTAATAATAAAAGAGAAGAAAGGAAGGAGAAAGCAAGGAGGAAAGGAAATAAAAGTTTACTATATGCCAGACACTATGCTAATACTTTACAAATACTATCTTGTTTAATCTTTACAACAACCATGAACAGTAGGTTTTATTATCATTTTAGAATTTAGGAAACTGAGGTAGGCAGGATCACATAGTTAAAAATATTTGAGGCTGGATTTAGAGCTTCCCAATGTTTGCTGTTAAAAATATGTCATTTATTAAAATTTGTGTGCAAGCCTTTAAATATATATTGGAACTGATAAGGGAAAATTAACCTAACAAGGAAAATAGATTTTCCTCAGCTCATATGTGGAATGAGGAGAAAAAAAGGAGGGGAGGGAAGGAAAACAGTGATTAGAAAATTATTTCTATAATGTTAGTATTCTCTGAGGTAGTCATAACATTTAGAATGACTGTGAACTTTGAGAAATGCTTAACAAGAAAACAAGTCAATAGCTATGAGAGGTGAAGGTTGATGTATTGGTTCAGGTAACCATTTTGCTTGAACACAACATCTGACCAAACAGCCTACATGGCTACAATAAGAAAAATAATAACATAAATTTTGTCAGATCCTAACAAAAATACTATGAAATAGATAGGGTAAATATTATCCCTATTTAATAGATGAGCAAAGTGTAGCTCAGAGACCATATAGTCTATGAGCTAATGGGGTAACACAAGGTCACACAGCTAGTATCAAAGCTAGAACACACTAACCCTTGCTAATTTCAGTACCAGTGATCTACTATAAGATTAAACTAGTATAAGCATTAAATTTAAAGGTTGGAATTAAATTATATGAAATAACATGGTCGCCAAAATTATTATATCTCAAGTCATAAGTTTACTTACCAAAATAGAGGGGAAACAATAAATTAGAGAAATGCAAAAGAGGTTAGAGAAAATATCTAACTAGTCCTCAGCCAGAAGGGCCAGTAGTGAGAAACCACATGGCCTCCTCCAAGATGGAAGCTAGTTTCTTAGGAAACTAGAAAAGGAGTCAGCCTTTTCACTCACTCAATGAAGTAGTCCAGGAGTCAGAGTCTAAGTTGAAGTCACAATCCATGCCAATGCTTTCAGTGAAATTCCCTCAAAGACTATCTCTACGAGACACTTCCACAAAGATTCAACTTCAGAAGACTGTCCCAGCTGAAGGATGTCATGGCTTTTATGGTGGTTTCCTGGCCCTGTTCCTTTTCACAGGGGCTAATCACAGTTCCCAAATTGTCCAGCACTGCCCAGAGTCAGTGTTTGTGGGACTGACTTCTCACCCTAAAGGTGTTAACTGTCCTCCCAGGATTCACATGTTTCTGAGCTACCACCCAATTTAGCAAGTGCGTTGCAGACCTCCCCCCACTTAAGGTTAAGTAGGGGTGTCTTCCTTTTGGAGGTGTAACCTCCTGTAGTAAGAGTTTGTGAACTTCCCTTATTTTAGGGTTAAGTATGAGTATATTTGCTTTTGTTGATTAATTCAAAAATAGACAAAGGAGAGTTAGCAATCTAGTGAGGTACTAAGTAAGGATACTTAAGTTATTGTTAAACAAAGTTTTAACTCCAACTAGGCAAAGAGAATAAAGGATTCCCATTTCACGAGTGTAAACTCAGAATAGACAGAGAACCAAGAATTTCATTTCGCACCAGGATCAACCAGAATGACATCTCCAATAAGAACAACAGAGCTCTCAAACCATTCTTTAGGAGATATTAAAACTGCTCTATTAAAAAGAACCCTGTCAATAGATGCAGAAAAAGCCTTTGATAAAATACAACACCCATTCCTATTAAAAACACTAGAAAGCATAGGAATAGAAGGGTCATTCCTAAAAATAATAAACAGTATATATCTAAAACCAACAGCTAATATCATCTGCAATGGGGATAAACTAGATGCATTCCCAATAAGATCAGGAGTGAAACAAGGATGCCCATTATCACCTCTACTATTTGACATTGTACTAGAAACACTAGCAGTAGCAATTAGAGAAGAAAAAGAAATTGAAGGTATCAGAATAGGCAAGGAGGAGACCAAGTTATCACTCTTTGCGGATGACATGATGGTCTACTTAAAGAATCCTAGAGATTCAACCAAAAAGCTAATTGAAATAATCAACAACTTTAGCAAAGTTGCAGGATACAAAATAAACCCACATAAATCATCAGCTTTTCTATATATCTCCAACACAGCTCAGCAGCAAGAACTAGAAAGAGAAATCCCATTCAAAATCACCTTAGACAAAATAAAATACCTAGGAATCTATCTCCCAAGACAAACACAGGAACTATATGAACACAACTACAAAACACTCGCCACACAACTAAAACTAGACTTGAACAATTGGAAAAACATTAACTGCTCATGGATAGGACGAGCCAATATAATAAAAATGACCATCCTACCCAAACTTATTTATCTATTTAGTGCCATACCCATTGAACTACCAAAATACTTCTTCACTGATTTAGAAAAAACCATAACAAAGTTCATTTGGAAGAACAAAAGATCAAGGATATCCAGGGAAATAATGAAAAAAAAACACATATGATGGGGGCCTTGCAGTCCCAGACCTCAAACTATATTACAAAGCAGCAGTCATCAAAACAATTTGGTACTGGCTAAGAAACAGAAAGGAAGATCAGTGGAATAGACTGGGGGAAAACGACCTCAGCAAGACAGTATACGATAAACCCAAAGATCCCAGCTTTTGGGACAAAAATCCACTATTCGATAAAAACTGCTGGGAAAATTGGAAGACAGTGTGGGAGAGACTAGGAATAGATCAACACCTCACACCCTACACCAAGATAAATTCAAAATGGGTGAGTGACTTAAACATAAAGAAGGAAACCATAAGTAAATTGGGTAAACACAGAATAGTATACATGTCAGACCTTTGGGAGGGGAAAGGCTTTAAAACCAAGCAAGATATAGAAAGAATCACAAAATGTAAAATAAATAATTTTGACTACATCAAACTAAAAAGCTTTTGTACAAACAAAACCAATATAACTAAAATCAGAAGGGAAACAACAAATTGGGAAAAAATCTTCATAGAAACCTCTGACAAAGGTTTAATTACTCATATTTATAATGAGCTAAATCAATTGTACAAAAAATCAAGCCATTCTCCAATTGATAAATGGGCAAGGGAAATGGATAGGCAGTTCTCAGATAAAGAAATCAAAACTATTAACAAGCACATGAAGAAGTGTTCTACATCTCTTATAATCAGAGAGATGCAAATCAAAACAACTCTGAGGTATCACCTCACACCTAGCAGATTGGCTAACATAACAGCAAATGAAAGTAATGAATGCTGGAGGGGATGTGGCAAAGTAGGGACATTAATTCATTGCTGGTGGAGTTGTGAACTGATCCAACCATTTTGGAGGGCAATTTGGAACTATGCCCAAAGGGCGACAAAAGAATATCTACCCTTTGACCCAGCCATAGCACTGCTGGGTCTGTACCCCAAAGAGATAATGGACACAAAGACTTGTACAAAAATATTCATAGCTGCGCTCTTTGTGGTGGCCCAAAACTGGAAAACGAGGGGATGCCCATCAATTGGGGAATGGCTGAACAAACTGTGGTATATGTTGGTGATGGAGTACTATTGTGCTAAAAGGAATAATAAAGTGGAGAAGTTCCATGGAGACTGGAACAACCTCCAGGAAGTGATGCAGAGCGAGAGGAGCAGAACCAGGAGAACATTGTACACAGAGACTAATACACTGTGGTATAATCGAACGTAATGGACTTCTCCATTAGGGGCGGTGTAATGTCCCTGAACAACTTTCAGGGATCCAGGAGAAAAAAAACACCATTCATAAGCAAAGGATAAACTATGGGAGTGGAAACACCGAGAAAAAGCAACTGCCTGAATACAGAGGTTGAGGGGACATGACAGAGGATAGACTTTAAATGAACACTCTAATGCAAATACTATCAACAAAGCAATGGGTTCAAATCAAGAAAACATCTAATGCCCAGTGGACTTACGCGTCGGCTATGGGGGGTGGGGGGGAGGAAAAGAAAATGATCTATGTCTTTAACGAATAATGCTTGGAAATGATCAAATAAAATATATTTAAAAAAAAATACAAAAAGAACCCTGCCTTATCAAAGAATGCATAAAAACTACTTACCACTGAAGTTGACAAAATACCTTCCTGAAGGCAATTCCTGGGATTCCTGCAGCCCTGATTAGTGATTATTTCTCATGACCCACCATATCTAGCTATCACACATACCTAGCCCACTTTACATTGTAAAAAATGATATAACTTCTAAGGGAGAACTTCTATTCAGCCTAATAATTCATCAATGATGGTCTCCAAGGGCCATGGAGACACAGTGCCTTTTTTTTGCCAGACAACCTATCTACCCCTACATCCTTCAGATCAGAGACCATAGCATGCTATGGAGTACTAATGGAACTTCTGGCCTGTTGCCATGCTGTCCTGATTGTTGCTTTTATTACATGATGTGCTATATCTAGTCTTCCCTATCCACTTTTTATATTCCTTTGGTTTATCTTCTTTCTATCTTTACTACCTCAAATCATCCTTTCCAACTCCCCCCCCAAACCAATCAAATCAATAACACCATTGGTACAAGAAATGGCATGTGAATGGTTTTAATCAGCCTTATCACTTCCCAAACAATAACCTGATCTGAAGCTTCATTTCTGCTCTTTCCTCAGCAGCCTAGGAACCATCATGGTAGATTCAATGTAGGTAATTAATGGGTTCTTCTTTAGCTGAACTAAGGAAAATTTATGGGAATAAATGAATCAATGAAAATGATGTATAAAGTGTTTACTATGTGTCAAACGTTGAGGATGTCATCTTCCCCATATTTGAATTAAAGTTCCCTGAAGGCAGGGACTCAGAGACTGTCTTGCTTTTGTTTTTGTATCCTCAGTGCTTAATACAGTGCTTGGCATATTTTAAGTGCTTAATAAATTTCTTTTCATTCAATCAATCTTCTGAAGTCATTTACTGTTAGTACCAATGCCCCCATAAAATGCCCCCCATAAAAATGAGGAAGTGGATGCTCAGAAATTTGGTGATTTCCACATGTCACAAAGCTAGTAAATGTCTCATGTCTTCTGACTCCTAGACCAGTGCTCTTGCATCTCAATTACATAAGGACTAAAATTCTGCTTAGGGGACAATGCTGAAACCTATTTATTTCAAATGGTCAGAAAATGTTCCTCTTCTGCAGATTTACTGGGCTCTTATATATAATAGGCTCTCATAAAAAATGTTGAATGAATGAGTTTCCTACTAAATAAATAGATAGATAGACACGAACGGATGGACGGACCGACGGACGGACAGACAGACAGACAGATAGATGGATGGATGGATAAGTAGATACTAGACAAATAAGATAGACAGACAGATAGATTAAAATAGTTTCAGATTATAGTCATCCTATAACTCTTCTAAACCTGACTTTATCATTATAATCCCTCACCAAGAAAAAGAAATTCATTCAAGTAGGATATGACTTTAAAAATGTATTTAAAATTAGTCACATACATTTAAATACAGATGGGAAGATTGTATTGATATATACAAAGCTGCTTATAGAAAGATGCATTCTATACATATAAACCAGTAGCGCCATTTTGGAGGCTAGAGCCTGAAAGAATCTATATAAATGTAAATTACTAACCAAAGGGAGCATAGCATCTATGGATGTGAAAATGAGGCTTCTATCTGCTCTCATCCTGCTTCTATTGGCCAGTATGGGCTCATGCAGATTTCTTTCATTTGAGGAGCCTCTGGAGCGTGGATTTAGCAGAGATGCTTTGCATTGGGGCTCTCCAGGTTGCCAGTGCCTGGAAGATTTGTAGTGTCTCTGTCACTGATTCTCAGCAACAGGGGTTTCCCAGCACTGGCAGAGTTGCTGAGGTCTTCACACATCTGACTTGTCATTCCCAGCACTATTTTGGTCCCAGGAATCTCCAGCAGGAATCTTCCCAAGCAAATCACAGAGTGACTTGGTCCAATAATTCAGTTTAATAGCTCATCAACCAGATTTTCCAAGGGCCATGTGGATACAGTGCTTAGGAAGATTCATTAACTCTTTCAAGCCACCAATGTGTCACTAAGGGTGGAGTTGTCATTTACTAAATGAGACCCTTGTGGCCTGAACAAGTTAAAGATAAAACTCTGCTGCTTATTATCTGTGTGGTTTCAGACAAGTTTCTTAACCTCTCTGAACCTCAGTTTCCTCATCTTTAAAATGAATATCAGAATAATAAATGACCTCTAAGTTCTCTTCTAGTTCTACAGCTATGTTCCTAAGCTCCTTGTTTAAATGAGTAAGAACTAGGCTCACAATAACCCCAATGTCACCTCTGTCCCCTACACCCTCATTTTGACTAGGTTAAGAATTCATCAGAAAGGGAGAAGATCTACAGGGTACTTGGAATTCCATGCAAGAAGAGATTGGAGGGAACCAATCAAGCTTAATGGAAATGCTTTCCTCTTCTCAAAACAGGCTGTGCTAATTGGGTACCAATCAGTCCACTTAATGCCAATTGACATTAAGCAATTTGCCATTTGATGGAAACTGGAAAATCTGTGGTTTTCTATACCAGACCGGCTCGATTATCCCAAACAGAATTTCCATTTAAAAATAAAAATAGATTTTGATGGGATCCCTTTGATCTGTTTATTTTTTAGTGTGTGAAAATGTGGTATTAGCATAGGGAATCTGGCAGCCCCACTGAATAGGGGAGTTTTCAGAATGAAGGGAAATCAAGCCATAAAGGGAAAATTCCAAGGAAGGATCTCAGACAATTGGCATGATGACTCCAGACCTGAGGGCAGTGTGGCCCAGTCTAGAATAAGGGGGAGTGTGGCATGGGATCACTTCACATTGGTCCTAAAGCCAGGAACTGGCTTTCAGTCTCAGCCAAGACAACTTCCTGTCTCCAGCTCTCAATCCAGCCTCTTGGCTTTTAGTCTTGTTTCTGTTGGGAAAGGCTTCCCACATCTTTCTCTGCCTAACCAGCTACTTTTACTTTAAAAATTCTACTGAAGCCTCTCATCCTTTGGGAAATCTTCTTCAGCAAGACCTGAATCTCTGTGGTTGCCACTGGGTTCATGTATAAATTTATATATATATTTATATATATATATATATGCATATATAATGTATATATATATAGTGTGTGTATAACAGTAAATCTATATATCCATGCATATATACACATAAGTGTATATGTATTTAAGTAAATACATACAATTATTTTGTATGTTATAAAAGGGCACCTAAGGGGTACAGTGGATAGAATACCAGTCCTGGAATCAGAAGGACCTAAGTTCAAATCTGACCTCCTCAGACACTAGCTGTGTGACCCTGGGCAAGTCATTTAATATTGTTAGCCTTATTTCTTTATCCGTAAAATGAGCTGGAGAAGGAAATGGCAAACCCCTCCAGAATCTTTGCCAAGAAAACCCCTGTGAAGATTGGATTTAGCTATCTCTAGATTGTAACAATGAAGGTACTTAGCTCTTCCTTTATAGTGAAGCTAGAATTGTAAGCTACAATCTATTTTTAGATTTAAACTACAAAAAGGTGTTAAGTAACTACAAAAGGTGAACTTAACAAAAGAGGTGTTAAGTGATCCAAAAGGATATAATCTAAGCAAAGAAGGTGAGAACTAAAGAATGGGCAGTCCTAGAGAAACTCATCTGCTGTGATTGGTAGATGTGAAAATTTAGAGGAGGTGACACAAGAGAAAAAAAAGTCTTTAAAAAGAGGACCAGAAGGCAAAATCATGCATTTGGATTCAGACAATCAATCACCCGGACTTGGAGTGAAGGATCAGTCACTCAGAACTGAAGGGAAGGAGAACATTCGTTCAGAGATTCAGGCACTGACTTGGAGGAGCAGACACCCAGACTTCTTTAAGACTGTCACCACTGGTGAGTGAAAAGCTGACTTAGTGACCCCGCCTTTCTGGAAGTGTGAAGCCTCCAGGAAAGGCCCAACTTCTTGAGACTCTCTTCCCCTGGCTAGGGCTTAGAAATTCTAATTGGTATCAGAAGAAGCCAGAGTTTTCTCTCTCTCTCTTATTCCTTAATATCTTCCTTCTATTGTAAATATTGTAAATAAACTACCATAAATTCCATTTACTTTATTAATTCATTTTGAGATTTAGAAATTAAATCCCTGGTGACCACCTAATTAATAATATATTCAAAGTCCAACCAAAAATAAATTTAACATCCCAAATGGGGTCACAAAGTCATACATGATTGAAAAACGACAGAACAACCACAAACATAGCCATTCATCATTTGGGATAAAATTCTATCTGCACAGGCTCTTATTTTTATCTGCCTTATCAATTAATGAATGAGTATTTATCAAGTGCTTACTATTGAGAGGCAGTATGGGACAGTGGAATGAGTACTTACTCCCGAGTCACAGAACATGCCACTTCTGATCCTTGGTGTTCTTATCTACAAAATAAGGACACTAGATTAGATGGCCTCTGACAGCCCTTCTAGCTCAGAATCTACAATCCTATTTGCCAGGCACTATGCTGGACACTGGGAATTTGTTGTTGTTCTAGTCATTTTGGTCGCGTTTGACTCTCTGTGACCCCATTTGGGGTTTTCTTGGCAAAGATACTGATACTCATTTTATAAATGAGGGAACTGAAGGATGACTGGAGCAAAAGCAGAGCAGTGTGAGATCATATGTGACACCAGGAAAGCCAAATATATCTGCACAATCATCAATGTATCTACTATGTGCAAAGGACTAGGCTGAGGAAAAAGAAGATAAAAGGTATTTTGGCCCTCATGGAGCTTATAATCAGCTCAACTATAATTCTGTTATCAATCTCATGGTATATTCCTTAACTGTCTTTGTTAGGGGCTTCGTCTATCAAAAGGGAGTGGGTTTTGTTGTGTGTGTTTTAAAATAACCTTAAAATAAAAGTTAACACAACCTAAATCTTCTAATTTTATAGTCTTCAAAGAACAGCATTTAAATGTGCCAAAATCCATCATGAAGGAAGGAACCATCAATTAAATAAAGAAAAATTAGCTCTGGAGTGAGAAGTGTCATTATGGACATAATCTAGTCATTTGTGAATCCCTGACAAATTAGCTATTTGAGGACATTAGCAATGACAAGTATTCAGACCTGATGCCATGTTCTTTGATAGGCTGAATCAACATAGAAAAAAGGATGATTCTACATTAATATATAGACTTAATGTAATATTAATCTATTTACCAGGTTCTTTATAGAAGTGGACAAAAATGTATCTGTTTAATTAGAGTCTTCTTATATCATTGGCATAGGAAATTTTCTGCTTTAGAGATTTCTCCATCAATGGTGATGAACAACTCCTTTGTAACGAATAGTCATAGACTCCATGAAGAGTTAAGTCATTTCAGAAGCCCCACTTAAGGAAGTACCATACCAGCCATACATCCTTCTAAACTCTATTAGCTCCTAACTCGCCTAACACATTATCCTCTTAGATCTCCACCTCCTCTCTTTTCAAGTCTCTTTAACATGTTGTTTTCCCCCATTAGAATGAAATATAAGCTCCTCAAGGTGAGGGATGTCTTTCTTTGTGCTTGTATTAGTATTCCCAGCAACCCACACATGTCTGGGACAACATAAGTGCTTAATAAATGCTTTAATCTCTAATTGAAATGCTTTTCCCTTACCCATAGAGTTAGTATATATCAGAGGAAGAACTTGAACCTGGATCTTCCTTACTCCAAGTCCAATCATCTGTTTATGAGACCACAATGCCTCTGCCACACAAACAAAATTCATATAGAGAAACAAATAGGCAAAAATGTATGGAATTTGTTTTTTGGAGGGCCTGGGGCATGAAGCAAATGAAGCTAGACTGGCCTGCCGATATTACAATATATATTTTAAGGCAATTTTGTCAAAACTGGCAGGTATTCAGCAAAAATAAAATGGAAACATTGACCATTAGAAGAGAATAGAAACCCCAGAAATAGAAGCAAATGCATAAAAGAGGTTAATATTTGATAGAGCTATAGGCAATAAAAACTGGGGAAAGAATTTACTATTTAATAAATATAATTGGGGATGCGGGCTAGCAATAGGACAAAAAACTAATTTAGACCCTTACCTAATAGCATATGTACCAATAAATTTTAGCTTAAGCATAAAATTAATTATGAAAAGAACTTTAAAAGTAAAAGAAAAAGAAATTATATTTTTATCTCAGTTGGGGAGGGCAAATACATTTTACCTATTAAGCAAAAAGGAAAAATTTACTGGGGATATGGTAGATTATGTTATTACTTAAAAATAAAATCATTATACATAACCAAGACACCCTAATCAAGATATTTTAAGTGGGAAAAATATTTAAAGAAAACAAAAGCAATAACTGTTTATATTCTAAAAGGTAGAAGAAACAAATATTTCCTATACTCTCAGATTGTGGTCTGTGCTCCTCAGATCAAAGATAGTGCCCTTACCTCTTTAAATCAATAATCAAAACATACGTGTAGCTAATTTATGATAAACAATAGTAAAAAATGTTCTAATAATCATAGCAATGCAAATTAAAATATCTCTGAAGTACCATTTCGTACCCAATTCACATCAAATTGACACAAAAAATGGAAAACAATAAAATTCAACAGGATTAGGTAAAAAAATAGGTACACTCATAGAGTCTGATGAAACTGAAAATTTGTAGACTAAAATCTAGGAATACACAGAAGAGGTAGTGATGGTATGGTAGAAATAGGGCTGGATTTGGGGTAAGAGAACATAGCTTAGAATTAAAACATGATTTCAGAAGCTTCTCAGCCTCAGTTTGCTATTCTTAAAAAATGTGCTATAAAAATAATAATAACCAAATAACCATTTAACCTAATAATCCCTTTTAAGGGCCAATACTCAAGTATCATAAAGGAGGAAAATATATCTATTCAAACATATGTATATGTAATATATGCATTTATATTCATATATACACACATATTTATGCACATACATATGTATCCACATTTCATTTATCATTACAAAGCATTGGAAACCATCCACACATCCAACAGTTGGTAAGTGGCTAAATAAACTATAGTGTTTCTATATAATGGCGTTTTGCAGCGCCATTTTAAAATTTGAAGAATATAAAAACATTTCAAAGGCATATATTATGTAATATGAAGTATAAAAAGAACCAGAAAAATAATTTTTAAACCTTTATTTTCTGTCTTAGAATTAAAACTAAGTATTGGTTCCAAGGCAGAGGAGTGGTAAGGGCCAGGCAATGGGGGTTAAGTGACTTGTTTGAACCCAGGACCACCCATTTCTAGACCTGGCTCTTTATTTACTAAGCCCTAGACTTGCCCTAGAAAAATAATTTTCATGTCAACTATAACTTTCTGTTTTTGTTGAGAGAATAGGGGAAGGTCTAAGCCTACACATGGGTCTATACATTTACACTGGTACAGGGAAATTCCACTAACTCTCTACAAATGCAGTCTAGTAACTTCTTTAAAACATTATAGTCTTACAGAATTTTCTGGAGGCATTGAGACATTAAAAAACTTGCCTAGGGTTATCTAGCTAGTATATGCCAGAGTCAGGACTTGAATCCAGGGCTTTCTGATTTCAAAGCTGCATTTCTACAACTATAAATAGTATGTGATGCAGGAAAGAGTTGGTCAGGTACTTCTTATCAAGTGGTTTCCCCACCAGTGCCACTGATGAAATTGCCAAAGGAGCAGGTAATAGAAAAAATAAGATGTTGTTCAGTCATTTTTCAGTTGTGCCTCACTCTTTGTGACTCCTTTTGGAGTTTTCTTGACAAAAATACTAGAGTGGTATGCTATTTCCTTCTCCAGTTCACTATACAGATGAAGAAATAAGTGTAACAGGTTTAAATGACTTGCTCAGAGTCTCACAGCTAGGCAGTGTCTGAGGTTAGATTTGAACTCAAGAACATAAGTCTTTCTGACTCCAGAACTCAATTCACTGTTCCACCTAGCTGGCCAAAATGAAATAAAATATATTCATGTTTTTAAAATGAAACACAAAAAGTTCTTCTTTGGTAGAATTAGAAAGGTAGCTTCATATTGGTTTGCTGAAGATTCGTTATGCCTAATACCAATTGGAGCAAGAAGCAGATTCATTGAAATGTGTCTCTTGGCAATTTAGAGAAAAACTAGTTTTCCAGGAAGAACCCAGCTCTTAGAAAGGGATTGCTCTTTGCTCTTCTCCTGTTGCCTCTACTAGAGGGCAGCAAGAGGGAAGAGGGGCTTTATCAATTCTCCTAATTCTCCATGTATCAGTTTGGAAGTGGAGCTACTGCCTAGTTAAGAGTTTGAGCCCATTCTGAAGCAGCTCTGAGAAATACGATCCTGGCAGTAGAGAAGAGAGCCAGATACAGATTCAAGAAAAAATTAGTTCTGGAAGTCAGAAATTGAGGAAGAGTGTGCCCATGGAGCTCAGCTAAGCTCAGTAGAGACCCACACCCAAGCAAGCAGGGTAGGAAGAGAAAAATCAATGAAAATCCTCAGTGCTATTGGTATGAATAGCCCTGACCACATCTACCTCAATGCCAGTTTATTCTTTGTATGTGCCTACCCTTTCTACCACTGTTATAATACCAGTTTATTTCTAAATATGGTATATGTATTTGTGGGAGAATTCACTGTAGAATTCTGGAAAAATATTTTCTATCTACTGTTCTTACTATCTTAATAAATGCCCTTTTCTTGAGATAATTGGTTTATTATTAAGGTAAGCACACCAGTAGAGGATTTTTTTATGTTATAGTTTTAGAGTGCATTCACTGAATATCCACTAAACCATATTAGCAATCATCCTTCCAGAGGACTCCAGTGAATGGGAATTGGCAGGGGTACTGCATATATAAAATTAAAAGAAATGCATGGACACTATACACACACACAAATATAGTGTTGAATGAACAAATAAAGAGTAGAAAAGAAAATCGGAAGAATAATTAACAAGCTGTTATTAACATGGTTTATTAGAGAAAGAGATCTCTTTTTTTAACCAGGAAAATGAGTTTCACTGTACACTGACCTAGCCAAACTTTATCTGGAATATTTTGTAAAGTCCTGGGCACTATATTTTATGAAAGGCAGTAAGAAAGTGGAGAGAAGTCCAGAGGAGGGCAAACAGAATGGTGAATGGGACTTTACAATCCTGCCATCTGAGGACTTATGAATGGAAGGAACTGAGGCAGTTTGGCTTAAAGAAGAGGTTTTGGGAGAAGCATTGAAACATGGTGACAGTCTTCAAGTACTTGAAAGTTTGTTATGTGGAAGAAACTTGTTTGACTTGGCTCTGGAAGACAGAAATAGATCAATGGGAAGGAATTATGAAGAAAAACATTTAGACTTTATAAAGCTTCCTAATAATTAGAACTTTCAATTCAACAAGCCTGGATTAAATGGCTAGTAGGTGCTAGGTACTATGCTATGCAATGGAGAAAAAAATAAAGCAGATGCTGTCTTCAAAAAGCTACATTTTCAAAAGACTCCTTGGGAAAGCAGTGGAATTTCCCTCACTTTTAAACAATGGTGACATTTTTTTTTGTTAGTCTACAGACATTTATAAAGCACCTTCTGCACGTTCAGGTGTTGTGGATACAAAGAAGGTTAAAAGATAATCCCTACTCACAATCTAATGGGGGAGATCATATGAAAACAGCTACATACAGAAAAGAGTGTAGCCCTTGTTCATCATATAATAAACAAGAGTTCACTCTTATTTATTATGGTTTGGACCCTGGCCAAATTGCCTAAGCTCTCAGAGTGTCAAGCAGCTCTCAAATACTAAAAATTATGTTAAGTTGCTGATCTCCATCTGTTGAAGTTATCTATTTATTAAGAGTTGTCTACACTGATAAAATAATAGAATTGGGGGGAAATGACATTCAAGGCTCTATATTTCCATTTATTCTCTCCAATATCTTACATAACACTAAAAATTAGAAATCTTTCCAGTCTTTCCAATATACCATAATGACCCTTAATATATACAATCTAAAATATGGCCTAAAGGATAGTGTAAGACTTGGAAGCAGGAAGACCTGAGTTCAGATGTTACCTTGCTAGTTTTGTTTGGTTGGTTTTTTAAACCAAAGGCAAGTCACTTAAATTTTCTGAGCTGCAAAGTGAACATCATAATCCCTGAAGAATCTGACTCATGGGGATGTTGTAAGGCTCAAAAAAGATATTAAATGAAAAGTACTTTGTAAACTTGAAAGTGATAAATAAATGTCAGTTTTTATTATAATCCAGTCCTTTCTGTGCTATCCATCTTTAGACCCAAGGTGACCAGAAGTCCTTTTTTAATAATTATCATCTGAAAGTTTTTGGTGGACAGTAAATTATCCTATTTCTCCAACAGTACAAATTAATGAGAATGCTACTGAAGTAATTCAGGCATAATATAAAGAAGCACCTGAGATAGAATGGAAGCCATGGTAAAGACAGCACTGGATGGATTGAAGAAATAACTCGAAGGAAGAGGCAAGACTTGTTAACATAGGATTTGGGAAAGGAGCAGGTGGAGTCAAAGCCTTGTCCAACTATCTGGCTTTTTCAACTTGTTCCTGTAGGCATATGCATCAACTGGAATAATTTTTTGGCCATTGATAATCTTTCTCTCTTCCTATACTTCTTCTCACTCCTTCTGCTCTCTGTGTATGGAGTTTATGAAGAAGATATCTCTTTTGATTTCATTATATTCACTCTCTCATGATCTCATTTATTCCCATATTTACAACTACCACTTCTCTATGGATTGCTTCCAAATCTTTATCTCTAACTCTGATCTCTCTTATGAACTTCAGTCTAACATTTTCCCTGTCTGCTGGATATATCTGGATGGAAGTTCCATGAACATTTCAACCTCAACATATGCAAAGAGAATAATATTGAGGATGGATATCAGGAAAAGTTTTCTGATAGAGCTATTAAAAATGGAATAGGTTACCTTGAGAGATGTGGATTCCCCTTCCTTTGAGGAAGACCTTGGAGTTCTTCGAGTAAAAATTATTCAGCACTTGTGAGATATACTATTCTGGGCATTCCTTCTGTATGTGAGTTATCCTTCTGAACATGGATTATACATGGGCTTTATAGTTCCTTCCAATACTCAAATTCTATGAGATTAAGTGACTTTCCCAAAGTAACATAGCTAGCAATTGGCAGTCAGAATTCATATCCAGATCCTTTGACTACAAGTCCATTTCTCTTTCTAGGGCACCAAGCTTCCTTTTGCCCTTCAAATATATTCCAAACTACTTGATCATTCACAACTTGACTTAACAATAACAGTTAGCACTTAAATGGCATGTTAGTGTTTAAAAAGCACTTTTCAAAAGTTAACTTATTTGATCCTCACAACAAGAAAGTAGGTTCTATCCATTTTACAGAAAACTGAATCAGAGAGCAACACAGCTACTATATCTCTGAGACTGTATTTGAATTATTATCTTCCTGATTCCAGATACAACACTATTCACTGCACCAACTAGCTTCTATCCAATTTCCTTTCAGTCTTACCTCCCATATACTCTGTTTTGATCAAATTTGACAACTTGATATTCTCCAAACATACTTGGTGCTTTATTGACACTGACTATGTAGTATAGTGGAGAGAGTACTAAGATTTGGAGCCTGAGGACCTGAGCTACCTCAGGCAAATCCCTGAACTTTTCTGGGCCTCAGTTTCCTCCTCTGCAGAATGAAAATTTGACTAGCTAATTTCTAACACCTTCCATTCTCTAAATCCTAAATTCGTGTGGACTTTTGCCTTGGTCATTACTGATGCCTGGAATTCCTTCTCCCTTTATCTCTAACCATCCAAATCTGCCTATTCTTAAAGATCTAGCACAAAATTCATCTCTCCATAAAACCATTTCTGATTGTTCTAGTCAGAATCAACTTCTCTTTTATACCTCTATAGCAATTTACTTATTTTAAACTAATGACAATAACCTCATTAGTCTATCATATAGCTAAGTGTGTACTATTTTATCTCCCCCATTAGACTCTAAGTTCCTTGAGGGCAGGGACTTTATTTTGAGGATTCCTCCTTCCTCTCCACTTCCAAAGCTGTTCTTGACATGTCTTTCATAGGCATTGCAGGGATGGCTTCACCATTTCTACTATCTTGGCAATTTCATAATGTTACAAGGAGGAGGGGGATTTAAACTGAGAATTTGATGAAGATTCTATTTTCAAGATATTTAGTTCATTTTTCATCAACACAGGTACTTTCTCAGATATCCCCAGGCCATACATCAAAGTACACAGAAAAGAATGCATATGGAGGAACTTGAAGAGTTATAATAATATAATAACAAACCACTGATTACAATCTTCTTTCTACCTGACTCTTTGTAGGAATGCAATTGAATTATTCCTGGTTTAATGGAGACTCAGAATTATGTGTGATTTAAGTGACATGCAATAAAGGGGCCTAACATAAATGACTATACCGTCTTTGTTCCATGGAAGGGATCACTATCTTGTATTTCAAGTCTTGGAAGAATCTCCCAGGTGACTATGATAAGAAGCAGGTCCAATTGTGCCTTGGAATTCAGCTATTCATCCATTAATACCTTTCTTATATAATCCTTTAACATGTGGACCTTGGTTCATTTTAGGAATTTCCTTTCACTAAATCTCTCAGGGTCATGTTATTTCACACACACACATACACACACACACACACACACACACACACATATCTAGAGAACTCTGGCAACTTCAGTGTCTGGTGTTTGAAGAGTTATTTTATATTTTGTTTTTACTTCCTTAAAAAGACCCTCAGATCACCCAAAAGCACTTACATGTCATTAAACAGAGAATTCATACCTGAGGTCATAGAGAGTCAATAAAAGCCTTACACTTTTTAGAGAGATTCATATAGTCTTCTTGGTTTGTTGTAGTTATTGTTTGTCCTTCATTTTCTAAGAAGTCCATGCATCACAGGGTAATGACTTGAGAGTGAATTGGTTTTATGCAAGGCAGAGGTGCACTGTCATTAATCTCTCTTCCAGAGTCATCAAAGACCAATGGCAAGTGTGGAAAGGAAACAAGACTGACAGTTTGTGGGAGAAGGGGCCAACTGGGAGTGGCAGTTGGGTCTTGTGACTAGCACTTCCTTCCTACTGGGAGTGGCAGTTGTGTCTGCTGACTAGCACTTCCTTCCTGCCATATAGAACTGGCTTCCAGGTGTTGGAGGAGAGAGGAGCTTGTTCAGCCCAGTCTGGAGTGGCATGCTCTTCTTGGTTCAGCTGGAAGATTCAGGCCCAGTCGCTTCTGAAGGTCAGATCTGTTCTTGTTTGCTTTCTGTCTACTGCTAAGATTCTAAAAAAAGATAAAACTGGACTGATATAGAGTGGACGGGAGTGGGAGAACCCTCTGCCAGCCTCTGGGGCCTGGCCTCAGGTCTGAAGCTGAGAAAAAAACTCCAATCCCAACGGGTTATTAAATTTTATATTATTTGAATTCGCAGTCAGATAAGTGGACTATCATTTCTGGTCATAGAGGGAGCTGAACTTCAGTTTCAGTCATTCAAAGACAAACAGACCTCATTGGACCCCTGCTGTTTCCTCTCAGCAGGGGGCATCTCCCTCCCTTGCCTCACCAAGCTATATATCCTCTCTTCTCTTAACTCCTCATAACTCCCCATACAAACCTCCCATTATCCCCCATTTATTCCAATCCTCCTATTTCCTTTCCCAAATAAATATTATACAAGACAAAAGTCAGGATGAATGTCGAGATGACCTTGGCATCTCCAACATCTGGCCAAGTTCCACAATATCTGCTTCAGCCTCCTTCATTACTTTATAGTACTACCTTGAATGGTTTAGGATTGTTGGAGTTGACCTTCCTCTTCCATGGCCCGCACAGTCTGCAAAACTCACAGTACAAGGTTTAGGGCTAGGTTTGCCTCTCTCTGTTCATTATTGCTCTTTGTTTGCAGTCCCTCCTCTAGCCCTTGATCCTGTGGTTCCCTCAATCTCTCCCTTTCATCATTCTGGTGCTCTGGTGCTGGTTTGGCTTCCCCATCTGCTATAGGTTGCCTCCCTATAGACACCACACAAAGACAAGCCTCACTTTAGGTCCATGTGAGTCTCGGTATCTCTCTGTCTGGTTCCTGACCCATTCTTCGATGGATGCAGTGGCCTTCAGCACAAGGACTCTTTCCCGGTACTCATGGAACTCAGTGTCTGCAACACTTCCTTCTTTTCTACTGCTGCTTCTAGGACCTCGTGGTATTATTCCTCATATGAATCCTTTTACCATAGCCCTCCCAGTGCCCCTTGTACAGAAGTAGCTCCCCTCCTGTACATATGACCCTATCATGATATAACAGACAGAACCCACCTCTGCTTGGCTCATACCTGCCACATCTACTTGCTCAAACATGTATTGAGTTTCAACTAAGTACAGAAGATAAACAATTTAGATGAGACATTGTTCTTCCCATCATGGAGCTTATTCTCAGAGACTATACTATATACTTAATATGACATACTTAATAGGGAGGAGAACCAGTTGCTAGAGGCAAAAACATGGCATATTAAAGACATGGCTTAATGCATGTCTGTCATCTTCCCTTGCTTACCAGCTTGGTAATTCTTAAAATTAAATTAAACAGTCACATGCTCCTATAGGCAGAGCCCTGTATAGACACCAAGACAAGAACTAACCAAGGAGAATCCAAAGGAAGAAAAAACCATAAAGAAGTGTGTAATTGATTAAATTATGTCTCTAAAGAAAACTCAAGTCTATTTTAATTTAATCAATAATTAATAAAATAAAAATAATTAATAAAATTTTTAATAAAATTTAAAAGAGAAAGAGAACTGGGAATCAGATGCCTGGGTCCTAGTCCCCTTCCTGCCATTAACTTAGCCACTGCTTAACTTTGGGCCATTTTCCTTCAGTGTGAGATAAAAGGGTTGGATGATGGTGTTGTGTCCAATTCCCTCCTGCTTCAACATTCTACAAGTCTATGAAACTAAGTACAAAATAAAACAATGAGCTTTGTGTACACAAGTACTGAGAATTTCTGAAGTAGCAAAGAAATGCTCCAAACTGGGTCTAAGTAGAGTCCCTCACAAGGGCCTAGCCATGGGTTAGGGACTACTTTCCCTCATGCTTATTTCCAAAGCCTAATGGAGCATCCCCAGAGAATTGAAAAGAATTGTTCCCAGTCATTTTGTCCCCAGAGCTTCTCCCCAGTGGCCTTGATGCTACTTTACAGCAGCCCTGATGTGATCCAGGACCTGATAGTGCTTCCCTCTGCTGTTTTATGGGAATCCGCTGAGCAATTAAAGAGATTATTGAGGGTTTCTCCTCCCCCATCCACCCCACTGCTTCTCAAATCCTGGGGGGGGGGGGGGATTGGCTGATAGGAATGGAAAACAGAGAAGAGATCCATCTTGTTAAAGAATTATAAATACAAGAGTAAGATTACAGCTGAGGGATGAATTGAGCTCAGAGAAGGGGCCAAGTGTAAAACTTATGAAGAAAAAAGCTCTAAAAACTCCTCAAAACTCAGGAAAAAAAGCTGGACAGGCAAAGGAAAGGAGGAAAAGAAAAAATATGAAGGAGAGAGGGAGGGAAAGAAGGAAGGAAGGAAGGAAGGAAGGAAGGAAGGAAGGAAGGAAGGAAGGAAGGAAGGAAGGAAGGAAGGAAGGAAGGAAGGAAGGAAGGAAGGAAGGAAGGAAGGAAGGAAGGAAGGAAGGATGGAAGGGAGGGAGGGAGGGAGGGAGAGAGAGAGAGAGAGAGAGAGAGAGAGAGAGAGAGAGAGAGAAGAAAAGAAAAAAGAAGAGAAAGAGAAAGAAGAAAAGAAAGTAGGAAGAAAGAGAAAGAGAAAAAAAGAAAGTAAAAAAAAGCTTTTTTTTTCTTTTTGTAACCCATATTCTTCTATAGAAAAGAATGAAAAACTCTCATTTCCTAAAAGAAAGGTTAAGACCAAATTATCACCCTGCAAGGAGTCGTTTGCTGCAGGAGGAATGAAAATAGTTTACTGCTCAGTGGAAAAAGAATACTGCTTCCAAACTTTAGGTCAAAAAAAGTTGGCAAAGAGAACCTGAGCTCCCTGCAAGCTTGTCCATGATGTTTATCCATTGGATGAGGATGCTGTGATGGCCTGGCTTTTCTATTTTTTTCTTTTTCTGTGCCACATAAGGTTTCCATCAGATCCATTTTGTAAACCTGGCACAAGCCAAAAGGCCTGTTGGAAAAGAGATTTTGATTTAGTTTCAGCAACTCCTTTCCAAGTCAGGACCATGCTGGACAGAAGAGAGATCTTCTTGAAGACTTAAATACAAAGAAGAGTATAGTCCAGTGGAAAGATCACTGGCCTAGGTCTTTGGAAAGCCAATATATATACCACTGAGTATGGTCCTGGGTAAGTCACTTAGTCTTCATTGAGCCACAGAGTTTTCATTCCCCCTCCCAAAAAAATAACCCAGCGTTTTTGAGTGTAGGTCAGAGTTCTGCCCATGTTTGAAAGTAAAATTACTCTAGAAATGCCAGTGGCTTTTCATAGCAGTGCCCTGTAGACAAATTTCAATAAATGTTTATGAAATACTTATGGGCTTTAAGCCACCATGGGTTCATCAAGAAGTCATGACAGACTAAACTCCTTTTCTTCCTTAAAAGAATAACCAGATCGGTGAGAGGGCCATATGGCATGGTAGAGAAATGAACAACCTTCAAGCCAGAAAGATTTGGGTCCTCATCCTGCCTTTGACACATGGGACACACATGGCCATGGGAAAATCACTTAATCTTTCTGTGGCATCAGTGGTTCTCTACAGCATTAATTTACAGATAGTAATAGATTTAGGGTTGGAACAGACCTTGGAAGTCATCTATCCCAACCCCTTCATTATTGGATGAGGAAGCTGAGGCCCAGAAAGGATAATCGGCTCTTACCAAAGTCATACAACTAACAAATGGCAGACCTGGAATTTTTACCTAGGTCTCCATTAAAAAAAATCATCATCATTATCATCATTAATTCATAGGATCATTGCTTGAGAGCTGGAAGGGACTAGGATGGCTCTAGGCCAACCTCTTCTTTTTACAATTTAAGAAACTAAGGCCCAAGGTCACTATAAAAGGGAATTCAATTAACTTAGAGCAAGGGATTAAGAATCAATCCCCTTTTACAGTCACAAAGGCCATAGACATCAGAAGCAGGATTTAAACAATGTCACTTAATTCTAAAACCATTGCCTTTTTCTATACTACCATATTGCCTTTTGCTTAAATGGAGAATGAGGAAGCTGAAGACAGTTTATGTGAAAAAGAACTAGTGGATAACAGATGAAAAACTCAATAATAATGAAAGGTATACAAGAATGATCAAAACAGCTAATGGGACCTTAGAAATGGGATCTGGGTTGATTTCATTGGTTTGGGGAACTGTCAGATTAAAAATAATAATAACTACTAATATAAATGATAACTTCTCCACAAGTTACAGTCTGAGAGTTGCCTAGAACACTGAAAGTATAAATGACAATACAACTAATATGTATCCGAGGTAAGATTCAAATCCTTGCCTTACTGCTTCAAGACCAGCTCTGTCTCTACCCATTAAACCACACTGCCTCTCTGGAAATCTTAACAAATAGAAAGGAAAATAGAAGCAAATGTAGCTATAAAACAAAGGACAGTCCTATTGTATTATGCTTTACTTGGGCCATACTTGGTGTATTGTGTTCAGTTCTTGAAATCATGTTTTAGGAATTTGTACTACAATGGGGTGATAGCATGGCATACAGATAAAAATGTAGGATGGTGCAATGGAAATAGTCAGAAGTTGCAGATTCTAATCCAAGTGAAATGGAAGAAGATCCTCTGGTTTTGTAGACCTAGACTGCCCTTATCTTAGCTGTGCCCCTTTGCCCCAAACCACCCCTATAGTATCCCTCAAAAGCAGAGCTTTTTAACCTTGTGTCATGGGCCCCTTTGGAAATATGAAAGCTATGGATCCATTCTCAGAATAATGTTTATAAAGACATAAAATAAAATACATAAGATTATAAAGGCAGTCAGTTATAGTGAAATGTAGTTATTGAAATTTTTTAAAAACAAATTCACAGATCTAATGTTAAAAGCCTGCTCTAAAGGAAGGCAACCTCTATATTTGCATTCTTCTACACCCTTAAGGGCTAGATGCCACGGTGGATAAAGCACCAGGTCCAAAGTCAGAAAGACTCATCTACCTGAGTTCCTCTCTGGCTTCAGACACTGACTAACTATATGACTCTAGGTAAATCACTTAACTCTGTTTGCCTTAGTTTCCTCATCTGTCAAATGAACTGGAGAAGGAAATAGCAAACCACTCCAGTATCTGCCAAGAAAACCCCAAATGGGGTCACAATGAGTTGGATACAACTGAAAATGACCTAACAATACCTAGAAACTTCTAGGATTGAATTTTTCAAAGTATGAATAGGGACTATTTGTAATTTCATTCATATAGGGAACATCTAGGTAAAGAAACTATCGACCAATGGATATAAGCATATTCTCTGCCATTTCTAGTCTAAGAAGTTTCCCACAGAACTGGAAGGTTAAGAGTCACATATGAGTAGGAATCAAAAGCATTGAACCCAGGTCTTTCCAGTTTTAAGGTTAAAACATTTTTTTAAACAGGATTTAGAGGGTTTGAGTTTTCTGCCTCAGTTTCCTCATTTGCACATTAAAGATGATAATTGCACCTATCTCCCAGGTTCTTAAGAAGATAAAATAAGATAATACTTCTGATACATTGCAAACTTTAAAGTGCCATATATATGCTATATTATTATTATTATAGGAGTGAAAAGAAATTAAATATTAAGAAGGCAGAAAATGATACTTTAAGAGGGAGCATGACACAATGCATTCAGAGACATATAGGTGCCATAATGGATAGAACATTGAGCCAGTAGTCAGGAAGATCTGAGTTCAAACCAGCCTCAGACACTAACTAGCTATATGACCCTGGGCAAATCTTTTAACCTCTCTCTTTCTCTGTTTCTATAATTATAAAATGGGAATAATAAGACCTAACTCTCCAGGGTTATTGTGAGGATAAAATGAGATGATATTTGTAAAATACTTAGCACAATGCTTGGTACTTAATAAATGCTTCTTTCCTTCAGAGTCTATGTGCTCCACCAAAAGGAAATGAAAATTCTAGGATACAGGGGACAATTGGATAAGATGGGCCACAGCAAAAAGTCTTGAAATCACAGAAATATCATTTTAATTCTGTTCTAGAAAGAAAAGAACAAGTTCAAGTGATTTTCCCCCTTCCCCCCCCCCAAACAAAATCCATACAGGGATGGTCATATGGTGTAATTTAAATAGTCAGAAGCCATAGATTCTAATCCAGAATCCAGAATCTGTTTATTGACTATGTGACTTTGGGTAGGTAGGTCCCTCTCCTCTCAAAGATTCATTTTCTTTACTAATTAAATGAGGATTTGCCCAATTGATTTTTCAGATCTCTTCCAACCCCCTGACCTAGGAGCCTGTGATTCTTTTATTCCTAGGAGGCCAGGCTACTTCCTGGGCTTCCAGGAGTTCAGGCCATAGCTAGTACATTCTTCCTTCAGAAATATGCAGGCTCCATGTAAATAATCTACTGACTTTGGCAGAATCCTTCCCTGAAAGTAGAAAGCTTATATAAGAACTTGAAAAGTAGAAAAATCACAGATTCCAGGACTGTTTCAGAGGACATCTGATCTAAATAGACTGTAAGCTCCTTGAGAGTCGGGCGGGTTTCATTTTTGTGTTTATATCACCAGCATTTAGCATAGTGCTGGGAAACTATCAAGGATTTAATAAATGATTATTAATGGATCCATCTGGGAGATACTGGGAGATGAGAGTAGATTGAGCAAAAAAGGGAAGCAGCAACCCTAGATCACCCTAAACACTGCATTTTAAGAGCCAGCATCATGGGAATTAATGTAGAGCACTGGATTGAGAGTCATAAGATTAGACTCTAACCCTGGCTTTGACACAATCTAGCCACGAGTAGCTCACTTAGACTCTCTGCTCTTCCATTTCTTCATCTGTAAAATGAAGGGGTCAGCTTGGATGACTCCAAAGGGCCCTTCCATTTAGAACATAAACTTTCCCCATCTGCATTTCAGGTGGTAGGAAGATTTAGATAGATAACTACTCACTGGGTGGCTCTGAGAAGTTACTTCCTTCTCTTTCCTCAGTTTTTCTCTCTAAAAATAGGTGACCTTAACTCATGCAGAGACTTAAGGAGCTCATGTCTCTTCAGTACTACAGCCATAGAGAAAGTCCCATGTTCATAAGGCCAACGATATTACATATTATTAGTCTGTAGAAGATTTCACTTTCGTGCCCCTTGATTATCTGCGCTCTTATGAAACACCTTTCTGTCAATATTTGTTAATAGAGCTTCAATAGCTACTGAGCTAGCCTACTTGGCTCACAGTACAAGGCAAAAGTCTTCCTCCTACCCCTACACACATGCACATGTGTGAACACACACACACAATTTGAGACACAGCTTAGCTAGAGAAAGTGATTCTTTCATGACTGCAACTTAGCAGCTCTGGGGGTTGCCCTTCTCGGTGACCAATTTTTCATCAAATCAAATTGGAAAAACTATTATATAATCATCAGTCATCAGTTCATATCAGTGATTGTTACTGATTTGTATATGCCCAACCTGGTGCATACTGCAAATGACAGTGAGCTGAATCTTGTCTTCAGTGTAAGTCTTGCAGATCCTTTAACATTTACCAACTCATTGGAGCCACACAGAGGCAGATAGAACAGATATCATTATTCCCATTCTGTAGGTGAGAAAACTGAACCTCTATGATCTACATGAAATTGTAGAGCCAGAAGCAAGAATTCTTGGGCCCAGAGAAAAGTCATTTAGAGGGTCAAGAGGGCTCCTTTGAAGGATCCCCTTCTCTTATAAGGGAGAAATCCCTTCTCCTAAGGAAGCCCTGTCCTTGGCAGAGGGACCTAAATTGCCTCTCCTCTATAAAAATTCCTTTTTTGTGGCCAGAAAGCCTGTCCGCCTTCCAGTAGTGCCCATGTTATTAACTCCAGCCTCGACTGACACAATCTCCCTCAGAGGCCTTTCTGATTGAAGAACAGAAGCATAGAGTTTCAGACTCTTGTCAGTGCCTTCCATTGTAGAGGACAGAAAGTGGACAACTTTGCAACTCCTGCTTTTCATGGTTTCATCTCCATGGAACATGATACCTGTTGATGTCCCATTCCTTTCCCCTCTCTGCACACTTTCCTGCCTCCTTTTCTGCCTTGTCTACCCCATGTAGATTGTAAACTCCTTGAGGGAAAGGGACTATCTTTTTATTCATTTTATACTTAGCACAGTGCCTGTAGACACTTAATAAATGTTTATTGGATTGGAAAAACATTTCTTGATTTAAATTGTAAGATCTAGGGCGCTCTAGGCAGTCTGGTCTTTCCAACTCTCCAGCTTGTGAGCTTGTACTTTTGACTGGTGGACATTCAGCCCATTTAGCCCAGATCCAGGCAAACCATGCTGCTGCAACCAGATCATCTTTAGGCTATGCTGCCTTGCTACTGGTTTCTGCCTCTCCAACCCTTTTGCTTTTCACCTCAAGTTCTGAGAACATTATTCTAATCAATACTACCATTCCTGGAAAGGACATGTCACTCAGTTGCTCTGTGACTCCAAATACCTTTCCTTTGATTCCCAAACTCAAACACTCTTCCCAGGCCATCACTTTCTTATATGGATTGTCTTTCCCTATGAGCATGTAAGCTCCTTGACACCAGGGACTGCCTAGCCCAAATACCATCTCTCACTTGATGCCTTATCTGATCTCCTACTTATTAGTGTTCCACTTCATCTTCTGATACTCAAATGACCTGGTATTTACTATTTTAATTTACTTCTCTATGCATGCATTGTTCTGCCCAGTAGAATGTAAGCATCTGTACTAGGGCTTACACAGTGCTTGTTGCATCAAATTGTATTGTTCCCCAAAGAATCAGGGAAATCGGGGTAGACTTTACAATGGCAGTGAGACTTATGATGAATTAATTCCTCAATTCCTCAGTTTACTGCACCCATTGTTCATTCAATTAAAAAATTATTAAGTACCTATTATGTTCTAAGCCCTGTCCTGGATACTAGAGATATAAAAAAAAAAAATGGTCCAAACAAGCAAACAAATAAATAGTTTCTGCTCTCAAGGAGATTACATTCTAGTGGGGATAGGGGAACACACCATCTAAGCTATGAGGTACAGAGGCACATAAGAGATAAATACAAAGGGGAGGGCAGCTGGACGGTTCAGTGAATTGAGAACCAGGTCCAGAGATGGGAGGTCCTATGGTCAAATTTGACCATAGACACTTCCTATCTGTGTGACCCTGGGCAAGTCACTTAACCCCCATTGCCTAGCCCTTACTGTTTTTCTGCCTTGGAACCAATACACAGTATTGATTCTAAGATGAAATGTAAGGGCTTTTTTTTTTTTTTAAACATAAAGACAAAGTAGAAGGAAGGTAAGCTAAAAGAGGAAGGTTGGAGAAGAAGGGGGAGGGAGGAGTCTGGTAAACATTTCTTATAGAAGGCAGGGTTTGAACTGAGCCTTGAAGGAATCTAGGCACTCTAAGTAATGGTGATGAGAATGAAGAGCATTCTAGGGATGGGGAACAACCAGGGATGGAGTCCTCAGGAATATAATGTCTGAGGAGGTGCCAGTACTCTCTATAGGGACATACGCCCCCAGATCACCTACTATATCCCAGGCCATCAGCAGTCATTCTGATTTTTGTCTTGCCCCTGGACTTCAATGACTCCGGAAGAAGAGAATGAGACTGATAACTCTGCCTCAGTTACAACCACTCACATACAATTCATGATGGAGTCAAACATCACCTTCCTATTGTCATTGGTCCTCCTCAAAAACATTTGGATAATAATAAGATAGTCAGTATAGCTAGATGGTAGAAAGCACAGAAAGGGAAGGAAAGTATGATTGGAAATGTAAAGGGGGCTATGTTGTGAAGGACTTTAAATGCCCAAAAGAGGACTCCAGAGATGATTCTGTAGGTAAACAGTGCCACTGGAATTTATTGATTGGGTCAGGAGTTCATATAGTTAGAAATACCCTAGATTACTTTGGCAACTGATTGGAGGGCATTCATCCAGGAAATGTTTATTGAATTATTATGGATGACCTATGAAATATATCATAGAGAATTTAAGAAAATCTAAGATGTTTTTGTCACCCTTCAGGAACTGAAAAGATAACAAAATTGAGAGATTATCCCATCCCATCCCATCCTATCCCATCCATGCCCTGCCAAAAGTATGATCCTGAAGTAAACCCTTTACCCAGGAAAACAGGATCTGCCTGATTGCCAGGAATCCTGAGACCAATCTGCCCAAGACAGTGAAGCAAGATGCCTGGGAAATATTATTCCCATTCATGCTCTGTTGACAAGCCCCTGAAGGGACCCTCACTCCAGAAGAAAGTCTGCAAACCAAAGGCTATCTATATCTGTTTAAAAATTACTACATCAATATAGATCAAATTTTAACTAGTTTATTAATGGAAACCTTAGAAAGATGGAGATGGTGAAATGGAGATAGTACTGGGGAACCTCCATGGGAATGAGAAGCCAAAGATATATAGATGTAGACATGTAATCTGTCTATATCTATATATTTATTTGTATGTATATATAATTTTAGTATATCTGTTCATATAAATATAATTTTGTTACTCATCCAATTATTTAAATACATTCTTTTATTTAACTATTATTTATAAATCCAATTTATCAATTAATATAGCATTAAGTGGTATAATATTTCATATATTAAAAGTACATAGAATATTATATATAGTTATACTTTTAATGAATATATATGCACACCAACAACTAGAATATAAGACATTATAAGATACCTACCATACAAACGAATGTTGTGGGAGTTCAAGGGACAAAACATTATGAACTGCCTTGGGAGATGGGGAAAGCCTTCACAGAGAAGGTAGGATCTAAGCTGGACCTTGAAAAATGGGTGCAATTTAATAGTTGGAGCTTGTGGTGGAGGAAAAGGAAGTCCTTCTAGGCCAGTGAAATGCCTTAAACAAAGACATATAGATGGAACAAGCATTGTTTGGAATGTTTGGGAAATGGTAATACCCTTAGGCTAGAGTGGTCATGGAGGAAGGAGGGGGAATTCCAGAAGGGTAAGGAGGCTGGAGCCAGACTGTAGAGTGTAAGCTAGCATTTTTTTGTACCCAGGAGAAGAGGCATAAAACCTGCCCTGGGCAAGTAGGATAAAATGCACCTTCAATTCATTTGAGGCAGAGAATTTAGGATCCTGTGAGCTTCCAATTTTAAGTAACTATTCTTTCTACTTGAACGCTAAGCTCGGTTGTTTCTATGTTGCTAAAGGACTGAAAAATGGTTTCAGTATCGTCCTTTAAAATATAACATCCTGGGACGCCCTATCTCTCAGGGTAACCATTTCTAGGATGTCTTTGACCTCAGCCAAACTTCTGGCCAGCTGATCCTAGGACTGAAATTACCACTACTAACCCCCCACATTTTCCGCCTACTACAATTCCATTTGTTTGTTGGCCTACTTTTCCCACATCCTGCCCATGTCTTTGAGCTCCCAGTGAAAGACTCTGATCTCCCTAATCAAAATGCCACTGCCTACTTCACTCATGACTCAGCTCTGGTTTCCACCCTGTCTGGTTCCTCTGGACAGCACCTTGACCTGACCTCTGTCATATTCAAGTATACTTCACAACAGCCTCTGCTCTCATCAACCTGCAGCTGCCAATCGGTGCAAGCCATACAATGGATCCTATAACTTCCCCCCACCTGCCAGCCACATTCCCCTCTCTCCTTTGATGGGTCATAGGTTTATTTATAAACCAGTTTTCTTTTCTACAGATGAGGAAATTGAGGCCTAAAGAAGTTAAATAACCTACCAAGATCATGTGGGAAGTAAATGGCAATCAGAATTTGACTCTAGCTCTTCAGACCCTCCATCCAGTCAATGCTCATTCCTCCACAGCTCATTGCTTCTCCCACACCTCTGGACACCAAACCAAGCAGGAAGCACTGAAGGTTTCTGAGAAGGAGAGCAATACAATTAAAGAGATGCTCTAGGAAGATGCATCTGGCCTGAGTGGGGAGGATATATTGGATGGAGGAGAAGCTAGGGTCAGGGAAATCAATTAAGAAATTACTATCCAAGCCAAAGGCAGTGTTTCTCAATCTCCTGGTCAAAAATCCCTGGCTGGAGAGAATGCAGAATTATTACCAGTAGTCTCTAAATCTGAATGTTCATCAAACCTTGTCATGTTTGTATTGCCAGTGCTTAGCACTGTGCCTGGAACATCTGAGATATCTAATAAATACTGATTGAATATAACCAGATTGCCATGCATTGAAAGGAACCAAACAAAAAGGAGAATTAGCCATATCATTCCATGAATCAGAATAATAAATAAATGTTTCTGCTGCACTGAAAAAATACTATACTTCACAATATGTGTTACTATTTTCAAACATGCAGCAACTCTATTAATAAAATACAAATTCATTTTTAAATGCTCCTGGATTTAGAATAGCTTTCTCTGTCATTATGTTTTCTTAATCAATGAAGATTACTATTATCACTTCATTCATTTTGTAGTTGTAGAACTTACTATGTAACCTTAGGCAAGTCACATCACCTCTTTAAGCCTCAGTTTAGTTTCCATGACTGAAAATATAATAAATGTAAACTAGATTATGTCTAAGGCCCTTCCAATTCTAAATCTGTGTTCTTGTAGTCAATGGAGTTGCCCCAAAAATGTTACATTAGAAAGCTGTCCTCCTACTTTAAAAGATTGGAAAGTACTATCTAAATCAGTGGTTCTCAACCTTTCTAATGCTGTGACCCCACAATACAGTTCCTCATGTTGGGTGACTCCAAACCAAAAAATTATTTTGGTGGCTACTTCAAAACTGTAATTTTGCTACAGTTATGATTCGGAATGTAAATACCTGAAATGCATTATGTATCCTCATTGCTACAAATTGAGAGGTTGAGAACCGCTGATCTAAATGGACTGGGTCTAGAATCTCATTGATTTGGAAATTCTCTCCAAGGATCAAGGTCAGATGCCATCCTCCCTGATCATTTTATATAACTATTGTGCATGATAAGTTCAACTGAAGCATCCATCCAATGTGCTTTCCTGATAACTTAATAACCTAAATTAGGGTAATGGCACTGGGAAAGACAAGAGAAGCAAATGATTTGAGAGCTATTCCAAGATTTTAAGCATTGACGATTGGGGGGATAGGAATTTAACAAGCAGAAATTTAAAAATCAAGAAGCAGATTCAATTTAAAATGTATAGAGGAAGAGAGAAATTTCAGATGTCAGATCTTTAAGGATGAAAATGTTGAGAGAGAAAGAAATGGAGGGCTGAGAACAGATTCTTGGGCAAAGCCTTCATTTATGGAGTAAGATCATACTGTTAAAATAAAAAAAAGACTTCAGAGGTCATTTGGTCCAAACTCATCATTTTACAAATAAGAAAATTGAGGGTCAAAAAGAAAAGTGACTTGCTTAAGGTCACAAATGTATTAAGTATAATCAATCCATTTATATGCATTTAGTAAATATTTACTATGTGCCACACACTATGCTAGGTATCAGAGATATAAAGATAAAAAGTAGTATTATATTTGCCCTCAAGTGATTATTTACAAATAGTCATAGATAAGCAGATATGGTAGGAAGACAAAATAAATACAAATTAATTCCAAGCAGGGAAGAGTATTTACAATGGGGAAATCACATATGGTCTCTTATAGTGGTAGCTTTTGAGTTGACTCTTGAAAGAGTGTAGGGATTTCAAGATTTATAGTTGAGAAAGAAGAGCATCCCAGAAGATCAGCTCATGAAAATGCTGTAGGGAGGAGGTGGAATGTCATGTACAAAAGACAAGAAATAGAATTGTTTGGTGAGAACATAATGTATATGAGAACCTAGAAAGGTAAGTTGGAAATAGACTGTGGAAGGTTTTAAATGCCCAATAGAGGAACATATATTTTATCCTAGGAGGAATAGGGAAGGGAGTCAAAATGACAAAATACATCCCAGCACCAGGCTGAACTCCCTCAACATTCCCCTCCAAACAACTTTAAAATAATGTTTCAAATCAAATTTTGAATCAGCAGAGACAACAAAAGGCCAGAAGGAGATACTTTTCCAGACTAAGACAACTTGGGAAGTCATCCCATTGGGGTAGGCACAGACCCAGAGCACAACAGAAGCATCAGCTATGGGGATTGGAGACTGTGACAACAAAAGCAGCTTCAGGAGCTGTCCAGAGACAGAAAAAAGGGTTAGACAACTTAGTTGGTCAGAAAAATATTATCAGAGCCCTTTTCTAGCACTGAATGCAGCTGGTGCTGACTGGTAGTTCTATTGCCCCTAAACAGTTCTGACTCAGAGTTCTAGGATAGAGAGGAATACTTATGAGTAGTCTCTAGGGAACAGGGGAATTAGTCACAGTTTCAGGGCCAAAGGAGCACTAGCACTTGTGGCTACAATCCTACCTCTCCCAGAATAACACCACACTGGAAGCACCAAAAATGTGCAGACCCCCTGAATTAGCTCAGAAAAACAATAGCATGAAAAAGCCTAAAGACTGGCACAGTTGCCTTCCCACTGCTAAGTGAGAAGAGCCCAACTTTAACATAAAATTAAAATTGGAAAAAAATAGCCTGGGAAAATGAGCTAACATAATTACAACTAAGAACTTGACCATAAGAAGTTAAAATGGGGGCAGGGTAGGCCATGAAATAAACTTAGAAGAAAATAACTATGTGAAAACATTGTAGTAAAGCCTCAAAGAAAATGTTAATTGCACCCAGGGACAGCAAGAATTCCTGGAAGAGTTAAAGAAAGAGATAGGAGTTGTAGAAGAAAATTTGGAGAAATAGATGAAAGTGAAACAATAAAATTATGGAAAGAAAATTAATAGCTTGGTAAAAGAGGCAGAAGAATATTGAAGAAAATAACACCTTCAAAAACCAGAATTGACCTACTGATAAAAAGAGACCCTAAAGATTCACTGGCAAAAAGAACTCCTTTAAAAGCAGACTTGGCCAAATGGAAAAAAAAAAGAAATACAAAAACTTGTTGAAAAAAATCCTTAAAATTAGAACTAGAATTTGGCAAATGAAAACTAATGACTTTATGGTACTTCAAGGAACAATAAAACAGTCAAAAGAATAGGGAAAATAGACAAAATGTGAAATAAGTCATTGGGAAAACAACTGACCTGGAAAACATATAGAAGAAAGACCATTTAAGAATTATTTAACTACTTGGAAAGCTATGATTTTTTAAAAAACATCATAGGCATTATATTTCAAGGAATTATAAGCAAAATTCCTCAATATCTTAGATTCAGAAGGTAAAATATAATTTGAAAGAATCTACCAATTGTCTCCTAGAAGAGATTCCAAAATCAAAACTCTCAGGAATATTAGAGCCAAATTCCAGGGCTCCCAGATTAAGGAGAAAATATTGTAAGCAGTGAGAAAGAAGCCATTAAAATATTAGGGAGGTACAGTCAGCATCACATAAGACTTAGCAACTTCCATATTAAAAGAACAGAGGGCTTGGAATATGATACTCTGGAAGGCAAAGGAACTATAATTACAACCAAGAATAACCTACCCAGCAAAACTAAATATAATCCTTGGGGGTTGGGGTAATGGATATTTAATTAAATAAATGACTTCTAAGCATTCCTAATGAAAAGACCAGAGCAGAATAAAAAAAAATTGACTTTCAAATACAAGACTCAAGAGAACCATAAAAAATTAAATATGAAAAAGTAATCACAATGTATTCAATAAGTTTAAACTGTTTACATTCCTATAGGGGAAGATGATATATGTAACTTTTAAAACTTTTATCATTTATTAAGGCAATTAGAAGGAGTATACATAGATAGAGGGCACAGGTGTTAGTCAATTATATTGAAATGATCTCAGAAGATGAAAGGGTGAGAAAGAGAGATGCACTCAGAGAAGGAGAAAAGGAGAGAATGGGACAAATATTCTCACAAAAAGGAGGCATACAAGGAAGAATGTTTATAGTGGAAGGGAAAATAGGGGTGGGTGGCAGACAATGCTTGACCTCATTCTCCTGACCACCACTTCCTCCAATTCACCTTCTTGTTTATCTGTCACTATCACCTGAAAATGGATGTTATTCTTGCTTTGAGCTAATTCTTATGAGAGTTAGGGCTTGAACCTCATTCTCAACAGAATTGTTTCAATAATATATATATATATATATATATATATGTGTGTGTGTGTGTGTGTGTGTGTGTGTGTGTGTGTGTGTACACATATATATGCATATATATTATACACAAACATGCACACACACATATGCACACACTCTTAGCTAGGTATAAAAATCTATATTGCCCAATAGAGAGATGGGAGGTGAAGAGGATAAGAGATATACATGTGAATGATAAGGTGAGGATAGATTAGGGGAGGCAGTGGTCAGAGGCAAGACAGATCTTTGAGGAGTGACAGGATAAAAGGAGAGAGAACAACAGAGTAAAATGGGATGGAGGGAAATTCATAATTGCAATCATAACTGTAAATATAAATAGGATAAGCAAACCCATAGAATGAAAGCAGATAGAATGAATTGGAAATCAAAATCCAATGATATGTTGTGTACAAGAGATATATTTGGGATAAAAAGACACCCACAGAGTTGAAATGAAGAACTGGAACAGAATCTTTTTATGAATCAGGTAAAGTGAAGCTGGCAGAGGTGGCAATCAACAAAGCAAAAGCAAAGATAGACCTAATTCTAAGAGATAATAAGGGAAACTACATTTTACTAAGAAGTGTCATAGACAATGAAGAAATATCAAAACATTTATAGCAAGTTTCTCTAATGAAGGCCTCATTTCAAAATATTGGGTAAGTCCAATTTATATAAATAAGAGTCAATCTTCAAGTGATAGTCAAAGTATATGAGCATGCAGTTTTCAGAAGAAGAAATCAAAGCTATCTATAGTCATATAGAAAAATGCTCTAACGCACTATTGATTAGAGAAAGATAAATTAAAACAACTCTAAATTATTCACAAATATAAGAAATGACAAATGCTGGAGAGGATGAGGGGAAAATATGTATGCTAATGAACTATTAGAACCATAGTGATCTGGTCCAATCATTCCATAGAACAATCTATAACCAAACAGCATTTGAACCAGCAATATCACTACTAATTCTATACTCCAAAGAAGTCAAAGGAAAAGGAAAAGGAATTATATATACAAAAATATTTATATATATTTTTGTGCTGACAAAGAACTGGAAACTGAAAAGATGCCCATCAATTGGGGAATGTCTGAACAAGTTGTGGTATATGATTGTGGTGATGCACTTTTGTGATATAAGCAATGATGAAGGGGATGGTGTCAGGAAACAAGGGAGGATCTTTACGAACTGATGCAAAGTGAAGTAAATGGACAGTGATGGAAAAAATACTATCCATCTCCAGAGAGAGGACTGATAAACTCTCAAGTGCAAATTCAAGTATAATTTTCTTCCTTTCTTTCTTTTCTTTTTTGATATGGCTAATGTGGAAATACATTTTGCATGAATTCACATGTATAATTGATATCATATTGTTTACCTTTTCAGTGGGTGAGGGAGAGATGGGAGGAAGTGGGAGAATCTGGAACTCAAAATTTTAAAATAAAAGAATGAATTTTTTAAATAAAACAATAGGGATCCTCTAGAGCTTTTTGAAAAGCCGTGATCAGGGGTGGAGGGGTGACAAAGTCAGACTGGTGTTTTAGGATTATTTTATTAACAGTTAGTATAAAGGAGAAATTGGAGAGGAGAGGGATTTGATACAAAAAGACCAATTAGTAATAAATAATCAAGGTGATATGTAATGAGAGACTGGACTACAAGCAATTGTGGTTTGAAGGATATAGATATATGAAATAGTGTAGAATCAACAAGATCTGAAAATTAGTTGAATAAAGGTAGTCAAAGATGTGGAAGAAAGAGTTCAAGAAGCCTCCTAGGATAAGAACCAAGGTAATTAGAAGTATTGATACCCTCTACAGAAATAGGACAGTTAGGAGGCTAATGCGACAGGGCAAAAAGAAGGATAATGAACTTAATTTTGGACAAGTTGAGTTTGTGATACCTTTGGAACATTCAAATCAAGATGCCCAACAGACACCTTTAAATGCAAGATGGTAACTCAGGAAAGAGATGAGAGTTGGACATATAAAGATTTGAAAGACATTTGCCTAGAGTTGAATGTTGATTTGATGAGAGCTAATGAAACTATAGAAACAATGTAAGAAAGAGAAGAAGCAGAGGGCCAAGGGGGAAAGTCCCTAGATATAACTAGGGAGAAAAAGGGGGCAAAGGAAGGAGCATTTATATGGCATCTATTATGTGCCGAGTATGGTGCTAATGGCTTTTACAAATATCTCATTCGATCCTCACAATCCTGGTGATTTGTGTTTTATAATGGAGGAAACTGAGGGAAACAGAGGCAAACAAATGAGGGACTTGCTGCAGGGGCAGGACATGGATTATTAACCTTTAAAGGAGATAAAGAAGATTTGGTAAGATAGGCAGGAAGAAATCACAATAGAGCAGTCACAACAATCGAGGAGGAATCCAGTTCCCATAAGGAGGGGATGATCAAGTGTCAAGAAGAGAATGACAAGTGAAACAGAGATGGAACTGATGCTGAAGCAAGAGGAAAATCTGAATTGAGTTGAATCTTGAAAACCAAATAGAGAACAAGGCTCGACACAGTGGTCAATAGTATTAAAAATGGCAGTTAGATAAAAGATAATGAAGACTAAGCAAAGATCTATGAATTTGGCAAAAAGGAGGTCATTAGAAACTTCTGAAGTTTCCTTGGGGCTAAGGAGGCAGAACTGAAATTACTTTAAAAAATAATGAGGGGTAGCCAAATGGCTCAGTAGATAGTCAGGTCTGGAGATGAGAGGTCCTCGGAAGTGGTCTTAGAAACTTCTTATCTGTGTGACCCTGGGCAAGTCACTTAATCCCAATTGCCTAGCCCTTATCACTCTTCTGCCTTGAAATCAATGGTTAATATTAATTCTAAGATGGACTATAAGAGAGAGAAGACAGAGACAGAGAGAAAGGAAGGAAGGAAGGAAGGAAGGAAAGAAGGAAGGAAGGAAGGAAGGAAGGAAGGAAGGAAGGAAGGAAGGAAGGAAGGAAGGAAGGAAGGAAGGAAGGAAGGAAGGAAGGAAGGAAGGAAGGAAGGAAGGAAAAAGAGAGAGAGAAAGAAAGAGTGAGAGAGAGTGGAAGGAAGGAAGGAAGGAAGGAAGGAAGGAAGGAAGGAAGGAAGGAAGGAAGGAAAAAGAGAGAGAGAAAGAAAGAGTGAGAGAGAGTGGAAGGAAGGAAGGAAGGAAGGAAGGAAGGAAGGAAGAAAGGAAGGAAGGAAGGAAGGAAGGAAGGAAAAAGAGAGAGAAAGAAAGAGTGAGAGAGAGTGAAAGGAAGGAAGGAAGGAAGGAAGAAAGAAAGAAAGAAAGAAAGAAAGAAAGAAAGAAAGAAAGAAAGAAAGAAAGAAAGAAAGAAAGAAAGAAAGAAAGAAAGAAAGAAAGAAAGAAAGAAAGAAAGAAAGAAAGAAAGAAAGAAAGAGAAACTGTGCATGTTAATCACTCTTTTAAGATGCCTGATAGTAAAATGAAATGAGTCATGTTAGTTCATGGTTAGAGAGGTTCAAATGAAAGTTCTCTTTTTCAAGATAAAGGAAACCTAGGCATATGTACAGCCAGCCAGGAAGGAGTCTGTAGAAAGGGAGAAACTGAAGATGGTAGAATTAGAGAGATGACTAAGAAAGCTATGTTCCAGAGGAGGCCAGAGAATGAGATTGAGGGCACAAATGGAAAGAATAACCTTAGAAATGAGAAAGCTACCTCTTCCTCTGAGACAAAAGGAAAAGAGAAGATGGTGTTATCACAAACAGGAAGGTAGAGCAATTGATCTGCTGGGCAGGAAGTCTATAACCAACTGCCAACCATCCTAACAAAGGTGTCAGCCTCAAGTCCCCTCCCATTCCCCCTCCCATAGGCAGTCAATAAAAACAGGGAGAACACGTTTGTAGTCCAGGGTTAAATCGATTCATATTCCCCGATTCAGGACTATCAAGAGAAAGCCCCAGGGGACAGAGCAGTGCTTCTCTGGGGAATATGCTTACCTGTATGATTCTCCCTGTGAATTTATGTCCCCCTATGGTATGTGCCCCTGGAGATAGTCTCTAGTACTTCAGACGAGGTAGTGTTTTAGGCAAAGCATCCTACAAGGGCTGGGCAATAAAGGTGCTATTTCAAGAAACACCTGTCAATGCAACATCCCTACCAACACCTTTTGAGACTCCCTGAGACCCAGACTGATAGCTGGGTTGACAAAGGTTAAGTTATAAAGGGCATAAGATAGAAAAGAGTGTTTTTAAGGGAACACCACTGGTTTTGAATTTTAATTCTAATAATTATTGGAAACATGACTTCAGATGAGTTTCTTTTATTTCTCTGGACCACGATTTCCTTTTTTCTCTTCCTTTTTTCAATTTTTTGCTTTCTGTCTTAATATCAATTAGAAGATAAAAGAGTGGCTAGGCAATTAGGGTTATGTGACTTACCTGGGGTCACACAGCTAAGGAATTGTCTGAGGCCAGATTTGAGCCCAGATCCTTCTGATTCTAGGCCTGGCTCTTTCCCCATTGCTGCCTCTGGGCCTCAATTTTCTCATCTGCAAAATGAAAGGTTTAGACAAGATGATCTCTAAGGTCCCTTTCAGTTCTGACATTCTCTGAGGCTGAGGGACTTTGTACCTAGTGTTCTTGATTTTCTCAGGGACATCTAAGTGGCACAAGAGCTTGGATATCCCAGAGCTCATTAAGATACCACTGTGAGAAGGATGACCTACATTCCTGGGACCTGCCAAACCTTCTATCCTCCCTCAGACCCAGTCACAAGTTTGTCCATCTGTACCATGTTCTCCCTGGGTGGGTGGTTTCTGTGGGAATCCTAAGTGCCCCGAATCTCTAACATTTGTGGCTTTGAAGTTTTACTCTAATTCAACATTTGGCAAAGCTAATGCAATATGTGGTACTTGGCATTTTAATTATTTCATCATTTTTAGGGCAATTCATTATACGAAATGGAAACAAATAAACCCTGTTTCTGACATTTCTAAGTCTGAACCCTGAACCCTGAGCAATTCTTCCATTTTGAAAATAATGATTTAAGGAGAGCCAGGGTGCATTTCCTCTGAAGAACTGGGCACAGCGCTTAATGGGTTGCAATGCGATCTCTGACGCTGTGATGTGAATAGGGGAAGATCCCTGAAGAATATTAACTAGCCCCTTGCGATGTAGCCCATTAAGGGAAATCTTGTCCTCACAGGCCTCAATCAAATTTTCACAGCAATTAGTCTTGCATGGGGTTTGATACATTTCTTAATTATGATACAGCTTTGCACTTGTGCTGGCCCTTTCAGAGAGGGTTAAGGAACCTTAATTATCTCCCTCTGGGAGAACAGGGGGGTTTGCCCCCATTTTGCTGATGGATAAAGCAAGGGCAATGATGATCTATCTCCCCCACTTTCTCTGCCCCTTCTCTCATCATGCTTACCTGACTTTCTAGAGTTCAAGTAGGAAGATGAATCTGATATTTCCTGAGCTGACTGGCTACAAATCTGAACCCAGTGGATGATTGCCAGCTCTCTACTTCCCCTTGATCCTAAGCATGAGGCAGGAAGGGGAGTCCCTAGAGAGGCAATAGACTGGAGTGGAAAGGGAGATGGATTTGGAATTGGGAGAAATAATGGGTTTGAATCTTACCACTGGCTCTTATTAGCTTTGGGCCTTAATTTTCTCATCTGAAAAATGAATATGACAATATCTAGGCCCTCATCCTCTGGGTAGTTGTGAAGAAAGCAAGTGGATTTGGAATAAGGAAAATTTAGATTTAAATCCCACTATAGACACACTAGATGTCTGGGCCTGCACTTCTCTGTGCCTCAGTTTCCACCTCTATGAAATAAAGGAGTTGGACTCTTCCACCTCTAAAAATTTGACTCTCTGACCTTAACATCTACAGCAATGTGAGCCACTCTTTTATTGAGCTAATGAGGTCAGAAAAGGACCTGGTTATTCCAGTTTACTCCCTCAGAAAAAACAAAATGGTGCCTCCTCTGGATAACTGAACTATCTACCTTCTTCCCTTCCCCATTTCAGTAGACTATTCCCTAGATTCAAGGTTTCATAAAATCTTCAGGTAAAACTCAGGAAAGAGCAATGAATCAGGTGAAACTATTCTATTATCACTGTCTGTTCAATCCAGTCCTCCCCCTGCCCCCTCTTTGCTGGATGGAGGTATTCTCCTTGCTAATGAACAGAGACAGAGGAGATAACTAATCCTAATGCAATTACTATTCGCCATTACATTGTTGTGTTTCAGGCTCTCTCTGTGAGCCCGCCAGCCCTACATTGGTGTTTCCAGATGTGCCTGGTCTCCTATCTGAAACATTTTGACAGCTGTATATAGTCCCTGCCCCCCTCCCTCTGTCTACTCCCGGGAAGAATGATCTTTTAAGAGTGTGTCCCCGTGAAGCTTGTCAGAGGTGAAATGAAATCTTAGCAGCTTCAGGGAAGATGGATTCTGCAGTGTTCATTCATATGCTATTTCCAGATCCATACTGAGAAGAGACTTTGACTTCTCTGTCTCTCTGTCTGTCTCTGTCTGTCTCTGTCTCTGTCTGTCTCTGTCTCTGTCTCTCTCTCTGTCGATCTGTCTCTCTCTCTCTCTTTCTCTGTCTCTCTGTTTCTCTCTCTGTTTCTCTGTCTCTCTGTTTCTCTCTCTCTTTCTCTGTCTCTCTCTGTCTCTCTTTCTCTCTCTCTCCCTCCCTCTCTCTCTCTCTGTCTCTCTGTCTCTGTCTCTGTCTCTGTCTCTGTCTCTGTCTCTCTCTCTCTCTCTCTCTCTCTCTCTCTATCTCTATCTCTATCTCTATCTCTATCTCTCTCTGTCTCTCTCCACCCTTTCTCTCTCTCTCAATCTCTTCCCCCCTCCTCTCTCTTTTTCTCCATCCCCCCCAACCCTGCCTGCCCCTCCCTAGAGGGCCTTACAGTGTTTAAACTGCAGTGAAAAATTATAGCACGCCGGCCTACCCTTCTCCTGGCTGAGCTCTGACTCTCCCGTGATAGGGGGATGGTTTGCAACACACATGTTCCTTTGTTCGTCTGGACCCCGTGTTATGTTTGCATAGCAGCATGTGGTACCACTAGAGGAAATCGAACCAATACTGAAAGTTCAAGGAACAGCCAATCTCCACTGGGGGGTTATGGGGGAGGGGTGGAGGAACTGCCGGGCTGGGCAGTGATGAATGGGGATGCTGAGAGACTGCAGGAGTAGCCCAGAGGAAGAGAACTGGGGGGTTAAAGCTGTGTCTCACAAAAGGGGCTGTATTGAACAAGACTTTCAGACCTAAATCTAAGCAAGTCCTTGATGCTAAATCATCAGGGTTTCGATTATAAACTCTCTGAGGGCAGGGATGCTGTCTAGAAGCTGAATAATGTGCATATCTAGGAACTTAAGATCATATCACAGAGATCATATCACAGAGAGATGGTTCCCAAATCTACATCCAACCTCAGAGACAGACAGAGTCAGACCATAACTCCAAAGTTATGGTCATTCATCTCCAGCTGCCTCTTTGACACAATGAAGTGGAGGTATCCTAGATACCTCAAACTCAATCTCTTCAAAACAGTAATCATTTTTTTCCCTCCCACTACTGCTGTCAAGGGTATCAGCGTCCTCCCAGTCACCCAAGCCTACAACCAAAGTCACCCCACATATCCAATCCAGGGCCAAATTCTGGCATTTCTACCTTCACATCTCTCCCATCTGAACCCACAGCTCTAATTCAAGCCCTCATTGCCTGGACTATGGCAATCTCCTGGTTTCAAGTCTCTCCCCCCCGTCCCCAAACCCATCCTTGCTCAGTTGTCAAGGTGATTTTTCTAGAGGGTTGGTTTGACCATATCACCCCTTCCCCCCAATCCCTACCCTGCTCGATGAGTTCCAATGGTTCTCTTTTACCTCTTGTATTAAATACTAAAAGTCTGTTCAGCCTTTAGAGGTTTTCATAAACTGGCCCCTTCCTATCCTGCCAGCCTTCTAACATTGTCCTCCCCTCCACATACTTTATGATCCAGCTACAGCAGCTTCTTGAAATTCTAGAGCATAACATTCTATCAACTATCATTGTGTCTTTGCACTCAATGATCCCCATGTCTGTGGCCCCAGAACGTTCTGCCCTCTCAATTCAGCCTCTTAGTTTTTCTGGACTCTTTCACCCCAAATCTAACCCTTTCAGGGCCCTACCTGCCAGCTACTAATGCCTTCAGATTACCTCCTGCTGCTGTCTATCTTTCACATGCACAATTTTATATATAATATCCCCCATGTTAGAATGGATAACCTTCCAGGGCAGGAACTGATTTTTGCTTCTTTTCATATCCCAACACTTAGTTCAGCACCCCTTATTTAGTAAGCACTTAATAAAGTCTCATCAACAGATGAGGACATTGAGGTCCAAAGAGAAGAGATGAGCTGCCTAAGGTAATCAACAGTAGGGTCTATATTCAAACCCAGGTCTTTCAACTCCATATCCAGTGCCCAGTAGCATGCCTCTAACAAAAGGATTATTATCTCAGGATAATCTCAGAAAGCTATGGGGAATTTGCTTTATGGCCAGAATCCTCTGCTTGGGAACAGAGCAAGAGAAGATCCCAGAGCCTCTAGGAACTCAACCTAGTAGCCCGGTACCCTGGAATTTTGCCCAGTAGGCTTTGTGTAGTTTGTCCTGCTTTGGAGGTTATGGTCAAGACCAGTCCTCAGAAAGACTGTGAAATAGGAAATTTCATTTTCTAGATCTTTATTTGTTTATTTGTTACAGAAAATAATAAAAAAAAACTGAGACAAGCAGGGTTAAGTGACTTGTCCCAGGTCACACAGCTAGTTAATGTCTGAGGCTGGATTAGATTTCCTAACTTTAGGTCCAACCCTCTATCCACTTTACTAGCTAGGAGTTGCCCAGATGCAGTACCATATACATTAGTACATAGTGTACCTCCTAGACCTGCCCTCTCCTAGAACATGCTCTCACATACTCTGAATTGCTTTCTCACCTCTGACCCCCTTTTAAAAGATTTGGTTCTATGCCCCATCCCCACTGCCTTTCAACCCTTTAGGCTCATTGTGGCTATAGCAGAAAAACACTGGATTGAGAGCTGAGGGACTCCAAAAGATAGGATTCTGCCACTCATCCACTGTGTGATAGGGATAGGTTCTAGACCTTTGATTTCATTGATATTGAAATTTCCCAAATAAGACCAATTCCTCTGTCAATGCAGGTTGGCACTCTGCTGCTTTTAGTCTCAGAGGACTGTTTGCTACACTGAGTAGTTAGGTGACTTCCCCAGCATTATACAGCCAATGTGTGTCAGAAGCAAGACTTAAGCTCTAGTCTTTCAGACTTCAAAGCTACTTCTCTATTTACTGTGCTATGCTATGTCTCTTGCCATTCACATCATCTCTGTGAGCTCAGGTAAAGAACTTAACTACTCAGACTCCAAGTTCTCCCCTGATAAATGAAGATAATGCTGCTGCTGCTGCTGCTGCTGCTGCTGCTGCTGCTGCTGCTGCTGCTGCTGCTGCTGCTGCTGCTGCTGCTGCTGCTGCTGCTGCTGCTGCTGCTGCTGATTTCAAAGTTGTGAGGAAGGAGCTTCATAAACAATAAAGCCTTAAGTAAATAGAAACGATCATTCATTCATTCATTCATTCATTCACCAAATGTTATTGTTTGGATCCTTTTTTCTACCTTCTAAGGGCTCAGCTGATCAACTAGTTCTGTGTTCAAGGTGCTAATAGCTTCTTCATGTAACACAGTGTTAGACACACTCCATAACCGCTTGCTTGTGACTTTGGGGAAATAACATCTATTTCCAGGAGTCTCAATTTCTACATTTATAAACCGAGTGTTAACTATTAATTTAGACCTCCAAGGACTCTTCTAGTTGTCACATTTTCTGGGCCTATGAAGGGAATTCAATTAATTACCCCTTCAGAAGATTAGTTTCATCTTGACTGGAGATTCTTGAGGACTCAACAAACAAAGGACTCTCCTGGTGGAATTCCAGATTTCATTGCTGTATGTAGAGAAATATTCGGGGGGGGGGGGGAGGTAAAGAGCAATGTTCCTCAGCTCATACCTCACCGATGACCACCTAGTCCATAAAGATGAGGAGAATAATAGCCAAGGGACACAATATATGAATTGAACTTCAATTTGAGCTGTTATTCTCTAAACATTTCATTTGGCAATTAATTATGAAGCATCTACTGTGTACAAAGTAGCATACTCAGTCCTGAGAAAATTAAAGTAAAGGTTTCTTCTATCATGGAGTATATATTTCATAGGGGACAAGATACATAGCTAAATTATTTCAAAATAATATATTCTTTGGGCTCAGCTGGGTGGCTCAGTGGATTGAGAGTCAGGCCTAGAAATGGGAGGTCCTGGGTTCAAATCAGGCCTCAGATACTTCCCAGTTGTGTGACCCTAGGCTTAACCCCCATTGCCTAGCCTTCACTGCTCTTCTGCCTTGTAGTCAATACATAGTATTGATTTTAAGATGGAAGGTAAGGGTTTAAACACATGTTTAAATATTTTAAAATCATGTATTATTTCAGAGCAGTACAAAGTATTGTGTGATGTCTAAGGGAGAAACATAATTTATGGGGCAGAATATAAGAAGGATTTTTGAAGAAAGTAGTACATACCTACATATATTTTCATGTAGGATCTACATATTATATACATTGCATATGTAATAATATATGCATAATATGCATAGTTCTTTGTAGGTTGTCTACACACATTAGGATATGGCTCTGAGGGCAAAGACTGGTTTTTTTGCCTTTCTGTTACAAGGACTTAACCACAGTGCTTGGTACAAGAAAGTACAATTGCTATAATGGTTAGGAATACTAGTATAATTCTGTTTATAATTATTTAAATAATCAACATTTATCAACTTGATTTGACTTGACTCTTTTGCTAATACTTTTGAACAGGATGGAGTCTGTCCCGACATCAGACGTGTTCCCCAAGCTGGCACAGCCTAGAGCTGGACTTTGTAGCTAGTACGACGGGAGGTCTGAGGCCACCTTTTTTCTGATCTGACTGTCATATAAAGCTATCCATTGAGATTTGCCCTTAGTTTATACTATATCATTTGTTCTATATCGTATTGATTATAAGCTATTTTGCTCAAACTATGTGCTATTGCTAGCTGTAAACAAATGCCAGGTGATTGCCACGTATCTCCATGGGCATTGTACTCTATAGCTGAGCGTCATCTATTTGTTATGTGCTTATGGATGGCTCCAGGGAACTGGCCAGGACTACAGCTTCCCATGGCAGTGGGGACTGAAGGAGGGCGGGGTTTGAGAATAGAGGGAGACTCAGCGTAAAAAGTGGGCAAAACAGCACCAAAGCCGTCAGGCTTAGCTGCTGACAGATATCCTGGATACAGAAAGAAATTTGGACTAGACAGGTAAAAACAGTGACCTTGTCTCCTTGGCTTACCTTTTGTTCTTGCCCAGACTCATTTGCATGTTAAGTAGAGAGGATTTTAGGAGTATATGAGTATCTAACCCTAAGTTAGTTATCTATAACAGAATGCTTTGATCACTCTTGAGACTTAGGTGTTGAAAAGAAAAGACTTAATCTTAGCCTAGAGGCAATCTCCCAGGAGAGTTTGTTAGCTGGATATAATAGCTGTTATTAAAGAGCTATCCTCCCTCCCTGATCAAGGAGAGGTTATAGCCACTATACCCTAGCCAGCTGAAGCTGAGATGCCTTGAGTGGCCCTGAAGGGACAAATCCAGGAGATAATAATAGCAAAGGAGTAGAGCTCAACAAAGGCTATATTTCCAGAGCAACATTCAGCTGAGGCTTTGGGACTAACAAGCAATATATCAACAGAAAGTCTACATTTCCAGTTGTCACCACTAGACTATCAGGGACCAGTAGAGAAATGTGTCTAACAGTAAAGAGTGTGTCCAATGGCGGAAAAGCAATGCCATCACCAAAAGAACCCATGGTGGTCCTATAGCTTCAGAAATGTCAGCTGCCCTCTCCCACATAGTCCCCATGTGTTGGACTCTCATGCATGATTCCTATGCATGTCACTCTCCCTGCTAATAATGTATATATTCAGAGGACAAAATGTCCAAGAGTTGTGGAAAAAATGTTCTACTGAAAATTTTCTTATTGTGCTATTTCATCAAATGCCTTTGTTTGAATTAACTGTCCTCTAGTTAACAAACACCTAGGTGAGAGCTCATTGTTTTGAGTAGTTGTGAACCTGTTGAGAAGTTGAGAAGTTGAGTAGTTGAGTATCTTGAACCTGAAGTAATTACTTTCATAGGGTGTGGAATGGGATACTGCCCCCCCCCCAAAAAAATGTTGGTCCACGTACAACATTTGCAAAAAAAAGAAAAATACCTGGCAATGGTATACAAGATAGATTAGGGAGAAAGAAAGAGTGGAGGTGGTAAGATCTATTAGGAGACATTTAAAATAATCTAGGCAAGTAAGATGGTCATAGTAGGAATAGAAAGAAATGGATGATTTCAAAGGATACTTCAGAGACAAGATCAATAGAAAGCAAATATTTTCATATGAGAAGAGAAGATTTTTTTTAAAAATTAAGAAAAACTTTTAAAAATAAAAAATGAGTAAATGACGGCACTGACAAGAATGATCAAAAAGAAGAATAAATTTGGGGAGGAAGGAGTAAGCTTTGTTTTAAACATATTGACTCTGTTGTGGTAGTGGGACATTCAAGTAAAGATGCTCTAGAGACATTAGCATATGCAGGTCTGGTCAAAAAGGTAGAGATTTAAGGCTAATAGAGAGAGGCAATAGTCAAAGCCAAAGAATCATTTCAAACTTCTAGGGAAGAAATAACCCCGGAGAAAAAAGATAGTAGGACCAAGGACAAAACATTGAGGAACATCTGATTTAAAGGATTGGCGATAAAGTTGAGAAGACAATGAAAAAAAAACACAGTAGAAATGGTTAGAGAAGAGAATCAAAAGGTTATAGTGTTTCAATAATTAAGTGAGAAAGAAGTATCCAGAAAGAGAGGACTGTAGCAATTTCAGATACTATATCAGATAAAGCATAAAACAGGGTACCCACCAAAGGTCTCTGTGGATGGCAAAGCCTTCTAAGATGTTCCAGATAATTTGTGGGTGACATTAAACTATTTGAATAAAATCCTAAAATACTGTAGAAATTCCTGGAAGTTATCTATAGAATGCCTTAAAAGAGTTTGGATTTAGCATCCACAAGGAAGACCAAATGGATGTCTATTCCCCAGATTATGGTATATATTTGGATGGACAACCTATAGTGCCTATTCATCAGTATATATATATATATATATATATATATATACTGTCTATTGAATTGTCAATTGACAATACAAACAGGTTGGGTGCAAAATCAAATAGGAAAGCAGGCTGAATTGCCTTCAGGAAATGGAAAAGCTCTTTTAGTGACCCCAAACTTCTTCAAAAAGAACAATCTATCACTTAAAAAAATAACTTTTAAAATCTTTTCTTTTTTACATCCTCTACATATACCAGTTTTACTCCTTTCCCTGAAAGCCACTCCTTATATCAAAAAAGAGGACAGGGATGCTAGGAAATGATTCCAAAAACTAACCAAAGTATCCCAAAAGGCTGACATTATATCCACTATTCCATAGTCACAGATGATATGCATGTGAGCTCGTGCACATACACACACACACACACACACACACATACACACACACCTCTACCAAAAAAAAAAACAGGGAGATATGCCTTCTCATATTTCTTGAGTCCAAATCTGATCATTATAATTTCACAATCTTTAGTTATGATTGTTTTGTCATTATTCTTTCTCACTACTTTATTGTAGTCATGTATTTGTTTTCTGGTTCTATTTTCTTGGCTTAAATCAGTTCATGTAAGTCTTCTTTGGCTTCTCTGTAGTTATCAAAGTCATTATTTCTCATGACACAAGAATAATCCATAATATTTATATACCACAATTTACTTAGTTACTCCCCAATTGAAAAAAGTCCTTATTCTTAGTGTCAGTATTCTATTGATGTTGTGACATGACTGCAAGAGATAGAACACAACAGTCTCCAAAAAATTAAAAATGAATATTGCCTGAAGTCAATGGAAAGAAGCATAGAGGATGTGAGCAGGCTACAAAATATAACTAATGAGGAACCCTTGAGAAAAGAATGAGTTAAGTCAAGTCAACAAGAATTTTATTAAATACTTACTATGTGCTAGGCAATGTGCCAAGTATTGGGGATACAAATACAAGCAAAAAGAAAGATAATTCCTGCCATGACAAAACATACATTCCAAGAGGAGAAGACAACACATAACAGGAAGCTGAAAAGAAAAAGACTTGTTGGGGCACAGTAGAGAAAATCCAGAACATCGATAGTACAGCCTAAAGTAAAATGAAGATACAACTAACCTAGATATTCTCCTTAAAATGAAGGTTCTGGAAGGAATTGGCCAATCAGAGAAGGAAGCCAGAGGAGTAGAGGATATTTCCAGTGTGAAAAGATCTGGAATAGAGTAAACTTCCAGGATGAAAATATTTCTGTGGCATTGAGGATAGAAAAAATCTATGTCATGGAGCCTGGAGATGAGTGTATAATTAGAATTTTCCACCCCAGGACTCTCTCTCCCAGCATCCCATTTGTGTATTTCCATTAAAGTACTAACATAGGGAAGATATAAGTTTTGTGTAGCTTCACCCTCTTTAGCTCTTCTTCCCAGAACACGGCTATGGAGGTTGAGTGAGAACCAGGCAAGAAAATTTTACCCACATGTTTTTACTCAGGCTTTTTAAACTTTCATTCTTTTATTTCTTCTACTTCAAGTGATTACTAATAAATCTTATAAAATATAATACTTGGAGTTATTGGATATTAATTTAAATCTTACAGGAGTAAAAGATGTCATCAAGGAAATGTAGTCTAGGAAGAAAGATGGAACTATCACATGGTAATAATGAGGAATGACAAGTGGATAACGAGAATCCACTTTTTTCATCTCAGGAGAAATCAAGGAAAGCCTCTTGTATGTTGGGTGGGCCTCATGGCAAATTTGTGTAAGGATTTAGACCAGAATCACACAGTGTAAGGGTTAAATTAGGAGTTTTAACAAAATAAGAGAGCAGCTTTTAATAATGTAAGTTTTAATGAGAATATAGTAGAGTTGTAAATTAATATTATCCTTTTAAGCCAGAGAAAAGAAAACTTCTAGCAACTTTTAACAATTAACAATTTAGTTTAATTAAAATAGAGAAATATAGGAAAAAGGTAGAGAAAGAAAATTTCCTAATGTCTATAGTAGTTATCCTATAACTACCTATAATTACTACCTAAAATTGCCTATATCTACCTATAACTGCCTACCACCCCACAAAGTTCCAACCCAATCCAATTCAATCAAAACCACCCCAATCAGTGTTTAATCCAACTCCAATTATGTCCTTCAATGAAGACCAGTCACCTCCCAAAAAGTTCAAAAAACCCAAAAGCCCCTCTAAAGGCTAAAGCCAAAAAGCCCTCTCAGTAAGCTCAGGCCTGCCTTTATAATCCAACATCTAAATGCCAACCACCAACTCACACTCCCAGCAGCCAATTTCCCTGCAACTGCCAACCCTAACTGTCAGTAACTGCCAGCCCAAACTGCCAGCCCCAACTGTCTACAACTGACAGCCTTTATCCCCTTTTCCAACCTCTCTTCCTGTCTCTCTGGTTTCTACTTCCTGTCACTGTGAGCTGGTTAATCCCTACATATCTCTATGGTAAAAGGACTTCCAGGTCCCCCGTTAAATAAAAAATAATAATAATAAAGAATTCCTTTTTACAACAGGATGAACAGATATAGATGGTTTATGATATGCATCAGTGAAGGAAACGTCCAAATCAATGAGACCATAGAGTCAATGGCATGTTTATGTTAATGCCAGAACCTAGTATGATACTAAGCTGCACTTGTGCCTTGTAAAAGTAAATGTTTAATAAAACGTTCATTCAAGTGAACTAATAAAAGAAATCAGACTACAAGGAATTGAGGAGAGAAAGTGGATGCATTTATATTGACATCAATTTTTCAAGATGTTTAGCAGAATGGATAATGGGAGTGATGGATTAGAAAATTTGAAGGAAAACCTTTATTTCAATATTTTTAGAATTGTGGAGTTTCTGTATTCATAGGAAAATATAAAAGGACCAGGGTAGGGAGAGACAGAGACAGAGAGAAGAAGATACAGGAAAGAGAGGTAATAACAAATAGAGCAAGATCCTAGAGTCAACCCAAGACAATGGGGTTTTGAGGAGAGAGAAAAGGACTAGAAAGAGTCACTATGACTCTAATGAGTGGGATGGAAGGGTTAAAAGTAGCAGTACAGAGTACACTTTGATTTTATAATAAATGAAATCAGCTTGAATCATGGCTTTCTTCAGTGCAACACAAGAATATAGAGAAATAGCATGGTGCTATCCAGGGCTGTAGATTTACAGATGGAGAAGAGCTACATTAAAGACACAAAGAATTCCAAGAGTGACTTATGAATCATTAAGATGGTAAGCTACTTGAGGGCAGGCATGCTTTTTCTATTTTGTCTTTTATCCCTAGTGCCTTACCTGAAGCACTAATGCAAAATATCAGTGCCTTATGTTTATTTAGTATACCTTTAATAAAAGCTTATTGAATTGAACTTAATAGGATCAAGGTGGGCATGGTAGCAAGTGAAGGCAGAGTAGGAGAGATGATCTGGAAAAATATGGAAGAGCAAATTCTCTGTCTGTCTCTGTTTCTCCATATATACATATCTGAGAAACTCAGGAAGACTTGTAGCATCTAAGGTAGAGAGGAACAAGCAGAATTAAGTAAATAATTGCATGTAATTAATCCAAAGAACACTCAAATGAAGTTGAACATTGGGTAATTAATTATACTGGGAATTCCTGGTCCTAAAGAAGAGATGAGAAAATGCACCTCCTTCCTCTTAGTAAATAGGTAGAGGGCCCTGGGTATAAAATGTATATATGGTCAGATGGATCTCTGTATCAGTGGTTTTGCTCAACTTTTTTCCTTATTATAAAAGAAAGTGCCATGGGTGGTGGCCATGCAAGTTTTTTAGTTTAGAAATTACAATAGCATAAAAACAAAAAGATATAGATAAAATTTGTCAAAATCAAAATAAGCCAAGGGGGTAGAACTACATGATCTCTTGGCTCTTGGAATTCTGAATTTTTTTCCCATTATTTTTCCATCCTTGTCCTGCCCCTCCTTCTTGTCTCTGATGGTAGGGGGAGATTTGGTTTGGATCAGCCTAGACTTTCCAGAGATCTTTTCTTCCACCACTTCACAGTCTTGCTCTCCCACCCAATCTCTACCCAGACCCTAGCTCCTGTTACATCTAATACACTAGAACTACCCTTGACCTTAACCCAAAGGCCAGGAAATAATCCTTCACTTTCCATTTACATGTTGTCACCTCTCTATCCACAATGCACTGCCCCCCACCATCACTCCCCACTCCCCCAGGCTCCAAAAGGACACATTCTGAATTCCTTCTGAATTCCTTTCTTAGAAGGCATTGCTGTTTCTCATTTTGATCCACACCTGGGAATTTCAGGCTATTATTTAATTTCCTCCCTGGTCTCCCCCAATTCTTTACCCCCCACAGAAGGTCTATTATACTGGATTCCTAGAGGAGATACTTTGTTTGGACTGCCCCTCTCCTCTCCTCAAAACAAGACCTAGTAAGGAAGCTATTTATTGAGATTCCTTGGTTTCCTTTTGTCCTAAACGATGTGTATGTTAGTGTGTGTGTGTGTGTGTGTGTGTGTGTGTGTGTGTGTGAGAGAGAGAGAGAGAGAGAGAGAGAGAGAGAGAGAGAGAGAGAGAGAGAGAGAGAGAGAGAGAGAGAGAGAGAGGAGTTAAAGGGAAAAGGGAAAGACTTGACTTAGGAGGCCAACCAGATAGCTATTGCCAGGTATGAAAGTAAAAGGGCCAGATCCAAGATGGTAATAGTGTCAGAGAGCAAAAGAGGGGATATATGAGAGATATTACAGAGGTACAATTGAACTTGACAACTAGTCAGATATATGGAAACTAGGAAGGTAGTATACATAGACCTAGATATACAGATACCTTTGACAATAACCTAGAAGTTACAAAGAGAGGAGGATTTTGGAGGCAGAAATATGAGGAGACAAAGTTAAGTTTAGGACATGTTGAATTTGAGATGTCTACAAGATGTCCAATTGAGATATCCAATAGGCAAATTAGAGATTCAAAACTGGAGGACAGAAGTTAAGGGTGGACAAATAAATATGAGAATCATCTGAATAGAGATGTTAATTGAATCCATGGGTGTTGATAAGATCTCCAAGTGCAATAGTACAAATGGAGAATAGAAAAGGCCCCAGGACAGAGTCTTGAGGGATACCCAGGCTTAGCAAGTGAAAGAGAAATCTATCTCCAAAAGGAGATAGATTTATTGGGAAGGACCTAGATGGGTTGGTGACAGGGAAAAAAAAAAACTAGGAACCTCCCAGGGCCGATAAAGCACAATCCCTTGATGTTATAGGGGGAAAAAAAAAGCAAGTTTATTAAGGTTAGGAAATGATACATAAGGTCCTAAATCTACACAGCTCTTGCTCCTCCCACCTTTCTATGCCCCCCTTGCAGGGGTGCTCTTCTTGTCTTCTCAAGCCCTTCTTATTCACTCCCTGAGCTGATCTAGATCCAAAAAGCTATCTGACTACCTATATACCACAGATTGTCTGTAAAAGGCGTGAGGATGCAGGACTCACAAATGTACTGAGTCCTTACCCAAAGTCTGGGGTTGGCTTCCTAGGTAAACCCAAAATCCCAGGTGACAAAACCCTTGGGTTTACCTTAACCAAGTTGTTTCTGATAGATTGATCTCTGACAGGTTGATCTCTGTACTTCAGGGAAAAGCAGGTCTTCTCCAAAGCAGTTCTTCAACCCAGGAATTTCCTAATCTTTCCACAAGATTAGTCTTTTCCCAGGGGATGCCACAGCAAAGATCATCCTTGCCAGATCAGGAAAGATCATTAAATCCAGTAAACTCCCAAGATCCATCTCTCCTTCCAGAATCTTCTCCCAGGGTTTGTGTCTAAATTCTCCTCCTTTCCTCTTAAAGACAATCCATTTGTTTTTCTCTATCCCTTCTCACTTATCCTTACATAAGCATGAAGACCCAGCAGAAGGAGCAGGGGGACAGCTAGAGGATGAAACAAGTAGGACCTAGGTATTATCATCCATTTTACAGATGGAAATACTGAGGTTAAGACTTGCCAAAGGATTTTTACTTAGTGACAGAACTTATCTTCATGTTTTCTGACTGTCTTGTGCATTTTGCTTTATTCTGCAGCAGAAGATTCCATGGAAAAGAATATTGCCTCTGCAACAGGACTGAGTTCAAAATCCAAGTCTGCCACTTACTATTTCAGTGTCCCCAACAAGTTCCCAACAACTCACTTCACTTAACTCTAAATCTAGGATCTTTCTTAAAGGAACATGCCACAGAAATGAGGACCCACTATCTATGATTCCTAATGTGTCTTGGCAGTGTGGAAATGACTGTTTGCAGCATTGGATAGTAGATCCCGAACCAAAAGGCATTTTGGAGACTATTTGATCCATCCTCTTCATTTTATAGGCAGCACAGTGGCATAGGGGCGAGAGTGCCAGACCTAGAGTCAGGAAGACTCATCTTCCTGAGGTGAAGTCAGGCCTCAGACACTACCTGTGTGACCTTAGGCAAGTCACTTAATCCTGTTTGCCTCATTTTCCTCATCTGTCAAATGATCTGGAGAAAGAAATGGTGAATCACTCTCAAATGAGGTCATGAAGAGTCAGATGTGACTGAAAAATGACTGAACAACCTAATACTATAGATGAAGAAACTAAGATACAGAGAGGTAAAGTTAAGTGACTTGCCCAAGGTCACTCAGATAACAAACATCAGAAGCAGCATTTGTATGCAGGTCTTCTATGTATAGAACCAGGACTCTTTCCACTGTTCCAACAGATCTGATTTCCTAATTCTGTTTTCCTTAGACCAATATTAAAATAAGCATGCATTCCCCAAATTCAAATATATATTCAAGCAATGAAAGATAGCAGTTGAAAAGCATGAAGGTCTGGGAATAAGAGTAACATGGATAATCCACAAAGTAGATAACTGAGAATTGATTTTAAATATAGTTTAGTTTTACTTAAGACCTTCATTTTCAAAAGCCATCCTCATTTATTCTCTTAACTCTTCAAGGCTTAGTAGATATTATTATTTCCATTGTTACATAGAAGAATGCTGACCTTGAACAAATTGCTGCCCTAGGCCTTTGCTTGCTTATCTACAAAATGATAAGGGCAGACTAGAGGAGCCCTAAGCTCCTTTCCACTCTATGCAAGTCTTTGATTTCCATGTTAAGTGAATTGTCCAGAATCACAAAGCAAACCATTGGATTTATGGTTCAAAAACTAGACTTCACTCTGAGGCCAGTACTTAAATCCCTCAGTGATGGGGAAGCCTTCTCACATAAGAAAGTATCACTTGGAGAGACTTCCGGTCAAGATGGTGGCTTAGAAGCAGCGAAAGTTCAGACCTCGGAAACCCTTCCTTACCGATCGCAAACTGAGTGCTCCTAGGACACCGACATTCAAGCTGAACAACAGGACAGACCCAGGGAACCCTCCTCCTGGACCTGGATCAAAAGGCCCCCCCCAAAAGCCAGAACCCTAGATCACTCGGATCTAAGGGGTAGGCAGAAGGAAGGTCCCAGGACCCATCCCCCCCAACCCAAAGTGCTGAGCCCACAGCAGCAGTGGGAACCTCAGGGCTGGAAAAAGGGCCTCAGGGCTGGCTATTCTGAAGGACTCACCTTGAAAGCAACCTGAGCCAGTCTCCAGGGTGCCCAACACAGATGTCAGGGAAACATAGAGAGAAGGGGGAAGCCTGTAGCCCCCTGGCTGGGTCCTTCCATCTGAGTCTCAAGAGAGGTTCCAGCTTTAGAGCACCAGCTGAACCCAATCCCATCAGGAGCCCTCAGAGCTACTGAAAGGACAGAAACCTCAGGGCCGGCAAAGGGGTTACTCCAAAGAGCTTACCTTGAAAGCATCCTGGGCCAGTCTCTGGGCATTCAACACAGACTGTAGAGGAGGAGTTTTGTTTTGTTTTTTTTGGTCCGGGGAGCATTGGGCCCACATCAGCTGAACTTAATCCTCTCAGGAGCCCTCAGAACCCAGGGAGGCCAGGACCCCTCCCCACTTAGAGAGCAGGGTCTTTGGAAAGAACAGAAACCTCAGGGGTTGCTCCAATGGGCATTCCTTGAAAGCAACCTGGGCCAGTCTCTGGGCATTCAAAACAGATTGTGGAGGATATTCTGGAAAGCAAGGAACTAGGTCTACAACCAAGAATAAAATACCCATCAAAACTGACTATATTCTTACAGGGGAAAGTATGGTCATTCAACACAACAGAAGAGTTCCAAGCATTCATAAATAAAAGACCAGACCTGAACAGAAAATTTGATGTCCAACCACAGAACTCAAGAGAATCGTCAAAAGGTAGGAAAAAAAACAAACAAAACAACAACAAAAAGTTTATAAGAGACTCAATAAGTTAAAATGATATGTATCCCTATAAGAAAAGAGGTCATTAGCAACTCTTAAAAACTGTTGCTATCACCTGAGCAGCTAGAAGAATTACACTCAGAGGGAACAGTGACAAACTGTATAGGATGAAAGGACAAGACATAAATAGTTATATAGATATATGCATGCATAAATACATATACATGTGTATGTATATATATATATATACATGACTAGAGCTAAACAAAAAAGAGGTTATGACTAAAAGAAATGGGAAAAGAAACAAATGGGGGTAAATTTATATATAACAAAGAAGCTCATGGCAGGAGGGGGGAGAACATTGATACACTGGAAGGGTAAAGAGGTTGGAGATAGGAAATACTCAACTCTTACGTACTTTGAAACTGACCCAAAGAGGGAAGAACAATCCAATCCATTGGGGAAGAGAATAGATTTGCGCCCTATAGGGGAGTAGAAGGGTAAAAAATGGACTGGTGGGGAGGGAAGCAGTACAAGGAAGGGAGAGGGGGAGGGGGAAATTTTAAAAAGACTACAGGGGAAAATAAGGGAGGGAATAAGAAGGGAAGGGGGTAGAGAGGGAAGTAAAATAAGGGGGGAAACTAAGGGGACTGACTATAAACAAACATTGGTATAGAAGGAAATAGTGAAAGAAGAAAAGGCAGGACCAGGAGTAGAAATCAAAATGCTGGGAAATACACAGCTAGTAATCATAACTCTGAATGTGAATGGAATGAACTCACCCATAAAACACAAGCAAATAGCAGAGTGGATTAGAATACAAAACCCTACCATATGCTGTCTACAAGAAACACACATGAGGAAGGTAGATACGCATAGGGTGAAAGTAAGAGGATGGAGCCAAATCTATTGGGCATCAAATGATAAAAAGAAGGCAGGAGTCGCAATCATGATATCCGACAAAGCCAAAGTAAAAATAAATCTAGTTAAAAGAGATAGGGAAGGTAATTACATCCTGATAAAAGGCAGTATAGACAATGAGGAAATATCTGTACTCAATATGTATGCAACAAATGGCAGAGCATCCAAATTTTTAAAGGAGAAACTGGAGGAGCTCAAGGATGAAATAGATAGAAAAACTATACTAGTGGGAGATTTGAACCTTCCCCTATCCGAACTAGATAAATCAAACCAAAAATTAAATAAGAAAGAGGTGAGAGAAGCAAATGAAATCTTAGAAAAATTAGAGTTAGTATACATATGGAGAAAAATAAATAGGGACAAAAAGGAATACACCTTCTTTTCAGTAGCACATGGTACATTCACAAAAATTGACCATGTACTAGGGCACAAAATTATTGCAAACAAGTGCAAAAGGGAAGAAATAATAAATGCAACCTTCTCAGACCACAGTGCAATAAAAATAATAATTAGTAAGGGTACATGGATAGATAAATCAAAAATTAATTGGAAATTAAACAATATGATTCTCCAAAACCAGCTAGTTAAAGAACAAATCGTAGAAACAATTAATAACTTCATTGAAGAAAACAACAATGGTGAGACTTCCTTTCAAAACCTATGGGATGCAGCCAAAGCAGTACTCAGGGGGGAATTTATACCCTTGAGTTCATATATAAACAAATTAAGAAGGGTAGAAGTCAATGAATTGGGCATGCAAATTAAAAAAACTAGAAAGTGAACAAATTAAAAATCCTAAGATGAAGACTAAATTAGAGATCCTAAAAATCAAAGGAGAAATTAATAAAATTGAAAGCCAAAGAACTATTGATTTAATAAATAAGACTAGAAGCTGGTACTTTGAAAAAACAAATAAAATTGACAAAGTACTAGTCAGTCTAATTAAAAAAAGGAAAGGAAAAAACCAAATTGACAGTATCCAAGATGAAAAGGGAAACCTCACCTCTAATGAAGAGGAAATCAAGGCAATCATTAAAAACTACTATGCCCAATTATATGGCAAAAAATATGGCAATCTAAGTGATATGGATGAATACTTACAAAAATATAAACTGCCTAGACTAAAAGATGAAGAACTAAATACCTAAACAACCCCATATCAGAAAAAGAAATTGAACAAGCCATCAAAGAACTCCCTAAGAAAAAATCCCCAAGTCCAGATGGATTCACAAATGAATTCTATCAAACATTCAAAGAACAGCTAACCTCAATACTATACAAACGATTTGACAGAATAAGCCAAGAAGGGGTTCTACCAAATTAAGCCAGGCAGGTTAAAAACAGAGAAAGAAAACTATAGGCCAATCTCCGTAATGAATATAGATGCAAAAATCTTAAATAGGATACTAGCAAAAAGACTTCAGCACGTCATCACAAGGGTTATCCACTACAATCAGGTAGGATTCATACCAGGAATGCAAGGATGGTTCAATATTAGGAAAACCATCCACATAATTTACCATATAAACAAGCAAACCGACAAAAATCACATGATTATCTCAATAGATGCAAAAAAAGCTTTTGACAAAATATAACACCCATTCCTATTGAAAACACTAGAAAGTATAGGAATAGAAGGGCCTTTCCTAAAAATAATAAACAGTATATACCTAAAACCATCAGCAAACATCATCTGCAATGGGGAAAAACTCAAAGCCTTCCCAATAATATCAGGAGTCAAACAAGGATGCCCACTATCACCTTTATTATTTAATATTGTACTAGAAACACTAGCAGTAGCAATTAGAGAAGAAAAAGAAATTGAAGGTATTAAAATTGGCAATGAGGAGACCAAGCTGTCACTCTTTGCGGATGATATGATAATATACTTAAAGAATCCCAGGGAATCAACCAAAAAGCTAATCGAAATAATCAACAACTTTAGCAAAGTTGCAGGGTACAAAATAAACCCACATAAGTAATCAGCATTTCTACATATCTCCAACCCAGTTCAGCAGCAAGAATTAGAAAGAGAAATTCCATTTAAAGTCACCCGAGACAATATAAAATACTTAGGAATCTATCTGCCGAGACAAACACAGGAACTATATGAACACAACAACAAAACTCTCTCCACACAATTAAAACTAGATCTAAACAATTGGAAAAACATTGATTGCTCATGGATAGGACGAGCCAATATAATAAAAATGACCATCCTACCCAAACTTATCTATTTAGTGCCATACCCATTGAACTACCAAAAAACTATTTTACTGAATTAGAGAAAACCATAACAAAGTTCATTTGGAAGAATAAAGGATCAAGGATATCCAGGGAAATAATGAAAAAAAATACAAAGGAAGGTGGCCTTGCAGTCCCAGAACTCAAACTATATTACAAAGCAGAGTTCATCAAAACAATTTGGTACTGGCTAAGAGACAGAAAGGAGGATCAGTGGAATAGACTTGGGGTAAATGACCTCAGTAAGACAGTCTTTGACAAACCCAAAAATCCCAGCTTTTGGAACAAAAATCCAGTATTTGATCAAAACTGCTGGAAAAATTGGAAGACAGTGTGGGAGAGATTAAGTTTGGATCAACACCTCACACCCTACACCAAGATAAACTCAGAATGGACGAATGACTTGAATATAAAGAAGGAAACTATAAGCAAATTAGGTGAACACAGAATAGTATACATGTCAGAACTTTGGGAAGGTAAAGATTTTAAAACCAAGCAAGACTTAGAAAGAGTCCCAAAATGCAAAATAAATTATTTTGACTACATCAAATTAAAAAGGTTTTGTACAAACAAAACCAATGTAACTAAAATTAGAAGGAAAGCAACAAATTGGGAAACAATCTTCATAACAAAAACCTCTGACAAAGGTCTAATTACTCCAATCTATAAAGAGCTAAACCAGTTGTACAAAAAATCAAGCCATTCTCCAATTGAAAAATGGGCAAGGGACATGAATAGGCAATTTTCAGTTAAAGAAATCAAAACTATTAATAAGCACATGAAAAAGCGTTCTATGTCTCTTATAATCAGAGAGATGCAAATCAAAACAACTCTGAAGTATCACTTCACACCTAGCAGATTGGTCAACAGGACAGCAAACGAAAGTAATGAATGCTGGAGGGGATGTGGCAAAGTAGGGACATTAATGCATTGCTGGTGGAGTTGTGAATTGATCCAACCATTCTGGAGGGCAATTTGGAACTATGCCCAAAGGGCGATAAAAGACGTCTGCCCTTTGATCCAGCCATAGCACTGCTGTGTTTGTATCCCAAAAAGATAATAAGGAAAAAGACTTGTACAAAAATATTCATAGCTGAGCTCTTTGTGGTGGCCAAAAATTGGAAAATGAGGGGATGCCCTTCAATTGGAGAATGGCTGAACAAATTGTGGTATATGTTGGTGATGGAATACTCTTGTGCTAAAAGGAATAATAAAGTGGAGGAATTCCATGGAGACTGGAACAACCTCCAGGAAGTGATGCAGAGTGAGACGAGCAGAACCAGGAGAACACTGTACACAGAGACTGACACATTGTGGTACAAGAGAACATAATGGACTTCTCGCATAATGGCTTCACAATGTCCCTGAACAACCTGCAGCGATCTACGAGAAAAAGAAAAAAAAAAACTATCCTCAAGCAGAGGACAAACTGAGGGAGTAAAACACCGAGCAAAAGCAACTGCTTGACTACAGAGGTTGAGGGGACATGATGGAGGAGAGATGCTAAATGAGCACCGTAATGCAAATACCAACAACAAGGAAATGGGTTCAGAGCAAGGACACATGTGATATCCAGACGAATCACCCGTTGGCTAGGGAAGGGGTGGGGTGGGGAGGAAAAGTAAATGATCTGTTTCCAATGAACAATGTATGAAAATGACCAAATAAAATAATGTTTTAAAAACTAAAAAAAAAAAAAAAGAAAGTATCACTTGGACATTATGCCAGTTTGGATAAAAATGAAAACCTATTGAGAATCAAAAATTGTACCCAGCTTGCTAAATGTTTTTGTCTCTATAACTCAACAGGGATATCACTCTGAATGGAAAGAGGAATATGGGGGATTGAATGAATGAGAGCAAATGTTTCTATTCAGCTTTCCAACATTCTTTTCACTACTTTTCTGCAGAGCCTGGGGCTGGACTTGCCTAGAAGGCACTCAGATGGTAAACTGTGGTGTGTTGTAGGGGGTTACTGATACAGAAGTGAAAGACAGTATCTCTCATGATTGAGTCACATTTTCTAAAAGGGAAAACTACCCAATTTGAACTGGCTTTTTGGCTGGCACTCTGTTCTGCTTTTCGCTTGGAGCTTAGAAACCAAAAGGGCTCCTTTTCCCAAACACATGGCTAGACTCTTCAGGGGGACAATGTCCAAGGTTCTTTTCCGAAATTTTTTCCCACTGAATTCAATAAACATTTATTAGGTTGTTACCATGTTCAAGGCACCTGTGTTTGACCCTGGAAAGTCAAAGACAAAAATGAAATAATTCCTGCCCTCAGGAAGCTTACATTCTCCTTAGAGAGATATATAAAGAGAAAAGTTAATACATGATAATTTGTGGAGGAAGAGAACACTCAAAATGGGAGAAAATCAGAGAAGACTTCATGGAAGTAGAATCTAGGCTGTGCCTCAGAGAAAGACTTCAGTGCACAAAGAATGAGAAGAAGCTCACCAGAGGAAAAGTGATTTGCCCACTGAGGTCTGTGGGAAGCCCTTGGATTATAGCTGTCCTGAATATATTGAGGAAAGAAGTCCAGGACTTAATTTTTTCAAGCTCAGGCTTAGATGTTACCTCCTACAAAAACCTTCCTGCTTCTTCCATCCCACCTCCCTTGAGAATACTTCTTCCTTTTCTAATTACCTTTTATATGCTTATACTGGAACCAGTTCTTCAGGGAACCTGAGGGTTAGGTTGACATGAGATGACATGAATTCTTGGGGAACCTCATCAGCATAATTTTGTGAATTTGTCCAACAGGGTTCAGTTCCTTGGGAATAGGAGCAAAACGATAGATGGTGGGGGGAAGATCTAAAGTTGAGGGAGATCCCTATTTTAAAAAGAGGAAAGCAGCTTGGCAAAGTGAGAAAGCAATGAATTTGAAATCAGAGAATCCAGAATTCAAATCCTGCCTCTGCCACTTAGTATATCTGTAACTGTGGGGAAGCCTTTTTAACTATCCAAGGATCAGTTTTCTCATTGGTTAAAATGAGAGTTAGACTTGAAAACATCCAAGGTCCCTTGCAGCTCTAACTCTATGATCCTAAAAGTAGAAGTCTATGATCAGAGAATGGAATTTCATGATGGAGGTGGTGACTGTGGAGGTGGCAAGGCATAAGTTATGATGAAATCAAAAGTATAAGCTAAAAATAAAAAGTATATAAGTTAATTTATATGTACAAAACCTTTTAATTTAATGTATTCACAATTACTCATTTTACTTTTAACAATGGTTTCTCTCTCTTGTTCATTCATAAATTTTCTTCTACCCATAAATCTGATAGGTAATATGTTTCTTATTTTTCTCATTTGTTTATAATATCTCACTTCATGCTTAGGTCATATATACATTTTAATATTATCTTGGTAAATGATCTAAAATATCAGTTAGTTTCTGCCAGACTACTCTCCAGTTTTCCCAATAATTTTATCAAATAGTGAATTCTTATCCCAATTTTTTTGTCCTTAATTTTTCTACATCCCTTTCAACATTTATCATTTTCCCTTTTATCATTTTAGATAATTTGACTAATAGATGTGAGATATCTCAGGTTTTTGTTTGTATTTCTCTGATTAATAATGATTTAGAGCATTTTTCATATAGTTTTGACTTCTTTATATAAAAACTATCTGTTTATCTCTTTTGACCATTTATCAATAAAGTAATAGCTCATATTCTTATATATTTAACAAAGTTATTTATATATTTTAAATATGAGAGCTCTATTAAAGAAGTTGTCTACAAACCCCCTACCCCCCCAATTTACTGTTTTCCTTCTAATCTTGGCTATATTAGTTTGATGAGCAGGTTAATTTTGGAAAGACCTACATGAAATTATGAGTGTGAAATGAGCAAAACCAAGAAAACATGATATGCAGCAACAGATAGAATGGCTTGTATGTGCCCAGCTCCAGAGAAAGAACTGATCAATAGAAATAAAATAAGACACAGCTTTATGTTAATATGTATCTTTTTGTCAAATTATATTTTCTCTAATGGGGAAAGAGAGGGAGTTAAGAGAGTGTATTAATGCAACAAACATAAATAAATTTAAATTTTAAAATATGTAGGCTAATTACATAGAAAGAAGCAGGAAATCATGAAAGCTCCTGAAGCTGAACTGGAAAGTCAGAACTGAAGTCCCTATGAATTGGGGCAGGATTTAAAGTAGAGAGGAGGACTTTGGGCCAGTCACAGACTCCTTGAGATAGAAGGGAGTGTAAACTAGAGTCCTATAGATTACAGGCTTTAGAATTTGGACAGGGAAAATTAAGGTGATGAATTGAAAATTCAAAGATGAGATTGTTCAATGATGACAGCAGAGTTGGTACAGAAATGTTAGTAAGAGGGAGGGCTGAGTAGTAAAAGAGGTTTATCTCCAGGCTTCCCAGTCCCTTCGCTCTGCTATCCCTTGTCATTACTTTGACCTCTTTTTCTACCTGAACAGCAATAGCAAAAGGTAAAAAATAATAACAGAGGTCATGTTGTTCTGTGCCCCATCATCTCCTTCCTTATCTTCCTGTACAATAGCCAATGTCATATCTGTGATCCTAATAATGAAGTCATGACTCCAGCAATTTATCAGTGTAGGAAAGAGGCAAGTGATTTTAGCTCCATCTCTTCTAGCCTATGAATTATCCAAAAAATTACTTCAGTCCTCTACTTCACTTTACCTGGGTGGACACATTCATAGTTATTTGGGGCAATGTAGCATTTACTCCTTCCTAAAGTCTAGTAACCTTTAAATTCATGCTGACCAAAAAGAGTTCCTTGACCCACCAGTTTTGGAGAATTAGATTATTTAGTTTCCAATTAATTTTAATTTGCCTCTCAATGAACCCTTATTGATTATAATTTTTATTACATTGTGATCTGGAAAAGTTCCATTTATTATTTCTGCTTTTCTGCATTTGGTTGTGATATTTTTATGCCCCAGTACATGGTCAATTTTTTTATATGTACCAGGTGATGTTGAAAAGAAGGTATATTCCTTTTTATCCCTATTCAGTTTTGTCCAGATATCTATTAACTCTAACTTTTCTAAAATTTCATTCATTTCCCTTACTTCTTTCTTATTTATTTTTTGGTTCAATTTATCTAGTTCTGATAGTGGAAAGTTAAGGTCCCTCACTAGTATAGTTTTATTATCTATTGCTTAAGTTTCTTTAGTTTCTCCTTTAAAAATCTGGATGCTATTCCATTTGGTGCATATATGTTGAGTACTGATATTTCTTGTCTATACTGCCTTTTATCAAGATATAATTACCTTCCTTATCTCTTGAATCAAATCTATTCTTGCTTTAGCTTTGTCTGAGATCATGATCACTTCTGCCTTCTTTGTCTCAGTTGAAGCCCAATAGATTCTGCTCCAGTCTCTTACCTTTACTCTCTGTGTGTATGCCTGCTACAAATGTATTTCTTTTATACAGATATAATAGGATTCTGGTTTTTAATTCATTCAGCTATCTGCTTCTATTCTACGGGTAAATTCATCCCATTTACATTCACAGTTATGATTATTGTCTGTGTATTCCCCTCCATCTTATTTCTTCTTTTAATCCTGACTTTTCTCCTCTCACTCTTTCCCCCCACTCCAGTGTTTTGTGTTTAATCATTCCCCTCCTTCCCCCTCCCTTGTATTATTCCCCTTCACACAACTTCCCTTCTTATTCCCCTCCTACTTCTCAATAGGGTAATATAGGATTCTATACCCCAATGAATCTGGCTGTTCTTTCCTCTCTGAACCAATTCCAATGAAAGTAAGGTTTGGGGGAGGGGGGTTGTTTTTTGTTTTTGTTTTTAAACCCTTACCTTCTGTCTTGGAATCAATACTGTGTATTGGTTCCAAGGCAGTAAGGGCTAGGCAATGGGGGTTAATTGACTTGCCCAGGGTCACACAGCTGGGAATTGTCTGAGGCCAGATTTGAACCTAGGACCTCCAGTCTCTAGGCCTGGCTCTCAATCCACTGAGCCACCCAGCTGCCCTTGAAAGTAAGGTTGAATATTAAATATTAACTGTCAGCACCCTCATCCTCCCCTCCATTGTAATAGTATTTCCCCAGCCACTTCTGATCATCTTTGGATAATTTCTTGTAATATGATGTCTAAGCTTTTTTTTTTTTTGGTCATGACTTTCAGGTAGTCCAATAATTTTTAAATTGTCTCTCCTGGATCTATTTTCCAGATGAGTTGCTTTTTCAATGAGATAGTTCATATTTTCTTATAGTTATTCGTTCTTTTGATTGTGTTTTATTGTTTCTTTTTTAAATTTTATTTAAATAGTCAATTTAGAATATTATTCCTTGGTTAAAAGAATCATATTCTTTCCCTCCCCTCCTCCACCCCTTCCCATAGCTGGCACTCAATTCCACTGGGTTTTGCATGTGTCCTTGATCAGAACCCATTTCCATGTTGTTGATGTTTGCACTAGGATGATCATTTAGAGTCTACATCCCCAATCATATCCCCCTTGACCCATATAATCAAGCAGTTGTTTTTCTTCTGTGTTTCTACTTCCACAGATCTTCCTCTGAATGTGAGTAGCATTATTTCTCATAAGTCCTTCAAAATTGCCCTTGATCATTGCATTGTCACTAATGGAGAAGTCCATTACATTCTATTGTGACACAATATATCAGTCTCTGTACAATGTTCTCCTGGTTCTGCTCCTTTCACTCTGCATCAGTTCCTGGAGGCCATTCCAGTTCCAATGGAATTCCTCCAATTTATTATTCCTTTGAGCACAGTAGTATTCCATCACCAACATATACTGTTTTATTGTTTCTTGATGTCCCATGAAGTCATTAGTTTTTATTTGCCCAGTTCAAATTTTAAAAGATTGAATTTCTTCCATGATCTTTTCCATTTGATCCATTCTACTTTTCATGGCACTCTTTTCTTCATTAGATTTTTTTTTGCCTTTTTTTCTAGTAGGTCAATTCTGTTTTTAGGAGACCTTTTTCTTCATTGGATTTTTGTGCCCATTTTTCCAGTTGACCAGTTTTCCTTTTTAAGCTGTTATTTTCTTTTCCCCATTTTTCTTCAACCTGCCTTATTTGATTTTTTAATTCCTTTGTTAGTTCTTCTAGAAAATGAGCCCAATTTCTATTTTGGGGCTATTGTTTTTTTTAAGTTTTGCTTATAGATGCTTAGATCTTCTCATCCTCTGTTGGTTTTGCATTTTGCTCTTTTTCCCCCCATAGAAGTTTTCAAGAGTTACATTTTTTTTCTGTTGTTTGCTCATTTTCCTAGTCTTTGGGGGTTTTTTAAACCTGTGGACTAGGAACTCTCCAAGCTATTTGCAAATTCTCTCTCCTCTTCTGGTTTGCAGGATTAGGCAGAGTGAGCTAATTTTCCCCGAGTTAAGTCTTCCATGCAGCCAGCCACTGATGCTTGAGTGTGCCCAGCCAGATGGACTCATGGTCCTCAACTCAGACTGGTGCCAGGGCCTGGAACTTCAAGGGGTGGATCTGATGCCCACTTTTGCTGGTGTTGCTCCTATCCTGGGCTCCTGAAGTTAGCCTACACCCAATCACAGAATCTGGGAGATGGGGAGAGGGGGGAGGTGTTGGCCAGCACTTCTGTGTGTGCAGTTTTGCTTCTGTTTTCCCCTTATCCCATGAAAATCAATTCTCTGTCTCTGTCTCTCTCTCTGTCTCTCTCTCTGTCTCTCTGTCTCTCTCTCTCTGTCTCTGTCTCTCTCTGTCTCTCTCTCTCTGTCTCTCTCTCTCTCTCTCTCTCTCTCTCTCTCTCTCTCTCTCTCTCTCTCTCTCTCTCTCTCTCTCTCTCTCTGTCTCTCTCTCTCCCTACCTTTCAATTTATGTTCAGCAGGAGAGCCCCATGACTTCTTGCTGTTGGGTTTGGATTCCTGTATTTTTGAAGATTGGTATAGAAGGACAGTCAGAGCAGTTGGGGCTTTTACTGCTACTAGGCTGCCTTGCATAGCATATGCATCTTGACTCTTCCCCTGGCCAAGAAGAGTTATCATGAGGGATAGCAAGGTGACTTAGTGTTCTTTTTTAAAAGTTACAGTGAAATGGATTTTCACAACGAAACTGTCTCTTGTCATGGCAGATCCTGTGAGAATAGTCAGTGTCCAAAATAAAAATCCATATCATATCAGTAAGTCAACTTACTGAGGACCAAAACTGAACCTTATCTGAATCCTCTAGATGATTTTAAGATTTTCTACATTTCTCACAGTCATCATTTTGAGAGGCAGCAATGTGGTAGTGGATTGTCAGAAGCCTTGGAGTCAAGAACATCTAGATTGGAGTCTTGCCTATGTAATATATGAGCTGTGGGACCACAAACAAGTCACTTAACTTTTTGGTATTCCAGACAACTCTCTGAAATTTTAAGTTACAGACAAGTTACCAAGGGAGTTTTCTGTTGTTCAGTCATTTCAGTAGTATTGATTCTTCATTACCTCATTTGGGATTTCCTTCGCAAAGATACTAAAGTAGTTTTCATTTCCTTCTCCAACTCAGATGAGGAAACTGAGTCGGTTTGCAAAGCAAAAGCATCAGAAATATTATCTCATTTTATCCTCAAAAGAACCTTGAGAAGTAGGTATTACTATACTTCCCATTTTACAAATGAAGAAACTTAGACAAAATTTAAACCCTTTATATAACTCCTTTACTATTTTTTAGCATTAAAGCTGGAAAGTCTTGGATTCAGTGAATTTTGGTTCATACTTACTTTGTGGCTCCAAGTAAGACAGTTTACCTATTAGTTCAATGGGCGATTTTTTAGATTATAAATTGCAGACAATTTCTTATGTGTATTAGTAGAGAGAGTTTCTTTACCTAGAAGTTCCCCATATGAATGGAATCATATATATCCTCTATTCCTTGTTATGGGTATTTCAATCCTGGAAGTTTCCAGGTGTTGTTCAATAATTTTTAGTCATTCTGGACTGTTCACAACACCATTTGGGATTTTTCTTGGCAAAAAAAGGAAGTGGTTTACAATTTCCTTCTTCATCTCATTTGACATTTGAGAAAACTGAGTCAAACAAGGTTAAGTGGCTTGCTTGGTATCACACAACTAGTCTGAGTCTAGATTTGAATTCAGTAGATGAATCTTCCTACCTTCAGGGCCAGCACTCTATCCACTGCCCTACCTAACTGCCCCTAGGAAGTTCTGCCCACCCCACAAAAAAATATTAATCGTGACTAAGAGCATAGTCTATAATATACCTGAAAGCTTATGATTCCTTGTTGAAAGAGTAGATATTTTCTTCTACAGATAGTCTTTGACCTGTCTTTGACATTCATGCATTCATCCATATCCTAAACCCCAATGGTTTGACAGAGTATGCAGAGACCCCTTTTCTGACTACTGTAACTAATTAAAACACTATTACAAGTCAAAAAGACCTCTACAAGCCAAACTAGATGTGACAAAGATGTTTTTGGTAGCTGGAAGGGCTACTCATGGACAGCCCTCACTCAGACAATTTCTATTTTTGTTTTAGAAATAGTTCTAACAATTTTCTTTATCTGATTTCCAAGGTACAACAGAAAATGAGAATGGAAGTAGAGAAGACAGTGCCAAAAGGAGCAAGACCACATGGCAGCATGAAATGCCAACTGACAAGAGAGACAAAAATTAGGTAAGACATCACTATCTGATGAAAACATCACTGTACCTAAGTACTGTTTATAATGATGTCACAGATTCATTTTAAAAATCTAAATTCTGTTTGGAATACCCTATTTTAAAAGGTAAGAAAGCATGAAAAACATTTTAGAATGGTCTCTATTAAAATGGTTAATATTTTTAAAGTTGTAGTCCTTATGGAGGTATACTTTGTTTACCAAGAAAATTTACTTATATAAACCAATTAAATAAAGTTAATGTTGTATCACACACACACACACACACACACACACACACACACACACACACACACACCAGCTATTCTCTGTCCTCTCTCCACAAGAGTTACTATGTCTTTTACTCTTCTGTCAAAAAAAATTGGTCAGCAAGATCAAAGAAACAAAAAATCCAGGATTGGTGTTCTATGAAGACAATGTCAATGCATCAGAGAGGCCTTTGGGGAAACTGTTGCACAGTGGTATTCTGGTTCTAGCTCATATCAAACTGATTGATTATTAAATTTTCAACATGAGCTTTTATACCTTGAAACTATGAAAAGTTACAAACCACAAGTTTGATTTAATATTTTGTTGATGTCTAGACTTAAGAAAATTATATAGAAAATTTTAATAATAAGATTAAACTTTAAAGAATTTTTTTCCTCCAGAGAGCCAGTTGTTAAACATTTACTATCTATATTCTTGCAGGTAGGTGATAGTTGACAAAGAAATTGTTCTCTGCTATAAATTCTCTTCTTTAAAAACAAAACTTACCTTCTGTCTTAGAATTGCAGAAGAGTGGTAAGGGTTAGGCAATTGGGATTGTGACTTGCCCAGGGTCACATAGGAAGTGTCCAAGGCTAGATCTGAACCCAGGACCTCCTGTCTCTAGGCCTGCCTTTTTATCCACTGAGCCACCTTGTTGTCCCTCTGCTATAAATTCTGAAAAGAATTTTAAAATTACATGAGAAAAGTTATTGAATGCCAATGCATTTTAATCTGGAAATCCCACTATTTTGCATATATCTCTAGGAGATCAAAAACAGGCACCATCTTTACCAAAATAGCCATGATAACATGTTTTGTGGAGCAAAAAAGCTGGAAACAAAGTATATTCAAATATAGGGGAAATAGGTAAGTAAACTGTGGTATCTGAAGGTAATGGGACATTATTGGGCTACAAAAATGACAAATATGAGAAAATCATCAAAAACAATTAGAAGAGTTCTATGAACTGGTATTGATTGAGAGAAGCAGATCAATAACTAATGTCACAATGACTACAACACAATAAATGAAAATAGCACTAAAAGGCAGATATACTCAATTAGATAGAGTTAGAACTACAAGGGACATTGGAAACCACCTAGTCCAATCACCTCTTCCTACAGATGAGTAACCTGAGGTCCCCAAAGATTCAGTGACTTGTTCAAAGTCACATTGTTGGTGTTTCCTCATTGTCTCAACGATTGAGCTATGAGTTCCAAAAAGGGATAAATTGTCTTTTTGCTTTTCTTTCTATCCCTAGAACTCAGTACAGTGGCTGGCTTATAACAGGCAATTAATTCTCCTCAAATTGCAATGATCAGAGAATAGATGATGAAATATGCCTCCCTCCTCCTCAAAGAGGAGGTTTACAGGGGCAGATGTGTACACTGTCATATATGATCACTATTTTGAAAAATTCTGCCTAATTGTTTTTCTTTTCTTTCTTAACAAGGAAAGATATTATAGGAGACAGGAAGGATACATTGGAAAATAACCTTTTTTTTAAGGCATTAATACAATTTCTAAAGTGGGAGGGTAGATCTCTGAGTTATAAGGGTTTATGAACCCAACCAAAGGAAATTTCTATTCTCCTTTGGCTTCTAGAAACTATTTCTTACTCCCAAAGAGGATTTCACTAATTCTCTTCCAATTCAGATGGTTTCACTGCCTCAAAAATTCTAAAAGCAAAGGTACTGTTAGCCCTTCCAGGGCCTCATGAGCAAAATTTAGGTGTGGTAAGAAACCTTCATGTAAAGGGCATGAGCACATTTTTCCCTAGCTCATAGCTGAGCCAACAACATTTCCCTTTCCAATTAACAAAGACTTCTCTTGAAGAGAAATATAGGTTTTCCATATGCTTCCCTAAAGTCCAAGAACATTCCATGAGAGGAAAAACTGTAGGCATAGGTATATTTTTACCACCATCATTAAATAATTGAAAGCTTTGGAAAATCACAGGGAATATAGAGTTTGAAAGAAACAGTATAGTGAAGGTGAAGAAAATCTGTAATGTAGGTAATATGGGACCATTGGACTTGGATGAGTTGAGAATCTAAAGATTCGATTCCTTCCTACTCCACCCATGAATGTATGATTTGGTGGGGGAGGGGGAAGTCACTTTTCTTTTTCTAGAAATCTAGAAGCCTCCCTGAGCAAAAACTGATAAATGGAAATAAGGAAGCCATAATTTTATAGATACATGTACCTTTTTGTCTAATGATACGTTCCCTAAGAGATGGGTTACATAGGAATTCTAATATAATTAACAAATAAATCAATTTAAATTTAAAAATGAAGCTTTCCAGAGGTTATCTTTATAGGATCCTTTAAAACTAGCTCAAATATTAACTCCTCCATGAAATCTTTCTTGATCTCCCACCCCCCAACTCTAGTTATCTTATCTCTAGAAAAAAATGACCATATATTTATTGTCTATACGTATCTATATAGATACACACACAAACACATGTGCATGCCCATGCGTGTCTTCTCTCCTAAAAGGATTCAAACCCTAAGAGGGCAAGGATTATTTCATTTTTGTCTTTGTATCTGTAGCACACTATCCAGCACATAGTAGACAACAAATGATTTACTGAGCTAAAAGGGATATTAGAAAACCATCTGTTCTAGTCCTCCAATTTTACAGATGAGGAAACTGAGACAGAGAAGTTCATTGATTTTCTGATTGTTTGTTCTTCATTTTCCAAGAGGACCAATAACATCATGGAGAGATGTCTTGGTTTGAGAATGAATTGGATTTAAGTGAGGAAGAGTTGCACAAAGTCATCAGCCTCACTTCAAGAGTCGCCCAAGTCCGGCGGCAAGGAGAAAATCAAGATGACTGGCACTAGCCTGGGAGGCAATGGATGACCTTGGCATCTTCAATGTCTAACCAAGCTCTAGGCATTCCACACGACCTGCTTCAGCCACCTTCATGACTGTTGGAACAAATTGTTCTAATCCACCCATTCCTTTGGGGAAAGTTCTCACATGCTCGCGACAGACATCCTCCTAACTCACCAACAGGTTTGAGGACTATTGGTTACCATCAGCCTGGTTTAGCCTATCAGCTAAGATAGTTTCAACTGGGGCTGGCCATTATGTATGCTATAGCTTCTTGGAGCTACAGGCGAGACTTGGGTGAAAGGTAGACACCAAAGATGGAAGGAGTAGCCCTGAAAAGGGCTTGGCAAGCCCTCCTACCAGAAATGCCAGTCCTCTCTGAACACCCCATACCCCAAGACTTTCTAACCCAATAGGAAACAGAGCTTGGTTTCAGAACCAGGACCTCTGGCTCCAAATACAGCAGAGGTGGTGGTGGCGGTGGCGGTGGTGGTGTTTTAAATCCTGTGCCATACCCTCCCTCATAGACATCCTTTAGCTATGCCAAATTGGCCAAAGACATGCAAGGCTAATTGAATTTTGATGAATTGGCACTTGAGTATATAGGCTGTCCCTCGTGGACAATAATTCAATAAACATAAACTGAATTCCTTCTGTATGCCGGATGCTGGGGTGAGCATTGGAGATATGGAAGGCAAGTGCAAAAGCAGCTCCTTCCTTCAGGGAGTTTCCATTCTCCTGTGGCAATCAAACACATCACTATAGCCATGTCAATTCAGAGTGCGCAAAGTAATACCAAGGAATTTCGAGAAGGAGCAAAGAGGGCTAACAAAGGGCTTCACCCTAGCTAGGGACTTGATCCTTGATCCCACACAGGGAATCGTGGCTGAGTGGCAATAGCAAAATCTCCAGAATTTCACAGGCTCTCTGTCTGCCTTTGTTTCTAGTTTTACTGCTTGCTGGGCGCTGGTGGTCAGCATGAGCTCAGCCAATGCGCGTCTTGCTTGCAGTCACGGTAACCTGGTTTGAAGGGTTAGTAAGGGTGAGAGGAGGGATGTGGCTATACTAGAAACTCAGGCGAAGTTCAATTTTAGTTAAATAGGTGAATTGGGGCGGGGGGGGGGGGGCCGATCTTATTTCATTCCTGATGGCTTCTGGACTACCTCCTCTAATGCCTTTAATGATCCTGTTAGCTTAATGACTCTGTTGCCAATTAAAGTTGTACTGGTTAAACATTGTGAATTACATTCTGCTTGTTAGTGTCCGCCTTTGATACACCGTAATAGCAGGTAATCTCTTTTACATCATAACTCATTTTAAATATTCCTTTTTCCATATCTGTTCTTCCTCAAGTGATTTATCACCTGGTCCCGAGAAGAAGTGCAATAAAAAGAAAGTTAAGACCTAAATAACTCTTCCAGAGTCTTTTCGTTCATAGCTTTTGGGAAGAAAATGGGAGCAAAGGGTGAAGGGATTTTCTGATTGACTGTTTGAGAAATGAGAGGTTGGCAACCAGAGACTTGAACTAAACTAGCTATTCCGCATGAAAATATTAGCTTTATATCACCTCCCTGCCCTTCCTCCTCTTGGAAGAAAAATCAACAAAGGCCAAAGCCAAAACCCCACTGGAAAAGTAAAGGGGTTGGCGGGGTGACAGAAAGGAGTAAGGTAATTATCCAGATAAATCAGGGGAACCTACACATGTATAAATAACTAAATAGATAGGTAAGTGAATATGTATACCCAAAGCATGTATGCGTATGTGGTACTGGAGAGTAGATTATGCTTACATGTTACATATGCATTACAAAAACACTCATTTGTATTTGTGTATTCATTATATCTTTGCATGTTTATGTATTTTATATCTTCATATTTTCTATTTACATATATATTATATTATACATACATTGTGTGTGCAAAGTACATGCAAATTAGCTGAATAATCTGGATAATTGTCTCATTTGCTAATTAAATTGCCCACAGGAGGTATGAAATATAGAATTTAGCAAAAATCTGTCAAATGTAATCAATGTCAACCATTTGAATAATTAAAACAAATACAGCCATTTTCTTTTTTCTACACATGAAAAGTACTTTTCTACCCTTCCTCTCTCAGACCCCTCAATCTCACATTGATTCCCGGTAGCCAACTCACTTTGCCTGGCAGATCTCACCAGGCCTCAGCTTCTGAAACAGTTTCCAAAACTTTTTTGTTTTCTTAGACAAATTCTCAAGCTGCTCTTTTAACATAATGATCGTTGACATTTGTGTAGATTTAGTCTACATAGCCCTTTCAATGGATCACATCATCTGTGTTTTGTAACAACTCCATTAGGAAAGGCATCAATAAAAAATTTTATTGTAAAAAATAGACTTTATGTCAGAAATACCATGAGAAATGTTTGCCGATAGCTGTAGAAAATGAAATGGATAATCATTTGATGATCCCCATCTTTCAGAGGAGGTAACTGAGAGTCAGAGAAAGGAATTGTCTTGCCCATGACTGGACTGCTAGTAAGTTCCAGGAGTGAGATACAAGCCTTAGTCTTCCTAAGTCCAAGTTCCCCTCTGCCACATTGCCTCCAAGTAGGATGTGAGTCCCTAATCCTTGCACCCAAGGAAGGTCCTCATCCAAGTGTCATATCTTTTTTCTTCCTAAGAAGTTTTATGACCCCAGATTTAGGAGTAACACTTACAGAGGACACATTTTGAACTAAACAGGCATGAGTTACACAAGTCTTAATAAAACCCAATCATTCTCTTTGACAGTCCATGAATGCTCATGGTAAATCATGGGAATTAGAGGGGGGAAAATATCTTTGGGGGCATCCGGTTCAGTCCTTGGAAACAAATCCAAGATTGACCTATATAGCATTTTATTTGGGTGCCTCCTTTTTTGACCACACTATGCTGTCTTCATAAATAATAGAAAAGGTCAAAGAGGCCTGTTTCACACACAGTTCACTGAAAAAGTTTTAAAATGTAGATGAAAAGATACATCCTCACTGAATCCCATTTAAGACAAAATTACCACATTATTCCCATGTAGGTTGCCGCTGAATATATTCAGGATAGATCTCTAAACTGATATCTTTTTGAAAAGAAAAAGAAGATATTGATAAACATCACCAAATCATTACACATAAATACTGACCTTTGGAACAAGAAATTAGTTAGGGTTTTTTTTCGAACAACAAATAAGCTCTCCACAAGATTTTAGGGCAAATTCAGCAACTATAGAACCAGAATTGGAAGTGACCTTAGTGATCATTTAGTTTAACTCTCACATTTTTCAGATAAGGAAACTGAGGCCCAAAGAGGTAAGTGTCTTATTTAAGAGAAAGAAGAGGCAAATCCAAGCTAAAAACTCAGAGCCTTTGATTCTAAATTGATAACCCTTTTCACTGTACAAGGGGGTTTAGGATTACAGAAAAATATTAAAATGACCAAAAAAAGGAGATGTGCTTGCTCTTCATGACTGGAAAAGACCTAATAAGTTGGGCTTGGCAATCTCTATTGATCTAGTGTTATCCTGTCCTCTCCTTCTCTCAAGTAAAGGATGATGGAATTCCAGAATTAGAGGATGCTTACTAATATTATTTCATTCTACGTATCAAGAAATGGAGACCTGATATTACAGGAGGAAAGCTGATATTATAAATCTGGAAATCTGAACTCCTGGCTCCTACGAGGTTCCTATATATGGCAGCATCTTAGGTATAGAAGCTTGGGAAACTTACTGGTTCATAAAGTAATAACTAACATTGACTTAACATTTTAAGGTTCACAAAGGGCTTTGCATATATGTGTATGCATGTGCGTATATAGATGTAAGCATAAATATTATGTGCATAAATAGGTAATCAATGGGGTTTATGGGGTGTTCTGGGAGGACTAGTACCTCTGGTACAAGGACGTGCAAGCCCTTTGCAGGGCTGCTCCTCCACTTCTCAGCCAATGCTCACCTGTGGCTCCAAGAAGCTGTAGCCACACGCTGCTAAGACAATTTCAGCAGAGAGGTAAAACCAGGCTGAGGGTAAATGAATTAAAAGTCTCAAACCCAAAAGTGAGCTAGAGGGATGTCTACTCCAAACGTGTGCAGACTTCCTCCAGAGAAATGAGTAGATGAGAACAAATCGTTCTAATAGCCAAAAAGGCAGCTGTAGCAGGCTTTGTGGAACACTTAGGGCTTGATCAGACATTGAAGATGCCAAGATCATCCGCTGCATCCTGGGCTATCACTAGCTGTCCTGACTTTTGTCTTGCCCCTGGACTTGGATGACTGGAAGAGAGAGTGAGGCTGACAACTCTTAATTGATGAGCAAGTCAAGACATCACCCTAGGATGTCACTGGCCATCTTGGAAAATGAAGAACGAACTACAATGTAATATTTTTATATATAGTCCATTATGATACATACATATATATATATATATACATATATATATATATATATAATTTTAAACATTTTAGTCTTAGGACAACTTCATGAGAGAAATGCTGTTCTTCCCATTTTACAGATGAAGAAACTGAGCGAAAGAGCTAAAGTGACTAGATACTGAGGTTGGACATGAACTTATATCTTCTCACTCCACTAACTACTTAATTGCCTCCTTCCTCACTTACTTTTTTTTAAACCCTTACCTTCCATTTTAGGATCAATACTGTATTAGTTCCAAGATAGAAGAACGGTAAGGGCTAGTCAATGGGAACTAAGTGACTTGCCTAGGGTCACCCAGCTAGGAAATGTCTGAGGCCACATTTAAACCCAGGATGTCCCATCTCTAGGCCTGGCTTTCAATCCCTGAGCTACCTAGTGGCCCCCTTCACTTACTTTTCGACTTCTCAACATTGAAGTCCAGATATAGAGCCCAAGACTTCAAGCAAAATACAAAGATATTGGAGAAAGAGATTGCTGTGGATTTCCTCCCAGAGAGAGACAGAGACAGAGATACAGAAAGAAAGACAGAGAAAGAAAGAGAGAGAGAGAGAGAGAGAGCAGATGGCCAGTCCAAAGCAGTCTTTGTCTGTCTGAGGCTCAGGGCAAAGCCTCCCTCTGCCAGCTGCAGATGACCACAAGGATGTACCTCCCTTACCTTGAAACAGCAGCAGCAGCAGGAAGCTAATCATGGTGTCCTCCAAAAAGGAAATAGTGAGGGGTGGGGAGCAGGGGACACTTGGTTCTTCTTGTCACAAGGGAGTTCAAAAGGTTTAACTAATAAAATTATAGGCCAAAATAAGGTTTAACACAAATTAGATCTGGAGGTGGAGTAATAATAATAAACATTTAGAGTGTTTTGAGGTTTGCAAAGTGCTTTACACGTATAATTTCATTTGATCCTCATAGGCCCTGGGGCATAGGTTCTTTATTATCCTCATTTTACAGATGTGGAAACTGAAGCTAAGAGAGGTTAGGAATTTGCCCTGGGTCTTATTGCTATGCTTTGAAGCTGAATTTGAACTCAGGTCTTCCTGACTCCAAGTCTACCATTATTTACTGTGTCACATAGCTGGATAGAAGTATAACTTTTATATGATTAGGTGTGGCATTTTGGGAAAGGTAGTGTGAGTATGTTTGAAAGAGCATCAGACTGGGAGTTTAAAAGCATATTCTGCCCATTAATTTGCTTTGTAATTTTGATCTGATTGACATCATCCCTTTAGCTTCATTCTTCTCAACTACAGAAAGATGGCTGCAGCCCCCTCTGGTCAGATTCTCTTCTCTTCTCTCTCTCTCTCCTTGTCTATTTCTTTCTCTTCTCTTCTTACCTTTTCTCCCCTCTTCTTCTCTCTTCTCCTCTCCTCCCCTCCATTCCCCTCCCCTTTTCTCTTTCCCCTCCTTCCTCACATTTTTCTTCCTTTCTCCTTTGCTCCTCTCATTCTGTTCTATTCAGTCTTACTTTATTTACCTTTTAAAAGTACCTAATATGTGCCAGGATAGTGGATAAAGGGCCTTTCTGGAGTCCAAAGCACCTGAATTGAAGTACCACCCCAACCATAGAGGCTATGTGACCCTGGGCATGTCACCTAACCTACTGGTAACCCCAAACAACTCTCTAAAAAAAGGAGGTACTGAGTCTTACCTATACCAGTGAAATAATAGATCTATTCCCCTTTCCTCCCCACCCCCATCCCACCAAAAAAAAAAAAAGGTCCCAGGCACTGGGGATCAAAGGGGGAAAAAATCATAAATCTGTGAGACTGGTTGAATCATTTCCAAAGTTTATGGCTGATCATCTAAGTTGGTGTTATGAGGATAGCTTCTGTAAAAGGGAATTCTTTATTCCTTTTTTTTGGGGGGGGGGACCTGGAGGTCCTCTTACCATAGAGATGTGTAGGGATTAACCAACGGACAGTGATGGGAGGTAGAAAAAGGGGATAAAAGGGACCATTGTCAGTTGGGAGGGGGGATGGGGGGGAAGTTGCCTTTGGTTGCAGGAATATAAAAGGCAAGCCTGAGTTTACTGAGGGGGCTTTTGGCTTTAGCCCTTAGAGGGCTTTTTGGGTTTGGGGCTTTTGGTTTGGGCTGTTGAGCTTTTATCGCTCTTGAATTTTTTGGGGAGGTGATTGGTCTTCATTAACAGACCTAATTAGGATTGGATTAAACACTGATTGTGTTGGTTTTGATTGGGGTGGTTTGGGTTGGAACTTTGTAAGGTGGTTGTTATTAGCAGTAGTTATAGGCAGTTATAGGTAGACATAGGCAGTTTTAGGTAGTAATTATAGGTAGTTATAGAATAACTAGTATAGGCATTAGGAGATGTTTTTTCTCTACCTCTTTCCTATATTTCTCTCCTTTACTATATTCTTTTTATCTTTATTTTAATAAAACTAAATTGTTAATTGTTAAAAGCTACTCTTTTATTTTTGTCAAACCCCCATTTTAACCATTACATTTCACTGCCCAGTCTTTTATCCTCTAAGGTAGACATTTCTGAAAGTATTTGGTCCCTGTGTCAGGAAAAAAACTGTCTCCACTGAAATCCTTCACTGAGATGTCATCTTGATATAGGAGTGACCCTAGCTTGTCTGAGGCTAAACCAGAAAGGTTTGGCGCTATGCTACCAAGTAGGAAAGGCTGCAAGCTCACGTCCATTAGCAATCTGTTTTCTGAGGACCAATTTGGCTAACTTCAGGGATGCTCATGACCAGCTTGGCCACAGGGTGACACATTTTTATTCATAAAAAATCTTGGAGATGACCTATCACATCATAGAACTGGGATCAATTTTGGAGGGAAAAGGGAACAGTACCCCCAATGACAAAATCACAGATCCTTAAAATATTAAAATATGGGAGGGGGTGAGGACAAGTGAAAACATCTGGATGGTAGTCAATTTAAATAATAAAAGATAAACATCTCTTTAATTTGGGATACTTCAATGTAGAATTTTGTATGATCAGCAGCAAAACACAGACCCAGCTCTCTCTTCCATTCTTAATTCTGTTTCACTTTGAAAGTTAATATTTTTCTCTAAAAGCCTTAGAAAATGTTCTCCTTCCTAAACTGCTGGATTTGCTATTTCCCTTTCAGCTGCCCAAAGTATGTCACCTTGGCTGAGGAAAAACAGATGCTGCTGGACTAGCCAACTGTAAAGAATAGTTAGAACCCCACCTCTCCAGAAATCTTTAAATCTGTCTCTTCATAAGCTATTTTCTAAAGCAAAGGGGCAATTTTCAAAAGAAATGAGTTGACAGAATAATAATTATTATCATTATTGTTAATGATAAAATTAATGCAATCAATAATAATTTCACAGATATATACTTAGCCAATAAGACACATACTGTTATAATGAGTTAAGACCAAATTCATCTCAGCCATGGTAGCAATAAGCCTGTCATGTGTTGAGGAGAGGCAGAATTTCTCTAGCTATTGGTCATATTTCCAAGAGAACTCTAGTCTAACCACAGATTTTCATATATTAATATGTCAAAAGGATTGTGATGTCATTGGTGCAGTTACTTCACCAAAAAATATCACAATCTTTGCAAGCTTCAGAAGATGATTTAATGGGTTGCTCTGGCCAAAAAAATTCATTATGTGTTCACAGACTTCTCCAAGTTCAGCTAGTTTGGATCTTAGACCACAGTACATCACTGGGCCTATAGTCAATATCTTTCCAACTTGGAAGGACCTGTCAGAGCCTGAACCCCAATAGCTTTGCCTTAGAAACCATGATGACCTCTATGCCACAAAGAGACATTGGAAGATGGTTTGTATGGAAGAGATTTATGAAGTAGTGGGGAAAAAAAAATCTTTGGATTGGGAATCAGAGGGAAGGCCTGAGTTCAAATACAAGACACTAAGTTTACTATCTAGATGACCTTAAGCAAATCCTTCTCTGGGCCTCTCGTCCTTTATCTCTAAAAATGAGTAAACTGAAGTAAATGATCTCTGTGGTCCCTTCTACTTGTAGATTTGCTGAAATTCAATTCAATTCAATAAGCACCTACTATGTTCCAAGCATTATGCTAACCTCTGAGGATACAAGTTGTGACATATGATTGTGATGGAATACTATTGTGCCATAAGGGATAAGAAAATTAGAAAGACTTACATGAAATTACAGAGTGAAACAAGCAGAACCAAAAAAACATTATATACAGCAACAAAAATAGTGTTTGAAGAATGACTTGTATATATCTACCTCAAGAGAAAGAATGGATAAATAGAAATAAGTAAGACATAGTTTTATAAATACATATATCATTGTGTCAAATGATGCCTTCTCTTATGGGGGGGGGAGGGATAGGAAGAGAGGGAGGGTGGGAGTTAACTGGGTATTTTAATGTAACAAAGAAATAAACTTAATTTTTTTAAATGGCCTCAAACTTCATTGGACAAATATACAAAATGTAGGCAACCCACACCCTGAAATAGGAATTCTAATGCAAAGAGATAAATTGAACTTTACAAGTACTCCAGAGACATGACTCTGGAAAGAAAGAGTTTATTCAAAGGAAACCATATAGGTGGGAGAAAAAAAAGAGTAATAGTATATATTAAGAAGATATATTCATGTGAAAAAATTCAGAAATCAAAAGACACATCATAGTGGAGATCACTTGAGTGAAGGTGAATTGTGATAGTAAGAGAAGAAATATTATCCTTGAAGTATACTATAGACCACCTCGACAAAAGGAAGAAATAGATAAGACATTCAAGGAAGAGATACAAGTCAGGAGTTCAGACAGAGCACTTTAATCATCTGTATATTTTCCAAAAGCAAAGCAGCTAATTACTTGACTTACTTTTGTAACACTCCCACCTAGGATGTTGCCATGGAGTCTTGGTAGGACATGAATGTCGGTATGCAGGTATTATCCAGAATTTCCTAAGTTTCTGATACTTTCGACCATAGAGGAATTTCCTTCCATTGGGAAGCCACTGAGCCAAGATACAGAAAAGCTGTGCAAAGAGATGGAGAGGAAAAACTGAGAGCCATGCTGATCCTTCTGTGCTTTTCCTATAGAACCAACAGGTTAGGGTTGTGAGGGAAGAGGGGGCTGGGTACTATTCCAGTGAAAGAAAACAGGGAAATCAAGTGGAATTAAAATTTCATGGTAAGGTAGAACATGTTTGGAGGAAGGGAGAGATGTGGTCAGACAAGTCAGCAATGGCAGATCAGACCAGAAATAATGAGCCATAAGCCTGTGTGTGTTAACCAGTTTCACCAAAAGTATCCAGAGAAGTTTCACCTATGCCCCCCATCCACCCAGGGCAGGAACACAGAGGGTAGAGGTACCAAAGAGAACCTGAATGTTCCACACAACAGAAAGACTAACACATCTGAACCACTGCCTTGGTGGGAAGCAAGTATGATCAATAAACATACAGAATATTATATTTTCTCCCTACCTAGGAGCATAGTCAGTCCTCTTATTTAAGCTGAATGGACCATTGTTCATATTTGGGAAGTTAGCTTTCATAATTCACAGAGATAGAATGACTTCATATGAGGAGAGAGACAGAATGGCTTAAAGCCTGTTGTGATGAAGTAGAAGAGTTTCAGGTATTGTTTTATGCCCTGTGTGTGACACTTTTTTCCTCAAAATGTGCTGCTCTTCTCCAAAAGATGACCAGGAACATGTGCCCATAAAGGTGCTTGTGGAATCTTTGGTTATCTTGTCAAGCTATCCCCAAGTTTGACACATTATACCAGTAGAGAGTCAGACCGTAATGATTTTGTACCACAAGTACCTCAAGTAGTAGTAGATTTAACAGGGCCATCTGAAGATGGAGGAATCTAATGCTGGGATTAGGGGAGCCAATGTTTAGGACAATCCTTTCAGACTGCTTTGGGATATATAGACGTGACCTTAGATGCACCCAGAGCACAGCATTGACATTAGCAAATACATATGTACATGTGTCTGCCCATGATTGATAACCTACTGGAAACATAAAAGCTGAAACCTTCTAAGAATTATATCCTTGTTGTTCCACTTTCATTACCAAAGCCCTTTTCAACATTTGGTTCTACAAGTAAAACATTTCTGTGGTTTCAAGTACTATGCACACTTCTAAAATGGACTATAGTTGCCAACTAATATTGCAAGAACTAAATAGATGACATCTGGAAGGGAAATTTAAAAGATAAAAAAAAAACACCAATGTTTTCCCCTACTTCCTTGTTTTGCCTCTACCTATGCTTCTAAAGGCAAAGCAAAGAGGAAAAGTGAAATAGTTATTCCCATAATTCTTTCAAAATCCCAGAATTTCAGAGTTAGATGAGACCTCAGATACCTGCAAAATAATGTACTGAATAAGTATCCAACAAATATTGTCATTCTTTGTTTGAAGAACTCCAATGGAGGCAGAAGCTGCCCATTCTACTTTTGGTTAACAATCATTGTTGGGAAGTTTTTCCTTATGTTAAACCTAAATTTCTGCCAGAGTCTCTAAAACATGTCTAAAAATTAAATCAATCTCAAATAATAAAAAATATTATGTTTTGTAATTTTTATTAATGATCATTAGAAGTAAAGGAATAAAAAGGTAATAAAATAAAAGCCACATGACCATGGCTAATCTACCTGTTCAAAAACTACACGCTCCACAGTTCCAACCCAGGAAGCAAAGAGTGTGAGACCAGGAACCCCACCCAATATATTCCCCTGTCTACATCAGCACATAACAACAGGAAGTCAGTGGGCTCCTGGGAAATGTAGTTCAAAGGTCAAGATTTCCAATTACACACATGCTATAGAAAAAAGAAGGCCTGGTGGGGGAAAGGGGGGAGAGGGGGGAAGGGAGAGCATAAGGTTGAGTGGTTTTTAACCTTTAGGATCCAGATGGGTATCTACCTATCTATCTATCTAATTTATCAGGTAGCTCCAGTTCCTCACTTATCCTAGGTTGTACATTGTAGACAGTATATCAATCCCAAGGCTATTCCAGCCAGCCAAGGTAATTCTAAATAAATAAGTCAAGCCCCACACAACCCAGATAACTGAGGGAAAACTCATGAGGCTGGGAGACTATCTTATATAATCCTATTTTTCTAGCTATACACTCCAGATTCACTGGATGAATGCCAGTTCTCCACTTCTGACTGAACTAGGACTTGACATCAGCTGTACTTTTTTTTTATTCTCACATTTTCTCAAAATAGAATACTTTGTCCTTTGACCATATTTAATTCTCCCTTGTTTCCCATGAGTCAGGGAACAGTTCTCCAATATTACAAACTGAGGGGAATTTAGGCCTTGGTGTCTACCAATGAAAACATGCAGAGGATTAAAGCATTTATCCAGACTAGTTACTCAAAAAAGCAAAACCAAAACACCTTCAAAATATATATTCATGGGGGCAGCTGGGTAGCTCAGTGGGTTGAGAGCCAGGCCTAGACATGGGAGGTCCTAGGTTCAAATCTGGCCTCAGACACTTCCCAGCTGTGTGACCCTAGGCAAGTCACTTAACCCCCATTGCCTAGTCCTTACCATTCCTCTGCCTTGGTTCCAAGAGGAAAGGTAAGGGTTTAAAAAAAATACATATTCACACAACTAAAGGGAAGTTGGGCAATAGCCAATTAGCCAGGGAATATGGTGCCGCCTTTAGACAATGCAGTCAAGCAAAATAAAACCTCCATTGCCTAAATCAGGAGACAGTAAGATAGGGGGAATGTGTGCTGAATTTGGAATCAGAGCAACTGGAGGTCAAATTCAGCCCAGAAAGTGAGCTTCAGAAGGGGGTATTTCTGGTCCTAGGGAAGATAGTGAGGGAGTAAGGATGAGAAGTCATAGTTCCTGACTTCCAGACCAATGTTTTCTCCAATATCCAATGTTGTCTCAAGAAAAGTCACAAAGCAATTGAGTGTTCCATTAGTGTTAACAGACAATGAATGGCATCAAGTTATGGGATGGTAGGTCCATACATTTAGAGTTGGAAAGGACCTTTGAGGTCATCAGTCAGGTAATCAACTATGTCCCTAGGACATAAGCAGTTTGAAATATCCAGTAGGCAATTAGTGATGTGAGACCAAAGTTCAGGGTAGAGAATAGGATGAATATTAAGTCTTTTTGCATGAAGATGATTAAATCCATGGGAACTAAATTCTCATCATGCTCATTCCAAAATATAAGTTTTTGCTCATGCTTTTTGGAATGCCCTTCCTCTTCCTTTGGAAGGCTGTTCCAAAGCTGGCCCAATATTTCAGGTCCTGGCTCAAATTCTGCCTTCTTCATGGGGCTTTTCCTAGAATCTCCAGTTTACAAATGTGTTCTCCCTCAGAACTGGAGTAATGCCTCCAGAGGAGTTACCACAGCTAAAGAGAGACTTTGGAGATTACCTACAGTTGTGCAGCCCTCTCATTTTACAAATGAGTAAACTGAGACTCAAAGAGTTACAGAGACTTGCCCAAGGATAATCCTGGCAGAATTGAAACAAGAACTGGTACATGCACTCTTCCTCGCTCTCATTTTGGCAATTAACCTGCTATTATGATATGTGCTATTTCTGGTATTTGTGTGTGTGTGCGTGTGTGTGTGTGTATGCATGTGTGTGCATGTGTGTGTGTGTGTGTTTCTCCCAAACTAGACCACAAGCTCCCATAAAGCAGGGACCATGTCTTATTTTTTTTTGTGTGTGTCTCCCTCAGGACCTAGAAAAGTGCTATTTCACAAAGTCAATAAAAACCAGGCTTATCTTCAGCGCAGAGCATGCTTCTTTGCAGAAAGTAGGTAGGAAATAAGTGTTTTATTGTCATTCATATCAATGACAATGCTGAATAAATATCCCACAAATGGAGTGCGAGAGGTATCAATGTTGTAAAACAACGACGACAAAACGAATACTTCTATACTGCAATGATCTCCATTGGTGCAAATCTCAATGTCATCCAGACTTTCTCATCACAGGCAGTTCTTGTCCAGGTTCTCCTGTAAATCTGACATGTCTTCTTCTAAATCTCTTGATATTGTGTGGGAACCAGTAGAGCACTCAGACTATCTCTGTCATCCTCCTCTTCCAGTTGCAAACATTCTCATCTCTAGCATTTTATATTTTATATAGCTTTTGCAGTGATGTACTATAGCTCATTCACACCCAATCCATGTCTCTCCATGGCCCTTTTGGGAAACCCACAATTTTAATTCTTCAGAGACTGTGGTATTTCATAATCTATAGTATCACAGGAATAAAGTCTGTGTAAAAAAGATGGGATTTTGAGGCAGCTAAGTGGCTTAATGAATAGAGAGGTAGACCTTAAGATGAGAGGTCCGGGGTTCAAATTTGACCTCATACTCCCTAGTTATGTGACTCTGAGCAAGTCTGTTAACCCTAGTTGCTTGGTCTTTAACCATGCTTCTGCCTTAGAACCAAAATTTAGTATCAAATCTAAGGCAGAAGGTGAGAGCAAAGAAAAAAAAATTAATGGACTTTTGTTTGAAATAGAAGTTTGTAGTCAATGTTCAATTTCCCTAATACAATCCCACCCACTCTCTTCTTTTTATTCAGTTCTGGGCCTATTGTCAAATTATATTCCATGTCCAAAATACATGTACATCTGAACCTAGGTGCTGTTCATCCAACCACATTATTATTGTCTGAGCAATGAGTGATTATAGTTCTCATGGAAAAGACTCTTCAGTGTTCTGGGGCTTGATTAAATCAGCACAATGTAGTCCTTAAGTAGCAATTTTTAAAAGCCCTAACTATCAATGGGGAAATCCCTCTTCTATTGGTATTCTGTGCTAGCCAGACATGTCAGGAGCAAATTACTTCAGCTAGTAGGTGTCTCCCTTATTTATGAGATATTATCTTTGATATTAGCAATAAGAGGGTTGTTGAATAAATTTAGGCTGAATTTTAACATACAGAATAGAGAAACCTTGTTAGATAAGAGCAGAATGCTGGTGTTTTATTTTAGAGTCAATTTTTTTTACAGTCAACAAACAATAAATACAATAGAATCTTGGATTTTTTGTAAATTTCCATTAATTGCTTGCCTGACAGGATGTTGTACTAAAGATTATCACTTATGAAAGGCTGTCTGTTCCCTTAACAAACTTTCATCAAGGATGCCACCAATATGTAGGGAGGTCATTTTCATAAGGATTTGTAGAAATGAGAAAATAGGCATATTTGTTGGTAGTTAGGGGTATTGAATACTTAAAGGTTAGGAGAAAGTTTCTTGATTGCCTATTTTCAGTGATAATAGATTTGTGATTTTTCCAAGTGTTCAATATCCTCTTTTCTATCATGTATCTTGAAAACTGATCCCCTGATGCATTTATACTTATTTCACCTCTATCATGGCCTTCCTCTATGTATCTGAATATTTTTCCATTTCTGTTTTCAATGTTATTTATTCTTCCTCATGCAGCACATTGATATTGGGAATTTGAATCAAAATGTCCACCATCATTGATGGAGTAAACAGTTCATCATTAAAGTATATAAATGGGATAGCATATTATTATGATCATTAGTACCATTAATAATCATGCTTCTTTCCATACCAGGAAATGGTATTCTGGCATACAAACTAGAAAAAAGGCCTTTGGAACATTAAGGAATTATCCAAATGAGTTTCTCAATTCTTCACCCTATTTTGCCCATCCAGTTGCAGCTTTTGCCATATTTCACTGTTACTCCAAAACCTTGCTGATAATTCAACTCTCACTCAATTCAAAATTGTATAAGTATAAGAAGTTAGTAAAGGGCAGAAATTTGGCTAACACTACAACAATGTTGTTCACTTTTTCACAGTACAGCCAAAGAGGATTTTTCCATTTTTATATAATTGCACTGACCCTCAATTTTCTTTTGCCAATGTGGATATGTGGTTAGAATTTTTTTTTTATTGAGGTTTTCTTCAACTACATCAAAGTCCCATACTCTTCACTTCCTTCCTCCACCCCCTATACACAAAAACATACACACTCACACATACCCCACATCTCATCAGTCTCCATATTTCATCGGGATTTATTTGCATTATTAGGTTTATTTCAAGACCTCCTACCAGAAACAGGAAGGGTGAATATGAAAGATCTGTTTCCTTTCAAATGTGTTTTTCCCTCCTTCCTAGTGAAAATAGCTTGTTTAGTGAAGTCTAAATGATTTGGAATTGAATGTACCAAAGGAATAGACACGAGGTTCCAATTTACAGTTTGGGGGTCTCAGCCCCTGCATATGAGTTCTATAAATGAAATGTGTGGCTACAATGAGTCCCATTGGGAGGAGCTGCACTTCGACTAAGAACAGCTGTAGGGCTATAATCTACCCAAGTCAACTTCTGAATCAGATATGAATTATTGGCTCAGTCAGAAAGCTATGGATAGCCCTTCACCCAACAAGCAATTACATATGGCACCTGGCAGAAATGAAAATATCCTTTCTTCCTTAGCTGGGTCTAGTTAAATAATAGCTCTTTATTTGGTATCCTTTCTTCCTCCTCCTTTGTTCTCATTCATTTTTTGTAGGGTCCTCACCTTGTTCACTTGATAAGGTAAAGCCAACTTCAGTTAAGACTACTATTTTGGAACCATCTGAGGCTAATGAGGCCAGGCAATAGAGGCAAACATCTGTAGAATATAAACTGGCTGAATGTTCCCAGGCCCCCAAAGTCATTGAAATCAGGAATATAATGACATCCTTCTTTAATCTGAGTTGTATGTGATCTTCAGTTCCTGGGATAACCAAGACCTGTTTCCAAGTCAAGAAAAAGGGATGAACATAAAAGAAAAACTCCTCAGTAGAAATACAATATATTTTTTTTTACTTTTGGTGGAGAGTGTTTGGGTTTCAACTTTGAATGTCAGACCTTATTTCTGCCTACAGTCACTACTTTACTGTAAGAATATGGCCAGCATTTCAAAACAATCATCTTAATATCTGTAGCTCTACAATTCCAAAATATTCATGATGAAAAATGCTAACTACATAGAGAGAATTGATGATCTCTAAGTGTAAGTTGAAGTATAATTTTTTTCATTTTTCTTTATTTCGCTTGTTTTTTTTCCCAACATGGCTAATATGGAAATATGCTTTGTATGATTTCCCATGTATAATGGATATCATATTGTTAGCCTTTTTAATGGAAATGGAAGGGGCAGGAGAGGAGGGAGAGAATTTGGAACTCAAAAAAATTTTTTTGTGTTGAAAATAAATAATTTTTAAATGTATCTATAGCCCTAGAGGGTTGCTTCTAGAAATATTCATTTCAGAAGGCATGGAGTTACTGGAAAATGTTAATGTTTCTCAAAACCACAGGCTGAAGAAGACTGAGTCTATTAAACTTCATTTCCAGATCTTTGGCATGCTCCAAAACTTTTACTACTTGGGTGTATCTATTATGCAGGTTCTTTTTCCAGTGTTAAAGAATTCAACCCAATTGTTCCCTCTCATCCTCTGTGACTCTTGTTCATATTCTCCCTCAAATTATTCACATAGGATCTTACCACTATGTTGAGAGCCCTCCTCTACATCACTTGATATCATTTGTGTAGCATTCAGGTCTTAAGTTGCCCAATCTATTATCCCTTTCTCTCCCTACATGAACAATCTATCTCTTCTTCCAATTCTACATCTCTTGGATGTTATCTATTGGGCCATTTTGTAGGTACTGTGGGGTGGTAGCAATGGGCTGCACCCCATTACACATTTCTCTGTCAGCCTTTGAATGGCCTGTAATTGTGATTCTTTGGAATCTGTGGTATCTTCAATTTGAGGTATAGAACATCACTGGAAGAATATTGGAATTAACAAAGATGAGATTTTGTTTCAGGGAGAAGTATGGGTGTCATTGAAAACAAGGCACAAGTTCCCAAATATAGTCTAACTGCTCACTTATTGCTATTCAATTACAGACTCAGACCATTATTTATCTGCTTTGTTGGTTCAAGATGCAAGTCCTGATTGACCAGTTTTATGGGCCATCCATCCGGACAATAAGCATTTTTCATCCATGTCAGACTCTTGGGAATGACTATGTTTATGCATTGCAATCCACCAACAAGAGTATATGAATGATCTTACTACATGTATAAGGAAATCTTCTTCCATTTAGATCCTACTAAAAATCTTCCATGACAACAACAAAGACTTTTGGTGAACTTCTATCTCCATGTTTTATACATTGCTTAATGGTAATAATCAGAAGGTTTTCAAACAATATTGTTGAATCTTTCAAGGAATCTTAAATGATGTTTATGCATGAGACACCTTGTTGGAGAAGAACCTTTAAAGCTGTATTTTACTTTAATGAGTTAAATGCTTTCTTGTAGTCAATAAAGTCAATAAAGTTGGATCTTGTGTTCTCTATACCAGTTAATCAGTTACAATTACTGACAGGTTACTATGAAAGTACACTTTGCTGTAGAATATTGTTTATGAAAGTCAATCTGCTCCCTTCTCATGTTTTCATCAATTATGTCCTTTCTAGTTATGTAAAACATTTCCAAAAATTTTTTGTAGATGTGACCCAAGGCCCAGGAGGGCCCCTTCCCATGGGGGCTGTGAAAGGGAATTCTTTATTCTCTTTGTCTATTTTGAATTAATCAACCAAAAATTTAAACACCCCTACTTTAACACTAAGTAAGGGAGCTCACAAATCACTTACATGGAGGGCTCCACCCTTTTAACTCAATCAGTCAGAAACTTGTGAATCCTTTGGTAAGAGTTTACACCCTCAGAGGATAAGACACTTCCCACCTGGGTAGTGTTAGACAATTTGGAAGCTGTGATTGGCCCCTGTGAAGTAGAGGAAGGGACAAAAAGTGATGTGGAAAAAGGACTATAAAAAGTCCTGAACTTCCTGTACAAGGGGTCTTTGGCTTGAATCTTTGGCTTGAAGCTTCAGCTTGGGATTTGGACTGGGACTTTGGCTCTTGAACTGTTTCTGATAAGACTGCTCCTGAATCTTCTCCTTTGGAGTTTGTCTTGGGTGAGTGAGTAACTGACCCTCCTTTCCTGGCTTCTGGAGAGATTAGGTCCAGAGAGGCCCTACCCTTGTGGAACCCCATTAATTTACCACAGGTCCTCTGGCTGAGTGTTATCACACCCTGCTGGGGTTGCTCCAGACACTGGAATAATATTTAGTGTGATAGACTAGACATTTTCTCTCTCCTCTTTTTTCATTTCTCTACTTTCACTTTTTCCACCTCTTTGTAAATAAACTACTGAAAGTCATTTTGACTCGAGCTATAATATTTTTAAATTGTCAACCACCATATTATTTTTGAATTCTCATATGTTTTCTCAAACCCTAAATTTAATTCCTTACAGGGCCCTTGTCCTCACTACATAGAAATAAAAAAGTAGGTATGTGATTTATTGGTAATTTATATATTTCAATCTTATTTTTGTAATATCCATCATTTTTCAAGTTATTTAACATTTTTCTTCTTTCAGATATCTTCATCTATCATTGTGGTTAACCATACACCATTGGGTTGAGATCATAGGGCTGGTAGCCTTCACCTTTACCTTGTTCTTTACCTGCCCTTGTAGTTTCTTTCCCCTGGATTCATTTCTCTGGGATTGCCTGTCTTCCCAATAAGGGAACCAAGCTTCCCACTGTTCTAATTCTACCTCCTATCTCAGATTCCTGAGAAATAATTCTATTTTTGGAACTAGTGTAAGGACTCCTCCCCAGCAGGTGGGAGGAAAGAAAAGGAATCCAGAGTAGAAATATGATTCAGGTTATAGAACAGGCAGTTTTATTCCCACACAGAAAGAGAATGCTAAGCAATAAAGAATCATAGAATAATTTTGATCACTTAAGAAGCTAATATGTAAGCCTTCTTGAGGCAATAGGGATGCTTATTAGTTATTTTAAATTTTACCTTCACCTAATACAACCTAATCAATGCCAAGTGAGTTCTATAATTTTATGATCTGTCTCTATCTCTCTTTTGTCTCTCTGTCTCTCTCTTCCTCTAAATTACTCTTAATTTCCTAACCTAACTGTCATTGGCTTTGCTTTTGCTATTGCCACTAAAACTTCTGAGACTATACAGCACTATTTGAATGCCTAGGAAGGTAGTAAGACACTAGTTACCTTTTAAGCTCCCACAAGGCCTTATACCAAAGCAAAGAAAACACAAACAAAAGAAGTCCCATCCCAGACACAAGAGCCAATGAATTCACAGTTTGTAGCCCAGTGAGAAGAGTGTCTCCCTCACCCTACCCTCTTTGATCCTCTGGAACTCAGAAAGAAATCCTTACAACTCAAATACAGCAAGAAGATTGATTGGGAATTGCCACTTTAGTATATCCACAAAATAAATTGGTTCAGAAATTCAGGCTCAGAAACCAATTAAAACAGACATTTCTGACAAGAAGTAGAAAAAGAATTTCTGTACCTGCTTTAAAGTTGATGTGTGGCATCAAAACAATTTGGTACTAGCGAAGAAATAGAAAGGTAAATCAATGGAACAGATTAGGGGTAAATGACCTCAGGAGTCTAGTATTTGAAAACCCACAGGCCCCAGCTTTTTTGATAAGAATTCACTATTTGACAAAAAACTGCTGAGAAAATTGGAAAACAGCATGGCAAAAATTAGGTTTAGATCAATATCTCACAGTCTATAACAATATAAGGTCAAAATGTAAATATGATTTAAACATAAAGAGTGATATAATAAGCAAATTAGGGAAACAGAACAATTTATCTGTCAGATCTATAGAGAAGGGAATTTATGACCAAACAAGAGATAGAGAACATTACAAAATATGAAATGAGTAATTTTGATTATATTAAATTTAAAAGGTTTTGTACAAACAAAACTAATGCAACCAAGATTAGAAGGGAAACAACAAACTGGGGGGGGGAAGTTTATAACAAATTTCTCTGATAAATGTCTTATTTCTCAAATATATAATTAAGTCAACTTTATAAAAATTCAAGTCATCCTCCAATGGATAAATGGTGAAAGGATATGAATAGGCAATTTTCATATGAATAAATCAAAGCTACCAATAATCATATGAAAAAATGTTCTAGATCCCTCTTGAATAGAAAAATGCAAACAACTCTGAGGTATTACTTCATACCTATAAGACTGGTCAATATAACAGTAAAGGAAAATAATAAATGTTGGATGGAATGTGACAAAATTGGGACACTAAAGCATAGCTGGTGGATCTGTGAATTGATCCAACCATTCTGGGAGGCAATTTGAAATTGGGTCCAATGAATTACAAAAGAATGCAGACCTTTTGATCCAGTAATACCCCTAGTTGGTTTGTGTCCCAAAGAGATTTTTTTTTAATGAACAAAGACCTGCTTGTACAAAAATATTTATAGCTGTGCTTTCTGTGGTGGCAAAGAATTAGAAGCTAAAAGTATGTCTCTCAAATAGGGAATGGCTAAACAAAATGTGGTATATGGTGGTGATGGAACACTATTGTGCTGTAAGTAATGATGAATAGGATGATTTCAGAAGGAACTAGAAAGACCTAAGTGAACTAATGTGGTATAAAATAAACTGAACCGGGAGAACATAATACACAGTAACTGAAATATTGTGGGATGATCAAATGTGATAGACTTTGCTACTAACAGCAATACAATGATCCAGGACAATTCTGAGGGACTTAGGACAAAGAATACTATCCACCTCCAGAGCAAGAACTGTGGGAGCAGAAATGCAGATGAAAACATATGATTTGTTACTTGTTTGTTTGGCTATATGATTTGGGGTTTTGGTTTTATAAGATTATTTACTAATAAAAATGAATAATATGGAAATATATTTTCATGATAATACATGTGTAAGCAAGAGTGAATTGCTTGTCAGCTTCAGGAAGGGGGAGACAACATGAATCATATAACTTTGGAAAACTCATGTGGAAGTTTGTTATTAAAATGAAGGTAATAAATTTGGGGAAAAATTTAGTTGGGATTTACCAGAACATTGATAAAATATTTCATCATTTTTACTGTAGAAATGGACTCATAAGATAATGCAATATGATGAATATAGAATAGCTTGAATGTAAGAAATAAAGAAAAGTCACTATTAAAAAAAAGTTTGCATGTGGAAGAGGTAGGCTTTCTCCATCACACATCCCCAAGGAAATGCTTCATTGATCTCCCAATGTCTTATCTTCTTAATGGATTTCATCTATGTACACTTGGTTTGGATCAACTACTCTTCCACTTTTTTTTTCCTTTGGTGTCATTTCTACATCAGGGTCTAAAGTTGATCAACAACCATTTTAAAACACCTACTCAATTATGTGCCAAGCATTGTGATAAGTTCTAGTAATGTTAAGGTCCTAATGTTGTAGCTATACTCTCATAAAGGAGATTATCTGCAATAGAAATCTCAAGAATTCCTTTCTATTTTTTTCATATCCCAATATCATTGTCCTCTTTCTACTTTCATCCTTAATTGCTCTTGGTTTGATCTGGCTTAACTGGGTCTCAGACTAAACTTTCTTGAAAACTTTTAAGATACTTCAATTAATTGTACCTTATTTTCTATATTGTAAAATGGAGATAATAACAGTAAAATCTGGATGATTATTTCCTGGAGATGTGTTGCTGAAGAAATTCTTGTTTACATGTGGATTGGACCCAATGACTTTTGAGATCCCTTCCAACTATGAGATTGGCCACAAATATATTATATATTATATGTTACCTCTACCTGTGTACTCAGGATCATACTCCTGTGGGTAATTCAAGTAAAAAGTTCTTTTTGCCCGAAGCATAAACATTAGCTTTTGACTGAGCAATGGTGGATGTGTGGCATTAAACTGAGAGAACAATCAGTCATCTCTTATACTTCAGAACCTTTTCCACAACGCTTCCAGCTCTTTCTTTGCCACTGAGCCCTTGAGTCACCTGTTGTTCAATCATTTCAGTTAAGTTCAACTCTTTGTGACTCCATTTGAGGTTTTCTTTGTAAAGATACCAGAGTGGTTTGCCATTACCTTTTCCAGTTCATTTTGCAGATGAGGACACTGAGGAAAACAGAGTTAAGTGAATTGCAAGGGTCACACAGCTAGTCAATGTCTGAGGCTAGATTTGAACTCAGAGAGATGAGTCCTTCTGCCTGGTGCTGTATCTACTGCTCCACCTAGATGCCCTTGAGTCACCTAGGCTGCCAATCAAAAAAGGTACCATATGAGCAGGTATGCTAAAATCCCTTCATTTAAGAGAAACCTTTTCTGATCCCCTTTAATGCTAGTAACATCCCCTTATAGATTATCTCCAATTTATCCTATATGTGTCCTATTTGTATACCGTTGTTTGCATGTAGTCTCCTCCATTAGACTGAGAGCTCCTTGAGGGCAGGGGCTGTATTTTTACTTTCTTTGGATCCTCAGAGTTTAGCAAAGTGCCTGGAATACAGTAATCGCTTAATAAATGCTTATTTACTGACTGGTCTTGAATAATCTGAGTTGTCTATGAATTTCTGGATATTCACAAATATTCCAGATTGATGTCAACTCTCAGCTAATCTTAGAGCTACATAGATACACAAACTGGGCCAAGGTGGGGGTATTCCACCTATTCTTGAATAAATTCTTTGGACAATTGAACCTAGATCATGAAAGCCCCTTGATGTTAGGTAACTCCAATCTCGGGCTTATTGCCTTCCTTCCTTACATTACTGATGCCAAGACAGACAAAGACATTTGCTCATGTTTAATTTCTGTAGCTCTATTGGCCTAAGCAGGGAAATGTCAAGCGACAAACATATGGTCCATGTGTCCAGGAAACAGAAGAGATTTCATGCATTTGATTTGGATGTGCTAAAGGAGGAGGTGGGAAACGGGCATAAAACAGGAGCCAGAGCTGTTTGCTTATGGCTCCAATACTTTCCCTGTCTCCCTCATACAATCCCTTTCAATTCCATTTGTGCCACTGTGATAACTGGTGAAAATACTCACCAAGAAGGCTTAATACCAGGCTCAGCAAATCTCATTGCTAAGCTACTTTGGTGGGTTTTTTTCTTTTTTCTTCTTCCCCCCTTAGCTTCAAGCTGGAATTAAGAAACCTGTAACTTGCTGCTTATCTCATTATCTCCTGCTTTGCATTTTAATGTGTCTCCTCTAAAAAGACCTCATTGATATTCCAGTTATGCATGTGTTTGTTTGTGTCTCTTGGGAAAATTTGCTACTGATCTTCCAAGTTGAGCACCAGCATCCTCCCAGCTCTCTGAAAGTTGGATCTGTGTTCTTTAAAAGGAAAAAAGGGAAAGTGGGGGCGGTTGGAATATTTTACTTCCACAAGAGGTTGCAAATAGAACAGCTCAGGATTCTTAGTCCAAGGCTATTAAACATTAAGGGAAGTAAAAGATAATTCAAGTGGAAGAAGCCCAAGGATAAGAGTATTTCTGGACAGTTATTATAATGGTTTATATTATTTAGGACCCCTGTCTCACCTCCCAAATATTTTAGCCTAACTTACCCAGATCACTGAAAGAAAAACATGGTTTGAGGTTGTTTTTGTCAGCAGGAATTAGCCAAATTGATCCTGTATGTTGGGTATGAGAACTTGGGTTATAAAAATATAACTTATTCCAGCCTACAATTAAAGAAGGGATGGGTTACAAAAGGATGATAGTTTCCCATTGTGTGTGCAGTTCTTTCAGACCTCAAAGGTCATGATTATCTCTAATACAAAGGTGGAGAATGAGGAGGGTAAAGGAATCAATCAGATAAATCCAGGGCAAAAAATATTACTTCTCAGATGAAAAGATTTGGAAGGAACCTAAATTATTGTCTATTTGCAGTGATCAAATTATACAGATTTGCTTATGTATAAACACAGGAAGAAAAAAGGTAATTATGATTCACATATGACTATTATGGCTAATGATGTGATATCTGCTTTATAAACTGCTAAGAGTGGTCTATGCATACATAGAAGGTATCCTTGATGAAAATATGAGAAGGAAAAAGCAAGCTTTTATAGATAATTTTCTATAACAAACCAAATCATCACAAATGTACAGTTTGTAAGATCACAAATTTTATGGTTGGAAGGGGACCTTAGAGATCATCTAGTCCAGTTCTCTTGTGTTGTGTGTGTGTGTGTGTGTGTGTGTGTGTGTGTGTGTGTGTTTTTCAGGTAAACTCAGACCCAAAGAAGTTAAGTATCTTCCCCAAAATCATACAGTATTAATAGTAATAGCACCTACCTTCAAAGATTGTGGTGAGGAAAAAGTGAGATAATATTTATTATAAAGCACTTTGTAATCCTTAAAGTACACTTTAGATCTTAGCCATTACTAATTAGCAGAGCTAGGATTTAGGATTTAAATAAATCCAGCACTGCTTCTACTACATCATAGGTGAGAAGTATGTTGTTGTTCAGTCATTTCATTTGTGTCCAACTCTTTGTGACCCTGTTCAGGGATTTTTGACAAAGATATTGCAGTGGTTTGTCATTTCCTCCTCCAGCTCATTTTACAGATGAGGAAACAGAGTCACAGAGGCTTAAATGATTTGCCCAGGGTCACACAGCTAGTAAGTGTCTGACACCAGATTTGAGCTGAGGTCTTCCTGACTCCAGGACTTGCTCTCTATCCACTGCATCACTTACCTGCCATAAGATGAGAGGTATAGAGAATTTAAAAATTCTCTATGCCTATCATTTATTAATTACAAAATAGTTTTTGACTTAGTAGAACAGTCTTAAAGGCTCTCCTTTAATAATAAGTTTCTTGTTCCCACACATATATAGAGGTCATATTGGAATTATTGATAGAAAGATGGAGATAACTCTGTTCATGAATATTGATACCAAGCAAGCTATCTAGTGAAGTAATACATATTCACTAAAGATGTTTGGCAGTATCATAGAGAATGTCCTGCAGGAAATTCAAACGGAAGGGGCAATTCCTATAAGAGAAAGGCTCTCTCTATACTCTTGAATGAGAATATCATTTGGGTAGTTTGCATTGAACCCTACAATTAAGCCCTTCTCAATGACATTCACAATCATTAACAAAGATAAATCTGAACCTTCCCAGAGGAAAAACAAAGTTGATGAAGAACAGATACTAACCAGATTCAAATGTACCTTCAGATAGACAATCAATTAAAATAATCCATGGATACAAAATTCCAAACAAGTGCTACATGTGGTCAAAGAGTTTGGTGCAGAGTTGAAGATCAGATCCAATCGTATATGGGAAAATGTCCATCACGTTCAATTATCTCAATCTGTTTATTTTTGCACACTCCCTTCTTTTTCAGCACTAATGCATGAGGGCTTGAAAACCATGGAATAGTGTGATATCCAAGGAGGCACAATTATAGGTGATTCCAAGCTAAATAAAAAAGGCATGGTGGATATAAGCAAGTATATTACCAATGATGACCTGTGTGCCAGCAATGGTATAAAATATGTCTTTAAGGACACGTATGATCAGAATGATGGGTAGTCTGTTCATATGGCATATATGAAGGAACACCAAACATTTCATTGGTATTTATGATGTCATAACTGAGAGAGACAGAGACTGAGAGAGTGAAAGTGAGAGACTGAGAAGGGGACAGAGACAAAGACAGAGAGGAGACAGACAGAGAGAGAATACTAGATTTGAACACAGAAGACGTAAATTTCCATCCAGTTGTGTGTCTTTGGGGAGATCACTTGAACATTCCAGTTTTTGTTTCTTTACCTGTAAAATAAATAGGTTGGTCTATTTACTTTTCTGATTTGCCACCCCTCTCCTACTAATTCCCCCCTTCCCTAACTACTTTGTATTTTCCTCCTTTGAAAATACTTGTATATATTCTTTATATTGGTTATTTTATGCATATCTATACATACTTATTATCTTGCCTATTAAAGAAGATCTTTGAAAATAGAATTTATATTTATATCTCTAGTACCTAGAAGTCAGTAAGTCAAAATAACATTTATTAAGTGCCTACTATATGCCAGGAACTATGCTAAGCACTAAGGAAAGGCAAAAGGTATCACAGTTGATGGCAAACATAATGGGTGCTCAATAAATGCTTCCTGGTTGATTGATTGAATGATTATCTCTAAGACCCCTTTCAACTTCTAAATTCTTTGCACAAGAAAAAGACTATCCAGTAGGTTGGATGGATACAAAATGACATAGATAAGAATCATACAGGATAAGGTAGTATAGCTGGGTGGAAAGGGTTCATAAGTTAATGAGATCATGAATCCATCACAGTGTATATGTTTATTTGTTTTAGTTTTTAGCTCCTGTTTCCAGAAGAGCATCACCTACCTCAATCATAGCTAGCTTGGTTATTCTTGGCATAGAAAGACACTTTCCTTGGGAAATTGCATTTGCCAGCCAAAATATAACCAGAACAGTAATAAAATAATCCAAAAAACATGGAAAACCAAATTCTATGTAAGTGGGAGGAGAGGGAAAGAATGTTTTTACAAAGGCAAGTATAGACTGTCCTTCAATAGCCCTTGATCTGAATGATAAATCTTGGCCCCAAGAGATCATCTACCAAGACCCAGCAAAAGCATGAATCTTAATGGGATTCAACCCTGCCCCACTTCAGGTTACCTGTAGAGACACAGCTTGAGTGCTGAGAGTGGAAAGCTTTACTACAGCAAAGCATAAGATGTTTTATTCTTGTCATTCTCTGCTGGCATGTTAAGTGGCATTACTTTATGGTGCTTTCTTCTTGGCCGGACCACCAGAGCTTTTGCTCAGCTTTGAAGCTAATGGAGTATATGAAATTCCTGACTGCCTCTTCTCACATTCAAGCATTGTCTTTTTGCTATCTTATGTGTGCATGAATCAATAACCAGGGACCCAAGAAAGTCTATTTAAATGCCCACTAATTCTGGGCATCCTGATAGCAGCACCAGGATATTAATAACAGAATCCATTTTGCCTTGACACAGGAGAATGGAGGGGAGCCAGATGTACCATTAGAAGTTCTTTCTAAACTAAATGAGTGTGTGCTAGTGTGTGTTTATGCATGAGCATATAAAACATGCCAAGGTCCAATTCTTATGTGTGAGTTAGGGAGACGCTTAATAGAAGCTATGCTTATGTGGGCGAAGGAAGGTGAATAGTTAAAATGAACGTTTCCCTGCCTTCCCCCCCTCCAAATGAAGAACGGCCCTACTGCTAAGGAGACTGCCCAGTCTTAATTATCTGTACAGTCCAAATTCACTGAATTAAGTCATATGATCAAACTCTAAAGCGCTAGAGGGGACTTTACATCTTATTTAAACTACCCTTTCATCTTACAGATAAATAAACCGAGGTGCAGAATAATGATAGCTAACATTTATATAATACCTCCTGGGTGCCAAACAATACTCTTTACATTTATTATCTCTTTTGATCCTCACAGCAACCCTAGGATGTAGATACTACTATTGTACCCATTTTACTATTGAGCAAACTGAGCCAAACAGGTTAAATGAATTACCCGACGTCACAGGATTGTAACTAACTGTGCTGAGATTTGAAACTAGAGTTTCTTACCCCAATTAAATTGTTCTTTCTATTTTACCAGTTAGCCCTCCATTATACCAAGTGCTGCTTCCACTATACCACACTGCCTCCTTCAGCTGCTTCTCTGCATTATTGGAAGGAGTTTTTTATGGCAATAAAATCATAGATCTGGACTAAAAGGATCCATTTTTCTGGCTGTTGAAAAACCTAGAAATAGTGAAAAATGGGTCTAATTCATTTTTAATTCAAGCTAATTCAATCAAAAACTTTAAGCTTTTACCTTGTATAGAGTTCTATGCTAGGAGCAGAGGAAAATACAAGGTTCAGATATGATGGGCTTTCTGACCTACTCAATCTTATTGCTAAACCTAAACTGCCCATTACCTGAGAGAAGACCATTGATTCTCCTATTAAAAGCTACCAACGTTCTTTGAGCCTTCAGTTCTGAGACTCAACACTTCCATTCTACAAAATGGAGCTGGCTTTGATTCTCAAATAAACTTTCAGGAGAAGGCAATATACTTCTCTCTGGGCAAGCAGAACTTGAGTCTCCCAGCTGTGGTTTTAGAAGTCTCCCCGCTCCAATTCCTGGTATTTCGTCATTTAATAGAAAACACTTAAAAGCAAAAAATGAATGCAAAAAAATCTCACTTTAAAGGTCAACCCTATATATTTTTTTAACAGAGATGTTATTTTTTTGTTGGCTATTTATTATTATGTTGACCTTTCCAGATTAATTATAGCACCATTTTTATAAGTGGCAGCAGCAATCTGTCACCCCCAGTTACATGGGAGGCCACCCAAGTTCAGTATTTCCTGTTATCCTGCTATAAATCAGAGCTCCGTGCAATATAATATGCTGGGGCACAGTGGAGTCCCGGCTGGGTGGTAGTGTATTACAATCAGAGCAGTGCCCACCACTCCCCTATTCTCACTCCTGCAAAGGGCCCCAATGAGGGTTTGTCCAATAACACCACAGCCCCACAGTTTGCTGACTTTATAAAGGGACGAGGTGAAGTAACACTTTTCTTTTTAATACCCTGCGGTGTCAAACTGAAATTGCAGCCTGCTTCTATTTTCAGCAGCCTGGGTAAGAGAATGGTTTTTATCTGGAGATACAATGACTGACGCCCCGTACCCTGCAGTTCCCATGAAGCCCTTGCCAAAGTCCATGAATGCTTGCTTTATGAATTGGTCTTGCAGGTGTTCAGGGGGGTATGTAATCGCTAATGAATAGTAGAAAAACACAGAAACTCTAGGCAGGCTCTGGCACTGAGAGCTAGGCCGGGCTTTAGAATTCTGTGAGAAAACACACATGCATCCAATGCCTTCCCCAGGCTCCTACATCGCCTGAGGCATGATCATTTTCCACAGTCCGTCCCCCCCCACCCCCCCACCCCCGGCTGGTGGTACACTCCAGGGAGGGAGGCTACAGTCTCCATGTTGGCAGGAAATTTAATTCCTTCTTCAAGTATTTTGCCACCCTGAATTGGCAAGGCCATGGTTCTTGGCCAACGGCTCAAACTTTCTACAGAGGCCAAGCTTACATGTCCCACTCCCCACACAAATATCCAAGATGTCAGAATTACGCCATCGGCCAACACAGGGCCACCCTTATAAGTTGGTAACGCTTTAAATTATCTTGAATCAATGGGAAATGTATTTATTAAGAACCAATATTTGATATCATCTGGCATCACCAGCAGGAATAAGACTAGTAAACCACATTATTCTGAATGCCAGGCTTTTAATATCAAATAAATTCTCTTTTGCTTCTAAATAGAATTTCCTTAATTATTTTTAACTCTTTCAATGACCAGAAAATTTAGTCTCCTTGGCCTGGTTTTGTGGTTTTATTGGTCTTTGTTCCCTGCACTGATAATAAATAATCTGTCATTTATAGAATTGGTTGTCTAGGACAGTTAAGTAACTTGCTTATAGTCACATATCTAGGATAACTAGAAATTCGTATCTTTCTATCTTCAATTCCAGCTCTTTATCCAGTAAGTCATGCTCTCTCTCTCTGCAGAGGTCCTCAATTTCTTTCTCTGCTATATTTTCAACATTGCTGTCAGTATTCTACATGTCTCACAGTACCTTATTCACAAAGGAAGAAAGGAAGGAAGGAAGGAAGGAAGGAAGGAAGGAAGGAAGGAAGGAAGGAAGGAAGGAAGGAAGGAAGGAAGGAAGGAAGGAAGGAAGGAAGGAAGGAAGGAAGGAAAGGAGAGAGGAATGGAGGAAGAGAGAGAGGAGAGAAAGAAGTTAGGAAGGAGACAGAAGGAGAAATGGCCATTTACATTTTTTTTTTAGTGATGGAGAAGGTAGTAGTGGCCTTAGTACCTAAAGATCTCCAGTGACTAGGATCTTAGGAAGTTGTCTGGTTTTGTGTGTGAATTACCCATCAGGTTATAATATTACCTTCCTGTAATCAATATTTGAGTCACCTCCCAACCATTTCAGAGAGTCTTTTGTTCTTTTATGTCTTTGACCACATTCAGGGGGGAAACAAACAAAACATGCTCATTTCTTGAATTACTTTTCATAAAATCTCAGGAGAAAAATGGAACCTAGCACATTTCCTCCCTCACATTTCCAGATAAGAATTGTCCAGAAAGTGTCGCTTTTGTTAGTCGTCCTGTGGTGGATAGCTATCATCTAATAAGAGGGTAGGCAGGAAAGATTAGTATTTCGGAGAGAGATCGTTAATAATATCCATGATAATAGGTGCAAGACGCCAATGAGGAAGTCTCAAAAAAGGGTAAGTTCATGGGGCAATCACAGAAAGATGGGAAGGAAAAGGTAGTAGTGTTGAGAGCTGTAGCTTCTCCTCCAATTCCAGTACTGAAAGGCAGTACCACCTGCCTGTTTAGAGTTTCAGTGATCATTCAGTTCCTGTGAGGAGAAACCTAGTGTTTTCCCTAGAGCTGCCTGCAAGTCTCCCCAGAAGATTTCTATGAGGGACTAATCTATTTTCTTTCTATTGTATTGGGGGAACACTGATAGCTGAGACTAATACTTCCCAGGAAATATATGGAAAAAGCAATCATTTGAGAATGGATGGGAGAATGTTTAATGCCTGAATAAATTTATTGATTTTGCCTGGTTAGTTTTGTTAAATGTCTTTGCTTTTGACCTTCTGGGCTAAAATGGCCACAGAGTAGACACAAGGGACTTCCATGTGAATGGGAATGACCTCCAGGAATTGATGCAGAGTGAAAGGAGCAGAACCAGAACATTGTACACAGAGACTGATACCCTGTGGTACAATCAAATGTAATGGACTTCTCTACTAGCAGCAATGCAATGATCCAGAACTATTCTGAGGGACTTTATGAGAAGGGATGTTGTCCACATCCAGATAAAGAACTGTGGGAGTAGAAACTGAGAAGAAAAACAACTACTTGATCACATGAGTCAATGGGGATATGATTGGGGAAGTAGACTCTAAATGATCACCCTAGTGGAAATATAAATGACATGGAAATAGGTCTTGATCAATGACACATGTAAAACCCAGTGGAATTGCTTGTTGGCTATAGGAGGGGGTTGGGAGGAGAGGGAAAGAACATGATTCATGTAACTATGGAAAAATATTCTAAATAAATTAATTAAATAAATAAACCTTTAAAAAATGTACCAATAAAAAAGTCTTTGCTTACAATCAATGGTCATCTGATATGATCTGATAAAAATAAGCATCAATGTGGGGTTTAATGGGCCTTGGAACTTGACTAGAGATGACCAGAGACCCCAGATAGTGCTACATAACAATAGTCCTCATTTGTATAATTTTATACTTTATAAAGCATTTTCCTCACCATAAACGTGAGGTAGATAGCACAAATATGATTTTCTATGCACTACTTTAAACTTCTCTAACTTGCCCACCATGTCTCTAGGAAACTCATCATCATTCAAGATTCAGCCTTGGTATTTCTACCTCATGACTATCCTCTGTATGATTGGAGGATGGAGCCATAAACTCCAAAATTTCCACTCAAGAAGGGAACTCAGCTCAGAACATTTCATTTCTTACGTTTTCTGTTTTAGGATTTCTCTGACTGATTTCTCTGCCATGCTTATGCAGGCACCTTCTTCTACTCTCTGGTTTTCAGCTTCCTTTTGAGTGTTGTTTTTTCCCTTTAGAGAATAAGCTCTTTTGGGGCAGGGAGTGTCTTTCTTTTTTCACATTTGTATCCCATTGTCAGCACAGTGCCTGACACCAACTAGTGTTCAATAAACACTGATTGATTTTTTACTGTTGAGGCAAGTGGTTAAGTGATTTGTTCGAGTTTGCACGTCTAGTAAGTGTTAGTCAGAATTTAAATTCAAAATTTCAATTTCAAAAATTCAAAAAAAGTCAAGCTTTCTGGCTTTTAGTCATAAGGATTTTTTCCACTATAGTACCACTTCTCAGGAAAGTCTTTAGCAAGATAAGAGACAGACAGAGAAAGTTATATATGTTGTTATTGTTGTCGTTCAGTTATTCAGAAGTATCTAACACTTTGTGGCCCCATAGACCATAGCTCTGTATTAGCCACGTTGCAACAACAACAAAAGAAAAGAAAAAGAAAAAGAAAAATTAAGAAAGCATAAAAAGTATGCTTCAATCTGAATTCAGACTAAATCAATGATTTCTTTGGAAGTGGATAGCATTTTGTATCATAACTTCTTCAAAATAGTCTTGTATCATTGTATTCCTAAGTCATTCACAATTGACCACTGTAATGTTGCCATTACTATGTATGGTATTGTCCTGGTTTTGCTCAGTTCATTTTGCTCTATTCATATAAGTCTTTCCAAGTTTCTTCACATCATTTCTTATAGTACAATAGTATTCCATCACAATCATATAACACAACTCATTCAGCCATTCTCCAGTCGATGGGTATCTCCTCAATTTCTAATTCTTTGACACCACAAAAAGAGCTACTATAAATAGAGGTTATAAATTCTTCCTTTATCCATAGGTCTGACAAGTAAAATCTTCTATGTTCCCATAATTTACTTAGGATAGCACCTTTATTTCTAAATCACACACCCATTTTGACTTTATCTTGATATAGTTTCTGCCATACTACTTTCCAGTTTTCCCAATCATTTTTGTCAAACAGTAAGTTCTTGCTCCAAAATCTTAGAACTTTGGGTTTATCAGATTACTATGGTCATTTACTACTGTTCTAAAATTCTATTTCTTAGCCAATATCAGGTTGTTTTGATGATGACTATTTTGTAATACAGTTTGAGATGTACTATTGCTGGGCCACCTACATTTATTTTTTTTTTCAGTGATTCCATTGACATTCTTGATCTTTTGTTCTTCCAGATGAATTTTGTTATTTTTTCTAATTCTATCAAATAATTTTTTAGCAATTTGATTGCTATAGAACTGAATAAATAAATTAAGTTCAGTAGAGTTGTGATTTTATTATATTTTCTCAGTCTACCCATTAGCAATTAAAATTTCTTAATTATTTAGATCTGACTTTATTTGCATGAAGTGTTTCTTTTTTTTAAATTGTGTTTATTTAGTTCTGGGTTTGTCTGGGTAGGTAGCAATTATTTTTAATGAAATTTCTTTTTCTATCTCTCCTGTTGGATTTTGTTGGCAATATGTAGAAATGAGGATGATGCATGTGGATTTATTTTATATCCTACTACTTTGCTGAAGTTGCTAATTATTTCACCTTGTTTTTTAGTTTATTCTCTAGGATTCTCATCAGATAATCTGCAGAGTGATAATTTTGTTTCCTTGTTGCATTTTCTAATTCCTTCAATATTTTTTTCTTCTCTTATTGCTATAGCTAGCATTTCTAGTACAATATTGAATGATAGTGATAATAATGAACATCCTTGCTTCACCTCTGGTTTTATTAGGAAGCCTTCTAGCTTGCTGGTGGTTTTACATAAATAATACTTATCTTTTTTTTAACCCTTACCTTCTGTCAGTATCAATTCTAAGTGAGAAGGGCAACAAGGGCTAGGAAATTGGGGTTAAGTGACTTGCCCAGGGTCACACAAATACTAAATGTCTGATGCCAGATTTGAATCTAGATCCTCCTGACTCCAAGCCTACTATTTAGGTTTAGGTATTAGCACCATATTTGTGTCATGAAAGGAATTTGGTAGTACTCCTTCTTTGCCTGTTTTTCTAAATAGTTAATACATTACTGGAATTAATTATTCTTTAAATGTTTGGTAGAATTGACTTGTGAATTTAGCTGATCCTAGGGATTTTTTTTTCTTAGAGACCTCAGTCATGGCTTGTTCAATTTATTATAAGGCTATGTAAATATTTTATTTCTCTTCTGTTGATCTGGAAGTTTATATTTTGTAAATATTCACCCATTTTACTTAGATTTTCACTTTAGCTGAAGCATAATAGATTCTGTTTCAGACCCTTATTTTTTACTCTATGTGGGGCTCTCTGTTTCAACTACATTTCTTGTAAATAATATATTGATGGACTCTGATTTTTTAATTCATTTAGCTATCTGCTTCATCTTGTGGGAGAGTTCATTGCATTTGCATTCATAGTCATAATTACTAATGGTGTGTTTCCTTCCATCCTATTTTTACCTGTTTATCCTCTCTCACTTTCATTTTACCTTGTCCCTCCTCAAAGTTCTATTTTGCTTCTAACAACTGCCTCCCTTAATCCACCCTCACTTCTATCACAGCCTTCTCACTTTCTCTTATCCCCATCCCCTCCTACTTCCCTATTGAGTAAGATCAAATTTTATGCTAAATCCAGTATGTTATTCCCTCTTTTGTCCAATTCTGATAAAACTAAGGACCAAACATTGCCCACTTTTCTATTTCCCCATCTTCCCCTCCACCATAAAAGCTTTCTTGTTTATCTTTTATGTGACATCATTTTTCCCATTCTAACTGTGCCTTCTCCTTCTCCCAATGCATTCTTTCTCTTTCTCATTCCTTATATCTTTACAATGATCCTCTCAATCAACTCACACCTGTATCCTTCTATCTTAATAATAATAAAGTTCTTATAAATTACAAGTGTCATCTTCCCACTTAGAAATATAAACAGTTTAACCTTATTGAATCTCTTATGATTTCTTTTTCATGTTTACTTTTAATGGTTTTCTTGAACTGTATATATGACACCTCTGGTCTTTTCATAAAAAATGCTTGAAAGTCCTCTATTTCATTAAATACACATTTTTCCTCTGAAGAATTATACTCAGTTTTGCTGGGTAGATTTTTTTTTTTGGTTGTGACCTAAGCTCCTTTGCCTTCCAGATTATCATAGTCCATGGCCTCCAATCCTTTAATGTGGAAGCTGCCAAATGTTGTATGACCATTACTATGGCTTCAAGTATTTGAATGGTTTCTGGCTGCTTGCAATATTTTCTCCTTTATCTGAGAGCTTTAGAATTTGGTTATAATATTCCTCATAGTTTTCATTTTGAGATCTTTTTCAGGAAATAATCAGTGAATTCTTTGAATTTTTATTTTACCCCCTGGTTCTAAGATAACAAGAAAGTTTTCTTTGATTATTTCTTGAAATAGGACATCTAAGCTTTTCGGGTATATTTTTAATCATGCCTTTCAGGTGGTCCAATAATTCTTAAATTATCTCTCTTCATCTATTTTCGAGGTTGGTTATTTTTCTAATTAATTAAATTACTTTTATTATTTTTATTTATTAATTTTAATTCATTCATTCATTTTTCTACTTTTTTATTCTTTTTAGTTTTAAAAATTGTTTTTGATATCTTGTGGAATTATTAGCTTCACTTGTCCAATTCTAATTTTTAAGAAATTATTTTCTTCAATGAGCTTGTGTACTTCTTTTACCAAGATGTTGACTCTCTTCATAATTTTATCACATCATTTATTTCCCAATTTTTCCTCTATCTCTCACTGAATTTTAAAAATCCTTTTTGAATTCTTCTAGGAATTTTTATTGGATGTGTGAGGAATTCCATTTTTCCCCTTGAGGCTTCATTGTCTTCTTCTAAATTTGTTATTGTTCCCTGTCACCATGACTTTTTATAAGCAGATTCTTTTTTTGTTGTTGTTGTTGTTTGCCCATTTTCCCAGCTTATTTCTTGACTTTTGACCTTATATTAAAGTTGGTCTCTGCTCCCAGGGTGGAGTATTGTCCTATGCTTCAGATTTTTCATGCGACTGTTTTCAAAGTCAGTTTTGGTGATTTATAAGTTTTTGGTGTTTCCAGGATGGTGTGATCCAAGGAGAAGTGTGGTCACTGCTCTCCTGGCCAATGCTCTTATCTTTACCAAGAAAAGGACCTTATTCTCCTTCATCTACAAACCACTTGTGTTCCTTTCTGCCTTGGACCTAAGACCAGGGTCCCTAGTCCCTTGTAAGCAACTACAAGCATTCTTCTCTACCCAGAAACTATGACCAGGGGCCCCATTCCCCATGTAGCCACAAGCACTAGTGGTTCTTTACACCCTGATTCTGCAACCTACAATTCATATGGGCCACACAACACAGTTCTGAACCAAGCTTTGGGAAAGTAATCTTTTTCCAATTAGTTGTCCAACCTCTTTACTGTCTATGGACAGAGTGATTATAAAACTTACTGTTATAATCCCCTCCACATTCTCCTGATGGTGTTGCCAAAGTGTCTGGAGTTAACCATCATCCCCATATGACTTTCCTGACAACCTTCTATATTATCTTAGGTTAGAAAATTGTTTCATTCCAACCCTTTGTTGGTTCTGCCACTCCAGAATTCAATTAGAGGTATTATTTTTAAGTAGGGTGGAGAGGAATTTAGAACAGTTCAGGTAAATTCCACCTCTATTCTGCCAGCTTGGCTGCATCTCCCCACTCTGAAAAAGATAGTCTTAGAATAGAAAGAAGACATTATGGGCTTCATTTAGAAAGCCATAGAATTGAAGAACTAAAAAAAAAACTTAGGGACAATTTGCTGTAATATTTTTAGTTTTTTTAAACCTTTACCTTCTATCTTGGAATCAATCACACAGCTGAGAAGTATCTGAGGCCCAATCTGAACCCAGGACCTCCCATTTCTGGGCCTGGCTCTTAATCCACTGAGCCATCTAGATGCCCCAAATATTTTCATTTTAAAGACAAAGAAGCAAAGGTCCAGTGAGATTCAGTAACTTGCCTAAGGTCAGAGAGTTAGTGGCAGAGCTTAGATTATTCTCTGATTCTCTATCTAGTGCTCTTTCTATGATTCCTGGACAACTCTTGGAGGAACTCACTCAAATAATCCATTTCAAATACAGGAAGGAAAGTACTTTTTTGAATTATGTCACTAAGAAAAGGCACTAAGAAAAGTCATCCAGTAAAATGTCCTTTCTTTAAGACAACTACAGGTTGGTTTTCTACTGAACCCCCCAAAAGGGAATCATGACACTAATATTTCATGTCCCCATCAACAGACCTCTCACAACAATATCTTGCTTTCTGTATTATAGTCAGAGCCTAATGATACTATAGCCAGAGTTTTCCCACCAGTTTTAAAACAAGAGCAGACACAATGGGATTTTATAAGGTTTCTGTCCACAGAAAAGCAGGTTCCCCAATAATGTTCTGCTACAAGGAAACTTTTCAGGAGATTGCCTCCAGTAAACCAGAAAACAGTTCCTCTGTGCTAGCCTATGGCTGTTACAATCCACAAAAAAAAGTGGAGCATGAGCTTCTAAGAAGGGCTGGCTCTAGGGGATGACTCATCTCTATGAAGGGGAGCAGACCTCCTCAGTGATACAGAAGATCTGTGGTGGTAGAGATACAGACAATGCAACAAGTATGTTTTTTAATAAAAATTTTATGGTTATCTTTTGTGTTTACATTGTCTATATTTCCTTCCTGTATTTCTCTACCACCCAGAGAACCATCCTTTATTTAAAAAAATTTCAAATGGGTATTATTGATATAGAAAAGGGGAACCTACCCAGTCTGGAAACAAGATACACCTATTTCAGTGTAGCACTGGTACAAGTATGAGGACTTAAAGTCCAATGGACAGAGCATAGGTGTAGGATTTACAGCATGTGGGTCTAAATCCTTATTTGCTTTATGTCTGTAAGATAATGCAATTAGCTTAGTCTCTGAGTATGCCCCTCAATGGCCCCATTCGAAAACTAAATGTAATAATGACTTTCCCCTTTCTGATTCTCTGATAACTTTGGAGAATGATCATACCTGTGAGTGGAGTGTGCATTCCTTAAGTCAGTGAGTGTAGTAGGAGAAGAAGTTTCCTTGGAATCAAAAGCACTAGTTTTGAGGTGCAAATCTGGTACTTATTAGTTACCTTATCTTGGGCAAATTATCCAATCTCTCTGAGTTTCAGTTTCCTGATCTATAAAATGGGCACAATCAGCCATGATGTGATAAGGGTGATGGCAGTGACAGAGGAAAAAAGAGACACATTCAAGAGATGCAGGCAGTAAATAAACACTTTCTGGATGAAAGCATGAATAAAGCCCAGGTAGATGGTAAGGTAGCTCTATTGGACAATGTAATTTAGGTGAGTTCTTCCTCTCTTCTGACATCTTGACTCTGCCTCCACACTCTGAAAGATATAGTCTTAGAGCAGAAAGAAGATACAATGGGCATTCATTCATTCATTCATGGGCATATTCAGAATTCTACAGTGTTATGCCTGCAAAAATTTCATTCAATGGATATTTATTGTGTTCCTGCCATGTGTTAAGCACTGTGATGGGCACTGAGAATATAATGACAAAAATGATTCCATTAGAGAAGCTTAAACCATTCTTAAGGAATAATGATGTTTTGTTTATATAATGCTTTGAAGTTTATAAGACACTCTCCTCAAAACAGCCACAAAAGGTACAGCATAAAAATTGTTGAAACCCATTTTACAGATGAGGAAACTGTGGCTCAGAAAGATTAAATGGTATGCCCATATTCACAAAATATGTGTGAGTAGTTAGTATGTGAGGTAATATTCAGGTCCAGGTCTCCTGACTCCAAGTCCAACATTCTTTCTACCATGACTCCACACTACTTTCCAGGCTGCCAATTTGGGGATGGTAGAAGAGGGTAGCACTGGAGATCAAGATGCTGTCCATGTCTTGGGGGGCAGCCCCAACCTCCCTCAAGTCCTTGTGTGACTCTGCTGACCTCACTTGATGCTCACTCCCAGGCTCCAGCATTAGCTTACCTTCCAGTCAATTTGTCTCCACTGAATCTTTTGAATTTCTCAAATGCTCCAGATTTTCTGGCTGGTTTAACAGCCTGATGGAGGGGTTAAAATCTCAAATTTAAACTGTCAAAGCTATTTAGAGTCTAACAAAGCATCAGCGATCTCACTGAAACCAAGCCATTTTCCATGATGCTACTGAGTGCCATATTCCTTTGGCATTCACTAATGCTCCCGCCCTATTGATGATAAGGGACCCTGACATATTAATAAACATTCAGGAAAAATAAAGGCAACACTATTTGCTACTAATTTCTTGGAATGCTGTTTGTGTTTATTTTAAGGACTCCAATTCACACTGGACATAATTACCCATGAAAGGAATACTCAAGTCTGCAATGAGCCCAGAGACAGAGTGGGCTACCAGAAAGAGCACTCAGCTGAGACCCACCTTCCCATCAGCCTACACTCCACCACTGACCTCTAGATGAGAGAAGGCAAGTTTCTTACCTTCCCTGAGTCTCATTTTCTTTATCCATAAAATGAGCAGAGAAGTATATACCAATTCACATATGAAATAAATATTAAAATGACTTGCCAGTAAATAATACTCCATACACCCACCAGTCAGTCAATTCCTGGTTATACATACACAGGATTCGATTTCAAATCCCAAGTCTGACTTCCCTTGCTATCATGCACACATCTCTCACAAGCCCCTTTATGTCCATTCTCACGGCTATCACCCTCCCAAAGCCCCTCACTATCTCTGCTCCAGAGGGGAGCAACAGTGCTTTCTGTCCCCACTCTTTCCTCTTCTAATCCACCCTTCATACCAATGCCCAGGAATCTTCCTTTTGCATAGATTTAACCACTTCTGCTCAGTCTTCACTCCTCTTTTCAAAGGGCTTCAATGGTGTCTTCTTCCCTATAGAGGAAAGTTTGAACTTTCTTTGTCTGACATTCAAAGCCTTTTATATCCTTGTATTCTTTCCTGCCAAAGTGAACAACTCGACTCTCCCTTCTTATGTCATTCTATTCTTTCCTGGATCTGGAATGCCCTCCCTCCTTCCTTTCACCTGTCTTCAGAGCCCCAATATCACATTCTCCAAATCCCCTAAAATATTGCACATTCATTTTGTGTCTCTCTGCCACACTTAACACACTTAATACTGTGGGTGGTCATTATTTGTGCTTTTGACAACTTGTACCCTAAATCAGTGTTATACAAGTTTCATGAGGGCAAAAACACCAACTTTCTAAACTTGTATCCCCCTCAGTACCTGACACCCAATGGGTGTCTAATATATGTTTGTTAAAAGAGTGAATGGAATAAGCAATTATTTCTGAGTCAATGTTTAAAAAAATCAACAAATGAGTTGGTATGATATGAGAAGCTACCCTATGCAAAGCACTAATAACTCAGGAATACTGACCTTAAATTCACTCACCCAGAGTGAGACCAGCTGTATCCCCCTCTCGGGGGTCTAGGGATAACTTTCACAACTTGGAAATCTTTCTCAGGCTCCCATTCTGCTGTGTTCCCTGCTGTAATGTTAATCACCAGTGATTAACATCATTGAACCAATTAATATCATTTTGCCTTTACAAAGAGATATAGATCACAAAGATATAGCAAGAAATTACAAACTGTCCCTCATCCCCCAACACTTGCCAGCACATTTTTGCCTCTAGGACCTCAGGCCCCAGGGAGAGTGGGCTCAGTCTTAATGCCTTTTCTACACTGCATTCAGTTCACTTTCAAATATGGCATAGCAACTAGATGAATTCTTGACCCAGCTCCTATTGGGCTGAGTCCCTCAGGTTCTTATTCAAGGCCTTGCTATTGGGCTAGCTGATCACAAAACTAATCAGGGACTCTATCTTGATCTCAGATAACTCACCATTCTGACCTTTTTTTTTTAAATTTAATGTTATTGATTAAGAAAAATTTTCCATGGTTACATGATTCATGTTCTTTCCCTCCCCTCCTCCCACCCCCTCCCATAGCCAACTTATTCAGTTTATTTTGACCTTTCAAAGTTCACAAGGTTGTAGAAATCTTTAATGCTCTTTAAACTAAAACAGGAAAAAAACAATGCAAAGAGGCATGGAACCAAGGCCAATACTCAAGGTCTGAGGACTCTTCCCTTAGAGCAGCGGTTCTCAACCTCTCAATTTGTAGCAATGAGAACACATAATGCATATCAGGTATTTACATTCTGAATCATAACTGTAGCAAAATTACAGTTTTGAAGTAGCCACCAAAATAATTTTTTGGTTTGGGGTCACCACAACATGAGGAACTGTATTGCGGGGTCACAGCATTAGAAAGGTTGAGAATCACTGCCTTAGAGCATTGTGATGGAATACTACTGCATCGTAAGAAATGATGAACAGGTTAATTTTTCAAAACCATGGAAAGACCCCCAAGAAGTTATGAAGAGTGAAACAAGCAGAACCAAAAGAACATTATGTACAGTAACAGAAATTTTGTTTGAATAATGACTTGTATGTGTCCACCTCCAGTCAAAGAAATGATGAAATTAGCAAGACATCGTATTCGTATACACATATCTTTTTGTCACATGATGCTTTCTGTAAAGAGAAGCAGGGAGGAAAAGAGGGAGTCGTTGAGGTATTTTAATATAACAAATAAATATATTTAAATTGTTTTTAAAAAGATGAGCAGAATTTAGTAATTAGAGAGAAAAAAGTGAAGGCATTCCAGGTGGGAAGAACAAAGTGATGGAAGGTGCTGTGGGAGGAAGGGAAGAGCATTGTGTATTCATGGAATGGTGTAGAGGTTGGCATAACTAAAGTAGAGTGAATTAATTGGGAGGAGTGGGGAATAAGGCTGGCTAGATAGGATGGTGTCTAGTTCCAGAGGGCCCTGAACCCCAAGGTATCAGCAGCTTAGGCTGTGTCCATACATCTATCTTCTTTGGCATTAGCCTAAATAAAACATAATGAAGAGGCTATGCTAGGATGAGCATTGCCCCAATGCAGCTACTTTCCTCCTATCAACAACATGCAGAGACTTTACCACTGCCCCCCCCCCAAAAGACAAAGCTGCTCATGGGGAATTAATTGATCTTTAGCATTCCTGACGTCATTCAGTCATGTGGAAAAAAAGTGTCTCAGACATGATGGATATCTAAGACCAAAGGAGTCAAACACCATGATGACTTACTGCTCAAATGTATTTCTATGAGAGGTGGGCCCTGGTCTACCAGAGCTGAAGATAACTGCCAGTGTGTATCCTTGTTGTATATACTTACTATATTAGGGCAAATTAGGGCCAATAATCTATGAATGTCTCATTTCTTCCCAAAATCAAAATTGAACTAAGAGAGTGCTAGCAGTACCTCTAATAGAGGTCCATCTTCTAGCACAAAAGGCCTTAATGTATTTGATATGACTTTGGATTGAATGTTTTATGTATCCTACCTTTCTCCTCTACTAACATGGATAGTGAAGATTTATCCATATTCATTATTATTATTATTATTATTATTATTTCCAAATATTAATCAGCAGATGATTCTAAATTGATTTCTGGAATATTTTTCTTGAGATTCAGATGTGTTCTTTTACTAATGACATACTAGTAGTAAGACTGGAAACTTAGCCAAAGAAGTATTCCTACTGATCTGATCGCACTTGATTACTAGATTACCCTTGTGATCAGCAATAGCGATTTGCAAGCTAGAAAGCCAAGAGGTACCAAGGAAAAAGGAAGAACTACTTCCTCCCAAACAGACTCCACAAATTCTTTAGTTAGCACAGTCCTAAGTAATTGAATTAATCCCAATCATCATCACATAAATACCACACCCCCATAGAATGAAGGGATCATTCTTTAGAGATGGGGAAGACCTTAGAAGCCATTTAGTTTGACCCCTTCATTTTACAGAAAAGGAAACTGGGAGAAGTCAAAATTGAGAGAAATTATGTGAAAGCTATGGTCACACAGTTGAGATCTGACAGAGTCAGGATTTGAGTTCAAATTTCCCCCATTCCAAATCTAACTCTCTACTACACCAGAGATATCAAAGCCTTGTCCTTCGGGCTGCAACACTCCCGATCTTAGCTCAAACCAAATTAAAAATATAACTGGAAGATATTTGACAAATTGCAATAAAAGTTAGATAACTAAATTTTAAAACTGTCGATTTGTGGTGGCCATGGACCCTTATGTATGTTTTAGCATCCTCCAAAACTTTTTGAGTTTGTCTTTCTCTATTCTTTCTCTACAACTGGGAAATCCTACCCTAGCTTCTTATTATAGGATCACAGATTGAGCATTGCTCAGAAATGAGGTGCTACTTACTGAACATTTCCAGAAAGTTTCTGTCTTTCATTCTTATATCTAGCTAGACTTTTATGAGCTTAGTTTTGTAGGATTTCTCCTAGTCAGCAGCTCACATTGTTTTCTCCAGGATGGATATTATTTTCCTTTCTCTACTACTCTTTCCTTTATCCATGAGCAACATTATGAAAAGCTCTGTTTGAATTAGATTAGGTCAATTCAGTGCCTTGTATTCTAAACCACTACTGCTGTGGAGGCATATAAGTATAACCTTAGTTTAGCACAAGGCACTCCATGTTGGAAACTACCTCATTTCTGGTAAACAAATCAGCATATACTCAAGCTGCTGTGACTGGTTGTAACAACTATAGTTCTTTCATTCCTCTCAACCCCACCTGCAAGGGATCCCTAAACAACTTGCTTACTTGCCTGTGTCATTAGTCAGAGTGCTAAGCCTCTGGTTGTAATGCTGCTAGAAAGATCAAAGTCATATTTTCCAGCTACATTTGTTGAATAAAGGCCAGTGAACTTATTTTTTTAGCCACAACAATTTGGAGGTCCTACCAAGATCCCTAATGCCCTATGGCCCACTCCCCACAGATGGTTGTCTACATTCTATTCCCTGCAGGGTACGAAGACCTCTTTCAACATTCTCTCCTGGAAATTTAACCATCTATCAACATTCCCCTAGGTCCTCAATTGGCTTTTTTTTTTCTGCATCACTGGGATGCTCAGGTCTTTTGACTCCATTATTGAAATAAGGTCTGGTTCTGGGATGTGATTTATTTTAGACATTTTTGGGGTGTCCTACATCTGATTTATTTTATCTTAATTTTTGCTCATGGGTAAATGTTGTTAAACCTCTAATTGGTTCATGATGGTGATAGCCAGTCTCTTGTGGTATAGCTGGAAAAGCTTCTTAGCATCAGTCATTCATTAGAGACATCTTTAGCCAAGCTTTGTAAATTCTTAGGTTCTAGTACTACTACCGATCAGGTCTAGGACTAGTCCCCTCTACTGTCCAGGAGAAACTTCCAAGATTTGAGTAGTAAACTGCAAGGTGATTTGTGTTAGAATAATTTCAACTCTGCCCAAGCACTGAATCCTATGCCTCTTCACCTAGGTCATTTCCCTGAGCAGTGTATGAGGCAAGCTAAAAGTAGATGAAGAAAATTTGAAAAGTTCTGGTATGTCTAGTCTGGTCTGATAAATGTACATTAATATTTATTAATAAGAATATCCTTTTTATTTGGTCCATTCTGTCTCTCTAGGGATACAAGTCTATGTTTCAGAAAAATCATTGAGTCTATCATAGGAAGTGCTGATGAAGCATTGGTAGTCTGTATTCCAAGATGGAATTGTTGCCCCCTGAGGGGCATGCTGGCTTATTTCATGTATTTTAATTATAATTTTCAAACCAACAAGTTTCTGGGAAATTTTAATTTTTATACTTGGGATGATCCTAAATATAAATTTTGCTTCCCTGACTTGTTTGACTTAGACAAGATCATACAGCATTGGAGAGAACTTGAGTCAAAGAGAAACAAGGTACAACAAAAATAAAAGGTTAGCTACAATATCTGAAATGAAAAGGAGGCCAATAGGGGTCAAAAAGCATTTTTATTGAGGAGCTTCCTATTATAAACTAAAACAAAAAAAAAGTAAGATAATAAGATACAAATTAAGGAATTCAATGCTACCAAACCACTGGCTATATCATTATGCTTCTAAACTGGGGGCAAGGCAGATATCACAGATTGGCCTCAGCCTACCCATCTTCATCATATAAAAAGCCTACAGAGAGCCCAAACAGTTTCTTTAGAAGATAAATTAATGGTAGGTTGTCTTCAGGTCCTTCTCCAGATAAGAAAAATTTCCCCTTACCTCTATTACTTTCTAGAGTAATCTCTAGCTCTACTATCTCCCCAAATCATTACTTATATTTCTTTCCAATTGAAAAACTAGATAGACTGCCTTTTGGCCTTCTCTTGCTCAGTTCCAGGCCTCTACAGAACTTCCCTTATATTTCTAGCCACGCCAAAAGATGTATATTCTTTCCTTCATTCTTGCTTTCCAGCTCCCCTTTAAGTTTTGTCTGCCCCGTTAGAATATAAGGTCCTTAGAAGCAGGGGCATAGTAGGGACTTTATCTATCTATTTAGTAGAGGGCAACCTTTCAACATCTGGCTTTCTATTTCCCCAAGGTGAATATTTTGAGGTTTTTTAACTAAACAATAGCTCTTTTAGTGTCCCAACTAATCCTTTGTTTGTTGGAGACCTTCCTCATTTATCACATTTTTCTCCAAAGCCCTACTTGGGTATGACCCCTTGTTTAAATAAGGGTGTATCATCTGTTCCACACCAGATGGAGGTTAAGGGTTTTTTTGTTTTTGTTTTTGTTTTGGGGTTTTGTTTGGAAATTTCTTCTTCAACCAAGAGTGAGACTATTTCTCTTGGGTCCTCTTCTGAAGCTCTGTTGCTTCTCTGGGGACCCTCAAAGCCTTCTTTCGTTAAGGAATTAGCACTCCTAGATTAGGTTTCCTCTATTTTTCTCTCTCTAGCAAATATACCAAGTTCAAACTGACATCACTCAGGTCACAATCAACTATGACCTTTTTTCCCTAAGACTGCCCAATAGCATTCTGGTAAGATGTAGAATACTGCATTTAGACGTTTATTACCTTACTTCTGGAACAAGGAGTCCTATGATATTCTATGTTAACCTAAGTAACATCCCTCTTCTCAATGTCAGTTTTTTTAAAAATTGGTAAAGAACTGTATTAGTTTGAAAAGTCAGGAAAAGGGGGGAAGAACCAAGAAGGTGGTACAGTAGCAGCAAAAGCTGAAACTCTTCTGACAGTCCTTCCAAATCAATCTTTTAAAACCACCTCAAAATGATAGGAGTCAAAAACCAACAGCAAGATGGAGGAGACTCTCCCACTGAACATAACTTGAAAGGTGGCAGAGTCAATTTTCACAAGATAAGAGGGAACCAGAAACAAAACTGCACACAAAACAGCACAAAAACGCTGGCTGACCACCCCTCGCCTACTGCACCAGGTTCAGAATCAATGCACAGGCCAACTTCAGGATCCCAGGATCCAGGCTACACTAACAATAAAGCACCCTAGACCCACCCCTTGAAGTCCCAGACCTTGGCACCAGCTTGTAGTGAAGCCCAGAACTCCATAGTGTTTAGTCTTTCCAACCTGTGCTGAAGTGAAAACCTAACCCCAGTGCAAAATAGCTCACACTGTCAAGCCCTACAATCCAGCAACAAAGGTGATAGAATCATTAGCTTTTAGAATTTCCTGTCCACAAGTGAAAAAAGATTGGGAAATTGAGCAAACAGAAAAAAAAACTAACTTTAGAAAATTTCCATGGCAACAAAGATCAAAACAGAGAGTCAACAGGAGACTGTAAGATCCAAGCAACTACATTCAAAACTTCAAAGAAAAATGAAAATTGATCTCAAGCACTGGAAAAATTCAAAAAGAAATTAAAAAATCAAATATGACAGGTAAAAAAAGAGAAAATGAAATGAAACTAATACAAAAAGGAAATAAAATTTTAGAAAGCAAAATTGGTCTACTGGAAAAAAGAAGTGTGAAATGAAGAACAGAATTCTGTGAAAAATAGAATGGGCCAAATGGAAATGGAGGATCAAATGGTCATAGAAGAAATTCATTCTTTAAAAATTAGAATTGGGCAAATAGAAACTAGTGACTTAATGAGAGATCAAGAAGCAATAAAACAAAATCAAAAGAATGAAAAAAATAAAAGAAAATATGAAATATCTCATTAAAAAATAACCTGGAAAACAGATCCAGAAATGACAATTTAGGAATAATTGGACAACCTGAAAGTCATGATCAAAAAAAAAAAAAATCCTAGACATATATTACAAGAAATTATCGAAGAAAACTACCCTGATATCCTTGAACAAGAAGGTAAAATAGAAATTGAAAGAATCCTCAGATCACCTCCTGCAATAACTCCCAGGAATGTTATAGCCAAGTTCAAGAGCTCCCAGGCCAATGAGAAAATACTGCAAGGAGCCAGAAAGAAACAATTCAAATATCATGGAGCCCCAGTCAGGATTACACAGGATCTGGCAGCTTCTACACTGAAGGAACAGAAGGCTTGAAATCCTTAAAAAACCATATAGAGAAGTAGAAGGGGAATAAGAAGGAGGGGGTGGGAAGGGGAGTAATATAATGAGGGGGAAAGGGGAATTATCAAAAGCAAAATTCTGGTGTTGATGGAAAGAGTGAAAGGAAATGATAAGATTTAAAAAGGAAATCAAGATGGAGGGGAATACACAGATGGTAATCACAACTGTGAATGTAAATAGGATGGACTCACCCATAAAATGGAAAAGGATAACAAATGAATTTAAAAACCAGAATTCTACCATATTTTGTTTATAAGAAACTCATTTGAGACAGGTAGACACACACAAAGTAAAGGTAAGAATCTGGAATAGAATCTATGAGGCTTTGATTGAGACAAAAAAAAGGAGTAGCAATCATGATCTCAGAAAAAGCTAAGACAAAAATAGATCTGATTGAAAGAGATAGGGAAGGTAATTACATCTTGATAAAAGAAGAAATATTAGTACCTAAAATATATGCATCAAATGGTATAGCATCCATATTTTTAAAGGAGAAACTAAAGGAGCTTAAGGAGGAAATAGATAGTAAAACTATACTAGTGAGAGATCTCAACTTTACCCTATCAAAACTAGATAAATCTAAACAAAAAATAAATCAGAAAGAAGTAAAGGAAGTGAATTAAATTTTAGAAAAGTTAGATTTAATTGCTATCTGGAGAAAATTGAATTGGGATAAAAAGGAATATACCTTCTTTTCATCAGCACCTGGGGAAAAATTTTTAAGAGATCAAGTTCAAATGATTTGTATTCCTATATGAAAACTATGTTGATATAACTCTTAAAAATTATTATTATCATCGGGATAGCTAGAAGAAGTATACTTAGAGGATACAATGACAAATGTATAGGACAATATGTCAAATATATATGTATATATAACTAGAGGTAAAAAAGAGGATAATACTCAGAGAAATGGGAAAAGAGAAAAATGAGGCAAACAATATTTTATAAAGAAGCTCACAAAGTTCATCTGGAAAAACAAAATATCAAGAATATCAAGGGAATTAATGAAAAAAAAATGAAGGATGGGGGCCTAGCAGTACCAGATCTTAAACTGCACTATAAAGCAGTGGTCATCAAAACAATATAGTACTGGCTAAGAGACAGAAGGGAGGATCAATGGAATAGACTTGGGGTGAATGACCTCAGCAAGATAGTATACAATAAACTCAAAGATCCCAGCTTTGGGTACAAGAACCCACTATTTGACAAAAACTGCTGGGAAAATTGGAAAACAGTATGGGAGAGATTAGGTTTGGATCAACATCTCACACCTTATACCAAGATAAATTCAAAATGGGTAAATGACTTAAATATAAAGAAGGAAATTATAAGTAAATTAGATTAACATAGAATAGTATACCTGTCACATTTATGGGGGAAAAAAAGAATTTAAGACCAAACAAGAGACAGAGAATATTACAAAATGTAAAATGAATAACTTTGATTACATTAAATTAAAAAGGGATTGTAAAACAAAACCAAACAAATGCAATCAAAATTGGAAGGGAAGCAATAAATTGGGGGGAAATCTTTATAACAAAAACCTCTAACAAAGGTCTAATTTCTCAAATTTATAAGGAGCTAAATCAATTATACAAAAATTCAAGCCATTTCCCAATTGACAAATGGGCAAGGGATATGAATAGGCAATTTTCAGATAAAGAAATCAAAAGTATCAATAAGCCCTAAATCTCTCATAATTAGAAAAATGCAAATCAAAACAACTCTGAGGTACCACCTCACACCTAGCAGATTGGCCAATATGACAGCAAAGGAAAGTAAAAATGTCAGAGGGTATGTGGCAAAATTGGAACACTAACGCATTCCTGGTGGAGTTGTGAATTGGTCCAACTATTCCAGGAGGCAATTTGAAACTATGTCCAAAGAGTTTTAAAAGAAAGCCTGGCCTTTGATCCAGTCATACCACTGCTGGGTTTGTACCCCAAAGAGATAATAGGGGAAAATATGTGCACAAAAATATTTATAGGCACTGTAAAAATGGACTTGAATCCAGGACTTCAATCCCCAGAAATCCTTGGTCCACTTCCCCAGAATGCTTTGTAATTGCTTTGTAATTGAATTCTCACCTGGGCCGAGATTGAGAAGGGGTATTTAACCTGATTGGAAAGGCTTTTGCTGGTCTTTTCCTGTTTCTGCTTGCAAGCAGATGCGGCTCTTTTCATAATGTAGGTGAGGTTGTGGGCCTAGACACGTGATTTCTTATCCTTTATTTTCTTTAATCCTTAATCTTCAATAAACCTCTAAAAATATAATACTCCTTGCAGAGAGAAACTAATTTCTACCTACCTCAGTTTCCCAAAATTTAACTGTTACAGCACCCTCTTTGTAGTGGCAAAAAACTGAAAATTGAGGGGGTGTCCCTCAATTAGGGAATGGTTGAACAAATTGTGGTACTTAAGACCTCCAGGAATTAATGTAAAGTAAAAGGGGTAGGAACACTAAACACACAAACTGATACATTGTGGCACAATCAAATGTAATGAACTTCTCTACTAGCAGCAATGCAAAGTTCCAGAACAATTCTGAGGGACTTATGAGAAAGCATGCTACCCACATCCAGAAGAAGAACTGCAGGAGTAGAAACACTATTCTTGTCTAATTACCTTGTGCTTTGCTCCCTGCCCCATAAGAACTCTGCCTCTTTCTATGAGCCTGTTTTCCCTACTATCCATTAAGACCACAAAGCTTCTAGGTATAAATTACATCATTTCTTGCTTACTAGTCTTCCCCTGCCACTCAGGAAACATTTCAATTCCTCCCTTAGTCCTTGAGGAAACTAACTTCAAATTAGGCACTTCTCCATCTTTTTTGAGTCCTTTATGAATCTTGCCCTATCCAATTTTACAGACATTCTGGCTGAGATAGTTTAGTAGAAGAGCTCATCTATCTCTCATAACGCTAGACTAGCTCTGGGAAAAAATGGAAAGGGCCTGGTGGAGACTTGAGCATCTGTTGCTGTACTAATATTGACAAGCCAGGAGGGACAAAACTTAACAAGCAAAAGCTTCACCAAGTCGTTCTCTTTGACTCTAAGACTATGGAGCCCCTTCTAGCTAGACCTATGGACTTAGATAACCTCTTCTCTACCTACAGAGTCATCTTCTAGGGAATCTTCGTCTTTCTTGCCCTCTCAGCAGAGGGTCATAGGGTCTTCACCCTTATTTAGGGCTATTTCTGGACCTGCCTGTGAAATGAAAGAGTCTCTGAGGATGGTTATAATGCAGAGCTCCCACAAGAGGAGAAATCTGACCTCTTTGTAATACCCATTGAGAAAGAATCTAACTTTTATTATTTTTATTCTATCGTTTATAGGGCAAAAGGAAGAGAATTGTGTGAATAAATAATCCTAGTGTAGGTGGTTCAGCAGACAGAGGACCAGGCCTGGAGTCAGGCAAATCTGGCTTCAGACATTTCCTAGCTGTGTGACCCTGGGCTGGGCACATCACTTCACCTCATTTGCCTCAATTTCCTCATCTGAAAAATGAGCTGGAGAAGGAAATGGCAAACTACTCTAGTAGCATTGCCAAGACAACTCCAAATGGGGTCATGACTAAAAATTCACTGAACAACAACAAAATAAGCCTCTCTGTGTTTGAAATTGCCCTCTATTTTATGTAATCAAGCAAATATATACACAGAGTATTTTGTAATTATTTTTTAATAATTATAAACTCTAAGAGGTCTCACTACCCCACCTAAGCCTTTGTTATTCCAATCCTCTCTTAGCCCCACTTATAATATATCACTAACCAATTTATTTACTTCCCTGTAAAAAAAGCCAGAGTGCTATACCTTTAGTTAGAATGTCATTTGAAAGAGCAGGCTATTACACATTCCCCAACTACAATTATTAAGTAAAGTCTGAACAATTTACCTGTCAATATCTAAGTGGTTTGTTTTAGCCACAACACTACCTGAGATACACAGAGAAGGAAAAACATGCCAAAGACATAGCCTGAACTAAAGTCCAACTCAAATAATAACTACGCCAGGAAGCATTCCTCTGTCAATAATGAATTTCTGCCTCAGACATCACATAGCTCTTCATTTTGAACCTCACTAGTGAATTTAACATTTAATATTATGTTTTATGTCTTTAAAAGCTAGGTTCATCTTGATCAGTACCTGGACAACAGCAGGTACAGTCAATTAAGTATTGTGGGCTATTCGATATGAGCCCCATACAACACCAAAGAACAACCTGGCATAATTCTCAGGTCCTTTCTGCCTCACAGAGAGCCAACTACTACTCTTCTCTTAGTTCTACCTCTTTGTGATTGGTATTGTGTTCTCAAATTGCTCTAGAATTTGATATGTATTATCTAATACAAGTAATAGCTCAAATATCTCATCTTCCACTAAGAAGATGACTGCCTTTCATCCTTGTTCTAGCTATGTTTTTAATTTCTGAAGCTTCCACATGTAATTAGGATAAACCATTAATTTAAAAATTACTGTGAGAGAGGGAGGAAGGGAGAGAGAAAGGAAGGAAGGGATAGAGGAAGGAAGGAAGGAAGGAAGGAAGGAAGGAAGGAAGGAAGGAAGGAAGGAAGGAAGGAAGGAAGGAAGGAAGGAAGGAAGAGAGAGAGAGAGAGAGAGAGAGAGAGAGAGAGAGAGAGAGAGAGAGAGAGAGAGAGAGAGAGAGAGAGAGGGAGGGAGGGAGGAATCAATGAGGATCACCATCAACTTTTTTTTAAAACCCTTACCTTCCATCTTAGAATCAATACTGTGCATTGGTTCCAAGGCAGAAGAGTGGTAAGGGCAAGACATTGGGTGATAAGTGATTTGTCCAGGGTCACCCAGGTAGGAAATATGTGAAGCCTAATTCAAACCCAAGACCTCCAATCTCTAGGTCTGGTTCTCAATTCACTGAGCCAACCTAACCATCAACTCTTAATCACTCATTCAACAAGACTTCGTTTTAATCTCACAGTTTGTTACCTGATTCTACCTACCCTTACAGTCATGGATAGGAGTAATTGCAATTAAAATGTTTGGAGCTCCACTTGCCCCTTACCAAAGAAGACAAAGCATCTGCTAATACTGGCAATGACTTCTCTTTCTCTTAGGACGCTGGACCAATTGGCTCTGCTTGTTACCATAGCTCCCAATAACAGTCTGCATCATGCCTGCCTTGCTGCATTCACTACTTGCACCTGAATATGGATTGACCCCAAAAGAGCACACTGCCTCAATATTGAAGTCTTAGCACAAGTACATGACTAAGAATTATGGGCAGGCTAATTCTATTCCAAAAATGCCTTCTCTAGTCACTTTTAAAAGTCCTTATCCTACAGTCTTCTGACATCTCCCTCTGCTTTTATTCTGTACTTATCTTTGGCTTCAAACTGAGCAAATGGAACTAGAATCAGCATCTCAAGTGTGTTTGTAGAGTTGTTACATAATCATTTGTGTTAATATGTTAACTCCTCCTACATTAACTTCAGGAGAGCATGTACTGTGACTCAACTATTTCTTCTTGAGTCTAGCCCACTTTCAGGCACAGAGAAGGCAGATGTATGCTTAATAAACATTTACTGAAGGGGCAGTGAGGTGGCTCAGTCGACTGAAAGCCAGGTCCAGAGATAGGAGGTTCCGGGTTCAAATGTGGCCTCTGACACGTCCTAGTTTTGTGACCCTGGGCAAGTCTTTTAACTCCCATTGCCTAGCCCTTATCACTCTCCTGTCTTGGAACCAATACATAGTTTTGATTATAAAAATATTTTTAAAAAACCATTTAATGAATAAAATAGATAAGATTATATAAATGTAAGTAGAGTTCATAGGATCATCATTTTTTTCTCATACACATATAAAATCATCATCTTATTTCTAACCCTCTAGTGGTGAGCCTCTCCCAACTTGTCTTTGTTGATTCTCACATAATCCTAGTGCAACATAAATTATTCTATGTTGGAAACAGTCCTCCATTTCATGTGTCAAGCAAACATAAAATACTCAAGCTGTTTAACTCGAAGAGGTCTCACTATTCCACCTAAGCCTTCATCAATATAGACCATCACTGGAGCCATTCTTGAAAGTTATTCTAAGACATGGCAAACCATGGAATAATAGGTGTTGGCATAGCCAAATCTAGAGTCCAGCATTACTTCTACTCCACAATCCAACATACAATCCTTTTTTTTTGGTGGGTTTTTTTATTTTTTAGTTTTGGAAAATTTTATTTAATTAATTAATTTAGAATATTTTCCCATGGTTACATGATTCATGTTCTTTCCCTCCCCTCCTTCCATCCCTCTGCTATAGCTGACACACAAGTCCACAGGGTTTTACATGTGTCCTTGATCAGAACCCATGTTGTTGATGTTTGCACTGGGGTGATCATTTAGAGTCTACACCCCTAGTCATATCCCCTCGATCCATGTGGTCAAGCAGTTGTTTTCCTTCTGCATTTCTACTCCCACAGTTCTTCCTCTGCATGTGGATGGTGTCCTTTCTCATAGGTCTCTCAGGATTGTCCTGGATCATGGCATTGCTCTGGAATAAAATTCTAGGAGAGAAAGAAATCATTGGCTCCTTTCTAAGCCTTCTTTCCATACTGGCTTCCCCTGGAGAGGGTAGGTTTTTCAGAAGCCTAAGAGACAAAAGGCAAATTAGGGGAAGAGGAAACATTCAGGACGGTAGATTCAAATTTTTTTTAGGCAATATTTAATTTTTTTCCCAACTACATATAAATGAAGAAACTGGTCTTTCCACATTCTCCTTGTACCTGCCTTCTCTCACTCAAGACCCTCATTTCCTCCCTAGCCCCCTTGCCCCTCACATTCCCATGCTAAAACATTGCTAAAACAGTTCAGCTGTCCAAGATAGAGAATTTAGAAATAATATAGTTTGGCTTAGGAAAAACTGGTCTGGTTCATCTCAGTCTGTCTCTACTAATCTAGGCCTTTTCCTCTTCTCAGCCCAGCTTTCTCTCTCCCCACTCTTCTTTATCTATCTAGCCTTTGTTATCTATCTCTTTACATAAACATATATCTTCTTTATCTGTCTATTTACATATGCATCTATCTTCTTTATCTATCCTATTTACATGCACACATCACTTTAACTGTTTTTCTTCCAAGGCTGTGGTTTGATTTTCTACCTTCTTTTTCCATTCCCAGCTTCCCTCAGGATGTCAAACATTTGTCTCCTAGTTCCTTTTTATGGACTTCAAATAATAAAAGGAAAGTTTTGCACAATGTTGATGCATAATGCATATTGCTTAGTCATAAATGACTAGCTTCCACAATCACAGCATCCAGGAATTAATAAAGTCTATATTTTCTCTTCAAACTTTCTAATTGTCTACAGAAGGAGAGAGAAAATGAGTATTGACTGAAAGTGTGAGGGGTTGAATAGTCAAGAGTGCCATCACCCTGAACAGAAGAGAAACAAAAATAGATGGAACAAATACTACTCTGATTTTATGTCTACTACATCTCCAAATGTTTCTTCTTTATCTCTTTGCTTTGCTTCATGGACTTTCTAGAAAGTACTGTGGATTTGTTATGAAGAACTTCAATAGAGGACTGGGCCTGGTGTCAGGAAGACTGAGTTCAAATCCAACCTCAGACATTTTTACTAGCTACTTAACTCTCGGCAAGCCTTTTAACCTCTGTCTGCCTCAGTTTTCTTAATAGTAAAATCAAAAAAATAATAATAACTCCCACAGTTGTGAGGATCAAATGAAATCTTATTTGTAAAACATTTAGCACAGTGTCTGGCACATAGTAAGCTCTTAATAAATATTTCCTTCCTTTCTCCCTTCCTTTTCTTTATTCCTTCCTTCCTTTTTGTCCTTTCTCACCTTCCTTTCTTTTCTCCTTTTCTTCCTTCCATTCTTTTTTGCTTCCCTCCTTCTCTCTTGTTAGACACTGTGCAAGTTATTTAATAGCTCAGTGCCTCCAGACAACTCCCTGAGACTATTAATTACAAAGCAGATGCCAGTTTACAGTGATAAATTTTATTATTGGGGAGCCCTTGAAATTTATGGAATGACAAGAAGGGACTTTTTTTTTAATTGGATCATTGGACTAGATGACTTCTAAGGTATTTATGATTCTATGATCACACACAGAAACAATAAGAGTTCCCTGAACTCTTCATTTCTCTCTGAGAATTCACCAGCTTTCATGGCTCCAGTTATCATCTCTAGTGAATAATGATACTGACTCTCAAATATAGATATTTCCAAGGGTTTCAGTGGTCAAGAGCTCTGGACTTAAGAGTCCAGGACCTTATTATGAATCCCAGCTTTGCCATTTACTACTTATGTGGCCTTAGACAAATCACTTCATCCTACTGGGTCTCAGTTTTCTCATCTGTAAAATCACTAAATTGGACTAGATGATCCCAAAGTTCCCTTCCAAATCTAAACCAGTAAGTTCATCTTTTTGCCATCCTCAGCGCTGATGTACCATCTAAACAACACAGACTGAAGCCATGCTCTGGAGAACTTACTACATTTATCTTTGAAATTCCTCCCTTGGGGTTGAATTGGCCTGATTAGTAAGTGAATTCAGACTCACAGAGTCTAATATGGTATGGCCCCTGCATCCTTAGAGAATACATTCTAAGATCTACCACAGATGGTTGAAACCATAGACACAAGTAAACACCTGATGACCCCATATATAATGTGATTTTCTCGTTACATATGTATAATAAAGTTTAATAAATTCAACACAAAGTAAGACATTGCCAACATTAAATACAGCAATGATAAACTATATTGTACATTATTATATAGCTGGGGTTTATGGGTATTCAAGGAAGACTAGCACCTATGGCACAAGGGTTTACTGAGCCCTTTTCAGGGCTGTTCATCCTCCTTGGGTGCCAACCTGACACTTGACTCTTACCCATGACTCCAAGAAGCCTTGGTATGCATAGTGTACATTTTCCAGTAAACCATCTTGGCAGATGGGCTAAACCAGGTTGAGGGTAATCCATTTGTCCACAAACCCATCAGCGAGTTAGGGTATCTATCCCAGACATGTAAAGACTTCCCCTAGTAGAATGGGTGAATGAGAACAGTTTGTTCCATCAGTCAAGAAGGTAGCTGAAGCAGGCACTATGGAGCCCTTAAACACTGAAGATGCCAAAGTCATTCGCTGCACCCTGGGCCATCATCATTCACCCTGACTTTTCTCTTGCCACTAGATTTTGATGACTCTGGAAGAGAGACTGAGGCTGATGACTTCATGTTTCACTTAAATCTCCACCCCCCCAACCCCCACCATGGTTAACCCCAAGTAACCAAATCAGCCAATACAGGGACCCTGCTCTATATCTAGCCAGAATGCTCCACATCCCATCCAGCCATCCACCCTGGTCACTGTCTTGCCATATGCCCTGATGCTATATGTATACTGCCTTCCCCATTCCTCTCTCCACCTTTGGCATTGAGTACTATAATTAAATCAATATTAATATGGCTTCAGGAAAGAGTGAGTCAATAGACTTCCTTAAAACAATTTTTTAAAAACCTATTCAACACCCCTATAAATTCCCAAACCAGAATTCCCTTTGATGGTATTACTCCCCATATATGTTGTCTTTCTGATAAGAATGCAAACTCCTGTAAGACAGAACTTATCTTGCTTTTGTTTCTGTACCCCCCAGAGTAAAAGCTTAAGAAATGCTTTCATTTGTTCATGATCAGCAGTCTAACTGACTCTTAAAGCAGTTACTCATCTATTAAGATAAGCCTGCCATCATCTCAAACTCAACATATCTATTCTAAAAAAAAAGGAAAAATCATCACCCTTCCTTTTAAAAAAACACAACTTTCAACTTCCAGGCTAAGATGGCCTCAGTGTAGAAGGAACTTCATGACACTCTCTACTACTGATCACAACAAAGCATCTCAAAAGGACAAAAACCAGAATCAAACGAGTGAAGGGGCTCTGCCACAGAGCGCAGCCTTGAAGGTAGGCAGGGTTTGGGCATTTCCACGCTAAAAGGGGGTAAAATTACACCTACCAAAGCACGAGCTGCTCACCTCTCCCCCACACCACCTAGTGCCAGAATCCAAGTGAGGGTCAGGCACTCTCTAAAGTCTCCAGGGGCTGGCTAAGGGCACCACAATCTTACGCCTGATGGTAGTGCAAAGCCCTAGACTTGGGACCTGAAGCTGAGGAACACAGAGCACAAGATGGTGATAGCACAGAGATGGGCTGCCCATTGCAGTCACTGGAAAAATAGTCTCAGGGCAAAAAACACTCTATAGCTCCCTACACTGAGAGCTACCTGCCCTCCTCACTCAGACTTCTAGCTGAAAAGGAAAGATAAAATTAACACAGCAATGGCCACCAACACCCAAGAACTACAATCCACAAGTACCAAAAAAGTAAAATACAACAGAGAAAGCCTCTGACATTGGATAACTTCTATGGAAAAAAGAAGCAGAGTACAGAAATGACAGAAAGGAGAGACAAGCAATCAAACACATTCAAACTTTATAAAAAAATGGAAATTGGTCACAAGCTCTGGAGGAACTCAAAATGGAGTTCAAGAATCAAGTAAGAAAGATAGAAGAAAAATAGCAGGAAAAGTGGGAAATAGAAATGCAAGTAATTAAAAAAGAAAATAACAGTTTAAAAGACAGGATCTTCCACTTGGAAAAAGAAGCCCACAAATCAAATGAAACAATAAGCAAACTGAAGACCAGAATTGACTTGCTAGAAGCCATGAAAAGCAGGATAGATCAAACTGAAAAGGAAAATCAAAAGATCATAGGTGAAAATCAGTCTTTAAAGACTAGAATTGGGCAAGTAGAAGCTAATGATGTCACAAGACAACAAAAATTAATAAACTATGAGTAAATTAGGTGAACATAGAATAGTTTACCTGTCAGATCTATGGGAAAGGAAATATTTTAAGACCAAGCAAGAAAGACAGAATATTATAAAATATAAAATAAATAATTTTGATTACATTAAATTAAAAAGGTTTTGTACAAACAAAACCAATATAACCAAAATTAGAAGGGAGCAACAAATTGGGGGGGGAAATTTTATAACAAAAACTTCTGATAAAGTTCTAATTACTCAAATTTATAAGGAGCTAAATCAGTTGACCAAAAAAACAAGCAATTCCCCAATTGATAGATGGGCAAGGGACATGAAATAGGCTGTTTTCAGATAAAGAAATCAAAACTATCAATAAGCACAGGGAAAGGTGTTCTGAATCTCTTATAATTAGAGAAATGCAAATCAAAACAACTCTGAGGTGCCACCTCATACCTAGCAGATTGGCTAAAATGACAGAAAAGGAAAGTAATAAATGTTGGAAAGGATGTGGCAAAATTAGGACACTAATGCACTGCTGGTGGAGTTTTGAATTGATCCAACCATTCTGGAAGGCAATTTGGAACTATGCCCAAAGGGCTTTAAATGACTGCCTGCCCTTTGATCTAGCCATACCACTACTGGGTTTATACCCTAAAGAAATAATAAGGAAATGTTTATAGCCTCACTCTTTGTGGTGGCAAAAAATTGGAAAATGAGGGGATGCCCTTCATGGCAAATGGTTTAACAAACTGTGGTATCTGTTGATGATTGAATACTATTGTGCTGAAAGGAATAATGAACTGGAGAAATTCCATGTGAACTGGAACGACCTCCAGGAATTGATGCAGAGCTAAAGGAGCAGAACCAGGAGAATACTTTCCAGAGACTGATACACTGTGGTACAATCAAATGTAATGAACTTCTCCATTAGTGGCAATGCAGTGATCCAGAACAACTCAGAGGGATTTATGAGAAAGAGCACTATCCACATCCAGAAGAAAAACTATGGGAGTAGAAACCCAGAAGAAAAACATATGATTGATCACATGAGTTGATGGGGATATGATTGGGGATGTAGACTCTAAATGATCACTCTAATAAAAATATTAATAATATGGAAATAAGTCTTGATGAATGATACATGCAAAACCCAGTTGAATTGCTCATCAGCTATGGGAGGGAGTAGGGAGATGAGGAAGGAAAGAATACAAATCATGTAATCATGGAAAAATATTCTAAATTAAATAAACAAATAAAATTTAAAAAAGAAATAAATGACTAGAGAAATTAGAATATTACAATCATAAAATTAAGAAATATAGGTGACAAATAAGAATTATTCTTCCAAAAAATAAATAATCTTTAAAAAATAAGAGATAAATCAAAATATTTCTGATATAATTTGCTTCTTTTCTTTAAGAGAGTTTAAAGAAATCACTGAGAGAGGAAAAACTCATACTTCGCAACTGTTTATGAAAAAAAAAAGGATCCAATCCCTAAAGCTAAAAATAAAAGAATTTAGATTAAGCTAGTATTCCTGGGATAATAGAAATGAACAAAAGCTTGAAAATCTACTTTTCAATATCCCTTTAAAAATAATAATAGAAACATCAAAAAGATACAAAGTTGTTAGAAAATGTCAAAAGGAAATTTTTCATTAAAAAAGTTTCACAAAAGGTACCAACCTGCATTGTTTTAGGTAGATTCCACATCTGGGAACCCACTTTAGTCACTGATCCTCTCCTCATCTCTATCAATATCAATGCACTAATATTCAAATGTAAAAAGAAATTAAATAAAATATACAATTGTATATGAAATTACAACCATTAAAAAAAAAAAAGAAAGAAACGTTCCCTCCAGACTTTCTCTTGTCTCCACTGGCATCATCAGAATTTTCCTAGCTAGGTAATTAGACATTCAATCTTTGAGTCATTTTTTGCACCTCTTCCTTCCTCATCCCACTCCACAAACATCACTTTCTAAATTCTTTAAATTCTATTTCTATCATATTTCTCTTGCATTCATTTATTCCAAGCCATGTTACTCCAGATAGAATCAATCAAGTATTTATTATGCATTTACTATGTGCTAGGCACTATGCTGGGTGCTAGAAATACAAGTTGAAAGGATGAACCAATTCATTTTTACTAGAAGCTTGCATTCTAATGAATTCTCATCAACACAAATTTATTATGATAACCTTCTTGCTTGCTCACAAATGTTCCTTCTATCCATTATTCTCAATATGTTGCAGTCAGATGAGATTTCCTAAAATACCTTTCTTACTCTAAAACTTTTAATGATTTCACATTACCTAAAGAATGAAGTCTAAAACATTGGTTTGGCATTCAATATCCCAAATCAGCTGACCCCTCAGGTACAAATTTTATTTTTTTACATTAATTAATTTTTGTTTTGGTGGCTCAGTGGATAGAACACTGTGCCTACAATCAGGAAGATGTGTTCAAATCTAGCCCTCAGATGCTCCCTAGCTGTGTTAGCTTGAGCAAGTCACTTAACCCTGTTTGTCTCAGTTTCCACATTTGTAAAATATGCAGGAGAAGGAAATGGTAACTCACTCCAGTATCTTTGCCCAGAAAATCCAACATGGGGTCACAAAGAGTTGGACATAACTAAAATGACTGAAAAACAATAACAACAAAAGACAAACAAATCCCAACAAATACACAAGAAAACTTCCTACAAGACCCACAAAATGCATTTCCTCAAAATAATTAAGCAAAACTCCCTAAAACAATTGCTATAATCAGGAGTGCAAGTCACTTTTGACTTTGTCATTTACTGTTTCCTTTCAGAATGTCAGCTGGTAGTAGGCAGGGGGAGGGGGACCTCAGAGGCCATCCAACATAACTGAAAAAAGAACATAAAATTCACTATCTTCTGAAGCCATTTATTCTAGTATTAGATAATTCCGTTAAAAGTTTTTTTCTTAGGAAGAATCAAAATCTACTTCTCAGCAGTTTCCCTCCATTGGTCTTAGTTCTGTCCTCTGAGAATAAAAACAGAAACAAAAACCAAGTCTAATGGCTCTGTAATATGAAAAATTGTTGAAAGCATCTATCATTTCTTTATTAAATCTTTTCTTTGGTTTAAATATCTCCATGTTTCCCCACTGATCTTCAAGAATGATCTTTGGACTTCAGGGTCCATTAACATCCTGTTTGCCCTCCTTCAGATGTTCTCAGGTTATCAGGGTTCTTCCTAATATGTGGCACTGAGATCTAAACCTAGAACTCTAGATGTATTCTGGCTAGGGCAGCATACAGAAGGATTGTCACAGAAGGACCCCTAGAACTAGACACTATGCCACTTGAAGCAGTCTAAGATTAAATGGGCATTTTTGGTTGCCACATTATACATTTTACTCATTAATTTTAAAGTCTACAAAAACCCCCAAGATCCTTATATGGTGAATTGCTATTGGGCCATGCCACTACATCTAGTATTAGTGGCACTGATGTAAATTTAAGTGTAAGTTGTTGCATGAATCCATGTTAAACTTCATCTTATTACATTTAGTCCCAAATTCTAGCCAGTCAAGATCTTTTTAAATCCTGCCTCAGTCATCTAATATGTTAGCTATCCTTTCTAACTTTGCATAATCTGAAAGTTTCCATAAGGATGCCATCATCCTTTTTAAAGGTCATTGCCTCAAAACATTACATAAAATAAGGCCAAGCACAGATCCGTAGGGTACTCCACTAGTCTGCCTTCCAAATCGACTTTAAATCATTCTTGGACAAATCCAATTGGACTCTCCTATAGCCCACTTGCCGCTGTCTTTTCCACAAGAAAAGCATATGAGGCTTTTCCAAATTCTTTGCTAAAATCTAAGTAAATTATATGTAGGGAGACTGGGAAGACTTCTTGTTGGTTAAGACATGAGAGTTTGGTCCATGGCGAATATATATCTAAAAAGGCAAGATTCTGGACCAAAGACTGCCTTCTAACTCTTGTTCTTGCCCTCCTCTTCATGTCCATGCTAACGATGATCATTATGAGAACTGAGCGGTCTTATCTCAGATTACACCGATCTCATAGGTTTTTATTGAGCTTAGTTCCTAAAATGGATTTGGGGGATGAAGACTGACAAGCAGGAATTTGACACATGCTAAAAAGAAATTCCTAACCTGAAGTCAGATGTCGGACTAGAGCAAGGGAACTCAAATAAGAGAAACAGAAGAATCAGTTCAAAGGATATACTTCATCTTAGCTTGGGGTTTTTGCTGACTGGCTGTCTGGCTAGATACTGCTGTCATGTCTTAGACTATGTAGCCAAAAAAGAATTTGTCCCCAGCAAGGAAAGAGTCTTCCTAGCAGTGGCATCTCAAAAATGACAACAAAGACTAAAAAATACCTTTGAAGAGGCTGCAGAGCTGAAAATCAGCAGATGGCAGCAGAGTGCAGTATAGTAAGTCCAACTAGAGGCCATCCAAAGGGCAGAGTGATGTCCAGCTGAGACATAACACAATGCTGACCAGAAGGGAGAGGATACAACACAATGCTCAGCAGAAACAGGCATGATGCCATCACCAGAGGTCTTTGGCATATCGTAAGAGCTCAGTAAATGCTTTTCATTCATTCATGATCCCGTGTCCTAGAGTTACTCAGCTATTGAAATGGTCTGCCATCCTCTCAAACTCAATATATTGCTACTAAAAAGATGCATTTCCTTTCCGAAATAAGTAGCTTTCCCTTATGACTTTCCCATATCTCTCACTGGCAACACTAAGATTTTCCTAATCAGAAATTTTAAGAGTGATTTTCCCTGTACACATGAGTATTCTGGACACACATTCCCAATATACATGCCCTTGACCTTTCATCTCTGACAACACATTTTCCTGGGTGTGTTTGTGTGTGTGTGTGTGTCCCTTTCTTATTGGTGATTTGAGAAAACATATTTCCATTTGTATGAGTAAATCTTTCTCATGACACTTATTTTGTTATTCTACTTAAGCTAATTTCTTTTGCTTTCAGTGCATCCTCCCTCTCTAGATATTAGGAGGACCTTGGATGCTACATGTATCTATAATATTCCTCTGATCTACCAGTCAAGCAAACCTGACCCAAAAAAATGGAAACCATGTTAATCTGGCATGACCTATTTTTTTCTGGCATGATTCCCCTTTTTATTTTTAAATTTTTAAATAGTTTTTTATCATAAATGTATTAGTCAATAAACTTAAACATTTCAATATAGAAAGGAAAGAAAGTTATGAGTGAAATTATGGATTTCTTCTGTGTGCAGTCTGGGAGTTTTAAAGTATATATTAAATTTAACATAATAGTCAACAAATATTTATTAAGCAATCATTCTATATTAGGTATATGGTCTTTTGGACACAGAGTCTGCAATTCAGTATGTTAGCTATACTCCCAGCTTTGTGTTATCTGCAAATTTGATGATCATGCTACCTATGCCTTTATCAAAGTTACTGATAAGGATGCCAAGCAGCACAGTTTAGAATGTTTCTAATTGTGTTATCATCTAGTTCACATCCCTCTATCTCTTCTACAAAATAGTATAATATACTTTATAAATTATTTACCAAAATATACATAAGCAATATCTACAGCATCCCCACATCCTGTTTTCGTATCTTAAGTTGGACGGTGAATTCCCTATGTCACTACATTGTTCTCTTCAGACAACACTGATCTCTCTTCCTCATTGCAATCATTTCCTTTTGTTTCTTCAAATTTTCATTTATTCAGTCAGTCAACTAACATTACATTCATTCTTGAGAAAATCCCATCCCTTGTGAGCTAACTTTCCCCACAGAATTTTAGTTCATGGGAATGTACTGTCCTTCCTCTAATCCTTTGAAATATTCCCCAAAAGCTAAGGCATACATAAAATTATACCTGGCTTTCCTCTCCTTTTCTTACAAAAAAGTTGAGGAGGAAATGATCACTTCTGCACACAGGTCCTATCATTTCCATCCTAGAATCTAGTTCTTTCTCACAAGATAGAATCAGATCGATTATCAATTAGATAGATCAGATCTATCTATCATCATCACCATCAATAAGCACTTATTAAGCACCTTTTATATGCCAAACACTGTGATTAATACTAGAGACAAAAAACAATCTCTACTCTCAAAGAGTTCGGAGTCTAATGGATAATAAAACGCACAAACAACTATGAACCTGCAAGATATGTGTGGTATCAAAAGTAAGTAACAGAAAGGACATTCCTAGCTGAGAGCAAAAGGGTGGGTTAGGAAGGTGGAAAGAAGGCATTAGGAGAGGCTCTTGCTGACAGTGGGATTTGAATTGAGTCTTGAAGGAAGCTAGGATAATCAGGAGGTAGAGATGAGGAGAAAGAATATTCTAAGCATGTAGAACAGCCAATTTAAAGACATAGAGTGAGTTGGACTACAGTGTACAAGAGAAAAACAAACCAGTGTTGTTGAATTTTAGTGTATGCAGAATGAGTCAAGTTTAAGAAAGCTAAAAGGCAGGAAGAAATCAAGTTACAAAAAGCTTTAAAAGTCAAATAGTATTTTATATTTCCTTCTGGAGGTAAGAGGGAACCACTGGAGTTTCATGAGTGGGAATGACATACTTTGGAAGCTCAGTGGAGGATGAATTGAAATAAGAAGACGAAGCAATGAGAAACCAAGCAGCAAGCTATTATAACAGACTAAACATACAGTAATAAGAGCCTGGACCAGGCTTGTGGCAGTGTAAGTAAAGAAGGGGACTTATATGAGAGATGTTGTAAAGGTAAAAATGATCACTTCCAAAAAATTGGATACATAGGATGAATGCAAATAAGGATTAGAAACTGAATCTTAGGTCCAAGTAGCCTGTGATATACTATGATGTCAAAATCATTTCTGTTTCTCCCACCTTTGATCTTCACCCAAATGTTCTCTACCAAAACCCCAGACAGACACACACACACACACACACCCCCCAAACTTTCTGGATTTCTTCGCATGAATTTACCTTCTTAATATATAAAACTATCCCACCCTAACTCCTGTACTTAACCATCCCCTCTGAAGAAGGCATATTTATCCAGAACCATATTAGAGTCATGGGTATCATGTCACTGGGCAAAGTAAGCAGAACCAAGAGAATGATAATTACAGTGATCACAATAATGAAAACAAAAATAGCACTAAATCAAAAGTTAAACATTATGCAATTATAATGAATAATACAAGGTTCAGAGAAGAAATTAGCAAATATACCTTCCTCCTTACTTGGGGAACTAGAGCAAAATGGGGGTGAAATATTGCCCATATTTCCAGATATAGTAGCTATGTTGACTAGTTTTGATGAGCTCTCTTTTTCAGAAGGGCAGTGCTCTGAGAAAGTAAGTAGTCATCAATAGATCTGAAATAACTGTGATATAAAATACAAATAGCATCAATAAAAAATTTTAACTATATCTTAAATATACCAATTCCTCTACTTTTCTCTTCAAAGAAAACCTATGACCCATCCTTATATTTAACTGCAGCTTTATTTATTTATTTTTTGGACTTCAAGAAATCCAGGGGATCTGGATTTTTTCCCTTGATTTCCTAGCAGTATCATCGGAATAGTTTTGGTGGCTCTGTCTTGCAATAAGAAATGAAGATAGACGAGGCAAGTTGAGGAAAGTAAATTCAAGGCTTTACAAAGAGTCCAGCAGAAAAGTAGAACAACACATAAGAGAAACATCTTGAGTATTCCAACAAAAGGACTTTTGGTCCTTTGCCACATGCCCTTTCTAAACTTGAATGCATTTTCCTGTGGTCTCTATATGTACTGGTGAGAAAGTGGGTCACAGAATTTTTGGTCATCATTGGTATCAACTATTTTCCTTAAGCCATTTTAGTAAATATCCTTTTCTAATAAATCTGGCTGACTGGCTGATATCTACTAATAATCATGGTAAGAAATACAGTCAGTTCTGCTATAAGGAGGCATGTGTGTTCTTAAAAAATCACCTTGCTCTGGAAGAACCTTCAGGAACTGATGCAGAGTGAAATGAGCAGAACCAAGAGAGCATTATACATAGAAAGTGAAACACTGTGAAACAATCCAATGTAATGGACTTTGCTACTATAAGTCAATCCCAAAGGACTTATGAGAAGGAATTTTATCCACATTGAGAGAAAGAACTATGGGAGTAGAAACACAGAAGAAAAACAAATGACTTATCATTTGTTTATATGTGTATATAATTTGAGGTTTTGGTTTTTAAAAGACTGCACTATTGAAAAAATGAGAAATATGGGAAAAGGTTTAAGTAGTAACATTTGTATAGCCCAGTGGACGTGCTTATTGGATATGGTAATGGGGAGAGGAGGGAAAGAAAATGAAATATGTAAATGTGGGAAAATATTTTTAAAATTAAAAAAATTTTTAAGGAAATTGGGCCAAAAAAATCACCTTGCTATGCAAAATTAAGCAATAAAACCCAATAAGTCGTATGGAAGAAATGGGGTTTAGGGAATAACTCTCAAAAACTTCATCAGTAACACATTGAAAAAAAAAAGATAGGAACCTAATAAAAATGTTATTATAGTTTTGTACATGTTAAATGACTAATGCTTAAATACTACAATAAATAGTGGCAGAGTCTATGAGCCCCAGGCTGTTTTCAGCCTATGCCCAGATTCCCACAGGCTAGCCTGGCAAATTCTTTATTGTTGGGCAAATTGCAATTCTGGGCCTCAGGCAGGAGTAAAATGGAGTGGTGTAAATTCTTCTCTGACCATAGCTCCTGCTTTACCAGAAGATATACAATAAATATGGCAGTTTACCTTGACAAAGACCTGGTTTGTTTGTGGAAGTGGGTGTTGGGAAAGGTTACAGGTTGTTAGTTGTAAAGTAGTGAAGTTTTCTCATGTCCCAAAGAAGAAATCACAAATAAGAAAAGTACCAATTCAAGTTCTGTTCAAATTGTTCCCTGATGTGTCAGTGATATTAAAACAAATTCATACTTTCAAAACAAGCATTATAGCAGAACTGACCATAAACCAATGGGAGCTTTGTGAACATTAACACTAGGCATACAATCCTTTCTCCCCAACCCTTTGAGGTCACCCCTAAGACCCTGAGGGGATATAGCAGTCTGCTCTGGGGACCTAACCTGCTAATGGGGGAGGAAATTGAGAGACTAGAGCTCCATGCTAAGAATAGAGTAATAATTTATTGAACAATTGCATCCAAAGAATCTTTAATGATACAACAATATCCCTTTAAAAGGGTGCTACATGAATCACATCTTAAGGCCTTTTTCTTGGTCCTATCTTGTTCAATAATTTAATCAATAACTGGGGTGAAGACATCCTTACAAAATTTGTAACAACACAAATCCAGGAGTAATAGCTTATGTGTTATATGACAAAACCATCATTTAAATAATCATGGGATGAAACCAGTTATGGTTTGTTTTAACTGAGCTAAATATAAAGTCCTGAAATTAGGCTCAACAATCTATTACAACAATGTAAATGGAAAGAACAACCACAAAACAATCAAATTAAATGTTGCGTAATTATAAAGAACAAACTTGGCTCCAAATAAGAAATATGAGAAACTATGTCCCCCCCCACCCTTTTGCAAAGGTCAGGGTCCATGGGTGTGGAATATTGTATATGATGCCAGATTTTTTTTCAATATGTTGATTGATTTTGCTGACTTTTTAAAAAATTCATCATTCTAAGGAATGGCTTTTTGGGCAGGGCAGAGGGGAAGGATACAGGAGAAAATTTAGTAAGTGTAAAAACAAAGAACATCAATAAAATCCTATCTAAAAACAACAACAAACAAAATCTATTTTTTATAAGGAGCACCCTCTGATCTTACTATCTCAGGGCCAGGTCTACTATGTCTCTCACTCAAGGAGCTAAAGTACCCTGAGGGACTAAGGCATTCTTTTACTACTCCTTTTAGCTCTAGTCTCCTACTGACTATTCCCCATATTTGTTAGGGTGCCAGCAACTAGTGATTCAATTCCATTTAACCATTTAACATCCTTTTATAAGAAGATATTTACTTTGAAGATCTACCATGAAAAAATATAAACATTTTCCCCAATACCTGTGATTTCCCATGATTACAAAAGGAAGGAAGGAAGGAAGGAAGGAAGGAAGGAAGGAAGGAAGGAAGGAAGGAAGGAAGGAAGGAAGGAAGGAAGGAAGGAAGGAAGGAAGGAAGGAAGGAAGGAAGGAAGGAAGGAAGGAAGGAAGGAAGGAAGGAAGGAAGGAAGGAAGGAAGGAAGGAAGAACCAAGTACTCAGGTACATTTCTTAGTAACCATATGACCTCAGAAGGTAAAGATACCAAAGGAGCCAAAAAGTTGCTCAAGACTCTAAATTCCATAATCTAGCCACTAACCTACTGGATCAGGGTTCCAAGAACTTGTATTCAAATCATGATTCTATTAATTACTACATTTATTACCTTAGACCATTTACTTCCTATCCTGGGATCTTGGTTTCTTCATCTGTAAAGTGAAGGGATATTTTTCATTCTTTTGCCAGTCAAGGTTATCACCCTTTCATAGGCTAGACCTGCCAAAATGCTGAATTCTCTGAAGTTGTGGTCAGAAGATCTGAATTTTTTAATAATATAAAAATCAGATGTCTTCATAGACAAAGTGAAGTTCAGGGCTAGCGTGTTAGTTCCACAAGAGGAGATGCTAGGTGTACCCTTGAGGATACAGTATAGAAGGGCCTTTTCCCCACCCTGATTCAGAACAGGGGCCCATATCTTCTGACTACTTCCTGTCAGCCATGATAATTCTTTCAATTGGTGAATGAGTTGGAACTTTGTGTATATACTAAAGGAGAAACCTCTGTTCCCCAGCTAGAATAGAACAGTACATATCTATAATCTCTGCTGCTGAGGAGGCTAAAGCTGGTATATTCCTTGAGCTCAAGTATTCTGAATTACAGTAGGATTAAAGTTAAATCAATGTCCAATATGAGTCCAATATCAATATGGTGAGCCCCTGGGAATAGAAAGCCACCAGGCTGACTAAGGAGATGGTCTCAGTTTAGAAATGTTTATTGTCATTCAGTTATTTCATTTTTGTCCAATTCTTTGTGACTGTACTTGGAAGTTTTCTTGACCAAGATATTGGAGCAGTTTGCCTTTTCCTTCTCAAGCTCATTTTTATAGATGAAGAAACTAAGGCAAATATAGTTAAGTGACTTTCCAAAGGGTAACACATCTACTATGTGTCTGAGGCCAGATTTGAATTCATGAAGATGAATCTTGCTGATTCTGAGCCCATGTGCTATCCACTGACTTCATAGACTTAGAGTCCCCAGGCTGGGGCTAGATCAGGTCAAAACTTCTTGGTGATCAACAGTGGGATCAATTCTGTGAGTTGCCCCTGTACTTCCAGCCTGGGCAAGATAAGATAGTCTCAAAAGAAAAAAAGGAAGAACAAAACAAAACTCTGCCCACCTGGTCTCTCTTTTCTGCTGGACTCAAAGAGTAAGGTTGACTTGGAGCACTAGAGGAAAAGATGCAAGAGGGTGCCCTTTCTACCTCCTGCTTGGGCTACAAGCAGTGGGCTCACGGATTCCTAGCCAAGCCTACATTGGGAAGATGGCTTATATTCAGTCTGTGTTTCCTTACCATTGGTACAGGACCTTATGAAATCTTGAAAGACTGCTGGCATCTTCCCTCAAGCAATAGGGTAGCAAACACCAGGGTAACTGTGGCAGAAACAGTAGTAAAAGCAGAACAGTCAAAAGGGATGGGGGTGGGGGAGAGAGACAGAGAGACAGAGACAGAGAAGATGGGAAGAGTCCACATGAGCTCTCTGATGGAGCTGTCCTCAGTCAAGGTGAGATGTAAAACAGCTAATGAGTATCCCTATTGTAAATGTTCCAACAAGGCTTTAATGCTAGCCCCTCAATTGAGTTTAATCCTATTATGATTCTTTATTGCTTAATATTCCATTTTCTGTAGGGGAATAAAAGTGCCTATTCCCAATCTGATTCATATTTGTATTCTGAGTACCTTTTGATTTTCTCTCCCCCTGCCCCAACTCCAGCACTTTGCTAGGAAGGATCCCTTAGGGTACAGACCAAAATAGAATTATTCCTAAGGAATCTGAAGTGAAGTTGAATTGTTTTGTATAAATGGAAAATACATTTGGAGGCGGTACAGTGGCTACAATGGCTAGTGGTAGGAAGATACCAAAGTTACTACTAGGAGTCTGAATGAGAGTTTGAATTGTAGCTACATGGTGGTGACCCTGGTTAGCCCCACTCTGAGAAACCCCTAAACTTGCTGATAGGAAGACAGGTTGGAAAGCCCAGTGAGAAGGAGAGAGCAAGTAATACAGTAGACATCACGCCCGTAAGAGAAATTGCCTTTGCAGCTAAGTTTGAGTCCATAATTAGGCTGTATTTATATGTGGGCATGTGACTTCCCCTGTTAAATGTTATCTCTTAGAGGGCATGAACCTCTTCTTGTTTCTGTCTTTGTATGTTGCATGAAGTCATCAGCATCACTCTCTCATCCAGAATCATCAGACCAGTGGCGAGGCAAAGGTCAAGATGATGGCTGATGACCCAGGATGCAGGGGATGACTGGTGTTTTCAATGCCTGACCACAATCTAAGTGCTTTCTAGAGCACCTGCCTACTTCTGGCCATTGGAATAAATTGTGCTCATCTTCCCATTCCACTGGGGGAAGTCTTTCCATGTTTGGGGTAGGCATCTCATCCTCCTAACTCACTACACAAGCTACAGCTTCTTAGAGATACAGATGAGTTAAGTGGAAGGTAAATGGATGAGCAACCGTAAAAAGAAAGGACTTGGCAAGTCCCCATACCAGAAGTGCTAGTCTTCCCTGAACGTGCACACATAATAATCCACAAATTCTTGTTGATTGATCATCATATCTTCAAGGAATCTTTAATACTTTTGATGGCTGGGTGGATGGATAGATGGAGGTAACTTATTGAAAGAGAACCTTTAAGATAGCATTTCTCTCTTTTGAATCATTTATATTTTTGCCTCCTTTCTTCAATCAACTAATAGTAAAGATGTAGACTAATGTGGAACATCACTTGAGAAAGCTTGCTGGTTTTATGCTAATTCCCTCAACAAGGATGCCCCCAATGCATAAGGAGGTAATCTTATGGATTAACTAAAGAGGTCAATAATTGTTGATCATTTCTTGGTTGTCTTTTTTCAGCATTAATATAGTCTGAGTTTTTTCCTTGCTTTTGATATCTTCCTCACCTTCAGATAATTTCTGAATCAATTCTTTGGTACAGTTACATTTGTGTTACTTAAATTACAATTGTGTTGCTTAAAGTATGTTTCTTCTCTATATAAAAATGATCTATTTCAACTGCTTTTCCTATCTTTGTTTGCTTTAAGGCCATTTTTATTTCCTCAATAAGCACAACTGAGACTATGACAGCATTCAAATGAGGTAGCTGTACTGTACTATAAAATGGTGTACAATATTGTCCATCAATTGTATGACACCAAGGTGGTAAAAAGGACAAAGCACTGGACTTGGAGCCAGAAAAACCTGAATTCAAATCTTGCCTTAAACACTTACTAGTTGTACGACTCTGGGAAAATCACTTAACCTTTTGTCTCTCTCAGTTTCCTCACCTGTAAGAATGGAACTAATAATAGTGTCTACCTCCCAGGTTGTCATGAGGATCAAAAGAGATAACATGTAAAGTACATTATAAACTTTAAGGAGCTGTATTATTATTATTCATTCTGATAATCATTTACTATAAACATTTTTGTCAGATTTTTCCATTTTTCTTCTTTTTGTTCTTCCATTTTTATCCATAAATGCCCCAAGAATAATTGGCTAATTAGGTCTCTTGCCAACCTTTTCCAAAATAAAATTGGTTTACCCAATACTTCTTCTCCCTATTTTTTAAACCCTCACTTTCTGTTTTAGAATCAAGACTGTGTATCCAAAGCAGAAGAACAATAAGAGCTAGGGAATGAGGGTTGTATATTATCCAGGGTCACACAGCTAAGAAGTATCTGAGGCCTCGCATCTCTAGGGTTGGCTCTCAATCCACTGAGTCACCTAGCTGCTCCTTACTTCTAATTTTTGAAGCAATATCACTCTTAAAGTTAATCATTCTTCTCCATAAGACTTTACAAACAAGAGCTCATTCTAAACTGGAGGTGCCTTTTTCTTCTTTCTCTCTTTTTTGCCAATTAAGTCAAGTGTTTGCTGATTAAAGGTTTTTTTTTTTAGGCTCTTTTTGTCTCCTATTAAAGCAATGGAATAACATTAGTTAAACTTCTATATAAAATGATTACAACCTGTCTTTTCTCCTATGCTTATCTAGTTTTATTATCAAAAACTTATTTCAATAGGTCAAGATACAGTTCTTTCAATTGCATACTATATCTTTTTCCCCATTTTTATTCTTCTTTCTAGCTTTGTACTAATTTTGATCTCTGTTCTAACCAGTTGGTAATTTGACTAACAACAGAACTCTGACTCAGGAATGACTCCTACATCAGTAACATGATATTTCTTATCTGTTCAAATATAACCAATTTTTTCTTTAATTTTGTTCAGTACTTTACATGTCAACCAATTCTTTTGTTCCCTAAAATATTTAAGAGCTATGGATGTGAGAGTCCTCTGTGGTTTACCAGTCTTTCACTTCTTTCATTACTGTTCGATGGTCCCTTTCTTGTCATTCTCACCTATTCCTTCCTTTATATTGAAGGCACTGAGAATCAAAAAGTATATCTTGATTTATGTGGATGGTATTCCTGAGGTCTTTGTGGCTCTCCCACTTATACCTGTGTGACTTGTGCAAGTTACTATATTACTCTACGTTGCTATTTTCTCTTCTGAAAAATGGGAGTTAGACTAGATATTCTTTAAGGTCCTTTCAGGCTCTAAATCTATGACCTTTGTGGAAAAAAAGCAGGATAAATCTCCATAGGTTTCTCCCATTCTAGTATTCTATTATTTTGTTTCCTTGCTTGTTTGCCCATCATATACTGTTTTCAGACTCCTCCTTTAGATGAACTCAAGTCAGTAAATGTCCATTAAAGTATAGTTCCCAGAACTGTCTACAGTATTTTAGATGGAGTTTGACCAGAGCTAAGCAGAATGGTTCCTTTGATTTGGGGAGATACTATTAATAAAGCATGAGTGCATCGGGGCAAACAAGATATAGTGGAATGAGAGCCTGACTTGGAATCAGGAAGATTTGAATTCAAATCCTACCCAAGTCACTGCTCTAGAGTCTAGGCAGTTCTATTAACACTGATGTGACCAGCTGAGGTAACTTCTACATGGAAGATGATGGAGAATTATTTTTGTGGAAATTGTTATGGCTTGTAAAAGGGAAGTTCCTTGCAGAGACTGCAGCATGCCTAGATATTTTCTGTAGCTGGTTCTGATTAGCTGATTGGGAGAAGCCTTTTTCCATTGGTTATATAGCAGGAATGGGAAGCATCTTCAGAAAGACCTGATTTGGAATCAGCATAGATGTTTCAAATCCTGCTTGCATTCTTAGGAAGTACTGGAGACACTTACTTTCTTTCTAAGCCTGAGTTTCATAATTTCTAAAACAAGGATAATGCACCTGTCAGATCTACCTCACAGGGTAGTAGAGAGAATGTACATAAAGACTATAAAAATGCTGTAACAATAATCAGTACCAACCTATGTGGAACTGTGACTTTGTTGGGCTTGTATTGCTTAGAATCTAAATTGAAATAAACTATTATTCTAATGAGTAAACTTTGTTTATCATCTGTTTAGAGGGAGAAGAGAACATTTACAAACCTTGCTTAGAGTTCACAAATAGTTTAGCCACTTCTGATGGCTTGACGGTAACTGAAAGATGTAATTATTGGAGGGAGGGGGTCAGAGAGAAGGAAATGGGTAGTTCTATCAGCTGGCACTTAAAAACTTTGAGGTTCTTAATAATACAATCAGTCTAGAAACTACCTAGTCTGCTTTCTGTCCCCACCTACACAGTCACAGATGGAAACAAATGAAACATCTCATCTACTCACCTCACCCCTCCTCAGATAACTTCCTTCAAATTCCAGGTTACCCTTTTGTAACATTAATCTCCCTCTCCCTTTTATATTCATTTTAAACTGTTTATTTATGAATAGAGGGAATATTCTAATAGGAGTGTTCCCAACATCTAATGAAATCACGGGTCCAGCTTTCATCCTTATTCCTTCATCTAGATACAAATGTTGGGGGATACACATTACAACCTGGAATAATCACTCACCTAAGATCTCATGGATGAATTTAGGATTTGCTTTTCCTCCTTTACCAAATACCTTTAGAGAAGTGACTTGATTATGATGGCACAGCTAGTACTGGCAGAGGTAAAATTCAAACCCAAATCTTGGGGAAGACCTGGTCTAGAATGTTGCTTTTCCAGAATGGCAGTTAAGGCTCATCTCACCCTGGCTGAATTATCCAGGTATGTTGTGTTTAAGATGTCACCAAAAGCTGCTGGGAATCAGGGATTACTAGGTCCTCTTTGTGCCACATTCTACACCCCTCTCCTTAAATGCCTCTGAAGAAGCAATCTGGTATTGTGTCAAGAAAACTGACTTTATCTCATAGATAAAATGAAAGGTGCCATCAAGATGACCTTTAAAGATTCCAGCTCTTTCTAATTCTGACCTGAAGGTCTCTAAAGTCCTTTCCAAATCTAACCTGTCACTGTCCAATCATTTGAATGGTTATAGAATTATAGAATTCACCTGAATTGAATTGCTAGGTACAATAGGCAGAACCCTAGATTTTGAGTCAGTAAATCTGGAATTCCATCCTGCTTCTCTGTTATTTACTAGCCTGGTCTTCTTGATCAAGTTGCTTTCCGTCCCCAGAGCCAGTGTCCTCATTGGTAAAACGAAAAGATTGGATTAGATGATCTCTAAACCCCTTCCAGATCTAACATTCTGAGTTATTCTATGGTACTCTTGTTATAAAAACCATTTTAAATTCTTACAGACTTTGGGCATTAGAAAGCCGGGGGCACATCTCATTCACTTTCAAGAGCCTTATATACTATGCAGTAGTTTTCAAGTGCCAGTATATAGTTGCTATCATGTCTACCTCTCCCTGCTGCAGAGACCCTACGGTTCAGAAGAGCTGGAGACCAGCTCCCAAACAGGAACCAATGAATCCATTTGCTGCATCGGGAGAGACGCCCTACGAGCTGTTGATTGAGCATCAGCAGCCCCCAGGAGCCTGACTGCAGTGCCTCAGGAATCTAAGGGCGCCTCTGGCCCCTCCCCTGGACCCGAAATGCACCAAGGAAAACTGTGATGCTAATATGTACGTAGGTTTCCATGCTTAGGAGCTCGGGGAGAGAAAGGGACCCGGGGTGCGGTGGGGGAGGGATGTCTCTGTCCCCGCCCCCCCACCTCTCTGAGGTCGGTGAAGGCACTGCAGGTGCCGATGTCTGGCTTGGTCCACAGGGCTGTGGCTCTTTGTGTCTGAGTCTCTCCTCTGCAGGTCCGATCTCCTCCCAGTCTGTCTGTACTAGACAGGATGGGGCGGGGGATGGGGTGGGGTGGGGTGGGGAGGGAGGTGGGGTGCTGCGGGTGGAGAGGCTGTGCGGAGATTTTGAGCAGTCGCATCTCTTTCTCAGACTAAAACATTCATAGTGAGGCGGGTTTTTGTTTGGTTTGGTTTTTTTGGTTGTGTGTGTGTGTATTTTTTCCCACTAGAAATCCTTGCACGGTAGGAAAGGTACAGAAAACCTATCTGAACAGCAGAAACTGGCATTCCTTTCATGAGCCCCCACTCCCACTCTCACTCCCCCCCACACACACACACACTCCCCCCATCTTCCTGACTTCTCTTCCCTTTCTTCTAACCACCCCCACTTTGGTCATCTGGTTCTCCTTGAATTTCATTTCTCTCTCTCTCTCTCTCTCTCTCTCTCTCTCTCTCTCTCTCTCTCTCTCTCTCTCTCCCTTTCTCTCTCTCTCTCTCTCTCTCTCTCTCTCTCTCTCTCTCTCTCTCTCTCCCTTTCTCTCTCTCTCTCTCTCTCCCTTTCTCTCTCTCTCTCTCTCTCTCTCTCCCTTTCTCTCTCTCTCTCTCTCTCTCTCTCTCTCTCTCTCTCTCTCTCTCTCTCTCTCTCTCTCTCTCTCTCTCTCTCTCTCCCTCCCTCTCTCCTCTACTCTACCGCCTCACACCTTTTTACAAATCCCTGCATAATCACCTCCCTAGCCTCAGGGCCCCTAAAAGCGAATTTGGTCCATTTTCTCCAGTCAGACCACTTCACATACAAAGGGAGTTGCAGCCTCTCTTAATCAGTAGGGAAAGCAACTAAAAGGTTCCTGAAAGAGGTGCATCTTTGCAAATAGAGTGGATGGTAGCTTATGGGTGGTGCTTTGGGGGCATCTTGTTGGGGGGGAGGAGTGTATCAACAACCCATTTCTCTTCTTCGATGTTCTTCTAGTGGATATAGGAAGGAGATGTATAGGGATAGATCATAGAGGAGCTACAAAAAAAGGCGATGAGCAAGTGCCCCCACTCCTTTCAACCCACACCGGGTCCCTAACACACTTGCATTCTCTTTGCCTTGAAGGCCTTTTCCTAAACCATTTTATTTCTCACCTAATGTCAAAAAAGATCTGCAGAAATCCAAAGCATTGTCTCTTTAAGAATCTAGACTAAAACACCTTAAATGAACTCTGCAGCAGACAGATGAAAAAAAAAAGAAGAAAGAAAGAAAATGAAAAAAAACTCTCTTGGCCCTTGCTGCTTTTGCCATTATTCATGATGTAATTTTTCAGGTGTTAGTGTGCCGGAGAAAGATTGGAACAAGGCTTGTTGCTAGGACATGAATGGAAAAGCAGACTCCCATTGGTTCATCAGGATTTCTTCGGGAGCCAATGAGATGGAGAAAATGGAAAGCGAGCCGAGAAAAAGCTCTCGGGCTCTGTGTTTGCCATGTCACAGTAGAATGCAATACTGTAAATTTCTACATGTGTATATATATGTATATGGATGGTATAGGTATGTGGTGGTATCTGAGTGGACTCATGCTTAAGAAAGAGCAATTAAGCAGCAGGTTTGTCCCCGACTGTCCTGTGTTTGACTTTATAGCTGACTGTCATCGACAGTCTGGGAGCAGTATGAAATTGAGACCGGGCACATTTCACACCCCTATCCTTCTGCCACACACAGCTCTGGGAATGCAATTATTCTAGGACTGGAGGCGGGGAGCTGGAGGGAGGGCGGAGGGGGGAGGTGATATTCTTCCTCTAGTCTAGCTCATGATTAAGTGAACCCCAAACAACCTTCTGCCATGCAAGTGAGACTGCTCCCTGGGCGATGCTTTCTGCATGCAGTAGGAGCCCGTGCAGTGCCCAGGGCCAAGGCCACGAGTTGGCTCTGCATGTAGCAGAAGGCTAACTGTGTGATGGCAGAACCTGGCTGATCACCACGCCTTGCCTCTCTCTCTCTCTCTCTCTCTCTCTCTCTCTCTCTCTCTCTCTCTCTCTCTCTCTCTCTCTCTCTCTCTCTCTCTCTCTCTCTCTCTCTCTCTCTCTTTTTCTCCCCTTCCCACCCTTCCTTCCTTCTCTCCCCCTCCTTCTCTTTCTCTCCCTTCCTCTCCCTCTCCGTCTCGGTCTCTCTCTGTCTCTCTTTCTGTCTCTGTCTGTCTTTCTCCCTTTCTTACCCTCCCTTTCTCTCTTTCTCACTCTTCTTTTCCCTCACCCTCACCCTCTCCCTCTCCCTCTCTCATAGCGTCGGTGTGTCTGCAGCGCAGAGGAAAATGTCACTGGGATTTCCAGACCAGTGCTATAAAACGTTCTCCCACTTAAGCTGTTAGCGATTCGGCTCCCTGACTCGCAAAGTAAGCAGTTTTATGTGCCAGTCATCCTTAACTGCTTGATACCAAGCAGCCCCTGCACACTGCCCTCCTCGGAATGGGCTGCCTGCCCTCTCCTTTGCTCTCCCTCCCATCTTTTCTGGTGACGGTAGACTCCCCGATCACGGCAGGGTGGGCAACCTGAGCAAGGTTGTTATGTCTTGCTGGTGGAGCTCGCTCCCTCACCATATTTCCATTGTCTCAGCTCCAGCTGTAACCCACACCTTCCTATAACAAATGAGAAGTGGGGATGGGTTTGGCTCTATGGCTGCACACACACACACACATACACACACACACACACACACACACACACACACAGGCACACACGATTTCTCCTGGGCTAGAGAATCAGCCCTCTTATTTACACCCTGGAGGGGGCTCAACCCCAGCCAGATTTCTAACTTCAGAGAATTTGTGGCTCAGGTCCAGAAACATAAAAGAATTTCTCCTTGCAATCAGAGCACTTCCTCAGACCACAGGCAGTTTTAACCAATTAACATCTCTGGTTCCAAAAGAAATATTTTAGGAGACCCAGAACAACCCGGAGGGTTTTGTCTAACATGCCTTTGTCCGACCCATAGGGAGAATTGATTTGATCATTGATTAGAGCCTTGCTGATCTGGCTGCTTCCACCGTGCTGCATACTGGGTGGGGGCAGGGACCAGAGCTCGGTTGGAAAAGAAAATAAAGGGGGAAATTCAGGAAAATGCATTTCCCTTTCTTAAGTGAGCGAAACAAGTCCCGACCCCGGCCTCTACGCCCGGTGGCACGGTTCCCACCTCAGAGTTCCGAACTCTGATCTCAAATTGCTAGCTTCAGGTGACATACAGGGTGCAAGCCCAAGTTCAAACCCAGACTCCTTGTGTTTGGCAGGATTGCCTTTAGACAGCCTGACTTTCAAAATAAAAGCCTTGGCCAGGCGACCAGAACCAGAGGTCTCCTAGCAGCCTTTGACAGGATCTCAGGGACCGCACTTCAGCCTGATCTTGACTCAAACCTCCCTGGGTTCTCAGTTTTCTAAAACCCCAGTGGGCCTGCAAAGCTGCTTGGACTAAAACGAGTCAAGGGCTCCAGAGGCCAATGTCAGTGCGCGGAAAATATATAGGAAGGTGACAGGCAGGCTGTGCAAGAGAGGTAGCCAGAGACCGTGTTGGGATGAGGGGCCCAGGGGGACAAAGGACCGCAGTAAAACGAGGAGAGAAGCGAGCCAGGGGGAGCTCCCTCTATGTCTAAACTCACTCATTTATTCGTGGACACTTGGGAGAAGAGGAGGAGGAAAGATCCAGGCAACGTGGGTATTAAACTGCCTGCAAAATCAAGGCCACTCCTAAACGTCTGTTGTTTAGTATTGACGTGACAATGACTTAGAGTCCAAAATCCAACAGCGCCCTTTAAGTTGTCTCTATTTGACGGGAATTGGGCAGCTATGAAATTTAGGTAAAACAAAGACCCTGCCCTCATGAAGTTTACAGTTAAGCAGGGAGGTTACTAGCTACAACAGAAAGCGATGCTGGATGAGTAAGTATGAAGGGTCAGTAAAATGCTATGGGAGGGCTGAGGGAGGGCAGATGGAGACCTTCTCGGGAATGCAAAGTAAATTAAGGGATTGGGAGATGGAAAGAGCCTAGGAAGGCCAGTTAGACCAACCCTGTCATTTTCTAATTGAGGATCCTATAGAAATTCAGAGACTTGCCCAAGGTCACAAAAGGAATAGATATATAATAAATTACATGTAGTAGACTATATATATTTTATGGATATAAGTGACCTCATTGTTATACAATATACATTGATACAGAATAGAGTTCTCTATTGGATCTATATATAGGATATATATAGTCTATTACATAGACTGTACAATTTATAATCTATTATATCTATAACAACCCAATTGTTCAGACTGGAAATCCAGCACTCTTCTGAAAAAAAAAAAAGAGTTACTGTTCTTGCTATTTTTACAATGAATAACAAAGGCCATTTGCTTAGTGTCACAAAAGTAAAGCAATGTGCCTACGACTGGGAAGAAGCCTTGAAATCCCTTATTCACTGTGTCCCTTCTCTGAACATGAAACCACACTCCACCCCCAAACAAACTTTAGAAATGAGTACATTTTCATTGCCAATAAGTTAACTATAAACTAATTATGTTTTCCTGCAAGAGAAGCAAATTATATTGATTGCACAATGAGAGCCATTGTCATTCCCAGGATATTCATCATGACTCAAAAGATGCAAAAATATTGACTTGTTCTAAATAGCCACTTCCTTTTTTTCCTTCAGCTAGCAGTTTTTAAGACTCAACATGGCGAAAGGTGCTTTAGTTAACTGGTCAGAGGGAAGAGAAGTGACATTGAAATCTAAAGATATATCCTTAATCCAACTCATCCACTCAGGGCAGCTTTAGCCATCTAAAAACAAAGTATATATTATCCTAATTTTACAACATAGCTATCTAGGTTACTTTGTAAATATATTTTTAAACCCTTTCCCAAAAACTACAGGCAGAACCTACAGCAACAGGAAAATAATGAGGCCCAATGACATCTTTGAAAAGAAGGTGATTAATTAAAGTAATTAGGCTGCACTGAATTATTAAAATATGAAGTCTTCTGTGGGGACGACCAAAAAAGGCAGGAAAATTTTGCAGTACAAAAATTAAAACCATATTCCAGTTCATTAGCTGAGACGGGAACTCACACGTTTTAGCCTACAATCTTATTCACAGATGCGTAAGTGTCTAATATTTCACACCTTTGTAATGGCTCTAGTAAAATTAAAAAACAACAACCTGACTTCAATTATTTTAACACTTGTGGGGCAGGAGAGGTCTGTTGAAGGGAATGTCAATGAGCCTTTGAGGTGTATTTTACAAATGCCCCCAAGTCTGAGACAGCCAGGTGTGATGGGATCTATGACCCCAGGCTAGCCTGAAGACCAATAGAACACACACCTCATATAGACCCTTCAGAGGTCCCTGTTTTCTAGAACATCAACTCAAAATGATGCCTGAATTTCTGGTCCTCTATAAATTTGTCCTAAAAACATCGATAAGAGTAATAACTTCTATTTATATATGAGCCTTAAGGTTTACAAAGCACCTTACATATTATCTTACTTTATTCTCACCACAACCTTGAAAAGTAGTGTGATACAGGGCAGCTAAATGACTCATTAAGTAACTAAGCCTGGAGATGGGAGATCTTGGGTTCAAATTTGGCCTCCTATAACTTCCTAGCTGGGTGACTCTGGGGCAAGTCACTCAGCCTCTAATGCCTGGTTCTTACTTCTCTTCTTCCTTGGCACTGGTACTTCACATCCCCTCTAAGACAGAAGGTAAGAGTTGTGGGTTTTTCTAAAGTATGTGATACAAGTCTTATTTCATTTTGCAGATGAAATAATCAAAGTTAAGAAATATGAAGGAACTTGCCCCAGGAAGTCCCAGGGCTGGCAGTCAAATCTAGGTTTCCTGGTTCAAGGTCCAGTTCTAACCTTCCCTACTGATTCTTATTTCACCTTCAGTTTTCAGCATCCATTCTCTGCATAAGCCTCTCTCCTTATCGTTCCCTAAACCAAAAACAATAAGAGAGAGGTCTAGTTATGAGAGTAATTGGGCTCCAGTAAATGCAGCATCTGGTGGCAGAAAGCCAGGCACCAAGACCAAAGTTCTGAGTTTCATCTGCCTCCAGTGCTCTTTTACCCCCCCCCCCCATCTCTATCTCTTGGAAAATCCTAGCCTACTTCAAGTTCAGTTCAGGTTCCATCACTTTCAAGGGTCCTTATCCTGACTCTCTCAGTTGTGAGTGCCTCATCATCACTATGTATTTACTGTGTATCTGTCCTGTATTTACTGATCTGTGAGCATGTGGTATCCCTTTAATAGAATTTAAGCTCTTTGAGGGCAAGAACCATCTCCCTTTTTCCATTTGTAGCTCCAGTGACTGGCACACAATAGGTGCTCAATAAATGTGTATTGATCACTTGGTCAATTGATAGTTTCTGGAAATACTGGCACATGGAAGGAGTAGTATCCCAGTCCTGAATGAAATAGAGTCTCAGACAGGGAACCAAAGGAAGAGCTCAGATTCAGGGCTACTAGAGAGGCAGCCTATTGAAATGTCAGTACCATCCTAATCAGTCTTGCTGCCATCCATCTTTCCATCATTTCATCCATTCTATATACAACTCCAAATCCCTAAAGCAAATATCTAACTTTGTTACCTCCTTTTTCGATGTCACCCAAATCTTCATTGTCTCTTTTGCATCTCTGGGTTAAAATACAAAATCTTCATCCTGATATTTAAGGCCCTCCAACAATTAGTTTCCCACCTACCTCCCCATTTTTATTTCATATATAAGGAAAGGGTTGACCCAAGACTTGCCTAAAAAACTTAATAGACTGAGTCTGTAGGATTTTTGAAAGTTTTATCTCCTGATAGAATAAAAACACATCAATTAATATATTGCTAAAAGGGCAAAAGGCAACTCTTTGATTAGATCTCAGAGCCAGGGGATGCTCCTAGATGAACTGCTTGGTCTGGAGATATCCACTTGGTGCCTCCTTAGGGAAAGGTTTCAGTGATGGGTTTGCCCAGAGCCGAACTAATTGACTTGGTCATTTAGTAGAATGGACTCTTATGAGGGCCACTCTTCTGTGCTTGCCTATAAAAGTGAGCTGGCATACTTGTTTAACCCTTTTGGAGGGGAAAAGTGGTTTCCTTCTTCCCCTTCCCTTCAAGGTTCATGGCAAGCAACAAATCTAAGATGGGATATGGGTTTGGCAGAATTGGATGCATACCTCAATCCATCCTCCTCAGAAAAAAACCATTAATGACTGCTGTGATACAGAAGAATAAGGAAGAGTGGAGACCCAACAGATAGCATCAGTCAGTGAAGTAAATGGGAGATGCAAGTGTTTGCTACATAGAACAAGATGGATATTCATAGTCAATGTCATTCCTGCACACCTGCCTCTTAATTAGAGGAAAGGGAGATTTTTCTACACAGCCAATATGAGGCCAGGACCTAGTGTTTTCACTGAATAGGGCAGATTTTGTGGGGAACCCTAAGCTTAGGAGTTGCCTTGTTAGAGGTGCCCAAGTTTGAGAGTACGGAGGTCTGCCCGTCTAGGGAGATAAGAGGAGTTCCTGAGTAACCTGCCTCTTGGAGAGATAAGAGGATTGCTCATATTTCTACCTATCACCTCCTCTGCTGGAGATTTATTAAAGGACCAAAGCCACAGTATGAGATCAAAGCAGATCTGAACCTTACCATCACCATCATGCACATTATGATGAATTATTCTGACCGAGTAGGTTCAATAGGAAGTGGATTGTCTATCAAGCAGCCCCAAAGAATATTTGCTCCCCCAGAGAGAGTGCAAAACACAGGATAGCATTACAAGTCTGGAAAGGACGATGTAGTACTCTATGGGAGAGCTAGGGATTAATGAAGACTAGGCTTTGATTGGGTTTAAAACATAAGCCTATTCTCTGTGAACTTGGCCCTGTATGTGTTGATTCTTTGTCTTCTTTTAGTTGTCTAATAGAAATTCATTCCGAGCATGTCATTCTTATTTTAACTGGGTTAAAGGAGGAAAGAGTGCTTGTTCACACTACAGGGTCAATATAGATCCAAGAGGATGGGAGCTCTTTGATGGCAAGAGCAGTTTTAATTTTTGCCTTTGCATCCACAACTTATAGCAAAGTAAACATAGGATCCACTTAATAAAGATTTGTTTAATTAAATTAAGCATAAACAAGGTAACACTCTACAGGGTTCTATATGATTGTGGAGGCAGCTAGGGAGGGAAAGAGAAGTTCTTGAGACAAAGCTGAACTGGATCTGCAGTATTATGGCATTCCCTCCACCAGGGCAAATCCCAACCTATCTAATCCATCCCATTCTGCTCTCCCCGTGCCCTTGTCCTCCTAGCAATCTTCAAGGAGCGATCCACCTGACCTGATCCACCTAATGAGGATCTTAACATTTTCTAGATCTCTCGGCTTTCTCACAAAGAGTTTGTGGTAATAACATGTTAAGCTCAATAGGGACAAAGATGAGGATGGAAAAAAAGTGGGAAATAAGAGAGAGAATAGTTTGGGGAAGGGAATAGACACAAACAAAACAAATTTTAGATCTCTTAATATTATGTTGGGATTGATGAAATATAAAAGCTGTCCATCACTTGCCATCATTATGTTACCAATTCACTTCCTTTTCTACTAGTACATCTCTAATGATATCTTTCATGGCTTTAATGAACCATATCCTATTTATCCCTGCAAACTTCATTGTTATAACTGTAAACATCCTCATACCTTTTTCCTCTTTACCTACCAGTTCCCTCTTTACAAGGTACAAAGGAGTTGAAAAGTAGAAGAATTTGGTAATGGGTAGTAATCTATAATTTGTGTCCTGTTTCTGTTCCTTTTCTCCCTCTTCTCTTGACTATATACAGATCCTGATCCTCTGGTTTTTATACCTGTTAGTTTTTTTAGTTGCTCTTCATTATCAGCCCTCTGAGAGAGAAATTGGCTTTGTTTGTGTCTATTCCCTTCCCAAATCTATTCTCCCTCTCTTATTTCCTCCTTCTTTTTCTCTATCCCCACCTATATCCCTACTGAGTTTAACATATTATTACCACAACATCTTTGATGAGTATGCACATATGTGTTCTAGTGTCCTTATCTAGTTCACATTGGTGTGGTCATAAGATATCAGATCCTCTTCCCCTTCTTCCATGTTTGTATATTTTTATTTTTATTCAATCCAATTAGTAAATTCTAAACCTTAATTTCTTCTTTAGTGTATTCTTTTTACTGTCCCTTTTGTTTCATCTTATTAAATCATCAAAACAGCAAAAATACCCCTAGGTCCTCTGTTTGTCTTGTTTAACTTTTTGCAAGTATTGGGTTAGGTAGAGAGCCAGGCTTAAAGACCAGAGATCCTGGGTTCAGATCTAACCTCAGATGCGTACAACCCTGGGCAAGCCACTTAACCCCAATTGCCTACCCTTTACCACTTTTCTGCCTTAGAACCAATACTTAGTATTGATTCTAAGGGTTAAGGGAAAAAAAAAGATACAAGTATTTCATCAGCATTTAGCCCCTTCTAATTATTCAACCAAACTTACTAATATTTCTTTTGTCTTCCATGTTTGCATTTCAAAGCTTCTATTCAGCTCTGGTCTTTTTATCAGGAATACTTGAAAGTCTTCTATTAAAGGTTCAGTTTTTTTCCTTTGTCAGATCATACTCAATATCAGGGCAAGTTATTTTTGGCTATAAGCCTTTGTCTTTTGGAAAATAATATTCCAATATTTTTATCTCCCTTGGTACATAAATTATTTCTTTCTGGTTGCTTATAGTACTTTTTTCCCTTTGATTTTTAAAGCTCTAGAATCTAGAAATTTTCCATTTGAAATTTCATTTAAGAGGTAATTGATGGATCCTGTCAGTTTTTTATTTACCCTCCAGTTCTAAATGATCTGGGCAGTTTTATGATTTTTAAAAATATGGTATCCATATTTTTATAGGATAAACAAACCCAATGATTCTTAAATTATCTTTTCTCAACACTTTTCTACCAATTGTTGATAGTATATTGCTTATGTTTTCTTTCTTTCTTTTAATCTTTTGGCTTTGTTCTAGTATCTTTTGTTTTCTCATATAATCATTTAATTAGTTTCTTCTATTTTATTTTTCATTAAGTCCACTATTTGAACAAGAGTTTCTACATTATTTTAAAGCTATTTGATCTCCTTTTAATATTTTCCTCTGAAATTCTCATTTCATTTATCAATTCATTTTTTATCTCTTGCTTTATTTCTTCTGGACATTGTTATAGTCCTTGAAGTCAGTCCTTTTTTTTTTTCTCAGAGGCACTAGTTATAGTTGTTATGAGACTTCTCTCTTCTTCTATGCTTATATTTTGGACTTCTCTCAACCCATTGTATTTCTTAATTGTGTTTGTTTTGTTCTCTGTTATTCATATTATTAGCTTCAGTTCTTGTCTAAGGTCAGTCTCTACTACTCTTAGGTGAGTTGAGTAGGCCTTTTTTGGCTCTGTTCCATCAACAATCTGGATGCCATTGCCAAAACTCATCTGAATGGTTAATGCCGTGAGCCCTAGGCTCACTCTGCCTTAATCCTTGACTTCTGTTTCAGACTCCTTGTGGTCTGCTGTAGATTTTGGTTTCAGGTGGTCTATTTTTCCTTCTCTTTGCATGATCCTAAAATCAGGAGTTGATTATGTTCTTTGCTGTGATCATAATAAACCCTAGTGGGATGTTGCAGATTAGGTTGGATCTCAAGCCTCCTACACAGAATCCTCAGCACTGGCACTCACGGGTTTGAAATTGTGCTCTACTTGACTCTCAAGTGTTCCAAGGAGAGCACAGGTGGACCCTCTCCTCAGCAATCCTTAGGGAGTGTTTCTATCTCCATTCTGTTCTGATAAGCCATAGCCAGGATCTGACATCAGGAGTCCAATGACTACGATCAGCTCTGGCTTTTGACGCCCCCGCTTAGAGTATTGGACGCCTTCAGGCCCCTTTCCAGAAGGTTCAAATGGGTCCTTCTGTCATTTCAACCGACTTTCAGATGGATCATTGGAATTCATGCTAGTTTGCCTGGCATAATCTTCAGCTGCTTCTGCATTTACCAGCACTCATAGTGGCTTCTCTGGTTTGACCCTCCTTCCTCCCTCTGTTTTCCCTGTCCCCTCTTTATATGGTTCTGGGCTAGATATTAACTGTTGTTTATTTTGGAGGTTTCTTTACCTTTGGGTTTTCTGGAGCCATCTTGAGATATTTTCTAGAGTTTATATGGGACAGTTGGGTTTAAGTATATACCTTGCATGTTGTTATTTTACCTAGAAATCCCTAGGTCATTTGGTCACCTCTTCTCTGGGTGAAATGAAGGGTCAGTTGTGTCCACATTTTATTCAAAAGTCAATCTTTATCCTCTTAATACTCCCTGTATGGATTCTTTCTAAGTATAATGAATCTTGGAGGCAGCTAGATGGCTCAGTAGATTGAGATCCAGGCCTAGAGATGGGAGGTCTTGGGTTCAAATCTGACCTCAGGTACTCCCTACCTATGTGACCCTAGGCAAGTCACTTAACCCCCATTGCCTAGCCCTTAACATTCTTCTATCTCAGAACTAATACACAGAATTGATTCTAAGACAGAAGGTAAGGGTTTAAAAAAAGAATGATGAATCTCTTAGGAGGCACTGTAATATTTCAGTGTTTGATGCAATCAACATATCCTTTGAAATAAGAAGCAAGGAAATTATTATCCTGACACCATCACTGAATCTTATTCATTCTTAGATATTGAGTCTGGACCAATCAGTTTTGTGTCTTTAGTGTAAATAAATATTTTAGCTTTTCTCTAAATATGATTAAAACAGAGATACATGTTCTCTTGTCTATAAATGATGGCCCTTCCAGCTTGAGCACTAAGGGACAACCAGAAAACTGGACAATCCATGCCTCACTTTGACCCCAGGAGCATGGAGATGAAAAAGAAAGCTGTAAGGACTGTGCCTAATACTTAGCACTCTATAATTTCAGGTTTAATATTAGGACAAAATGAGGCACTCTGAAGTAATTGAACAGTTAACAAAAGAAGATTTAACATTGATCTAGAAGGGATATTCCACAAGGATAAAATGCCAACTTGTTTTTATAGATGCAGTCCCCCTAAACTCCATAAGGAAACCCATCTGATCAACAGGGCAAGGTCCAGTGATTTACCTGGTCTTTGGATTTCTATCAAGTTGGACAGGTGGGCTCTTTTATGCTCTTGGGTGATCAAGAAGCCACATCAACTGAGGGCTACTAGGAAGCGAGGCACAGCTTGAGCCTTCCTCTAACCCCAGGCCAATCAACTCCTGACTTTTTTACCTCATCCAAACAACCCATGTTGGATGGGAGGAATAAGAGGAACCCTGGTAGACACATTGGTCCTATCATATCAGAGCAAGTTAAAATGTTTGGGGGCTATGACCAAATTCCACAGAGGATAGCAGACACCATTAAGAAAGTATCAAAGGATTCTAGAGTAAAAAGGAACCTCAGAAGAAACCTTCTTGTCCCTTTACTAGCCAGAAGCATGAATTCCCTTTACAACCTCCCAATAAGTGATCATTTAGCTTCTGCTTAAAGATATTCAGATATTCAGGGAGGGAGAACTCTCAACCTCTGAGGCAGCCTATTCCACTTTGGGGCAATTCTAATTTTTTTTCCCTGATACTGAGACAAGATCAACTGTCCTCAAAAAGAGAAAAATTAAACTGAGGGATCCTTTTATACCTGTGATAGAGAGACCAGATGGGACCAGAAGGGAGGTAAAGGAAAAGCAATCATAAGAAATTATGTCAGAGGGAAAATATTTCTTCTTTTGGAATTGATGTTCTGAGATGAGGGAGATGCCATGAACTAAGGTAAAAAGTCAGCTGAGCTAGTTGTAAGTGGGACAAATTAAACAAGTCAGCCTGGGTACATCCCTGGGTACATCTGATTTAGAGCTAAAAGGCCCTCATATACCATCTAATCCAGGGGTTCTTAACCTTTTTGGATCATGGACCCCTTTGAAATCTGGTGAAGCCCATGGACCCTTTCTCAGAAAAATGTTTTTAAATTCATAAAATAAAATAGGATTACAAAGGAAATCAATTACATTGAAATATGATCATCTAATTTCTTTTTTAAAGCTCACCAATGCCCAGGTGAGAACCTCTGATCTATTTCATTTACATTTTTCCCTCAATTTAAAGAAGAGGAAATTAAGACCTAAGGACAGTGCCCAGGGTTACGTGAGTGATCAGCATCAGAAGAATAATTTGAACCCAAGTCCTCTGGCCAGAGTCTCTGCTTTTCTCACTGTTCCTTATGGCCTCCTAATATTTGAAGAATGCCAGACCCTTAAGCTATGTTTCCAGGGGCTCCAATTTCCACTGTTTTCTTAGATCATTCTATTCTGCGTCAATCTCTCCCCTAATCCCTAATGTCCAGTCTGTCCTGTGAAAACATTCTCTTACACTAGACGCAACTAGTTCAAAGATCCCCAGGACTAAAGGGATGCCAGTCTGGCACGAAGCCACTCGGTGGGCATTTTAGCGCATCCAAGAGTGGAAGAGTTGAAGTCATCCAAAAGCCATCTCAGCAGAGTCTTTTCAGAGTCCCTTTGGCAGGACATTGCTTAAAATGCAACAGGGAAGGAAAGCTGTTTCTCTAAGCCAGGTGGGAGCCAAGGCCAGTAATTAAGAGGTAAGTAGGGCTGGAGAGACACTGGAGAGGGTGGGCGGGGAAATAGCTTAGCAGATGGCACGGGTGTAGGTGCAACTGTGTACTTGCCAAATGCCCTCGTGCAAGAAAATGTCAACGTCCCAAGGATGGCTTCAGCCTTTAGGTACTGCAAACCCGGATCGATATGAGGCTACCCAAGTTAGAAATCTTTAGAAGCTCGGGCATATCTGAGGTGGGAAGTCTCCTTGTTTAAGTGATTATTTCCTTCCACCGGTTTCATCAGGGTGGAGAGACGAGGGAAATTAAAAGCAGGATGACCCTGAGCCCCTCTGAACCAAACCTTTCTCATCTGTAAAATGGAAAAAGTCCTTATAAAAGAGTTTGGGTTTTGTCAAGATCAAATAAAATGGCATATGTGAAAACCATTCTGCAATCTGCAATCTCTATGTAAATAGAGAACCGGAGTCAGTGTAGTGCAATTAAAAGAATCCTGGTCCGGAGTCAAGAGTCCTGAATTAAAGTGTGGGCCTAGTCACTGGGCCTCAGCTTTGCTGTCCATATTTATATGGGAATGGCAGTGCTTCTCTGCCTACCTCAAAGAGCTGCTGTGAAGCAAGTACTTTACACAGCACTTTAAAGAGATATATAAATGGGAGTTATTCTTCCACCCATAAGCGCAAGGCATTCTGCTAGCTACTAGAGATGCGAAGGCTAAGATGATCATCACTATCCCCCTACCGATCCTGGCCCTGAGTCTTCTCCACATGGTCTAGTCTCTCCCACGAGCCACTTGTCTCATCACTTCTTGTAGTTCAGTCCTTTCAGTAGTGTGAGGCCCTTCATGACTCCTTTTGGGGTTTTCTCTGCAAAGATACTGGAGTAGTTTCTCATTTCCTTCTCCCTCTCATTTTACAGATGAGGAAACTGAGGCCAACAGGCTTAAGTGACCTACCCAGAGTCACATGGCTATTCCAGGTCTGAGGCCAGATTTTAACTCAGGGAGAGTCTTCCTAACTCCAGGCCCACCCAGGGCTTTATCTGTTGTGCCACCTAGTTTGCAAGGCTGCTAAACACTACCCTTCCGTGAAACCTTATATTAATCAGGGGTAAGTGAATTATGCTACTGAACCAAATATTTGAAAGGGCTATCCTATGGAAGAAGGATTAGACTGCTTGTGCTTGGACCTAGACCCATTAGACTATAAGCTTCTTGAGAGCAGAGACCACCTTTGAGTCTTTCTACCCCTTCCTTTGTCGTCTTCCACCTGTGTTCCCAATTAGGTAAGATAGTAAGCCCTCTACCCCAAATTTTACCCTTTTCTTCCTTTGTGTATTCTTTCTCCCTTTCTCATTTTCTTTCTCCTTTTACAATGATCACAACATAACAGGCCCTTCGAATTGTTTTACTCTCTCTATGATGCCACCTAACATTCTAGTTCTGGAGATGTTTGTATGATCCCTTACTATCCATTAGAATACAAACACTCAGGGGCAACTGTGTAGCTCAGTGGATTGAGAGCCAGGCCTAGAGATGGGAGGTCCTAGATTCAAATCTGGCCTCAGACACTTCCCAGCTGTGTGACCCTGGGCAAGTCACTTGACCCCCATTGCCTAGCCCTTACCACTCTTCTGCCTTAGAACCAATACAAATATACAGTATTGACTCCAAGACAGAAGGTAAGGGTTTAAAAAAAAATACAAACACTCCATCCTTATAAAATCTTTTCTAATTGTTTGCTCATATTTGCCTTTTTATGTTTCTCTTTACTCCCATATTTCTATTTCAAAATTTCTACACAGCTTTAGTCTTTTTAACAGGAATGCTTGGATGTCCTATTTCATTAAAGATCCATTTTTCCCCTGTAGGTTTATTCTTTGTTTTACTAGATGTTATACCTGATTGTAAATTTCTACCTTTTGAATATCATAAACCATATACTCTAGTCCTTTATAATAATAGCTGCTAAATTTTATGTAATAACAACTGTAGTTCCTCAGTAACTTGAGTTTTTTCTTTCTGTCTGCTTGTAGTATTTTTCTTTGACCTGGAAACATATTTCTGGGAGTTGTCTTCATTGGATTTCTTTTAGGAGATGACTGGTAGATTCTTTTTATTTTTACTTTGCCTTCTGCTTCAGAACTCTAAGTTGTTTTCTTTTGTGATATCTCCAAATATGTGTCTGAGCTTTTTTTTTTTTTTGTCATGCCTTTCAGGGAGCCTAATGATTCTTAAATTACCTCTCCCCTATTTGTTTTCTAGATAAATCATTTTTATATGAAAAAATCTTACATTATCTTCCTTTTTAAATCTTTTGTCTTTGAGATTCCTTTTTGTCTCATGGACTTCACTTCTGTTTGTTCCATTCTAATTTTCAGGGAGTCTGTTACTTGGGTAGGTTTCTCCCCCCTCATGTTGCTAAGTTGTTAGTTCTCTTTCTAAGTCTCTCTTTCATAACTCTCATTTCTTTTCCAGTTCTTTCTTCTATCATTCTAATTTCATTTATATGATTTAAAACTAAGTTTTCAATTCTTAAATCATTTGTTTTAGATTGACCTTTGTGGGCTAGCTGTGTTTTCTTTAAGGCTTTGCACTTGGGACTCTTGGCACCAATTGATTCTAAGAGAGTCTTGCTGCTGACCTGATCAGAGGGCTTGAGTTTGAGGTCAGATATAGGCCTCCCTGAGCTGGTGGACTAGCTCACAATTCTAGTCACCAAGTTTATGATCCAGACCCATCCTTGCTCCACCTTTCCGCCCTAGTCATTCACTTGTTGGTCGAATATGTGATATTGGACTACAAAGATAATCCAGTGTAGATTCTCCTTCAATTTTCCAATCACTACTGGTCTAGAATTTTTCTTAGACACTTGTTAGAGTAATTGTTGGGAAAGCTAGGCTGTATTGCTTTTTCCATTTTCCTATCTTGGCTATTCTCTTGGGCAGCTCCATTTTTAAAACTCCAATTGAAACGAATTCCCTTAAGTCCCCAACTCTTATAATTCTTCCTTTTGCCCTTAATCTATCTTTTCAGACATACATATTTCACATTACTTCCCTTCCCACACTATTTTTCAGCCAGATTGGCCAACTTGTTGTTCCCTAAATTTGTCATTCCATTTTCTTTCTCTGTAACTTTCTGCTGACTGTCCCTCTCTTGAAATGAGCTCCCTCCACACAACTACCCGCTTCTTAGAATCCTTAGTCTCCTTTAAGGCTCAGATCAAGTGCTATAGTGTTTGTTTGCCTTAGTCATCAGCCCTCTCTCCATCTCAAAGTACCTTTCATTTACTTAGATGTGAACATAATTTATCTCCCATTGAGGTCAGAGACTATTTCATTTTCTCTTTCTTTCCCCCAGCATCTTGCACACAGTAGGAACATTAGAATTGGAAGAATTAGAATAGTAGGATAGAATAGGATAGAATATGACAGGACAGGACAGTACAGGATAGGATAGGACAGGACAAGACAGGACAGGACACAATAGAATAGGATAGGATAGGATAGGATAGGACAGGATAGGATGGGATAGGATGGGATAGGGTAGGATAGGATAGAATAGGATAGGATAGGATAGGATAGGATAGGATAGGATAGGATAGGATAGGATAGGACAGGATAGGATGGGATAGGATGGGATAGGGTAGGATAGGATAGAATAGGATAGGATAGGATAGGATAGGATAGGATAGGATAGGATAGGAGAGGAGAGGAGAGGAGAGGATAGGATAGGATAGGAGAGGAGAGGATAGGAGAGGAGAGGAGAGGAGAGGATAGGATGGGATGGGATAGGATAGGATGGGACAGGATAGGACAGGACAGGATAGGAGAGGATAGGATAGGATAGGATAGGATAGGATAGGATAGGATAGGATAGGATAGGAGAGGAGAGGAGAGGAGAGGAGAGGAGAGGAGAGGAGAGAAGAGGATAGGATAGGATAGGATAGGATAGGATAGGATAGGATAGGAGAGGAGAGGAGAGGAGAGGATAGGATAGGATAGGAGAGGAGAGGATAGGAGAGGAGAGGAGAGGAGAGGATAGGATGGGATGGGATAGGATAGGATGGGACAGGATAGGACAGGACAGGATAGGAGAGGATAGGATAGGATAGGATAGGATAGGATAGGATAGGATAGGATAGGATAGGATAGGATAGGATAGGATAGGAGAGGAGAGGAGAGGAGAGGAGAGGAGAGGAGAGAAGAGGATAGGATAGGATAGGATAGGATAGGATAGGATAGGATAGGATAGGATAGGATAGGATAGGATAGGATAGGATAGGATAGGATAGGATAGGATGGGACAGGATAGGACAGGACAGGACAGGATAGGATAGGATAGGATAGGATAGGATAGGATAGGATAGGATAGGATAGGATAGGATAGGATAGGATAGGATATAAGAGCCAGCATTGGATAGATCATCTTCCTCTTTATATTTTAACATTAACTTAAAAGGGAAAATGCATTTTTTTGGTGTGTGTTTGATGAGACATGTGGGGACTGAATGAAGACATTGGCCTTATACCCAGGACATTTTTCTTTGGGACATTTTCTTGAGGCCTGGCAGCCTCAAAATATGTCAGTCTGGTATAGGGGAATAGAGTGATTAAGGCATCAAAGGAACCCCAAATCTATAAAATCCATTACTGTATCACATGAGGCAGGGAGTACCATAGAAGGCCATGGTAACAGGAGGAAATTCCTGGAAATCATTAAGTGAAATTAATTGTAAACTAGATTTCACTTAGGGGTGGATCACTCCAAAATTCGGTTAATAACTATTATCTATTTTTATCTTCCTTTATGCAAGAAAACCTTATTTATTAATGTCTACCCATCTTATTCAGCTTTTAAAAGGTCTTTAGTCAATGCTCCTATTTATGGGAAGACTCCAGACCCTGAATCCCTCTTTCTAGAATGTTGTGAGGACACCTAAAGAATACAGGTTCAACAAGGCTGAGTGCTTCTAAGAAGGGAATATCCTTCACAAACACAGTAATATCCATCCAGTGTTATGTAGAACTTTATAGGATGAAAGGCATTTTCATTATCTCATATAATTTTATTACATTATTTATTTATAAATTTTATATTTATTTAATTTATATATATTTAAAGTTTATAAAATTTGTTACACTATATATAATACCAATTATATATTACATATACATTATATAGTATATGTATCATATATAATATATTATATTATATAATATGCTAAATCATTATCTTATATAATTCTCATGACAGCTACATGTAGCCAAAAAAGTACTCTTATCCCCATTTACAGATAAGGAAACAAAAAAAAATGTGAAGAGACTTGCCTAAACTTTCCCAGGTAGTTAGTGCCAGAGGCAAAAATGGAAACCATGTCTTTGGACTCACTTAGTTTTGGGTTCCAGCATTCTCACATATTGGCTTTCAACTGCCACTTTATCTATCACTAAACTAGCATTCCCCAGTGGACAGCTTTGTCCTCTGTTATCAACGTAAACTGAAAATTCATTTCCCATCCTCAGCTGGCAAGGGAGTAGGAGAGAAAGAGAGAGAGAGAGGGAGAGAGAGAGAGAGACAGAGAGACAGAGAGACAGAGACAGAGAGACAAAGAGACAGAGACAGAGAGAGAGAGAGAGAGAGAGAGACAAAGAGAGAGAATTTCTGAAACAGTAATCAAGAAAAACACTGCCAGAGCAAAATCAACAACAAGCCAATACAATTACCTAGCCATCTGTTGAGTGAACTTGAGATGGTTATTTAGAAATTAAGATGGAACCCTGATTCCTGTCCTGGGCTCTCCCATTAAATTACTACATGTCCTGGGACTGATTCATTGGATTCTCTGAAGACAATATACTGGTCCACAAAATGGGTGTAGAATGACTATTTCTGCAAAGATGTTGTCACCATGGGTGAAATAAAGAATATTCAGGGCTGAATATAAAGGAATCTTTCTTCAAGTCACCTATTTAGCTTTTATAGCATGAAAAGAATTCAAGACCTGGAGTCAGGAAAACTTGGGCTGAAATTCAGCTCCTATATTTAAGAACTGTGTGATTGTTTCTGTCTCTCCATTTTCCCCATCTGTAAAATGGAGATAATAATAGTACCTACCTCCCAGGGTTGTTGTGAGAATAAAATGAGATAACATTTGTAATATGTTTTTTAAAACTTTTAAGCCTTATTTAAATTCTAGCTATTATTAAATTTAATTAATTTTACAAATAAACAGATCTTCTAATGAAAGCAACCAACCATCTATGAGTGCAGTATGAATATGATGATTTACCACTCAACTATTGTTCCCAGTCACTCTGTTGCTGCATTCTGAAGTACCGCTAAGGTTTCAAAAGTAGAGTAGGAGTACGTTCTATATAAAAGTATCTGACAAACATTTTCCCCAAGAATGACTACCAGACACATCTTTCTCACTTAGAAAATCATGTGTAAAAAAAAAGGAACTAAAATTGAATACTACAAAAGAACTTCATTAAGAGGGGCTCTCTCAACTCAGGTCTTTCTGAGATTCCCTCATCTACCTCCAAGTTAAAAAAAAATAATCTACTCATCATTTTTAAAGACACAGTAGTATTGTATCATAATCATATACTAGGATTGTTTTAGCCATTCTTCAATTGATGGACATCCCCTCAATTTCCAGTTCTTTGCCACCACAAAGAGAGCTGCTATAAATATTTTGGAACATATAGAATCTTTTTCTTTTCCCCTGCTCTCTCCAGCAATAATGGGTCTAAGGACTATACAGTTTTATAGTTCTGTGGGTATAATTGCAAATTGTTCTTTGAAATGGTTTGATCAGTTCACAGTTCCACCAACAGGGTATTAGTGTTCCTACTTTTCCACATCCCCTTCAATATTTGTCATTTTACCAGTCTGAGGGGTGTGAGATGATAACTCAGAATTGTTTTGGTTTGCATTTCCCTAAGCAATAGTTATTTAAGACATTTTTTCATTACCAATATATGGCTTTTATTTCTTCACCTGAAAACTGTCTGTTCATATCTTTTGCCCAATTATCATTTGAAGGATGACTCCTATTCCCACAAATTTGACAAAGTTCTCTATATATTTTCAATATATGACCTCCATCTGAGAGACTGTCTATGAATTTTCCTTCACTGTTTTCTGTTTCCTACTAATCTTGGCAATAGGTTTTATTTGCAGAAAACCTTTTTAGCTTAATGCACTCAAAATTATCCATTTTACATATCATAATGTTCTCCATCTCTTGTTTACTCATAAATTCCTCTCCCATTCATTACTCTGATAGGTAATATTTTCCCTGTTCTTCTAATTTGCTTATGATATCTCCTTTTATGTCTCAATTATGTATCTATTTTGACCTTATCTTAATGAATGGTCTAAGATATTGGTCTGCACCTAGTTTTTGCCAAACTACTTTCCAGTTATGCCAGTAATTTTTCCCAAATAGTTATTTCTTATCTTAATAGCCCAGATCTATATTTTTGTCAGATATATAAGGTTACTGTAATCTTTGACTGCTGTTGTACATCTTTCTGTTTCATTAATCTACCTTTCTATTTCTTAGATAGTACCAGATAGTCTTGATAATTACTGCTTTATAAGACAGTTTAAAGTCTAATACTACTACACCTACTTCCTTTACATTAAAAAATTAATTCTTTGGCTATTCTTGATCTTTGTTCTTCTAAATAAATATTGTTATTATTTTTAACCTCAAGTTTTTTTTGGTAATTTGGGATGACATTGATTATTGTTCATTTTTAATATTTTATTTTCCCAGTTACATGAATTAAAAATTTTCTACCTAAATTTTCCAAAATTATAAGATCCAATTTACCTCCCTTCCTCCTACCTCTCAGGATTGGTAAACAATTTGATCTGAGTAATACATATATTATCACACAAAACTTACTTCCATATTGGTCATTGTTATAAGAGAATATTCCCACAAAACCAAAGTCTCAAATAAAAACACAAATAAACTGAAGTGACAACAGTATGTTTTCATCTACCTTCTAACTCCAATAGTTCTCTTTCTGGAGGTGGATAGCATTCTTTGTCATAAGACTTTCAGAATTGTCCTGGATTTTTCACAATTGATCATGCACTGTATTGCTATTTACTGTATGCAGTGTTCTTCTGGTTCTGCTTATTTCACTCTGTCTCAGTTCATGTAGGTCTTTCCAGTTTGTTCTGAAATCATATTGCTCATCATTTCCTATAGCACAATAGCATTCCATCACCATCATATACCACAATGTGTTCATCCATTCCCCAATTGATGAATATCCCTTCAATTTCCAATTCTACACACACACACACAAAGAGCTGCTATAAAAATCTTTGTACAAGTAGGTACTTTCCCTGATTTTTCTATCTCTTTGGGATACATACCTAGTAGTGGTATTACTGAATTAAAAAGTAGGCACAATTTTATAAACTTTGGGGCATAGTTTCAAATTGTCCTCCAGAATGTTTGGTTGAGTTCACAACTCCACCAGCAATGTATTGGTCCCAATGTTGCCACATCCCCTCCAACATTTATCATTTTCCTTTACTGTCATATTGGCAAATCTGATAGGTATAGGATGGTACCTCAGTTGTTTTAATTTGCCTTTCTTTGATCAAGAGTGATTTAGGGGGGCATCTGGGTAGCTCAGTGGATTGAGAGCCAGGCCTAGAGATGGGAGGTCCTAGGTTCAAATCTGGCCTCCCTAGCTGTGTCACCCTGGGCAAGTCACTTAATTCCCTTCGCCTAGCCCTTATCACTCTTCTGCCTTGGAACCAATACACAGTATTGATTCCAAGACAGAAGGCAAGAGTTTAAAAAAAAAGAGTGATTTAGAATATTTTTCATATTATTATTGATAGCTTGGATTTCTTCATTTGAAAACTGCTTGTTCATATCTGTTGACTATTTTTCAATTGAGGAATGACTTATGTTCTTATTAATTTGACTTAGTTCTCTATATTTTAGAGAAATGAGACCTTTATCAAAGACATTTGCTGCAAAAAAATTTCCCCGTTTTGTTGTTTCCCTTCCTAATCTAGGTTACATCGATTTTATTTGTACAAATCCTTTTTAACTTAATATAATCAAAATAATTCACCTTACATCTCATAATGTTTTCTATCTCTTGTTTGGCCTTCAATTTTTCCCTTCTCCATGAATCTGACAGATAAACTATTCTATGCTCCTTTAATTTGTTAATGGTATTGCCCTATATGTCTAAATTATATACCCATTTTTACCTTATCTTGGAATAGGATGTGAGATATTGGTCTATACTAGTTTCTGCCATACTGTTTTCCAGTTTTCCCAGAAAGGAGTGCCATTTTAGTTATATTAGCTCCTCCCATCCATGAACAATTAATATTTCTTCAGTTATTTATATCTGACTTTATTTGCATAAAAAGGATTTTATAATTATGTTTATGTAGTTTTGAGGTTTGTTTTGGCAGGTGTACTCCCAAGTATTTTATTCTATTTGTGGTTATTTTAAATGGACTATCCATTATTAATAGTTTTTAAAGCCCTCTGCATAGTTTTGAAAAACATTCTGTATTTTGTTTATTTATTTATTCCCTACATCAAATCCCTGACATGATTCCTCATCATGGTGTGCAAGTGACCCTGGATTCCCAAAGGCTTTACCAGTGAATCACAAGCTCTGAAAGTTTCTAAAAAGCTGGACAAACATAGCTATAGCAATAGATTACATATCTATTGTCTAGGTACCTAACTGGATGGGGGTAAAGAAGTTAAATTGCCAAAAGCCTGGCCGTTCGGTGTGATTGGAGGATGGGGGCACATTGCAATTTATGAAGAACATGTACTAACGCAGGAAGGGGTATGGATGTGGATGAAATAGTAGATCCATGGAAGCATTAATTATTGCCTTTCTATGTATGCTTGGCTCTGGTCAATTAGATTTGATAAATATTTATTGTGACAAACTGCTTAAAGTAAGTTCATGCTCCCTAAACATAGTCATCTCCTAGACAGGCAAACTACCAAAGCAGCCAAGGAAAATTATGTTGAGCCTATAGACACAGAAAACCCATCAAACAGAATATCTGAGTTCCATTTTTGCTAAGGTGGGAAAGCTGATGTGGGTACAGACTAGAGGCTGGATAGTAAATAGTGTTGGATTTAAAGGCAAATGATCTGGGTTCAGATTCTGCTTCTGTTACTTAGTACCTATTAAGTAAGTAACTTAGCCTTTCTGGATCTCCAGTTCTTCATCTGTACAATGAAAGGCTTGGACTAGACCAATGCTTTCAAACTCAAAGAGCAATAGGGGCTCTAAGATATAAAGATCCCCACAGGGCACATATTAACTTTAAAAAAACACAGATTAACATTATATTTTTATTTTTATTAAATAGTTTCCAATCATATGTGAATCTGGCTTGGGATACACTTGAGAGCCTTGTGGACCAGATGTGGCCAGCTCAGAATCCATGATCTGTCCTCAGAGAGGAACATAGTCCCATTTTGCTGGCCTTCTTGTTCTGGAGCACCGATGAGGTCATCCTAACAATTCCCATGTAAAAAGGGCTTCAAAGTATTTTGCTCGCAACAACCCTGTGAAGTTGGGAGTCCATGTGGTATTATTCCCACTTTACAGATGAGGAAACTGAAGCTTAAAAAGGTAAAGTGATTCACTCATTATATAGCCAGCTTGGGCTCGGACTTGGATCCGAAGGCCGATGCTCCTTCCACCTCATTGTGGGGCAGAGATTCTGGAGAAGTGAACGGTAGTCATTAATATCCCATGTGACGTCACTGCTGGCCACTTATAGAGGCCAAACTTGAAGACTAGGTGTTGCCCCTGCTACCCCCCCCCCCCAGATGTCTATTTGGGATAATATTCAGGCCACTCAAAAAATGCTTTTCTCACTCCAGACCTGGAGTGATAGATTTTGATAGAGAAGGGAATCTCTTAAAGCCCTGAATTCAAATCCCACCTCAGATACTCTGTGAGTCGGGGTCCCACATAACCTCTTAGCCTGTTATTTCATCTGTAAAATAGGGGCAATGAGGTCCTGAGTCAGGAAGACTCATCTCCTTGATTTCATATCTGGCCTCAGATACTTACTAGCTGTGTGACCCTGGGCAAGTCATGCTTACCCCTGTTGGCCTCAGTTTCTTCATCTGTAAAATGAGCTCGAGAAGAAGGAACTGACAAACCACTCTAGTATCTTTGCCAAGAAAACCCCAAATGGGGTCACAAAGAGTCAGGCATGACTGAAACAACTAGAACCCAAAATGGGCATAATAAATAATGCCTCGTATGATTGTTGTGAGGCTATGCAAGGTGCTTTGCAAAAATTAAAACACTATATAAATGTTAGCTATTATTATCTTTATCTGCCCCCATCCTCTTTCAATTAGCAAAAGCCTTGATGAAAGGCACTGGCACAGCTACTTTAGAATAGAAACTCCAACAGAGGGAGTAAGAAGGGAATACGGGTTTGTTAAGCCTTAACAAATATTACACCAGTTGATCCTCACAATAACACTGCGGAAAGGTGCTAATTTTATCCCCATTTTAAAGTGAAAAAAATTGAGGCATACAGAGAGGTTAAGTGATTTGCCCAGAGTCACACAAGGAACTAAGTATCTGAGGCTAAGCTTGAACTCAGGTCTTCCTCTCTCCAGGAACAATACCTTTGCACCACCACCTAGCTGCTGTTTTCCATCATTCCTAGCAAAACACCCAAAATGCCCAAAATATCTCATTCGGTGTTTTTTGGGTAGGGAGGCAGGCATAGTCATTTTGTCCACCATTCCATCCTGCACCCAAATCCCACAGACACAATTGAGTGACACCCCCTCTGTAGGGAACGGGGTACCTTGGAAAGCACTCCATGTGGAATCAGGAGGCCCAAATTGGATTTCTAGCTTGCTATTTCCTAAGAATGTGAACTTGGTTAAGACATTCCCCTCTCTAGGCCTCCGATTCCCCATTTGTAAAGTGAAAAGGATAGACTAGATGATCTCCAGTCTTTTCCAGTTCTAATTCTGTGAGTGATAGGTTGCATAGTTTCTGAGAGGGTGTTTCCTTGGGGTGTTGCAAAAGTAGGAGAAAGTGGAAAAGATTAAGCAGAAAATCACCTTATTGGGCAGTGCCCAGTAGAATTGTGGTTAAGAGTAATCCAATGAGCTCATGGAAAGAGCTCCAGGCTAGCAAGCAGGGGATCTGGGTTTTAATCTTGCTTTTACCACCTTGAAGGAGTAACTTGACTTCTAAGTCTCCCTTTCCCTGTTTTTTAAAACATGAAAAACAACCCCCCCCATTCCTCCCTCCCAAGGCTGTGTGACAATTGAGATAATGGGTACAAATGTGTTTTGGAAGCAAAAAATGCTATATAAGGGAAATTCAAGGAATGATTCTTATTTTTAATAATTTAATCTCAGTAATTTATTTTCACTGGCAAAGATGAAAATTCCCCAAATAAAAGGCAGACTTGGTCTCTACAAATTCCACAGGGGTTCATGGTTGCTGCTGTGTTGCACTGAACAGATCAGTTTGGGTGGAATGTAAGAAGAAAGACACTCTGACCTACCTTGGCTGGCTTAGGGAGGTGGCTGGCTCAGTAACTCATCAGATGGGAGGAGGGAGGAGCAACTGAAAAAGCAGGAGGAAGCCTCTAAGCAGGTGAAGAAAAAAGGGGAAGGTGCCCAGGATTAAATGGTGGGGGCTTCAGGGCTTTTTGTGCCTTTTCTAAATCCCAGGCTCCTTTGAAAGAAAATGGATATTTCCCCATTAGGCTCTTACTGGCTCCTAGATTTGGATCTGGAAAGGACCTCAGAGGTTCTCTAATCCACTTCCCTATTTTTAGAGGAAGAAACACAGAGAAGATAAGTGACTTGTACAAGATCTCTAGGGTGGATAGTTCAGTGGATAGTGTCTGGACCTGGAGTCAGGAAGACCTGAATTTAAATCTGGTCACAGACACTAGCTGTGTGTTTCTAGGTAAGTCACTTAACTCTCTATTGGCCTTAATCCACTGGAGATCTGTAGTATCCTACAGGTAATGAGTCACAAGGGAGGGCTGAACCCTCTGACTTTGATTCTCTACCCAGAAATCCTTTGAAAGTAGTGCAAGATTTGACTTTTGGGGGTCTTAGCCTCCACCACCCAAGGCTTTTGCGGATGCTACCCCGTCTCAAATTCACAGACACAGCCATAGCCATCCCGGTCCTATTGCACCCACACACACGTGTTTGCCAACCTCTCCCCTCCGCGCCTCCCACATCAGGTGTTTCAACCTAGGCATTCCCAGCCTCCGGGTGGGCAGCCCTCTGGGACCAGTCTGGGACTTGCTTCATGGTCTACAGAGAAGTCTGCATTGGGGGAGTGGAAAAGAGGAAGCAAAGACCCCAAGGCTGGCCGCTCTGTCGCTCCCCCGTCCAGGTACTGCCACAGGAGCGACGAAAAGGCCCTTCCTGCCTGCCTACCTCTCAATGCGAGCCCCACCTGACAAGATGGCTGCTTGCTCTGATTGTCCGGTGGTTCCAGACAGAGCTCCAGCCACTCGCTCCCGTCAGGCAGGACATTAAGCATCTGTTAGACGGGCGCTGGCTTTTGATCATTACCATGTCGAGCCAGAGACCTGGAGGGGAAAGGCAAAGTCCCCTGTTGTCAGGCTAGCAGGAATCTCACTAACTTTCTGCGACCTTGGGAGAGGCACTGGAAGAATTTGAGCACGGATTCAAAAAAAAGAAAGGAAAGAAAGAAAGGCAGGAAGGAAAGAGAGAAAGAGAGAAAGAAAGAAAGGTAGGAAGGAAAGAGAGAAAGAGAGAAAGAAAGAAAGAAAGGTAGGAAGGAAAGAGAAAAAGAGAGAAAGAAAGAAAGGTAGGAAGGAAAGAGAGAAAGAGAGAAAGAAGAAAGAAAAGGGAGGGGAAAAACAGCTTGGCCGAGCTGCTTCACACAGAGCTGGGTTGTTCCATCTCAGCTAATGGGGGCAAGTTGCTTTTTATTGTCTAAGGGTTTGAGCAGGAAGGCAGCGAGTTGGACTCGTGGGTTGCCTTTCCAAATTCTGCTGGCCTGCCCCACAGCCCTGAAGGAGCCCTTTGGCCTCGCCTGACCCATCTGGGAAAGCTTGCCCCGGCTCGGGGAGAGGGCCCCAGTTGGTGAAGGTGGGGAGCCAGCCTCCGGCTTCTTCCCAATGCAGATAGGCACTAGAAGATGGAGAGCGATAAATGGCGGCAGCGTGGCTGTTTACAAGACACTTGTGGAATCTAACCCGAACCCGTCGCCAAAATGCCAAAGAAAAGGGCTGAAAGGCTGCAGGACGCCTTCCATGCTCTAATTGTGTCATTTGGGGACTTGGGGTTGGTGTCCTTAGGAAACCCAGCCCGGCTCTCTGGAGCATGGATGGCGCTGCAGCAGAGAGGACGGCTGGAAGCTGTGGGTTAAAAGTGAGGAGCCCCCCTCCCTCCCGAAAGGCAAGCGGAGCATTAAGCAGAGACTCAGCCACCAGACAGTGCGTGTTTTGTGTCTTACAATAGCAGCCTACGTGACTTGAAGTGCTCTTCTCTTAGAAAACAAAATGCCCACCAGTTTTGCTTATTTGCTCTAACCTTCAAAGAGTCCAGAGGTCCCTTCCTAGTTCAACAAATAAATTCAGTTCCACTCTAGCAGCCTTCAGCCGACAAAGTTCTATTGTTCCTCCCTCCCCTGAATTTCCCCAGTTCTTTCTCTCCCTCTCTCCGTACCCGCTCCGGCCCCCCCCCCCCAACCCTTGGGGGGGGGCGCAACTTGACCTCCAGGTTTTTTTTATTCTTTCAAAGGATTGGGAATGTTGACACCCCCCCCCCCCCCAAAAAAAAAAAAAAACTTGACTCTGATGTATAGTTAGACTTCAGACGGCTGTGTTTGAACTCATACTGACGCAATCAGAACAGATTGGGTTAAACCAAATATTACAATTGCAAGAACTCATCTGGAACAAATCATTTTGAGGCCACCGAAAGTAAAAGGGCCCAGCTTTCAGGATGGCCAGCGGGGAGACCTGGCCGATGCTGCCATCTACTGTGGTGGGTGGATGGGACAGGGAGCCACCTCCCTGTCTGCCTTGCCTTGCCTGCTGGGCTGGTGTAGTGGCTGCTGTTGCCCGATTTTGTTCATCTCCTACTAGATCCTGTGCAGACATCATACCCAGCCCAACCAGGTCTATTTTAGAAGATCTGAGCTCCCCAGCCCTCTGTATAAAGATAGCAAGTCTGGTTGTTTCTGCCTTTCTCAAAAAAAAAAAAAAAAGACAGCCTTCCAATTATAGAGCACAGGTTGGTTACAAAGGAAGTTGCAGTTGGGGCTATATGCGGTCTACTGGGTCCTTTCGATTAAACTGGTCATTTGCCAGTGTTTCACAGATGGAAGTCGAGAGTGTGTGTGTTTGTGTGTGTGTGCGCGCGCGCGTGTACGCGCCCGTGCGCGCATCTGGGGTGGATGGCTGTTTTTTGTTTTTTTTTTTTTAATGGGGTGGAAGGAGGCTGCAGAGGAGGGGGAGACACTAAACTCTGGGTTATGTCGGCACGTTGCTGAACTGCGAGTCACATGCCAGGCCCAGAAATGATGAAAACATCTGTTTTGCTTTAGACGGGCAAAGGCGCTAAGGGGATTGAACTTGCTCGTGAGCGCCATCTGTTGGGACTGGTGCAGGAATGCAGGCAATCCTGACACAATGCAGGTTGCCACCCACTCAAAGAACGATCCTGGTCAACAGGTGAGGATTGTTGACCTTGAGGCGTGTGGAGCATTTTGGCTTTTCAGAATCTTCTTCACCAGATGGACCCGCCTATCCCTCAAAATAAAAATAAAAAAGAGCTGAAACTCTGGAGTCTCTGCAACAAAGGACGCTCCCTAGAGAAAGCTTTTCGGCAGAGGACAACAGAAAATGCCTGGTATTGGGGGGGAAGGACCGAATTCGGGAGTCCTAAAACATATAGGTCAAGCCCAGCGTGCTCCTTACTACTCCTCTGACCTTGGGCAAGTCACTCGGACTCTCGGAGCTTTGGTTTGGACTCTAGGTTTGCTTTAGATGTCTAAGTTTCCTTCTAGCTGGGAATTCCATGATCTTAATATTTACTGCATATTTGTCCGGTTTCCAGCTCTGTGCAGGGCACCATCGTTCCATGAGTTAAATAGCCCTACTGGAAGGCATTATGGGCTCAAGCTCATGGGACTCAGTCGTTCAGATCCTAAATAACAGGTTGAGTCCATTGACTCAGACTCTATGTTCCCTAAATTTCCTCCAAGCTCTAAAGCCTGGATTCCCCCTGGGTAATGGCTTCTGCTCTTCTCCTAGGCTCATAGACCGCGAGGGATTGAAGGGAGATCAGAGATCTAGATTTGGTCTAATCCTTCATTTAGAGATGAGAATGCTGCCGTCCAGAGGGGTTAAATCAATTGCCCCAGATCATGTGGCTGCTTAATGCTAGAGCCTAGACCAGAACCTAGATGTCCTTCAGTCTGGGAATTCATTGCCAGAAGATCCAGCCATTCCTACTGTGTTCTATCCCACATTTGATTTTCACCCTTTAATAGGTACATATAGGGATGAGGAGGGGATTTTATATTTGTGAATCACAGCAATATTTGGGAGTGATCTGTGATTAGTTTGGATCTCAGGAAGGGTTAGTCTGATGGGAAAAGACCTGGGGTGGAATATGTATGCCAAAGCTCTCTTTTAAACACTGCCAAGCACCAGCTGGGCAACACTAATCTCTCTGTGGTGCTCATATACTAAAGAACAATTTCATAGTTTAATTTAACAAATGGTTTTTTAAGCACCTACTATGTGCATGACCTTTTGCTCTGAGCAGGAGATAAAAATGAAACTGCCACATTTCCTGCTCTCCAAGTTTTCCAAGTAATGGATGATGAGACGGCTACAATGTATACAAATAAGTGTGATATGAGAATGTGATGAGAACACTGGAGAGATACAAAATGTTTGTACTTTAATTTTTGTCAAGTCTTAGGATCATATCAGTACAGGAACCACCCAGCAGAGAAACTCCCTCCACCAAAACAGTTCGATAAGACCTCTGTAACTTAAAGGAACATATGAGGAGGGAGAGATGCCATTTTAGCTGAGAGAGGGCAGGGAGAATTCCCTCCTCTTAACTACCTACAAACTCTTTGTAGAAAAATGCACTCTGTGAGAGTCAGTTCAAGATAGTATAATGATCATTGCAATTGGAGACAGAGGACCCGAGTTCAAATCCCAGCTCTGATAATTCCTATCTAATGAATTTGGGCAAGTTACTTAACCTTTCTTATCCTCAGTTTCCTTATCTGTAAAATGATCTCTAAGTTCCCTTCCAGCAATAAATAGATGAGCCTATGACTTGGAATGGGAACACCTAGAATCAGATCTTAGCTCTGCCATTTACTAACTGGGAGGCTTAGGCAAGTTACCCCACATTGTGAAGCCTCAGTTTCTTCATCTATAAAACAATGCTTGCATTACCTACCTTTCAAGATTGTGACTTGTCCTCTCTTCCTGGGTAATCATTTTTCTATTAATGTACCATGAGAGGATCTATCCAGTATGCTACAGCCCAACTTCTAGGTCTTTTTTTTTTTTAATTTTATTAGTAACAGAGAAGAACTTGGGCTTATCTCCTATCCTTTCTTGCTATATGACCAGCTCAGATCTTTCCCTACTTCTTTTTTTTAACCTTTACTTTTTGTCTTAGAATCAATACTAAGTATTTGTTCCAAGGCAGAAGAGTAGTAAGGACTAGGCAATGGGGGTTAAGGGACTTGCCCAGGGTCACACAGCTAGGAAGTATCTGAAGCCACATTTGAGCCCAGAACCTCCCATTTCCAGGCCTGGCTATCTATCCACTGAGCCACCTAGCTAGCCCATCCCTACTTCTTAAGTCATTTACACTATTTCTCCAAGTACAAATAACCACTGGTCATGGACTGGGCAGCCTACTTACATCCATCTTGTATCTTTCTATTGCCATTTGGGAGACCTTCGGGTTTTATTTTTGGAGGTCATTGAAGCATCAAAAATGATAATGTATATAAAGTATACTCCTTAAAATAGTATATAAACAGTTATTAATTATTACATTTGAGCTTCTTGGATGAATGGCACAAATCTGAGAGAATTAGAAAGTACAGTTGTCATTGCTACCTTGGGGAATGGGAGTTCACTGAATGGAAGAGATAGAAACTCCTACACCTCCTCTATCGCAATCCCTCTCTGATAAACCTAGAATAAGCTGCCCTGTGCATGTTTATGGAAGGCTGATTTCCAATCAAGTAGGTCAGAGAATAAGGTTCATTGTTCCCATTTTATAGTTGGACAAACCAGATGAAATCTCAGACCAGTCTTCACCTCCTAAGATTCTTCATCCACTTGATATCTCCCTGCTGACCACATGAGTAGCATCTGTTTCTATATGATCTGTGTGCTTGGGTTTTTGGTCTCTTCTCCACCCCAACTACCCCCTCACTCCCCCCCAAAAAAAGATCTTCAAAGCAATCTACAAATCAATCTGTCACCTGCAGCTGCTTGGGCTCAGAGAGGAATGACAAGGCCAAGGACACCGTACAAACCAACAGGATTAAGTTCCCTTTTTTCAGAGCCTGGAAGCCTCTGACCTTAAGACTTCAATTTGGTCTTACTCAAAGTCAGCCAGAGCTATAGCCTCATGTTTCCAATGGATTCCCTTTGTTTTACAGAAATAGACAAACTGGGGACTGACTGAACCTCCTTTTCTTGCCACTTTTCCTCATTTGGATCTGGGTTTGTATCACATAGACAGGTCCCCTCTTTGATCAGTTGGAGGATGGATATGGTGTTTTTTGAGTTGAAGCAACACCTTTGATCTCAGGATTCAGGGCTGTTTTGTCAATAGTCAGCAAAGCAATGTCTCCAGACTGGGTTCAAACAATAGAAGAAAAGTCTAGGAAGAGAAAATGTGGCATGCAAAATAAATATTAGTGATTTTGCACTGTGATGGAGTTATGGAGCTCAGCCTTCCCAAATTCTTCCATAAACCAGGTTAAGACTCTGCACTTTATTGATTTTTGCCCAGACCTAGAATTTCGTCAGTCCAGGGAACACCCAGCCTAAAAACTCCCTCCACCAAAGCAGTTTGCCAAATCCTCTATAACTTAAGGTCTCTAAGAATTATCTAAAACAATGAGAGGTTGTAGCTTTCCCCCAAAATGGGACAGGGCAGGTCTGAAGCTCATCTTTCCTTCTCCAAAACCAGACCTCAATCCATTATGTCACATAGCTCATCTTTCTTTTCATAGAAAGGTCACATTTATATTGAAATCTATAAAGCATTTTCTATACAACAATCCTCTGAAGCAGGTAGAGCGTTGTTTTTTTTATTTTATTTTATTTTATTTTATTTTATTTTATCATAAGGAGGGAGATGTTAGTTATGACAGCAGTGTGGAGGACTCCTAGTGTGTAAATTCCCTCCACTGATGTAAAAGCAGAACTATTCATTCAAACGGGCATGAAAATTCAGTTAGGATGTGTCAGAAGCAGCATTTGAACCCAGGTCCTCCTGCCTTGAAGGCTGCTCCATTCTTTACTCTCTATTACTGCTACCTATTCGTCCCCATTTTATAGATGAAGAAATCAAGACTCAGAAAGGCCCATGATCAGACTTGCCTGTCTAGGATCCCACAGCCAGCCATGGCTGGAACGGTTATTCAAACAAAGGGCTGGCTTTAAGGCTAGGATCCTTCCTTCTACACCACATTGTTTCACTATTATTAAAGCAATCGCCCATCTCCACCCATAACAATGTAATACGTACATCGAACACAGTGTTTGTGGCGCTCACTGAGTTAGAGACGTCACCTCCTACTGATCCCAGCCTTGCCCGGATTCTGCAGCATCATTGTCTGCACCCAAGTTTAGCACCTTTATTCGTGGCTGTGAGGAGACCGTAATCCAAAGACGGCTCCCCAAATAGAGGTCTGCTTTCTGCTTAAGAGCCTAAATATAAGGAACATTCCTTCGCCTGATATCCTCCGAGTTAAATCGGATTTGTGGGAAACACTGCAACCTCATAAATCTGGAGCGGAGCTGAAAGGGCGGGCAGACTGGGGAGTCGCTCCTCAGCCTCTGTCTAGAGAGCCCTCCAGTGGCCAAAATCGTGCCTGCTGCAAACAAAGACCACCGAGGCAAAGGCTTACAACAAAGACCTGTCTGGCGGTGCCCTTCCATTTGAAGGTTTCCAAAGCACGTTACCTCCTTGTCTCATCGTATTCTCACAAAGGAGCCGCTCGGGGCACTGGGAAACTCCCCGGACGCTCAGTTAGTTAGAGGACCCGGGTCTGAGTCCCCGAGAAATGATCATTCCCTGGGCGCACTTCACCTGTGGTCCGGGGCTGGGCAATAGTCTCTGTAAGACTCTACCTAAATGATAAGCCTACCCTGTGTGGTGGCAAGGGAAGCCTGAGAATCAGAAGGGACCTCGAACCACAAGTTTGGAGTTAAAGGGGACCTTAGAGGTCCTCTAGTTCAAAGCCCTTATTTCACAGGGAAGGAAACTGCCCAGAGAATCATCAGCCTCTCAGAGGCTGGACCTGCCAGAGCCAGGATTCACACCTGGTTCTCTGCTGCCGAATGCAGTGTTCTTTCTGCTCTGCCATAGGGCCTCTGAAATGTCTTGTAAGGAAATGCTTCCACTGAGTGACCTGGAATTCAAGGCATCATGCTTCAAAGACTAGAGCCCGCATTCCTTTCTCTAACAGGCACATATTGTTGTTCAGTCATTTTCAGGCTTGTCCGACTCTTAGTGACCCCAGTTGGAGTTTTCTTGGCAAAGATACTAGAATAGTTTGCCATTTCCTTCTCCAGCTCATTTTATAAAGGAGGAAATTGGGGTAAACAGAGTTAAGTGACAAGGCTGGATTCAAACTCAGGTCTTGCTGAGCCATCTAGCTGCCCAAAGCTCATGGATCACTGGAATGTAAGCCCTCAGGTGCTCTTCTCTCATACCAGCTGGAGCCCGGTTCTTTCAGGAAATATAATAAGCATATTTGGGGTGTGAATGTTTTTGCTGTTATTTGCCTAATTGGCTTAATTTATTAATCCGTTATCCATGTCAATTATTCATGCCTATGCTCCCCTTCATTACTAGAGAAATCTGGAATTAAGACAATGTGGAATGATGGATGTAGAATCAGAAATTGTGGATTTAAGTCCCAGTTCTGCCACTTTCTAGCTGTGTGTCCTTGGACACATTTCTTGAGCTGTCTGAGCCTCCCATTTACACAGTGATCCATGGATGGACTAGCCCCTCTTGTAGACCTCACTGGGTTGTTGTGAGGTCCAAATAAGAATGTATGCAAAAAGAAGGAAAGAGAAAGGAAGGGAGGAAGGAAGGAAGGAAGGAAGGAAGGAAGGAAGGAAGGAAGGAAGGAAGGAAGGAAGGAAGGAAGGAAGGAAGGAAGGAAGGAAGGAAGGAAGGAAGGAAGGAAGGAAGGAAGGAAGGAAGGAGGGAAGGAGGGAAGGAGGGAAGGAAGGAGGGAAGGAAGGAAGGAAGGAAGGAAGGAAGGAAGGAAGGAAGGAAGGAAGGAAGGAGGGAAGGAGGGAAGGAGGGAAGGAAGGAGGGAAGGAAGGAAGGAAGGAAGGAAGGAAGGAAGGAAGGAAGGAAGGAAGGAAGGAGGGAGGGAGAGAGGGAGGGAGGGAAGGAAGGAAGGAAGAAAAGAGGGAAGAAAGGGAGAAAAGAAAGGGGGTAATAAAGAAAGGAAACAAGCATTTATATAGCACTTACTATGTGGCAGGCACTGTGCAATGTGCCTTTTCTACTATTATCTCATTTGATCCTTGTGTTAACAACCCTGGGTTGTTGTGCTACTAGGATCTTCACTTTACATTTAAGGAAATTGAGGCAGACAGAGGTGAAGTGACTTGCCCAGGGTCCCATAGCTACTAATTGGATGATGTGAACTGAATTTGAACTCAAGTCTTCCTGATTCCAGGCCCAGAGTGCTTTCCATTCCATGATATAAATATAAATCACTCCACTATGTAAATGTACATGTAAACTATTATATCTTCATCACTTACTTTGAATAGCTACTTTCCTTTGTGCAGGGAATAAAGAATGAATTCTACCTGATTCCCAATCTCAAGAGATTTAATAATAATCTGGTTGGGGAAGTAATGAGTATCAAAATATACCCAAGGAAGGTGCTTTGTTGGATCTAAAGGGCTAACAAAATAACATATGGACATAAACGAATAAGATAGTAAGAGTAAGCAATAGCTGAGAGCCTGGGCATTGCTCTGGTATCCACAAAATCTTAAAGCAACCAGAGGAAGGCTCAACCCTAACCCCTCCATCTAGGGGGATTCTCAATGGATAATTTATGGGGGGGAAAAGGATGAGAATCCTTTAGGATAAGAGCATGTGGACAGGTTAAAGGGTCCATCAGTGGAAGGCATATTCATACTGATAAGCTTGTAGTCACATGGAACACTGAAATATATCTAGCAATAGAGCACAACCTATACTAAATGCTGATGATATATTCTCCACCTAAGCAGAACCTAAGTAGTGACAAGTACCTGGGCTTGGCCCAGTGGAGCCTCCCTAGTACTCTCTCTATTAAGGATCCCTTTGGAGAATCAGGGAGGAGGGGTGGAAGGGTGCAGTGGTCAGCAACTGAACCCAGTTAGAGCCCAGTGAAACCAAAGCTCATTGGTCTCTAGTGACATAAAGGATTACAGGCAAATGGTAACCTAATTGAAAACAATAAGGGTATTTTGTTGTTGTTCAGTCATTTTCAGTCATGTCCAACTTTTTGTGACCCCCTTTGGGGTTTTCTTGACACAGATACTAGAGTGGTTTCCCATTTTCTTCTCCAGTTTATTTTACAGATGAGGAAACTGAGGCAAACAGAGTTAGTCAATTTGTACAGAGACACACAGCTAGTAAGTGTCCGAGGACAGATTTGAACTCAGGAAGATAAGTCTTCCGACTCTAGGACCAGCACTCTATCTACTGTGCTGCCTATTTGTAGTTTAAATGAATATTTATGGGAAAAGAATCTAATTTAGGAAGCTTCTCTCGCTCTCTCTCGCTCTCTCTCTCTCTCTCTCTCTCTCTCTCTCTCTCTCTCTCTCTTTCTCTCTCTCTCTCTTCTATCCATCTATATCTGTTTGTCTTTATGTGTATATATAGAAAGAGATGTACATATGTTGTGTATATTCACATATAAATGAAATTAAGATAAATTCTTTTGATCTATTATTTTTGGCCAATCTGTTATCATCAGCAAAAAAGGGACTGTGAGTTAGAATGACTGAATGAATGTAGCAAATACTAGATGAACAGTGTAGCTGTTGACCACTATGGTAGTTTAGAAGACACATTCCTATCCAGAATGGGCTGGTCAAAGGAAGGTATCTTGGAAGAGGGAAGATAGAAGCTGGACCTTAAAGAATGGCTAGGACTTATGTATATGCGTCTAATTTCCCTAACAAAATGATGAGCTCCATGAGGCCAGGGCTGGGTGTTCTATTCTTCTGTGGCCTTTCTAAGTGTCTATGATAGGGCACTTGGCAGTTTTAATACAGAATTTTGGGCTTGAAAGGTCTTTGAACAATCATCAAATGTACCTAATTTCTAGCCTTTAGGCCTGTCTATACCTAAACCACTCTAAAAGAACGAATGAAATCAGGCCTTTCTTTCTTTTTTTTTTTTAAGATGGCTTCAGATACAGATATTCCACAGCCTTGGTTTATATTCAATACTTCTTCCTAAACCTGCCCTTAATTCTCCATACTAACATTAAGAAAGCTCCTTCAGATTCTGAGGTCAGCTTACTTCGTGAAACCATTACCAAACAAAGGACAATATAATAATGCCTTTTCAAACACTGACAGAAGGAAATGTCCTGTCTCAGCCTGTTAGGACTATAGAGATAGAGTGGATGCCACAGTATGGCATAGAGTGCCAGTCAGAAAGCCCTGAGTTCAAATCAGACACTTACTAGCTGTATGACCTGGTCAAATCATTTAACCCTCTTGGCCTCAGTTTCTTCATCCATCAAAAGAGCTGGAGAAGGAAATGACAAACCATCCCAGTCTAGGGAAACCCCAAATGGGGACTCTGCACATGGAACGTCAGAAACAATTGCATCAGCTGAACAGCAATGAATCCTGGAAAGAAATGGGAAAAGGATATAATTTGGTGAGTTTTACATCTCAATTGGTTTAAGAATCAGCTGAGTTGGCTGTTTTCTGAGTCCCTTATTTCCATGTATAAGAAAGTACTCTTGTAAGCAGGGTAGATAACAGTTCTGCTCTCTTAACACTCCAGTGGATCTGGGAGCCCTTTGATGTTGCCCTTCCCTCTAGAGATGCAACCCATCCATATAGGTCTGCCCATCCTGGGCAGCTTTTCTCCATGCCCTCCCATAAGTTTGCTCCAGAGGCTTTACTAACTGAACTAGGAATCTTCCAGTTTCATAGTCATGCGATTTAATCATTAGGATAAATCTTTATCTGATTACATATTTTCCATGATGTTTATAAATAACTCTCAATTGACTCTTCCTCATTTTTCTTTTTTTTTGGGGGGGGGAGGGGGTTGACTCTCATTTTTCAAAGACAAGATAATTAAGAGGAATTATATTACCTTTAGAAGAGCAACGGCCAATCTAAGGACCTGGGAGAGAAGTATAGTATTAACTGATGTGTAGTTAGAGCCAATACAATTATGATTGGTTGGAGCCAAGTCTTAAAGGGCTTTTAAGTTTTCCTTGAGGCTCATCTATATGATATGTATCATACTTCAACATAACCATGATCTCATCAATGTAAATATTCCTCCTGACCCATTCAGTGCCTTTCTTCCTGGACAATTTTGGCCTATATCTTTCCAGAAATCTTCTATAGGGGAGCCAGACAATATGCTGAAGACTCTTTCTAGTTCTTTTAATATTTCCCAGATGCCAACACAACACGTGATGTCCATCTGTTAGCCTTCATTCTTGACACGTGACCACACCACCTCTTTTTTTTCTGGGGGCACACATGTCTCTGATGAGGGAAGTTATCTTTGGTAATGAGCTGCAACCTATTTACACCCACCGTTTTCTTTCCAGTGCTTCTAGGATTCCCAGCAATCTCAATCTTTCTGAAAGTGTGGTATCCTCCCTGATTCACACCCATATAGTATTATCAGGAGAATGTTTGTGTTAGAAGAAAAAAAATTTTAAAAGGTGAGTTTTTGCAAAGGAAAGCAGCATAAGATCATTGGAAGCTCCAGGCAATTTCTTAAATGGTATCCAGCTGATCTTCTCCCTTTTGGAAAGAAGAGGCCATTTATATTATTCACCAGCCAATTATGGGAATTATAAATTATCTGTGGCCAATCCTGCTTTTAAGATCTCATTACCATAATTAGGCAGCTTATGTGATAAGAAAGCACCATGTTCTCTCTCTCTCTCTCTCTCTCTCTCTCCTCTCTCCTCTCTCTCTCCTCTCTCTCTCTCTCTCTCTCTCTCTCTCTCTCTCTCTCTCTCTCTCTCTCTCTCTCTCTCTCTCTCCTCTTCTCTCTCCCTCTCTCTCTCTCTCTCTCTCTCTCTCTCTCTCTCTCTCTCTCTCTCTCTCTCTCCCTCTCTCTCTCTCTCTCTCTCTCTCTCTCTCTCTCTCTCTCTCTCTCCCTTCCCCCCCAAAAAAAAAACCTCTAATGATCTGAATGAAGGTCTACGTTGTGTTGCATTGTTACCTATGTGTCTGTATTCTAATTCACTGTTCTTGAGGACAGAGAATGCTTGTCACAGATACTAAAGCTCAGAGTGAGCTCAAATCAGAGAAGAAAGCTAAAGACAACTTTTAAGTTTTATTGGGGACGAGAAGAGAGCAGAGAATGAAAAAGACACTAACACCTGAGAGCGAGTGAGAGAAGACAGAGATATCCAATTACTATCTGTTTTCTTTGCCAAGGACAACAAACTTTGGATGGGAAGGGCAGAACAAATATGACTAAACTAGAGCAAATACCTCAGATAAGCAAGGAGTTAATAAGAAAGTGTCCAAATGTCCTCAATAAGCCCAAGCCACAAGGTTTGAATGTCCTGCCTTCTTGGGTACCAAGAGAACTGGTAGATTTGATTATAGAGCCATTGTCAACAATCTTTATTTTTTATTTTTATTTTTTAAAAACCCCTTTTCTGCAGGCCTAGAATCAATACTGTGTATTGGTTCTAAGGCATAAGAGCAGTGAGGGCTAAGCAACGGGAGTTAAGTGACTTGTCCAGGGTCACGTGGCTAGGAAGTGTCTGAGGCTAGATCTGAACCCAGGACCTTCCATCTGTAGGCCTGGTTCCCAATCCTCTGAGCCACCCAGCTGCCCCCTGTCAACAATCCTTAAAAGACTCAGAGAAGGGGGCAGCTAGGTGGCCCAGTTGATAGAGAGTTAGGTCTGGAGATGAGAGGTAGTCTATTTCGTTGGGTGCTGGGGAGAGGTAGCGTCTTGCATCTAGACTGCAGCCATGCTTACCTGGAAGTCCTAAACAGTATCGATTCTAAGACAGACAATAAGGGTTTGTTTTTTTTTTTTAAATCTGGGAGGGATAGGTAAAATCCTGGAAGCAAACTCAGAATTCCAAAAGGTCTCAACAAGCTAGAATATTGGGCCAAATTGAATATGATATATTGAATAGAAATAAATGTAAACTCTGACACTTGTATCCAGCAACTCCGTTTCACAGTGACAAGACAGGGAGGCAGGGTTAAATGACAGTTTGTCTGAAAAAGATTTGGAGGCTTTCGTGGACTTCACGATCAGTCTGAGTTGGTGGTGTGACCCAGCAGCCCTCGGGCAGCCTGTGTCGGGAGTGCTGGATACTGGTCTGGGCACCACATTTTAGTAAGAGGATGGTGACGTTGCCTGGAGAGGGCAGAGTCCTAGATTAGAACCATAGGACGTGAAGACCAGTCAAAGGAAATGGGAACGTGTACCTTGGAGAAGATGTAGGGGAACCATTAGCATCTTCAAGTATTTGAAAAGTGATTTGGAAGAAGAATTAGACTTGTTCTATTTGTCCCCAGAGGACAGAAATAGGATCAATGGATGGAAGCCGCAAAGAGGAAAATGTTGGCTTGACATCAGGAACAATTTCCAGAATGTGAGACTCATCCGTATGTGGAATAGGCTGCTCCAGGAAAGAGTGGGTTCCTCCTTATCAGAGGCCTTCAATCTGAGCCTGGACAAATGAATGCTGGTTAATAGCAACAACCTTTTGAGAGGCACTATCAGTATTTTTATCCCCCTTTAACAGACAGGCAGCTAGATGGAATGGTGAATAGAATGCTGAGCTTGGAATGGGGAAGATTCATTTTCATGAGTTCAAATCCAACCTCAGACATTTCCTAGCTCTGTGACCCTGGGCAAGCCATTTAACCCTGTTTGCCTCAGTTTCCTCATCTGTAAAATGAGCTGGAGAAGGAAATACAAACCCCTCCAGTATCTTTGCAAAAAAAAACAAACAAACACCAAATGGGGTTGATGAAGAGTCAGACACGACTGAACAACAACATTGAACAGATGAAGCAACTGACTAATGATCCTTTACAATTAGCTCATGGTTTCATAACTGAGTAGAATTTAAATCGAGATATTCCTATAAATAGGTCTACATATACACATACCTATGCACCCCCCCCCCATGTATGTATTATCTCCTTCGTGAGAATGTCATCTCCTTGAGGATAGGACTCTTTCACCTTTGTCTTTGGATTCATAGTACACATAATCTTAAAAGGCACATAGTAAATGTTTGCTTGGTACTTGCTTGCTTGACTCCTAATCCTGAGGACACTCGTGCTCTCCACTGCACCATACTGCCTTTGGGGGATCATTTATCAAATATGGGTCATACTAAGTAACTGTCAACTTCTGGCTCAATTCTGAAACTCTGGGATTCTTTGTTTCATCTAAACTAATTGGAAAGATTAGAGTAGGACAGGGTTTGTTATGGAAGATTTCCTTGATGATATCAGCTTTTGAAGAAAGGAGCAAGACTGATTGGCAGAGGACAGCAGAACGATGACTTGATGCCTGGCAAAATATCTTGAGTCTGGCACAATGCTCTGCACATAGTAGGTGCTTATTAAATCTCGAGTGTCAGTGTGGAAGGAGGTGAGATGAGGCAGCAAGTCATTTCCATGTTCCTAGTGAAATGGGAGAACTAGCCAATGAGTCCTCAGTCCCTCGAGCATGTGCAGATGTTCTGTTCCAGCCACAGACCATAAGCAGTTATTTTCCTGCCTTGTTCCAGGATCAGTGACCATTGACCACATGCTAAGTTCAGGGGAGCCTGTTTCTAACCACCAATTAGTTAGTAGTCTTTTTTAGTTACTAAAGTCTTCTGATTGACTAAGGAAAGGCAGATGACTCAGGAGGTGTGAAGACTGAACCCAGTTTCCTGGAATGACCTATTTATCTCTTGTCTTTTCTTCCTGGAGTGGAGGGAAGGAAGTTGACCTTATCTTCTTCTAGCCATTGAGGCTACGATCACATGGTGCCTCTGTTTCTTTTGGATTTATGCTTTCCTGATCTTAGGTCAATGAGTATTCTAAGAGGGCACTGCCAGAGTGGTCCTGTGAGAGCTGCTGAAGAAGTCATGGCGAGGAACAGAGGAAGAGCCTACAGCCTTCAGGAAAAGTCAACAAGTGAAAAGGCAAGGACAGCCTCAATCATTATGGAAAGAAATGCCAGCTATGGTCTCTAGAAAGACACCAATATGGATTGAAAGCCAGGCCTAGACATGGGAGGTCCTGGGTTAAAATCTGGCCTCAGACACTTCCTAGGTAGGTGACCCTAGGGCAAGTCACTTCACCTCCTTTGCCTAGCCCTTACTGCTCTTCTGCCTTGGAGCCAATACATGATATTGATTCTAAGGTGGAAGATAAGGATAAAAAAAGAAAGACACCAATACTTGGAGCTCCTCCCAAGGGGAGTTTAATGTGGAATCCATGATGGGAGAAAGGGATAACCAGCGCAGAAATTGTGGGTTCATCCCATCACTCCATGTGTGTATAGTAAATAAACCAGGTTCCCCTTTGGATTCTTTGCTACTAGTGGTCCAGCTTGACCCGTAGTACTATCTTTACCACCCTCAGACCAGGGACCCGCTGAAGCCTCCTCAAACTGCTCAAGAGAGTGAAATTTTCACTGTAACTATTAATACCTCAGAAATTGGTACACGCTACAAATTGGAGTTTGATTTACTGTCTTGTTGATTTTCTAGGCTTAAGAAAGGGATGAAAATATTAATAATGCAAACTGTCCTTTAAAGTATTTTGGGCACACTTGAGAGCTGGTTGTTAAACATCTACCAGCTTACTCCTGCCTCAGCCTCTTAAGGTTGCTCCTAGAACCCTGAGAGGAGAAGGAGTGAGCCAACTTCTGGGAACTTGACCTGTGAGTTGAAATGCTCTGTTGGGAGAGTATCCCAAAGTGGGATACTTAGAAACCCAGAGTCTGGATCAAAAGTGAAAACTAGACTCTGGTCTTAGATGGTCAAGACAAGCCTGCTGCTTGGCATATAGCAAATATTTAATAAGTGCATCTTTAATCATTTAAGGCATGTAGGTAGCCAAGTTGTGCCCTTACTTCCTGTTCTCACTGTACACTTCACAGAGAATTCATGTCCATTAGAGGCTTTCAACCACACCTGTATGCAAACTGACATCAAAAAATAAATAGCATGGTTCCTACGGGGGCAGCTAGGTGGCACTGTGGCTAGAATGCCAGGACTGAAGTCAGGAAGACTCATCTTCACGAGTTCAAATCCAGCCTCAGACACTTACTAGCTGTGTGACCCTGGGCAAGTCAGTTAATCCTGTTGGCCTCAATGACCTCATCCTTAAAATGAGCTGAAAAAGGAAATGGCAAATCATTCTAGTATCTTTGCCAAGAAAACTCCCCATTTTTAAGAGGCGTACACATTTCTTAAAATGGACAGTTTTAATAAAATTCGCAGTTTTAAGGTTTAAGATTTGTACTGAAGAAAATCAAAACAACTGACAAAGAAGTTCACATGTGGGTACTGGAGCCCATTGGCAATTGTAAAGATCCTGACCTGTGTTCCTTCAGATCTTAGCCAGACGGAAACAGCTGAACAACTACGGCAAATGGTCCCCAAGACAGCCAAATTGTTTGATGTACTCATAGAGTCATTTTTTTAAAATGCCGGCATCACACCCTCCTGCATACTCCACCCTCGGTATCTGCCTGCTTTGTCTCTCTCTGGTCCTCTAGCTCATCCTGACTGCCACCAGCTCTCTGAGCAACCCTGGGATTCCCATTTTCACTGATCCTCGAGCCTTTTAGACACGTGATTCTCTGTTCAGTTACACTCCTGTCCCTTCTCTCTGTAAGTCCCATTTAAAATGTGTCTTCTCCAAGAAGTCTTCCCTGATTAGCTCTAACCTATATTAGTCATTTCAGTTATCCTCAGTATCCTTTTTAAATCTACGTACATATGTGGTGGGAAGAATGTTGGATTTTGAAGCTGTTTGAATCCAAGCTTTGCTACTTTATACCCATGTGACCTTGGACCAATTGGTTCCCCCTTTCTGGGCCACAGTTTCTGCCTCTATAAATGGAGAGGGTTGGAATAAATGATCTCTAAAGTCCCTTCCAGCTTCAAATCTATGATGCTACATCCACGTACATACATCCACATACAACAAACATAAATATATGCACACATACACCTATCTGTACCTAAATATGCATACATATGTACCCACACATACATAAACATATGTAGGAATACACATATGAATTTATATGTACACACAGAGCTCTCTACAGCTGAAACTAGTTAAGCTCTTGGTCATATTCCCAATGTACGCATGAATGTCTTTTTCCTGTTTATGTAATCTCTCCAACAAGGCCAAGGATTGTGCCTTTGCCTTTTCCCATACCTCTCCCACAGTCGAGCATTACTGCTATTAATCATAATTATAATAATAATGAAATACTTCAGCACTTGAAGGAGCCATTATTTCCTGGGTATAGGCACTCCCTACCCCACAATCCCCAGGTCCCAAGCTCTTGACTCCTCAGGAGTGGTACCAAAAAAAAAAAATCACCTGGTTATTATTTGCAGTGATGAGCCTCACCAGCCTTAGCCAGCCAGATTCTCAGGTAACAGAGAAGGGAATAAGCATCTGTATAGCTCCTACTATGTGCCAGGTACTATGGGAGGCATTTTACAAAAGTTATTTCAGTTGATCCTTGCAACAACTCTGTAAGGAGGATGCTGCTATTATCTCTGCTTTATAATTGAGGAAACTGAGGCAAGCAGAGATTAAATGTCTTCCCGGGGTCCCACATCTAGTAAATAAATATCTCGGGATGAATTTAAACTCAGGTCTTCCTGACTCCAGCCCCAGAGCTCTAGCCACTGTATCCACAGACATCAACAGGACCTTCCACAAAACTATTTCTATTTCCCTGAAACATTTACTTCAAAAAATATAATCATAAATATATCAACTTAACCCCCAAACAAAAGGGAGGCACGATCCCCATCATCCCTACCACCACCACCTCAGACTCTAGAGGAGGGGGAGAGAATTATAGCTTAGCTCAGTTCCTGTGTAGCGTAGCCCCATTCCAAGTCTAAAAACCTCCCCAAACTCAAGTCTCAGGCTCCCTGACTTCTCAGAGCTTCTTTGTTGGACTGACTGAGTACCACAACTAGAATCCTGGCTCTAAGGTCAGCATGACTTGAACTCTGGGTCCAGGAGGGGGATGGACACCTGCTCCAGAAGCTGAGAAGGATGAATGAAACAGAATAAGACAAACACCGCAGGTGTAGGGTCTCAGAAGAAAGGGGGTGCAGTTCATGGCACCAGTTCTAATACGGAGATATCCTAGAGCACTTTTTTGAGAATGCCCAATTTGTCTAATGCAGAGAGTGCTTTATCCCCCAACCTAGCCTTCGATGATTGGCTGCCTGTGTCTGTAAAAGTGGAGAGCCTGAGGCAATCCTCCTTTTTGATTGGGCTCTGCCATCTTTTCTGCTGCTCTCTTATTGGCTGTGCCCAGAGGGTAAAGGTCCTAGTTCACCCAGACTGAAGATGGCATGAACTGAACTGGTGAGAGGGGAAGGCTGCTGGATGCTCTTTCCCCTGTTCCCTCTCTTACTCTGGCTCCAAGAATTAGGCCAGAAGTGTTTGTTTCTCTTCTGTATGTTCCTTCTCCCAGTTTCAGGGACTGGAGGTGATTTTTCAAGACATGGGAACTGGAATCCCTTTGACCAGGGAGCCAGGATGGTAGGCAAGGGGTGCAGGCAGCCAGCCTGACCCTGAAGCCCCAAGAACTCAAGGCTCGCCTGGAACTCACACCCAAGGGGATTTGGGCCTTGGAACTAGAACTGTGTTCTATAGAAATCAAGTTAAGCTATGAACTTAATTCCCTTTTCCTGCCTAGTCACTGAGGCGGAATAAGACTGGAGAATATTGGGGTGGAGGGCAGGGACTTGTATATTTATTATCCTTTTTGAAGTAAATAATTCTGGGTAAAAGCAAATCTGATTTTTAGTGGCTAATGAAATTGTAGTGCAGGGGACACCCCTGAGGAGTGAAGGAACATGATCCCTAGAGGCTAGAGCCATTGGTGGAGAGTCTAGACACCCAAATACCCTTAAGGGTAATGGGGAAGGGTAAAAGCTAACATAATCTAGCCGTTAGGAAGTGAGGCCCATAGTGATTACGTGTGTGTGTGTGTGTGTGTGTGTGTGTGTGTGTGTGTGTGTGTGTGTGTACTGGCAGTCTCCAGTTACATGTACATATGGGTGTACTCACATATGATATATATACATGTATGTATAAATACACGTACCCACATTGTGAATGTATATATATATATATATATATATATATATCCATATTACATTGTGTATATCTATTAAAGTGTTTAATTTCCCCAGGACAATGTAAACTGAGGGACTGGCTTTTGTTTTGTCTCTGCATCTCCAACACCCAGCACAATGCCTTGTACATAGTGCATGCTTAAGAAACATTTGCTCCATCAAACCAAGCCAGGACATTTACCATTTATTTTTTTCACTTTGGGGAGATATTTTTTGGTTTTCCATGGCCTTTCCTTTTCTCTCCTCGGTGAGCCATCGTCCTTTGTAACAAAGGCTAAAAAAAGAGGGAGAAAACGGGCCAGTACACAGCCCGAGCCTGGCAGTGCACGCTACGCCCACAGTCCTCTCTCCGTCTGCAGAGAAGAAAGACACAATCATCTTACATGCAGGGCCCAGCCCATGGTGCCCGAGTATGCAATTGATACGGCTTCTGCTTATTTCTGAATTTCTTCTACCTTTCTGCAAGGCTGCCTCCTCAAAGCTAGGAGTGGAAAATTATAAGCATTCATTGGAAAGAGTCCATCCGCTCCTCGTTACGTGACCCCGTGGGGAATGGCATTGGGTTCCCATCAGCAGGCTTCTCAGGTGTCAGAATGCACATGTTTGTTCTGGCCTGTCCAGGGGCTGATTTGGGAATGTGGCAGCGGGAAGAGAAATCCCATCCGGGGGGCTCCGAGCAAGGGGGAGGAAATGAATGATGAGGCCACGTTTGAGAAACTCATTTTTCATAAGAATGACAGTGTGGGTTTTAGGATAAATTGGCTAAGCTATGGAAATGCTCTCGAGTATCTGCGCCAAAGGGAAGGAGCTGGGGCACTGTCGCACGGATGACCTGAGCAGCTCCTCTGAGTGGCTTTGAAAGTCTGATACATTTTCCCCCCAGATTTGCCTTTCTGATGATATTTTTCTAAGGTTTGAGTGAGTATGCATTCCCTAAGCATAAGGCAACATGATATCTATCTTCAAACATTTGAAGGGCTGTCATGTGGAAGAGGGAGTCTATATTCCCATCTCCTCTCGCCACACACATTCCAGCCTCTCAGGCAGCGCACTGTTATTTGGCAGTCATGGTAGAGTGGGAAGTACACAAAATCAAAGCTTCAGAGACCAGGGTTCTAGTCTCATTTCTGCTACTGACTAGCTATGCGACCTTCAGGCAAGCTCGAGGGGAGCTCAAGTTTTTTCCATGGTAAAATGAGAGTTTTCAATTGAGTTTTCACAATGAATAGATCTGGAGCTTCCAAAGATCTGTAGAGACCTTCTAACCCAAGCCCCTCCTTTTACAGAGGAGAAAATGAGGCCCAGGAGGTTTAGGAAATTGCCTAACGCCACACAACTAGCGATTATCAGAGGTGAGATTTTGAACACACAACCCTCGACTTGAGAATCATTGCTCTTTCCATTTTGCCTGCCCCTGCCCTTCTAATTCCCAAACTACGATCCTATGCTGCACTGCTCTGGGGAACAGGACTAGGATTAATTATGGACATCATAAGAAGCATGAAGATGAGAACTGTCTGATAAAGGAGTGTGTTGGAAAGCAGTGCTATTCCCGTCAAAGGCTATGTACAGGTAGAAGTTAGATGGCCACCTTGTCAAAGGAGCAGCAAAGATGATCCCAGTTGATCTGTAAGGTCCCCCCTAACCCTAGGATTCCATGCTAATGGTGAAGGCAGTGTGGTGCATTATGGAAAGGAGAGGGCAACCAATTTACAGTTATGCAATGATGCCATCTACTTAAGACAGTGCTAGAGGCTCACAGAGAAGCCTGTGCTCACATACATTCTCCAGGAAAGATCTAAAAAGGGCACCAAACTGAATGATGATCAAGACTCCAAAGAGAAACATTAGTAAGCACCCCCATCCAGCTAAGGACAGCACACGAACACTACCAGAAGACCACGGGTGGGCGTTGAGAGAGGGCTTCCACCAGCATCAACAGGTCTCAAGCTAACAGAGTTCTGACCAGGGATTTTGAGGTATAACTGAGGATGTTCATGAGGCTCAAAACCCAGAGAACACCAACCAAGGATTCTGGTAGCTCAGAGAACTTGAACTGACTGAAAGTCCATAAAATTCAAACCAAGGTATCCTGAGGACAGTGGTTCTTAACTAGGAGTGTGTAAATAAATTTTTTTTGGGGGGGGGATCCTATGAATTTGAATTATAAAAAATATATTTTATTTGAAATAAAGCATTTCCTCTTATTTTGACTTTAAGTAATAGTCCACGGTAGTATTAAGCTTTTTGCATTGCCAAAGAGATCCATGTAATACTGAAAATTTGAAAAAAAAAACAAAAAACGGTAATTCTTGCTCTAGAACTAGCACTCTGAGCACCAACAAGGTAGGGGTGGGACGAGAGGGAGGAGTGTATAGAAGTCAGTGGTAAAAGCCAGAATTGGGGATAGGACCAGTCTGTTTCACCCCCTCAGGTGAAAGTGTGGGGCAAGGGTAACATGGAAAATACACATTTCAAACCAAGAATTGAGGATGAAAATAAATGAATAACAGAAACAAAATAGGCTAAGAGACACCCAAGAAACAAATCCAGAAGAAGAGAGTTACTTCACAACAACTACAAACAGAATCTCAGAGGGGAAAAAATGCCTTGGTCACAAGGGCTATAAGAATGTCTAAGAGAAATGAAGCAAGAGATTAAAAAAAAATTGAAAGAAAGTAAATAGCTTGGAACAGAATGCTTTTACCCATGTAGTAGATTGCCTGAGAAACAGAATGGAGCAAACAGAATTCAATGACTCCCAGAGATAAAAACAAAATATATATTAGAACAAAGTCAAGATTTTTTAAAATAAGAAAACATAAACTACCTTCAAAAACATTTGACTTGTAAAAGATCAATGTGATATCCTTAAGAATTATTGCATTCCTTGAAAACCATGACCAAACAAAAAATCTTTATACCATATTTCAAGAAATCTTAAAGGAAAATTATTTAGATCTATTAGAAGCAGAGGACAAAGTAAAGGCAGAAAGAATGTCAGTCTCCTCCTGAAAGAAATTAAAAACTGAAAATACGCAAGAAAGCCACTGTTAAAATCTGGAGTTTCCAGGTCAAAGGAAAAATACTATAAACAATCAAAAAGAAAGAGTTCTAGTGCTGTGAACTCTGATGGTATCATCCAAGAATGTGGTAGAATACCATCTTCCAAAACGTAGAAGACGATGTGTTAAAATAAAAAATGGCTCATCCTACAAGACTAAGTATAATCCTACGGAGGAAAAGTAGATTTTTTTTTTAGCAGACTAGAGGGCTTCCAAGTATTCATGATGAAAATCCTAGGGCTAAATAGAAACTTTCATGTGCAAACACAAAAGTCAAGAGAGACCTATAAAAGTAAATACATCTGAGGAACTGGAGGGAACTAAATGTTGATGAACTACTTACTTTCTAATAGGAGAAGTGAAAAATGTCTCTTCAGAAGCCCAAATTCTTTTAGGGCTACAAAGGGTGTTAAGAAAGTAAAACACATGGCATAGGTATGGTTTTGTTCTGTCCAAATTGTTTTAAGAGAGGAAAGAAAAGGAAAAGGAATACACTGGGGTAGAAATAAGGAAAAGGGGGAGAATTTTTTCCTTATATTGGGTTGCATGAAAAGAAGAAAAAGAAATATGGAGAAAGAAAGGAGGAGGGTAGGCATCTCAAGAACAACACTCAACTGAATCAGACAAAGGAGGGTTGAACCCACACAAAGAGTTTAGTATAGAAATACAATAACTCACTAGGGAATTGAAGTAGATATGGATAGGGAAGAGGGAAGTTAGGATGGAGGCTAGAATCAGGGAAGGAACAGACAAAATTAAAAAACCTTCAGTTTTAGGGAGTAGATTGTAAATGAGAGATCAAAAGGAAAAAGTAAGAACCGGTGATTTGTGTTTGTAAAGTAAAGGCAATGGAGTAGTGGACCATGTGAATCAGAGGTTACTAGTGTTTATCATATTCCTTCTTTCTTACTACTAATTCTTTGTGGAAAGGAATATGGAGGCAAAGAGAAAAAGATATAAAAGGATATGATGGAGGAAAATAAGCCACTAACATTCAGGGGCAAGTAGGTACTTCAGCATATAGAGAACTAGGCCTAGAGACAGGAAGTACTGGGTTCAAATCTGGAATCAGACACCCTGAGCAAGTCACTTAACCCCCATTGCTTAGCCCTTACTACTTATCTGCCATGGAACCAATAATCAATATTGTTTCTAAAACAGAAGGTATGGGTTTAAAAAATAATTTGCATTCACAGAAGTGAGCAGAGACACTATGTTATTCTTAAAGAAAACATAAATGATGAAATTATATTACTACTAAATGTTAGATCAGATGCACAATATCTAAGTACTTAAAGTAAAAAAAGTTGATCAAATCATAGAGAAAAATAGATAACCAAAGTGTAGCTTTCAGACATAGACAAAGCTGTCAAAAAGGTAAACAAGCAGTAAGTTGAGGTCTTGAATAGAATTTTCTAAAAAGTTAGATATTATAGAACTCTGTTGATTTTTGAATGAGAATTAAAAGGATTTATATAGGTTTGTCAACTGTTCATGGAACCTTTACAGAAATTGACCATGTGGTAGGACAATAAAAACCTCAGAAACAAATGCAAAAAAGCAGAAATATTAAAAACATTCTTTACTGACCCCAACACAATAAATTATAATCAATAAAGGATATTTGAAAAAAGAGTAATAAATAAGATCACTAGAATTCGCTAGGGATTAGTGCTGGATTTGCAGATTTAGGAGTCATCTTATAGTAACAATAAATCCATAAGAACTCATGCAATCAGCAAGGAAGACAGTGTAGAGAGACAAAAAATACTGTTCCAGAAAAGTCTTGGGGATGGAAGCAGGATATGGCTTGCAACAAGGAAATGGCAAACCATTGCAGATTGTCAAGGAAACTCAAGAAATAAGTGGCATGGAAGTCAAGGGAGAACAGATTCTCCCCGAAGAGGGGATGGCAAACAATGTCAGAAACTGCAAAGAGGTCAAGTAGAATAAGAACTGAGAAAAGACCCTTAGACTTAGCAGTAATAGATCATTAGTAACCTTGGAGACAGGATTCAATGGCGTGATGGGGAGAGAAGTCACATTTTAAGAGGGATAAGAAAATGGCAATGATCTTGTAATATGATGATGATCAGTTAGTTACCCTTTCTTTAATTTTATCTGTAAAAGAGATAAGAGATATAGGACATTCCCCTGAAGGAAGAGTAGCTTGAAGTAAAAGGTGGTTTTTGATTATTTTGTTTTTCTTTAGGATGAGGGAAATAAAAGCATATTTATAGGCAACAAGGATTTTACAATTTATTTTTATTATATGACAGGTATATAAATAAAATATAGAATATATGCACACATATGTTTTAAATTAATGACTAAAGAGAACCTGAAGATGAGACAAAGAAAAGGAGTTTTTGCCTAGGCATATATCTAGAGGAGAAGGTAGGGGCTGGCTCAAACGCATAGCTGTAAAGGGTGACCCTTGGCAAGGAGGTGGGCCACCTCCTTGGCAGAGAAGGAGGTAAGGGGGGGGGGACAATGAAGAGGATTTGGAGGTGGGGAGGAGGGAGAAGAAAGGACTTACAACAATAGCCTCTATATTTTTTTTCAGCAAAAGGGGATATGTGATGGGGTGGAGAAGAGATGGTGTCAGAGGTTTAACACTTGTTCTGATTGGGCCCAGAGGAATAAAGTAGGTTTGATGGATGTCCATTGCAAACAGGAATATTTAGACCTGATGTCAGGAACCACCCAAACAAATGGACCGACAATGAAAACTATCCCAAAGTGGGATGGACTGCCTCAGAAAGGAACAGATAGTCTTTCACTAGAGGACTTGAAGCCCAGGTGGGGTGACTGACTCTCTTCAAATACTACAAAGGGATTCTTGTTTAGTTATAGATGGAGGTCCTTCCTGAATCTGAGATTCTGGGACGGCGTTATCACGAGAGGGGGAAGCTAGCAAAATAAGCTAGTAGATGAGGTGATAGATACGGGGGATCACAGAGGCAAAAGAGGAGGAATATGAAAATTGGATTGTGGAATGAGAGGGGGGCAAATTATTAGGAAAGGATAATAGCAAGTTTTGAGCACGAACAAATGCAGGTCCCTCAAGGGTAGATTTAATTTTCAAAATGAGTCAGAAAGTCACTAACAGCCAAAGGTGGCAAATACAATGGGAACTCAAGCTAGGAAAATTCAGTTCAGGGCTGAAAAGAGAATGGAAACTAAAAAGCAATGGTTCCCCTGCACAGTCACAGTATATACATTTGTGCATAGCATTCATGACGGTTCCGTTCATGGATGTCAAAAGCTAGATCGAAATCTAGATAGCCAACAGATCTACTGGGGAGGGCTCTGAAAAAATGACTTAAATATTAGTATCTTTTCATTCAAGTGGAACAACAACAACAATAATCCCAGTAGAGTACCAAATCCCAGCCAGATCTCAGTTCGGGAATCATCTCTTCCATGAAGCTTTCTTTGCTTTCCTCCAAATAGAAGTAATCTCTCTCCTCAAATCTCTCCAGCCTCTATAAACTGATCATAATCTAATTTGTATTAAAGTTGCTTATAGACTTGTCTTACTCCTCCTATTAGATTTTAAGTCCCCGGAAGGCAGGCAAGGCATCATTTCATCATTTTGGTATCTCTGGTGCTTAGTACACAGCACTGTAAACCTCTGATATTTAATAATCGTTGAGTTGAAATGACCGGAGAAGGAATGGCAAGCCACTGCGGTATCTTTGCCAAGAAAGCCCCAAATGAGGTCATAAAGAGTTGGACATGACCGAAACCCCAAAATTGGACATGAATAAATCCATGTACAGGGCAGGTATTATCATCCTCATCTAGATGAAGCAACTGAGGCTCAGAAAGGAAAATAGTCTTTGCCCAGGGTCATACGCTGAACAAGTGGCATGAGGAAGGCTAAATCTCAGGCTGTCTAACTTGAGGCCAGGGATATATTCCCAGCACATCCCATTGCCTTAGAAGACCTTGCGGGCAGGGACATAAGTTGAGGCCAAACTCTCATCAAAGAATGTGACACTTCAACTCGAGCTTTTTTTTTTTCCCCCAGAGCTGACTGCTCACTATTTTGAGCACAAAATGCCTTTGCTTTTACACAAATATTTCCAAACACTGCAATTTATAATTTTTGAATTAATAGGGTTATGACATGACAATTATATCATTTGCATTTTTAAAAGCATAACACCATTGTTCTACTGTAAATTGTAGCAGACTCAAATTACCCTACACATAATCTTTTCTGTCTTCTTTTTTCTTTTTTTTTTTAAATTAATGGGGCACTGGCAATAGACCCAGTCAAAGTCAGATGCCAAGGAGTGGCACTGGTTCCTGAGAGCCCAGTGCCATTGTGATTATTTGCTTCATTGGAAACAATCCTTGTGGAAAAAGAGGAAAGTCTCCTTACTTAGCAGGTAAATAAAAACTTGCCAGGCCTGCAATCATAAAGACTCATCTTCCTGAGTTCAAATCTGCCCTTGGATTCTTAGTAGCGTTGTGACCCTGGGCAAGTCACTTAACCCTGTGTGACTCAGTTTCCTCTTCTGTAAAATGAGCAGGAGAAGGAAATGGCAAACCATTCCAGTATGTCTGCCAAGAAAACACCAAATTGGGTCACAAAGAATCAAATAAGACTGAAACAATTGAACGATAAGCAAATAAAAGACAATAAGGTGTGCCTTTCAACTCCTTTCCTAAAATGCAAAGGATTCTTTCAAAAAGCTAAGCCAGGTATATTCAGTTCAAATTCCATAAGCATTTATCCAGTGGTTATTGTTTACAGAGTACTGTCAATTAATCAGTCAAGCAATTAGTAAATCTTTAATATATTCTAGTCAATAATCTAAGGGCTGGGGATACTTGGACAAAATTGAAATGACAGCTACTCCCAAGAAGTTATTTTTCTGATACAAAATTTAAATAAAAATTCCCTCCCTTCTTTCATAGAATACAGAGTCTAGTAAACAATGATCGACAGTTGCATAGAGCTTTACGCTTTGCAAATCACTTACTTTAGGATCTGTGAGATAGCTTGGAAAACATTATTATCCCCATTTTACAGATGTGGAAGCAGTCTGAGAGAGGTTAAAGTGCTTTCCCCAGGTCAGAGTTGTGACTAAAAATCAGGAGAGTCCAAATTCCATGTTCTGTGCTCTTTCCATTCCACCCGCCACCTCTACACTCTGAAATTCTCCAAAGTGAAAGAAATTCTCCACACTGACATCCTTTCCATCACATTCTCTGCATATCAATGGGGTCCCCAAATCCAGCAAAGCCCATTTATCTGACTGAAGAGAATGAGGGGTTTCACATGATTGGGTGTTCCAGATCACTGAAGCTTCTCCTTTTTAGTACCAAATTTTTATCTTTTGCTATTTTTTATTGGGCTCATTTTAATATTCGTTATAGCCTGCCTTCTTAAACCCAGGATGCTTCGATGCCTCTGTGATCTCCAGAGTCTAGGAGTTCCCTCCATTGGAGCAGATCACAATTGCTCCAGGCCTCTGATAGTGCGATTCTTGCCTATGTCTTTCCGTTAATCCTCCATAAAAGATCGACCTATTGAGCCAGGCCAGCGCTTGAGCTGTCCATTTTCCCTTACTCTGGGTACGTGGCTAACTTGTCTCTTTTTCTGCTAACATGCAGATGAATGCTCTCAGTGATGCTCTATGACTCCCAGTGATCACAAATCTGGCACAGAAGATGGGGGTCAGGGGAGAAGAGAATAAGCATTTATTAAGCATCTACTATGTCCTAGGCATTGCGCTAAGTGCTTTACAAACATGTTATTTGATCATCACTACAACCTTGAAAGGCAAGTGCTATAATTATCCTTATTTTACAGGTGAGGAAACTGAGGCAGACAAAAGAGTCACTTGCCACTGGGTGCATCACTAATAAGTTTCTGAAGCCAAATTTAAACTCAGGACTTTCTACCTCCTGATCCAGTGTTTTTTCCACTTGGTCAAATAGTTGCACAATTTATGGAGGATTTCATCTATTCAGAGGTTAAGGTTGCCTCTCTGTGTGTCTCTATCTGCCAAGAACAGAAGAGCTAACAAATTCTTGACTTGACTTAAAGTTAATTTTGTATTTCAAAAAGGGAAGGCCATAATAAAAACTGCAGTGCCAGGTCCAGTTATGACCAATAAAAGGGAACCAGCTGCCAAAGAAGAAATGCTGAAAATTTTGGGAGGGAGAAACCAATACATGACAGAATTTATAATAGAGAAGGGAAGTTGGGCATTCTCTGACCTGGGTGCAACTTAGATTATACAAGAATATATGTCAGGGAGCAAGGATAGGTAGGACTCACCACCTAAAATTCTACAGGGAAGTCAGTTCAAGTGGTCATGGAAAGCTTTCAAGAATGAAATTTGGTGTGGTATATGATGGTGATGGAATATTATAGTGCTGAAAGGAATGATGAACTAGAGGAATTCTACATGAAATGGAAGAACCTCCAGGAACTGATGTAGAGGGAAATGAGCAGAACCAAGAGAATATTGTAAAATGAAAGTGAAACATGGTGGAACTATCCAATGTAATGGACTTTGCTACTACAAGACAATCCCAAGGGACTAATAAGAAAGAATGCTATCCACATCGAGAGAAAGAACTGTGGGAGTAGAAACACAGAAGAAAAACAAAAGACTTATTTGTTTATACGGATCTATGATTGGGGGTTTTGGTTTTAAAATATTGTTTTTTATTGCAAAAATGAATAAAATGGAAATTGGTATAAGTGATAACATTTGTATAATCCAGTGGATGTACTAATTGGGAAGGGAGGAAAAGAAAATGAAATATGCAAACATGGAAAAATATTTTAAAAATTAAAAAAAGAATGAAATTTGGAAGATACAAGTATAAATGATTCTGATAATGACTAAAGTAGGGACCTAACCTAAAGAAACTAATGAGGACACAAAAGGAACTCATCAGCCAAAGTACATTACAAAAATTGGAAGCCAGTGCTTCCAACTAAGAACAGAATGAGTACTGAGGCTATCCAAATAGTTCCAGGAGAACTAAAACTAATAACAACTCTGAACTTGGACTGGCTTTAAAGGCAAGGGATAATAAAAAGAGCTGAGGATCAAAGAAGGGATAAGATTAGAGTAAGGGGTGTATGGGATGATAACAAATGACAAAAAAAGAAGGGACTACTCAACTTTTATTTACATCTCTTTTATTTAACCAGGAGAATGTTTTGGGGTAGGAAAAGAAAGGGGAAGAGTGGTTGATAAAGAGTTAAAACCCAAGATAAATGAGGAAAAGATAACTCCTGCCCATCATCAATGAGTTCAAGTCACCGGGCCCAGACAAATCACATCCCAGAACACTGAATGAAATGGCATCTGCTGATAGGTGACTTGCTCATCTGGAATGGAAGCTCCTTGTGAACAGGCATTTCCTTAATTCTTCAGTTTTGGGCATTAAGGGCAGAACTTGGTACCTAGTAAGTGATTAATAAACATTTTTCACTCACTCATTCAAGAGGCGTCATAGTACGTTGCATTGTACCAATATTCACAAAAGGGAAGAGGGTTAGGTCTGTGAATTTAATTGATTCCTGGCAACATTTTAGAAGAAATTATTTAAAAGGATGGTTTGGGAGATTTTAGAAACAAACAATATTCACTAAAAACTATTATGGCTTCAAGAACAAGTCAGCAGCAGTCAGGTGATTCAGTGGACTGAGAATCAGGCCTAGAGATGGGAGGTCCTGAGTTCAAATCAGACCTCAGATACTTCCTAGCTGTGTGACTCAGGGCAAGTCACTTAACCCTAGTTGCCTAACCCTTACTGTTCTTCTGCCTTGGAACTGAAATTCGGTATTGATTCTAAGATGGAAGGAAAAGGTTTAAAAAAGAAGAATAGGTCATTTCAGATCCCTTTCTAATGTGTTACTAGATTAGGTAAATGCCATAGATGTGGAACACCTTTATTTTAGCTAAGTGTTTGATAAAGTCTTTCATTTTTCACTTTCTTGTGGGCAAAATAAGAGATGCTATAGGTTTGTTGATATTAGTAAAGTAGACTTGAAACATAGTGAATGACTGGATCTAAAGAATTGTCTTTGATGTGTAGATGTTAAGTTTGTGGGAGGCCTCTGAAATGTTCTAGAAATCCGAAATCGGTTATGTTTTCAATATGAATGACCATGTCTATGCTGATGATTCTCAAGTCTACTTTTCCTGCCCTGATCTCTGCTGACTTCCAATCTCGCATCTCCAAATGCTTTCAGACATCTTGAACTTACGATGTCCAGTTGACATCATGAACATAGTAGGTCCAAAACAGCTAATTTATCTTCTCCCCCTCAAAATCCTTCCCACCTCCTTCCCTTCCCTATTACTGTGGAGGGCAACACTAGCCACCCAGACCTTCAGGCTTGCACCTCTCATATCCAAGCTCTTGCAAGACCTGCTGCTCTCACTTTTGTAGCATCCCTTCTCTCCTGACACTGCCACCACTTTGGTGTAGGTCCTTATCTCCTCACACCTGCACGACTCAACTCTCTTGCTGGTGGGTCTGCCTGCCTCCAAGCTCTCCCCACTCTAAGTCATTTCTTTATTCCACATGAATGAAAATGACCTTCTTAAAGCCCAAGACTGATCGTATCACCTCCCCTGACTCAGGAACTCCAGGGGTTCCCTGTGGCTTCCAAGAACAAATATCAGGTGCTGTCTTTGGCATTTAAAGCCTTTCATACCCTGGACCCACCCTACCTTTCCAGTCTTCTTACACCTTACTGATCCCACCACATTGTCCAAAGAAGAAGGTACGTAATCTCTTGGCTCTGGGCATTGGCTCAGGCTGTCCCCCATACCCGAGACACTCTCCCTCCTCTATTCTGACTACTGACTAGCCTGGCTTCCTAAACCCAGCTAAAACCCACTCTTCTACAAGAAGCCTTCTCCAAACCTCTCGAGGCGCTAGCGCCTCCCTTCTGTTGTTTCCTATTTATCCTGCAGATCCGTGCTTTGTATCTATTTGTTCGCCTGTGGCAGACTGTAAGCTCCTGGAGGGCAGGAGCTCTTTTGTCCCTTTTTGTATGCCCAGTGCTTGGCGCAGTGCCTGACTTTTAGTAGATGCTTAAACATTTATTGACTGATGTTTCAGTTACTGGGATACAAGCGCCCATAGCATGTTGATCAAATTTGCGGACGATGTCAGGTCTGGAGAAGTAGCTACTACACCGAAGGACAGAGCTCGATTGGCCGGGGGGTTAAATCTACTAAAAAGAATAGGACAGGGACAAATGTAAAGTCCCACATTGGGAATGATGAGTGCAAACTGGTCAAGATAAGGGAGCCGAGGCTACAGAGCAGTAAGTGTGGGGGGAAATGAGGGTTGTAGTTGACAACTCCATATAGCCTAATTGTGTGACAAAGTCTCAGAAAGGAGGATGCTCTTAGGAAGCTAATCCATTGGAAGACTGTAGTTCTGCCATATTCCAACCCAGAGCATATTCGGAGTATTGTATTTAGTTCTGGCTGCCATTGCCTTTTGGGGGGTGGGGAAAGGGAACAAGGAGAGGAATGAACAAACTGGAGCACAGCCAGAGAAGGATGACCGGGATGTCGAGGGAACTCAAAATAAGGGCATATAACCATGGTGTCAAAATTCAAATAAAAGTGGATCCTTATGGGCTGCATAGACTTAGAAAACTTCAAATTAACATTAGGTTTTATTGCATTTTTATTTGTTTTGTTAAACATTTCTCAATTACATTTTTTACCCGTACCTTCTTAGAATCAATACTATATACTGGTTTCAAGGCAGAAGAGTGGTAAGGGCTAGGCAATGGGGGTCAAGTGACTTGCCCAGAGTCACATAGCTAGGAAGTATCTGAGGTCATGTTTGAACCCAGGATATGCTATCTCTAGGTCTGGATCTCAATCCACCAAGCTACCCAGCTGCCCCCTCTCAGTTACATTTTAATCCATTTGGGGCCCATCGTGGCCCTAGAGTTTGATACTTTTCTGGCTTAGTAGGAGAGAGTGAGCATGGTTAGCATAAAGAAAGAATTTCAAATATTTGAAGGACTATAATGTGGAAAAGAGAAGAAATTAAGAAACAAGTAATTATTAAGTGTACCAGGTACTAGTGTATACCAGGCACTACACTATTATTGTGACCATTTTACAATTGAGGAGACTGAGGCAAACAGAAGTTAAATGACTTGCCCAGGGTCATAAAGCAAGCATCTGAGGTCACATTTACGCTCAAGACTTCCTGACTCTCTAAGTCCAGTGTGCCATCTAATCAAGAAAAATCAACTTTTCTTTGGCTTCTTAAGCCCCTTGTGGTTCTGAATCAAAGAGTCTATGCATTAAGCACAAAGTATACAGGCTGCATAGAGGCAAATTTTAGCTTCATGTGAGAATAGCTTTGTGCCCAATTAGAACTATTTGAGGAGGGGGCAGTTGGGTGGCTCAGTGGATTGAGACCCAGGAGGCCCTGGGTTCAAGTCTGACCTCAGACATTTCCTAGCTGTGTGACCCTGGACAAGTCACTCAACCCCCTTTGCCTAGTCCTTTCCACTCTTCTGCCTTGGAACCAATACACAGTATTCTAAGATGATTCTAAGATGGAAGGTAAGGGTTTTTTTTTTTAAAGGACTATTCAAGGATGGAATGGACTTCACTAGGATGTAGCAAATTCTCCTTCAGTGGACATCTTCCAGGCACTTCCTGGGTGCGCCAGGGAAAGCATTCCTATTCAGATAAAGAGGACCTGTGAGGAACTTTACAACGGTTACATTCTGGGAACATCATCTAATTTGCCTTTTCCTGATGATGACTCCATGGCACCATTTCGAGCATTAATTATTGCATGGTGCTGGAGAGTAATGCTCTAAATCCCCCCCAGGCTGTTGTCTTCTGCATTCTTGTGGTTTTTGTTCCTTCTTCATTACTAGACTTATTACTTGCCGCTATTAGCGTGCCTGGCTTTGGTACCCTGCCTCCCTCTCCAATCAATCAACACGCATTCATTAACCACCTACTCCTCCATTGCAGGCACTGTTCATGGGCGAGTGCCTGAAGGGTGGTGAGCAGAGGCAGAAGGGAATGTGCGTGAGGTGTGCCGAGGCAGGGGATTGCCCAGAGGTTACTGAGGCTCCAAGATCACAGACTGGTGGGAACAGGAAGGCACTGCTAGTAACACAGCTAGTTTCGGGGCATCACACCCAAGGCTTCCAGGCACCGGCACTCCAACTCCAATGCTCTTTGCACCATACTTATAAAACAAAACAGACAAAACAAGCTGGTGTGAGCATCAATGCATTGACCTCCAAGAGTGTTTTTTCCTAGATTGCAGAGGTGGGGTGTGAGGATGTTCACTGATGTCTACACCTACCTGCTTTCCCTCTAACCTCTGAAAAATCCACAGTTCAGTTTCTTGTATGTTTGGAGCTGATGTCCAACGTGGGGAAATGAAGAACAGTATTCGTTTGGGGTCTTTAGTAAAAGCCACTGGTCGCTTTGGGGGAATTCCTGTTGGGGTTCAGTTTGGATTTGGTGGCCTGTGAGGACTTTTCCAACTATTGCATTCTATATTCTGAGCAAAGGAGGAGCCAGCTAGGTTGGCCAATATGTCCAGGAGAGAGGGACTCCTGGGCTCCTGAGTGTGTTTTTCACATAGGCAAGTGATATGTCCTTTTCCCTTTGGGTCCATAGCATGGTGCTTGAATGCTAGAAATTTTCATGTCCACCGGAAGGGTGAGAGGTTGTACTGTTGTATCCCAAAGAATACCTCCTGGGTCACTCCCACCCCCAACCTCACTAAGGGGTGTCATTGCGACTCTTTGGTAGAAATTAAATCCAGCTCCTTGAGAAGGGAGTCTGAGACGATCATAGACAGGCTTTGGGGGAGTGTATAAGGGTTCTCCCTGTGAATAAATTTTAAATTACTCAACTTGGATATCTACATGGCTTAGAGGCCTTTTTGCTTCCTTCTGGGTAATGGGTGGCATTCTAAATAGCTAAAGATGCTGAATGTTGATTCCAAATATGAGTTTATTATTAATGCCAATTGTTCACACTTAAAAGTGTTGTGAGGTTTACAAACTGCTTTGCTTGTAATGGACCCAATGAGTTAGACAGTACAGACTGTTGTCCCCATTTTTTATATCTGAGGAGACTGAACCCCACAAGAGGTTACATGATTTGTGCAGGGTGTAGTGGTTAGAGAGCTGGCTCCATAGTCAAAAAGATTTGGATTCAAGTGTGACCCACCTGAGCAAGGCACTTAAACCTCTCAAAGACTAACCTGCAGAAAAGGTATTGGGCTTCTCCTGATCTGGGAGTTTTCTCTCCCAGTGGAATCATAGGTCCAGTCCCTACCTCTATCACTTGGTTGTTAAATTCCAAAGCCAAGATTTGAATTGAGATATTCTAACTCAGACTACTGAGTTAAAATTTTCTGCCCCCTATTTTGTACTCATTTATTAGTTTTTTTATTTTTCTACATCTTTTTTCAAAGCAGCTTTCCTTTGTTTTGAGGTAAGGACTCATTAATTCTTTTCTCCTCTTCCCTTTACTGCTCTCGCAAGACTATGAAGACTTCTTGAAAGGTTTAATGAGCCATCTACACCTACCTGAATTCCCCCCTAATATTTGAAAAATCTAGTTTTGTTTTTGTGACATTTGGAGCTGATGTCTAAGTCACGGAAGTGAAGAACAATATCATTTTGAGGCCTTATATTTGCTAGTACAGATACAATTCCAAGGAAAAGTCTGAAGTTACTACCCTGTGTATGATGCCTTCTGTTTCTTTCAAGCCAGTCAGTCCAAACATATCCAGCTCTCCTGTTCCCCTTCTCTGATAACATAAAGACATCGTGTTCTTCAAGGATCCCCATTCCGAGTGATTGTGTTAATAACAAAATTATCCCAGATCTCAATGTTCTCTTGTCTATGAAACAAATATCCTTTTAAACCAGACACATCAAATGGTGTTTAGAGACTGCATTAGCCATCTTTATTGCACTCAGAGGAATAACTCAAGACACATATGTAGAATGGATTTTTTTAAAGTAGATGTTTTCTTGACCCAATTAATTTTTTATTCAGTGAAAAAAGTTGACAAAGACAAAAATCCTTTAAAATTGTGCGACAATATAGTAAAATCTTTAGCAGAAATCAGTGACTTAAGAAACTTATCAAGGCAATTTAAATTATAAACATCTAATGTTACTTTGGAGAGGAACAAAGAGTTTTGCTTAAATAAGAGCAGGATTTATTTATTTTTCTGCAAATGTTTGTGAATTTGCTTATGATTTTAATGATTCCTAACAGAATCTTTCAACTGAGAAACTATGGCAAACAGGAGAGTAATGTTGTTCTATTTCACCTTTTGCTCTTTTATCTCTCCACGATACTATACATGAGACTAATACCATTCCTGGATTACTTGGCTCTTGAAATTTGTCATATGGCTGCTCTAAATGAATGGGCAGAAACATGTATGCAACGAATCCTCCTTCAACCTATTTTCCTAGTAAGTGGTGATACCTTTTTGAAAACATACTTCTCATCAGCATGATGCCACTGTTATCTCATTCCATCACTTGGGCTTGCATAGAGAAGAACCTGTATAAACTCAAGTGTACTGGTTTTTATTACATTAAATGTCTCTTGAAAGGGAACAAATATTCAAGTTAAGACCAATGAGATGGGCAGGACTTTTAAGGTCGAGTACTAATATAATCTGTTTCAAATATACCTGCCTGGAAATTTAATCAAAAACAAGGTACCATTCAGTTTATTTTCCTAGATACTTTCTTTGCAGTGACAATGAAATAGACTGGAGGACCTGTAATCAGTAGACAGTCTTGGGTGGAGGGGTTCTCCAGCAGTAGCAGCAACCTTGGTGAAGAAGGAATCAAACTGCTGGGATGGAGCTTCCCCCAGAAGGAAAATTTGGGGACATACTTTCAAAATATGCAATAACTAATCTTTACATCAACTGAAAGAATGACTGAATAAAACTCTGTGAGTGTGTGTGTGTGTGTGTGTGTGAGAGAGAGAGAGAGAGAGAGAGAGAGAGAGAGAGAGAGAGAGAGAGACAGAGACAGAGAGTGTGAGAGAGTGAGAGAGAGTGAGAGAGTGAGAGTGAGAGAGAGAGTGAGAGAGTGAGAGAGAGAGTGAGAGAGTGTGAGAGAGTGAGAGAGAGAGTGTGTGAGAGAGACTGAGAGAGAGACAGAGAGAGAGACAGAGAGTGAGAGAGAGAGAGAGTGAGAGTGAGAGCGACAGAGAGTGAGGGAGACAGAGAGTGAGAGAGAGAGAGAGAGAGAGTGAGAGTGAGAGCGACAGAGAGAGAGAGTCTGTGTGTTGGAGGAAAGATGTTTCCCTTCTCAAATCCCCTAAACTTGCCACTGCCTCATCTCCATTCAGTTGAAGTGACCTATTAGGCAGAATCAGGCTAACTTACTAAATGGACATTTAGGAATATACAGTATGGGTTACGCATTAGTGGAGGAAGAAAGCAAGAGATAGCTGAGCTCTACCTTTGTCCTCAGTGGCTGTGATCCTGGGGACATCATAAAGGATAGAACTAATTCCCTTAAACTCCTTTTTCCAAGAGGCAAAAGCTCCTCCCAGTGGCTGGCATTTATAAGAGTTTTTATAGTCTTTTTAGACAGCTACCACGTTGCCAGTTTTTTTTTTTTAAGAACCTGGAAAGTTGGACTATATCAACATGGTCACTTCATGGAATCCTCCACAGGACTCTTAACTCTCCAATGATATGTGTCTCTTAATAAATAATTCAAGAGACACCCAAGTCACATTAATTTCAAAGGGTTTTACTGCACAAACCACATAGGCAGTTAGCTTTCAGTTGGAATTTTTTGCTGTTATTCCTCACCCCAATTTGTACCCCTTGCTCAATTTCAGTGATCCATTTAGGGGACTCGGTTCAAATGAGCATGATAATTGGTCACCCTATTTATTGGCTTTTGGGAGAAAAATGAAAACTTCCTCCACCCCCTCAAACATGACAGACCCTATGGACAGCATCTTTACCAAGGCACAAGACCCCCTTTGCTGAAAACACCCACTGACATTGGTTGTGTCACAGTGAGGAAAAAGATCCAGTCACTTGAAAAGGCTCTCAGAAATTTCTTTATATTTCCCAGTGCCACTTCAACCACACTGGATCCCTTTTGACTTCATATATACATCCCGACCCCATAAAACTACATGAAGAAAGCTGATGTGCTTCAAAACTCCATAAAAATATACAATTTACACATCGCTGCATCTATCTCTATCTATCTCAGTTTTCTGGAGCTGAGCTCTTCTGTTATATAAAATACACTAGCCCTAAAAGGCTGCTCTATCTAACAGCACAAAGGGCATTATTATTCTAAGGGGAGAGGTGGTGGCGGGCATATTCAGTACTGTGCACACAGCATTGGGAGGCACTAGGAACACTCAAAAATACCTAAACATTGCTGATGGGGACCTGATTTGAACACAAAATTGCTTACAGAATCAATGAAAACAATGTCTCAGAGCTATGGTTTTAACAGACGACACAAAAGATTAGTGGGAAGGGAAGAAAAGAACCATATTTCCTAGTTTAATTAATTTAAAGCAATTAATCTATTTAAATTTAATTAATTCTCTCTCTCCTCCGCCCCCTGATTTTTAATCTTTCAGCTACTTAAAAGAATAATTAAAAGGGGAGGTGAAAGGGATAATCAATAATAAAATCCCAGCCAAGAACGAAGAAAACCAATAAAACTCCTGTCTTTCAAAAAGAAACAATGGCCTGGGAGAAGGCTCACTTCACCATCACCACCACACATTAAAAATGAGAGAAGTAGCCATGCTGAGAGTAAAACTTTCATTGTTTCAAATTCTCCTTATCTGAAATTAAAGTCAACAGTTTAAAAAATACCATTGGCTCTTTTTTTCCCCCCAACACAATCCTTAGGAAGACTGTAAGTACATTTTGTTACACAAAACAAGATACTTTTGGTTAAAATAAATCAGATACTTGAGAGAAGACATAGGCACACTGCATCTAGCAGTGCTGATGAGGCTTCACAAAGCTTTGCATATCAGAAACATGTATTAAGAGACAGAACTTTGGATTCTCCCCACAGGTCATTGTTCCTAACCTAGGAGGAAGTTTCACAGTGACAAACCACACAGTACAACCACAACAATGTCAGGCAAAGGTGCAGACATCTCTAACTGATAAGGAGAAGCGTGACAGGCCGCAGTGCATTCTATATTAAATGGCCAGTGTTGTTTGTTTTTGACACACAGGTGACTTTATAAAGGCAGAAGAACAATCACAAGTTATTTTTTTGAGAATGAACAAACTCCATTTTTTCTTCTATTGTTAATTCTAATTCAGTGGCTCAAATTTTTGGACTGTCCAGCTATCGTTGTGAGAATTGTAGCACTTTCTCTTTTGAGAAAGAAAGGAAGAAAAGAAGGGGGGGAGGAAGGGAGAGAAGGAGGAAGGACAGGAAAGAGGAGACAGAAGGAAGAGAGGAAAGAAAGGAGGGGAAAGAAAGGGAGAGAGAAATAGAGGGGGGAAGAGAGGAAAAGAAAGAAAAAAAGAGAGAGGTAGGAGGGAGGAGAGAGGGAAAGAAGGAGAGGGATAGAGGGAGGTACTGACCAATCCAAAACAGCTAAATTTACCAAGTATTTTTAAGAAGAAATATTGGCCACACTATTATCTTAAATACAAAACTTAAAACTGAAGGTGCATAAATGGAAAATAAGGTACTCTATTTGCCAGGGTATTGATTGGTCACATATCACTGCATTGAGCTGGGAGCTAACTCTCTCTCACAATGGGAGGAGCTTCCCACTGCCCCTGAAATAATGACTACAGCAATGTGTTATAGAGCAGTATTCTCTTATGCCACCATTTCAGCTTCAAAAGTCATGTCTCGTACACAGGCAAATAGAGTAAAAGTCCATCGCTTAATATAAGCAAGAGGAAGCTTATGGTTGGCAAGGTTGAACAAGCTGCAGCTCTGTCTAGCTGAAACTGCGTGTTGGTTTCAAGTGTCTCTCCAATCAAATACAGTAATGTTTAAACACACGTTAGATTAAAATGGGTTTCTTCAGGAATGGCAAAACCAATGCTTGTGCCCCACTCCTGGGCCCTGTGAGAGAGGAGGGGCTCAGTAATACGTGCAATGTCACATAACCACAAAAACCTGGCCCCCAAGAGAGGCCCCAATAAATTAACAGAACAAAATAAAAGCACCCTCCCCACCCCTAGACACCCCAAACTTGCATATAAACAAAATCCAAAGAATATTTAAAATTCGGTCATTTCTTCAAGGAGAAAGGGATTTTTCCCATTGTAGTTCTCCTGGAGTTTTTATTAAATACATTTCTTGTTGTCTTAGAAAAATAAAACGGAGTAGCCAATTTATTCAACCAAAAATTATCTCACAGACTTAAAAGCATGCCCAGCAAGCACAGCCCTGTAAGACTAAATTAATGTCAAATCAAAGCAATTTGATGACTAAAATCAACCTGGTTTCTTGTTGTTCACAGTTGATTACTACAAAGTTTATTCATTCATTTCTTTCTCTTTTTTTGTTTTTGCCCTTTTTTGGCCCATATAAAAATAACATATTGCAACTCAAAGTGCATTTTTTAAAATAAACCATCAACTATCTTTATCAAATAAAATATTTACACCATTTGGTTTACAGTGAGGAACACTCTTTAGGCTATCACCATGGGGACGTCATCTGAAAATCCCGTTATCATAGGAGCATCCTCGTCATCATCTCCTAAAGACAAACAAAACTCTGGGTAAATCTCTCATATGCAGTCACAGGTGACCTCCCCCTCCGTCCCCCAGACACCCCTCCCTATTTCCTAAAGGTCAAGGTCAAGGCCACAGTCTCCATGCTAGTTGGGGCGCCAATGTTTTGACAACAGCAAAAATTCAATGTAGTTCTTTGGAGTTTCTATGATTCCATAGCAGAGCCCTTGCTTTGTTCTGCCCGTCAACACACCACTGAGCCACAGAAAGACCACAGAATCATGTCTAGATTAAGTGTCATTATAGACACTGAAGGGAACTGGGAGCCAGACATGGCCAGTGCTGGGCATGGACCTGACATACGGTAGGCACTGAAAAATACAAGATGCCTGACTCACTCAAGATACTCAGGACCTCGACTAAGGCCAACTGAGCAGTTAAGAAGCAGAACTGGGATTTGAATCCAGGTCCTCTGACACCACACCCAGCATTTTGAGGGCACTAAGGTAACATAAATTTATTTTGGTATCAACAAAAGTCTAATGTGATTAGGAAGGTAAATTTGCTCGAGGGAAAAAAGGGACCTGAAGGGCAGGCTATTTTTATGGGTTATTCTCATGACACTGTCCTCCTTCCATTCATCAACCCAGAGACTGCGTGGTGTGCCCTCCCTGCTATGCCTCTATTTGCACTGATGTGAGGGGCAAGGACCTGTGAGCATGGAGGAGTAGAACTTCCTTAATACAGGCTGTATTTCCTCTACATTCCACGCTCAGGGTCTCATACAACCATGGGGTCCTCAACATTTGAGAGAATGCAGCTGGGCTGCAAAGGGGCCATTCCTCCCCACCTAATGGTGGGGCCAAACTCCCCAACCCCACTCTCTTTCCCTCTGCCAGACAGTGGTTTTCTTTAAGCCAGGTAGACTAAAGAGCTTATCAAAGACACGAGGGACTGGGGAAGAGATTGGAACAAAAGGCTGTAGTGATCCCCTCAGAGGAGGGTCATCTCTTCCTCTGCTATCCTCATAAAGCTAAAAGGTGTTTGGTGGCACTGAGAGTCTGTGGATCCTTCTGGAGAAGGAGCAAGAGAGGAAGGTGGCATGTTAGGGGAAGAGGGCCTGCCCTGCAAAATTAGGACCAAGTGCTCCAAAGTATTCTGGGGGACAGTTTTCTGGGGAACACTTGGGGCGTGTCTAAGGTCTGCATTTCCCCTCATTTATGCACCCAGAGGAGGCAAGTTCCTGGATAAATGTCACTCCCTCTGAGGTGTGACCAAAATGGCACGCTGGCTGCAAATGATACCATTTCAATCCTCCACTCCAGATATGAGTTAAGAGGTCAAAGATCATGATCTAGAGTTCAAAGGAATACCGGAAGTCATTGAGTTCGATGCCCTTATTTTACAAAGGAAAAAACTAAGACATTAAAGTGACTTGTCCAAAGTCACAGAGATGATAGAAGTTACTTTTAAACTAATTTAACCCATTCCAGTAGTATTACTGGCTACTGAACAGTTCGCTCTGGCAGGACATATAGTAGGCCACAGGACAGCCTCAAGGAGCCCTAAAACAAATCCCTGGTTTAGAGAATGTGTGGCTTAAAGGAAAACAACCGTGACCATGAGCACCAGACAACAACCAGGCCGCACGTACCAAGATCATCTCCTGATGAGAAAATGGCCGAGCCAAGCCGGGAGCTATAGTGACTATTGGCAAAGGCAGTGAAACTGTTCTGGAGCCTCCGATGCCGTGTATACAGGACTATAAACCCTATTCCCACAGTCACCAGGAGCAGGAATAATATGGGAACCACAATGGCAGCCACATCAGTTGACCTTCCAGCCTGGAACGCGGATGCATCCGCACCTGCCAATAGAAGACATCGATGCATCAGCTATGAGCCTGAGGATAGGAGGATGGAGGGGAAGATGCCCAAGTTTCCTGCCTGCCCTAGTGGCCCCCTCAGAACCATCATTTGAAATGCAAAACCCAGAGCATCCTCCCTTTATGACATGTTCCCACACAGGACTGGTTTTTGATCTCCCGCCATGAGCTGACAGACCACGGGCCTTGAGAATGCGAATACAGTAATTACGTTAGACTCTTAATCACCGCCTTGTTGGTTACTTAGATGATCTCTTGGAAGGGAGACCTTTGTTGGGGGTATCAACATTGATTTCATTAGCATTATTACTCAAGACCACTTGCTTGCCATGTACAAGAGGATGTGAAACCAGACCACTAATTACTGAGATTGCAATTATTTCCCCAACTTGGCACCAAAGTTACACAGAACTGCAATTACCTGAAGCTTCGTTAAGTGAGCTAAAATACTCATTCACTAGAATACTGACTTATAGATTGTGTCTTTCCTTCTTTACCTTAAAAAACTCAAACCCTTCTATAAAAATGTTCAAAACCATTTATGGGAAAATATCAGAATAAAAACTAATTAGGTTCTAGACTCTTTCTTTGGTGTAAATGGAACTACACAAATCAAGAGCAGAACATCCACATGGAACCCTGAGTTAGTCATGAGACAGGGACCAACCTTCCTGGAAAAAGTGTTAAACCAGGAATTTCTCATCTGAAGCAATCTCGGGAAAGTTGACACACAACACACTTTGATAACTAGTGAACTAGCACAAGATGCGATGCGGGTGTGTGCGTTTACTGCTGTTCGGTTTTAATCTATAGTGAATTGAGAGCTTCTTACTCACCATGACCTAACTTGGTTACCAGACCACCTACGAGGTGAGTGGTGAGGGTGAGAAGGAGGGAGCTGGCATAGAAAGAATAAGTACGAGTGCTTCTGTATCTGTAAGGCTCATACATACTCTACCGTAAAAGCCAGGCAGACAATGCCTGCTGATTTTCATTCTTTAGGACTAACTGAACTTCTAAATCCTCTACTCCCGACCCATCTCCCCCAAACCCCCTATTATAAGAATTGTTGGGAAACAATTATGTCAGGTGCTGACTCTGATCTTTCTCAGCTGTAGTAAAGTTTAATTACAATACTAAAGAGAGACATGAATAACAGATTATAGAACAACTCGAAGTCTTTTCTAAATTGAAAGACAGAAATCAATGATGTTAGTCACTTACCAAATCCTAACTCATCGTAAAGAAGCACTGCAGGCTCTCCACAGATCTGGCCACTGAGAAGGCATCTTGCTTGTACAGAGAAAGTGTAATTGTGGCCCAACTTCAGATTAGAAATTTTAAAGAAATTGTCAGTGGTGTTCCCAAGGTATGCTGTGATATTCATCACGCTGTCATACATACGTATCTCATAACCCTAAGAACAAACATGTACACTTAAGCAATGTCACATACAAAGAACCATGCCAAGAATGCTGGGGTTTTGAAGGATTTTAAGGCTACCCTAGTCCAAACTCATCATTTTATAGTGAAGGAAACTGAGAAGCAAAATCAAAGACAAAGATCAAGTCTATGAGCAGCTAAACTGGAATTAGAACTCAGATCTTTTGAATTCTAGCCTAGGGCTCTTCCTGTGAAAAATCAGAGGGAAATGGTCTTACAACTGAAAAGATAAGACATTTAGAGACAATCAAGAATTTAGGAGCAGCTAGGTAGCACAGTGACAGAGGGCCAGGCCTGGAGGTCCTGGATTCAAATGTGGCCTCAGACACTTCCTAGCTTTGTGACACTGGGCAAAATCATTTAACCCCTATTGCTTAGCCCTTAATGCTCTTCTGCCTTGGAACTGACGTGTAGTATTGATTCTAAGACGGAAGGTAAGAGTTTAAAAAAAAAAAAACAAAATGCAAATTCATTGGTCCTGGAATTCCCTTTACCAACACAGATGTAATCTGTCTATAATGGAGTAGATGAGTCTTGGCAGAGAGGATGAGTAGTCACACAGTCTGTAAGTGTCAGAATGGGGATTTAAACCCAGGTCTTCCTGACTCTCAATCTTGAATTCTGTCAACTATGCCCATGCAGCCTCACACATTTTAAGGTTATCACATCAAAGAATTGACTTTCCTTAGGCCAACCAAATGCCTGTAGGTTGAGACTGCTGCCACTAATCTCTTTGAAAAGAGAAGGGCTGATGAGATGACTGGTTTAAAGGGCAAGCTGATTCCTTTGATATTGTTGCCTGAGAACTGCTGTTTCCATGGCCCTGAGAAAGGTGTAACTCAGTGGTCTGAGGCAGAATCACTCTCATTCCAGCTCACGGTCTCTGCCCCAGCCCATCTCCCACTCTTTTTAAGGGAAGAGTTCAGGATGGAAAAATGCTTACTGTGGTGATTTCCATCCTTAATGTGCCGCATAAACATTTCACTAATTAGCAATCACATAGAAAATGGTCCTTTAATTCTCAAGTTCACTGCCTTGCCCTATTTTTTTGCCCTCCGTCTATGCCAAGCATTCTGTTAACGAGCTCTTCTCCGAAGGAGCATTTCAACTGGATTTCCCAAGTCAGAGGGGAAAAAAAGACAATGAGAATGAATAACACACTTACCCTGCTTTCATTAAAGTACTTTTCCTTTAAGGCTAAACTTTTCCAAAAGAGAAGAACGTGGTCATTTTCCGTTATGATTTTTAAGGCATCTGGTGCAGATAATGACACTGAAAATCGAAGAGGAGATGAGAACCCCCATTAGTGGATATGTCCAGACCTGGGTACCTTTTAGACTCTGAGTCTTAGCTGGGTGGTCTACGGAGCCCAGCCTGAGAGGTGGTGAGGGAGCAAGGGCATGGGAAGACCCAGCACTGCTGACCAGCACTTGGCTCTTGGTTCTTGATTTTGTGGCTAGCTATTGTTCCTCCTCTCTAAGTACTGACAACACAGTAGGGAGGAAATATCTGCTGAGCTGGGAAGTACCAACAGAGAGAACTGCTCATGCTCCCTTTGTTTATCAGTCTACTTGCTCCTCACATCCCTCAAACACACTTGAAGCCCTTTATCCACAGATATCCCTCTCTGCAGCCCAAGAAAATACACTCTGGTGCCTCTGATCCTAGTTCCTGACCCCCATTCCAGGTCCTTTCCTCCATTCTGCAAGTCCCCATGCAGCACCTCCCTCCCCTTCCCCTCCTTTTGGGGAGGGCAGGGAAAGGAAAGCAAAGAGTAGAGAAGATATGGTCTCTGCCTTCTTGGTGCTCATGATCTGCGACAAGCATGGAACACAGACACCAAAAGCTGTACTTCAAAACAAAATGGATTAAATCCATGGGAACAGGGAGGTCCCATTAGGAGAAGATGACTGTCTGCTGGGAATATGTTGAGGTGGTTAGGGGAGGTTTAGTGAAAGAACAGGGCAGATGGCACTTGAATTGGGCTTGAGAAGACATGCAGGATTTCTGCTAGTAGAAGCAAGGGCAGGAAGGACACGGGGTAGGGCATTAGTGGAAATGAGGAGGTGAGAAAGCACAAGACCCATGCATGGGGCAGGAGGCTGCCCGAGTTGGCTGAATGCAGGGGAGTATGTAGAGGAGCAGGGTGAGATAAGGCTGGAAAGGCTGTTGTTGGTCAGTCATGTCCGACTCTTCAGGACCCCATTGGGGTTTGCTTGGCAAAGATAATAGAGTGGTTTGCTATTTCCTTCTCGGCTCATTTTTATAGATGAGGAAACTTATAGTACTTATAGAGGCAAATGAGGTTAGGTGATTTGCCCAGTTAGGAAGTGCTGGTAGTAAATTGTGGAGGACTTTGGATGCCAGATTAAGCAAATCAAACTTGATCTGGTAGATAAAATTTGGCAGACTTTGAGCAGAAGAGGGCATACTCTGAAGAGATCTCAATATAACACACATATATATGTGATACGTAGATAGCTACAGCTAGATAAATACACAGAAGCATGTTTGTACATTATATGCACACACATACATACATATGATATAGAAATATAGCCATACCTATCTAGATGTGTGTATATAATTATAATATGCGTGTGTGTGTGTGTGTGTGTGTGTGTGTGTGTGTGTGTAGCCACACACACCTCCCCCTCCCCAAAGGAAGGTGGTTTTAGGAGAGAATACACTAGCAGCTGAGAAGATAATAATAGCTAGCATTTTTAGAGCACATCAAGTTTGACATAGGTCAACCTCAGCTGGTCCTCATAGGTGCTATTATCTTTGTTTTACTGAAGAAGAAACTGAGGCAGATAGCAGATAAGTGACTTGGCTAGTTACACATCTAGTTAAGATATGAAGCCTGATTTGAACTCAGGTCTTCTTGACTCCACATCCAAAGCTTTATGCACTGTGCCTTGTCAATAAAGGTACCAGAGACTCTAAAAGTAGGGAGGCAGAGGGGTTATATTCTAGGCATGAGGGTCAGACAGTCAGTACAAGGTAAGGGAGAAGGGACATAAGAGTATTATGGGCAGAAAAGCAAGTTAGCCAGGCATGGAGGGAAGTAACATGTAAGAAATAGAGGCATTTATAGTGTGTAAGATAGCCTGGAATGGGAAGAGGCACAAGACAGAAAGTACATTTAGGTCATTACATCAGGCCAGCCAGGAGGATCTGAACCAGGATGGAGACTGTATGAGTGGACAGGAGAGAACATTTAGGGATACTGCAAAGACAGAAAGGGCAGGAACTGGCAACAGGCCGGACATAGGAGGTAAGAAGTTGAGGATGCCACTTAGAAAGATGAATGGGGAAGCAATATAGGAGATGCATGGAAGGAGGTTAGGGAGAGCCAAGGATACAAGGGTCCGTAACAAAGGGAACAGAGGAGTTCCAAGGATGGGGAAGGGGAGGACCAGGCCACCCTAAGCTGAGCAGTGTATGCACAGTGCCGTCATCACACTCACCCTCCACAAATCAGGGAGACGGGGTGGGGGACAGGAAAGAGCTGACTGTATTTTTTTAAATATAATTTCAGAGAAATTCTAATTCTGGTGCCCTTTAGGCAAACCTGTGAAGATGTTTGTCAAAGGGGAGTGTTCCTTCCTCATAACCCCTGAAGATGCCCAAGGAGAAGAGAACTAGGATGGTACAATTGGATTTAATGTACCTAATCCTTCTCTCTTCTCCAAACTCCCCCCTTTCCCAACTTGCCATCACCATCATCTCCCTACGAGACAGGGCTAGGCAGAGAAGTCACAGAACTATAGAATTGGGGCTAAATGGTTGTTTTGTGTTAACTCTGGAGCCACCTTTCTGATCTAGCGGGCACCAAGATAGCACAGTATCCCCTCTTGTTCACCTGTACTAATTTTCACACTGGCTTCTTTGCTCATGTTTCCAAGTTGTACAATGATATGGTATTTTCCACCAGGTTCCAATTTACTAATCAAGTACTCGAGCGTGCTGTTCCGGGATTTCACTTTGTAGTTCCTGTCAGCTTTTCGTATTAAATCTTTAACCGAAACGGCATATAACTAGAGGGAGAGAAAAACACATTGATGCATATCAACTATTTTGCAATGTTTTCCCTCCTTTCTGGAGGTATGAGAGATGATGTAACGTGGGCATATTTAGCCATAGGTGACCCTAGCCAACAGTAGTCTGAATTATGGAATGCAGCTGTATCCTCTGAGGACCCATGGGGCACAAGTAGGTCTGGGCCTCATTACAAGAATTTATTAGTAGAACTTTGCCTGAAACCATCAAATATATACCGAGATCCCACTCATGACTTCAGAAGTGACAGCAGTTATCAAGACAACAACAGAAAGGAACAGGGAGGAGAAACATGAACTCGGGATTTAGTTCCCCTTGAAACAACAATAGCAATAGCCAGAGTGTGGCTGGGGAGAAAAGAGAGGAAAACTACCCAGTCTTCGGGCTCTGTATACTTGGTTGAAGCTCAATACTAGATCTAAGTAAATATAATTTATGCTTCCTTTCGATCTGAGTGATAGTGTGTATGTGGCATGAGGACAAGGAAGGAATGAAAGTAAAGAAAAACACTCATAACATGGAGACACAAACCAGGAAGGAAGAAGTAGGCATGTACTAGTATAATCCCTTCAACAAATCATCCAGGGGGGAGCCCATTTAAACTTAAGATGGCGATACTTAGGTCCTTCCTCTAACTAATGGACACTGAGAGGACATGGCTGAGATACATCGCTCCCTAGAAGCTGATTCAGTCCTTTGGTTAACAGAGGTCCCATTCTTAGTGAGTTAAAGGTGGTGTTCATCACTCAGTCCTGTCCAACTCTTTGTGACCCTGTAGACCATCCCACACCAGGTTTTTTCTGTCCTCCACTAACTCCTGAAAAAAGGTGACAAGCAAAAACAAGGTGTCTTGTCAGAGAATGGGGAGACTTACTCATTTGCATGGCCCTCATAATGAATCTGCCTTTGGCCAGGCAGCCAGAGAGGAAATAATAAGAAAACACAGATGGACCAATGGTCAACTGGTGCTGCCAGGGAACAGTGTTAGAGGACTAAAACCCAGATGGGAATCAGATGCCTTGCCTTATCAAGAAGAGGTTCCTCTCACAGAAGCACCTTAAATCCCTCACTGATTTGGCTTGGGTTCAGGTAGAAGGGATCCATTGTTGGGCTGTCCACCACAAAGTCCCCAATGACACTGTCTAACTATTGTATCTCCAGCAACCCTAAATGGTTCTTGGAGGCCCCAAGGCTGTGGGTAGGTTGCCTGCCAGCAGCTCACCATATCCTGGTCAGGAGAGTCATACGGCGATTCCCATTTGATGACAGCTGAGGTCTTGCTAATGTCCACTGCATGAAGGTGTCGAGGGGGGAGCCTGTTGTCTGGGATCATCTTCACCACGATATAGTCAGAAGGTGGGCCTTGGTATGGGGCTATCACTCGAACCTGGAGCCCAATAACACCCACCCCAAACATGACTGATTATAAATGCTATTCCTGCATGCCCTCCAATAAGATCAGGGGACTTCATAGAAAATTGCCCAGGGAGCTCAATACCCCAGACTGAGCAGCAAAGGCTATCTCTCCACGATCCAGATGGGCAAACTGAGGACGAGTCATTAGTCTGGAAGTCACAAACCTATCCTGTGAAGAGTCTAAGTCTCCAACTCCTTTTTCAGTCAGAAGATAATCATTTCAGCCACTTAGCTTCCCTTTAAAAGAAGGAAGCTGTGAGTCTAAGAGAAACATACCAGAAATAAGTACTGCTCATCTCTGTTGACAATGACTGTGCTGTTGTGGAATGAGGTAGTCAGGTTCTTTGGGTTGTGGTAGAGATCAAGAAAGGACGTAGCATAGAAAACCCCATAAACCTGAAGGAAGGCAGAGAACAAGACAGGAAATCAGTCCATCATCTTGCTACTGAGCAGTCTCCTTCTCACCATGTGCCCTGCTTAGAAATCTGAAAACCAAATGGCCCAGAGGAAGTCCATTAACCCCCACAGGATTTCCATAGTCTTCATAAGCATTCATTCATTCATTCTCATCTCTCAGGGGCATCTTCCCAAAGGTATAAGGAAAAGGAGGCATAGAGACTGTTCTGGATTTCTCCGCAGCTAAGACTGCTGTTAGATTCCAGAAAATGTCCACGACACAAGGCTAAGCCTAAGAATCTAGCACAGAGTACCTAATAAATATGACTCCGCTAGGAAAGGAGCTTTTTACTTATGTTCACAGGGTTGGAGCCCAGGCCATGGTATGGCCAGGCATCCAGAAAAAGTGTGAAAACTTAACAATTGTCAAGAGAGAGAAGGCAATGTTTTCTCAAAGGGTCATACACCAAATAATCTATAGGGAAACCTATCTTCTGAAATTATTTGAGGAGAGGAGTGGTAAAGCAGTAGTAGTTTGAACACCTCCAAATTCTACCCACTGACCTGAGGATATGGGAGTCAGTGTCTGTGGAGGTTCTCCCACCCGACTCACCACATTCCTTGGCCCAGTCCAGGTGCATTCCACTGCAGTCTGATTGGTGGCTTTGGCTTTGAGGCTAGGAGAGGGTGGACGAGTGCCCCTGGTCATCACGTGTTCAAAAGCCAAAGGACTGTCACCCAGGTCTGTCTTGGCCCAGGCAGAAATCTCATAGGAGGTGTGAGCGGTCAGATTGTTCACTAGGGAGAAGTGAGAAGGAAAACGGCAGGAAGCAGAGAAAGAAAATTAGTGTAATTTGTATCTTGATACATACAGACTAACTATAAAAGCAGAAAATAAGTTTATATATTGTGAGATTTGCATCAGATTAACTATTCAACCTCACCTTTGATTATTTATAAGAGTATTATGATTCTACTCAGAAGCAACATAATAAGGCCTGAGCACTTCAAAATCAGGTAAACTTAGGTTCAAATCCTACCTCTGATATTTGTTAACTGAGTGACCTTAGGTAAGACAATTAACTTATTTGGGTTTCAGGCAATTCCATAGAATCCAACTATTAAATAAAATCCTAATAACCGGGTTTGATCAACATCCTTATAGGGAGTGTTCATATTAAGGAGATTATATACTCCTTGGAGTAATGATGAGGAAACAATCTAGGAGTAAGATTTTTCTGGTGGCCCTTACTCTGTGCCCTTTCTATTTAACTTAGATTTGGTAAGGAAAGACAAGACCCAAACTCAAATGATAATGGTGGAGTTTCTCCCATTTGTTCAAGTACTAAACAACTATTTATTAAGTGCCTATGTATAAATCACGGTGCTAGGCTCTGGGAAACAGAACAATAATAAAGTCATAGTCTCTATCAGCAAGGAAAATGAAGTAAAATCCACACCTTTTCAGATTTTTATGTCTCTACATATTTTGCATTACCCTACATTTTTCCAGTTGATAAATGGTCAAAGAATATGAATGAACAGTTCTTAGGAAGAAATCTAAGCTAATAACAGTAAAACATAAGAAACTCCAATTGCTAATAATTAGGGAAATACAAATTAAAGAAGCTCTGAAGTTCTCCCTCATTGCACCCATTTCTTGGCACATATGACAAAAAAGGAAAATGGCTAATGCTGGAGGCCCTGTAGGACAATAGGCACATCAATGAACTGTTGGTGGACCTGTGAATCAGCCCAGCCATTCTGGAAAGCAATTGGGAACTAAACAATAATAAGTCAATAAAGTCATATAAGTCAATAAACTGCGTCTTCTTTGATCCATGATTCTACATAGAACTTGAAGAGATCAAAGAAATAGAAAAAGGACCCACATAAACAAAAAATACTTATTGCAAGTTCTTTTTGTAACATGGCAAAAACTGGAAACTCTAGGGATGACCATCTTTTGGGAAATGGTTGAATAAATTACAATATATCAATGTAATATTGCCACTATTGTGCCATAAGAAATGATAAAAGGGATGGTTTCAAAGGAACCTGGGAGGACTTATATGAACTGATGCAAAGTGAAGTGAGTAGAAACACAATAATTTATACAACAATACTACAAAGATAAATAACTTTGAAAGACTTGAGAATTCTCTTCAGGACAATGGCCAGTTACAATTACAAAGGATGGATGATTATACCACTTCCTGACAAGAGAGGTGATGGATTCTAGCTGAAGAATGAGACACATAATTCTGGACAAGGTTGATGTGGAAATGTGTTTGCTTAACTATCCATATCTATTATAATAACTTTGTTTCTCTCTCTTTTTTTAAAGGGGGAGTAGAGAGAGAAAATAAATTTTTCTTAATTAAAAAAAGTACATAAAATCACAGGAACTTAGAATTAAAAGTAATCTTAGATATCATCTAAGCTAGTCCCTTCTCGAGCCATACATACCAGCCATCCAAAGCATCCCTAAGAAATAGTTGGTAGCCTCTCCCTAAAGTCACCCAATGATGGGACCTCACTACCTCCCTGAATTAACCCAACATAATTTCGGCTGAAATTATAAATTTTTTCCTAGGATCAAGCAAAACAAAACTCATCCTTTTAAATAAGTTTTTCTAAAACTTAAAGTATCATTCGTCCCTCAACTCTTCTCTAATGTGAATATTCCTAATGCTCCAATCTTCCTAGGGAATGGTTACCAGTTTCCTTAACATTTTAGCCTCCCTTCTCTGAACACGAGCGTGTCAATCTCTTGGCTAAAAATGTGAATAGCACTGAACACAATACTAGAGACATAGTCTGACCAGGGAAGACTAAAGTATACTATCAACTCCCTCATTCTGAATATTATATGTCTACTAATTCAGCTTAAAATTGAATCGCCTATATTATCCTAGGATCTGGGTCAGGAGTTGCGGGTAAAGAGATAAATAGGGCCTAGAGAAAAAGTGAAAGATTAGGATGCTCGGAACACTCTTACAACCTGAATGTCCTAGGCCCTAGAGGTGGGGGAAAATGTTCACAGAGACTGGCTTTTTACTTCCCTCTTCCTTATCCTGCTACTGAAGCACCCACTCTAGTCCTGGAAAGGAAGTAAGGCTAGGAATAAGATGGCAGAAAGGGGACCAAAATCCCAGCAGGATTTTGTTAAAACAAGAGAGGAAACAGCAATGACATCTAAGAAATAAAGGCATTACATCACCATAGGTCACTGCCATTAGCATGGCCAGAGTGGAATCTGTAAAGGGACAGGGAATGGCTAAATCTCAGAAGCAAGAGCAGAAAGAAAGGCATGTTTCAGAGGAGAAGGATCTTCTGCACTGTTGGAGACTTCAAGGTGCTTTGGGCTACATGACCTTTAAGGTCTCTTCCAATACTAAGATTCTTTGTTTTCTAAGTGAAGGCTGCCCATTTGATGCAGAGAGAAGAGTCAGAAAAAAAAGGGACACATATATACAACTAATTATCTTACAGTAAAAGAAGGTTTAAAATTTTAAAGTAATTTTGGCACTTGGCTTCCATAATTTGGGAAATCCATTTATGAGACTACATCCTTAGCTAATGAAAGATAAATGAGGGATTACTATGGAGATCTCTGGGAGAAAGGGGCTGGTTATCCATGTCAGTTTTTCACATTCCAAAGGCGGCCTCCCTCACTGAAAGTTCTATCTCAAGCAAAAGGGAAGCTTAGCCATGATCTGGTAGCCTTTCCTTGGTGTATTTTCAGATTAAAAGCTTCATATTTTCAGGAATGAGAGAGAGCAGCAACACAGAATCTTTTTTCCTCCAGAGGTAAGGAATTATGGCCTCCTGTAAGGAATGCCACTGTGGCTGGTCAATCTCATATACCTAACCTAGAATCTAAGCATCAACTTCAGAGAAAGACACTTATGGGTAACAGTTTCCATTTTCCTTTCAATTTCTAATCTTCTAGCAGAATCTTTAAGTCTAAAAGAGACTTTGAGAGGTCATCTGGTCCATCTCTCTACCTTCAAAGGAGATAATATTTGTGATGCATTTAGCACAATACATGACACATAGTAGGCCTTAATCAATTCCTCCCTCCCCCCCCCCCTTCCCTCTTTACTTCCTTCGTGAACACATCTAAACTATCCAGGATGGAGGGGAAGCTCTCTATTCTGAATTATCTTTGGGGAAGGAAATACATTTATTAGTTCCAACACAGAAAACTTGCATTGCTTGAAGATAAATACCTCAAATGACCTCTATCCCACCTGCTGCATGCCATCTGGATGCCACATTTTACCTTTGTGTGACGTTATCTCCCCGTGTAGAAATAAAGTTCTCATCTCTTGTCTGTGAGTGTCAAAGGCCCAGAAAAGGTTCACCACATAGCCATTCACCTGTCAAATATCAAGAGACAGTTATCATGGCAGCAATTTTCTGCATCTCCACAGCATTGTGACTCTCTCCACGACTGGAGAGACTGAAATAAGCATAGTTGAAATCAACCAAATGAAGGGCCATCTATTGCTTCCCTTTTAATGAAATTTCGTACTATTTAATCCATAAATCAACATTAATAAAGTACCTTCTCTGTGCCAGGCAATGAGAACAGAAAGACAAAAAAAGAGAGCACATATGTACACATATAGGTATATTCAGAATAAATATTGTTTTTGGAGGGGGATAAACACTAACAGCTGGAAGAACTGGGAAAAGCCTCCTCATAACCTAGAAGGAAAAGACTTGAGCTGAGCTAGAAAGATGCTAGAGATGGTTAAGAGGCAAGAGTGAGAAAGGAGTGAATTCTAGACTGGTGGGCTTGGGTGGGGGATGTGGGAGAGACAGCCAGCACCAAGGCATGTCATGCTACAAAGGGGCAGTAAATAGTGAAAAGAAAATAAGCAAAGAGCATTGGGGTTTTTGTAAGGGTTTTTTTCTGTCTTAAAGTATAGCTTGTGTTCCCAAGGAGTCTGTAAGTTTTTGTTCCTGTCATCATTCCTAAGGTAGAGATGGGCATAAAGTATACCAAACAAATAAAAGTGAAAATCTAGGGCATCACCTACAATCCCCAAACCATAGAGGTTTTGTTATCATGATAAGAGTTGAAAAGGCACGTCCACTGTTCTCATTTTACAGGTGAGTAAACTGTGGCCCAGAGAGTAAGTCATTTTGTCAAGATCATACATCAAAGCAATGTCAGGGCTGTGACTAGAGTCTAAACCTCCTTAGTTTCAGGAGTCAATATATTCCAAATAATTAAGAGCTAGAATTACAATGGGCTGCTTCAAGCCTTCTCATCACTGGAAGTTCCTACCTCTCTCTACTCTTATTTGTTCCTGTTGGTTCACATTCACTAATGAGCCACAAGATCCCAATCTAACTCTCTAAAGGACATTCAAGGGTATGTCTCTGGTCTCTATGGAAAGTGGAACTATGGAAAAGCAGGAGTGAGCCATGGAAGAGTGTGTGGGGTTGAGGTCAGGTGGGGGGGCATAGAATGGGGAGGTATGAAAGGGAAATACACAAAATCTGTTTTTCCCTGGGAAAGTAACAGAGCTTCTCCCCACAAAGGCTCTTCTTCCAGTGTGAGAAACACTGCATTAGCTCGTAGCACCAGGAAATCCAATAAAGCTGAAAATTACAGGGCACACGTTCTCTGTTAACACCAAGTCTTTATTTGCACTGTAGCTGTGAACCATTTAATTACATGGTTTTAAAAAAAAGAAAGCACCAGGCTGAGGCAGGATAATTATACATGAAGATTCAAGTAATTCTTTAGCTTTGGGGTGGGGAATGTGTTGGAAGGGAGAGCTGGGAGAGGTGAAAAGAAAAAAGCCAACCTGGTTAGGGTATTACTACATCACCAGAGTCATTCATTTCTCTTGATCTAACTGAAACTGTGACATATTGATTCTCATGCTGGGGAAAGTCTCTCACTCAAGGCACCTAAGTCAGTTCCCTGGGAATGAGCTGTGTTCCTGCTTACCACATGCCCACTCCCCATGAACCAGAATACGAATTTTATTATTACCTTAAAGTTGCTATCCATTACCAGAGTGAGACTGAGAGAATTTTCCGTGTAGCTTTCAATGTGGATACTTGGTGGTGGGATCACTGAAGACAAAAAAGAATTCAAAATGAGAATCCAAGAAGGAAAAATTAGACAACACCAACTTTTCTGAGACGTAGTCATTTCCTGTTCTATGGACAAAGTGATCTTTCAGTCTGGGAATGAAAGGGATTTCCTTTGCCTGATTTTGCCCACCTGTCATATCTCACTTGGGTACAGTTGACTAAGCCACATAGGGAATTAAGTTAGTACTATGTACCATTCTTTTCTTCTCTTTAAAGAGGACTTTTCCTAACAATAATTCACCTCAGATCAATTTCCAAAGGCAATGGGATCACAGTGGGTGTCCTCTCTCTAGAGAGACCCCAATTTCTATTATAACAATTCACATTTATTTAACACTTTACATTCACAAGACACTTTTACATCCCTTGAGGAGGCTATGGGCCAGGTAAAAAACTACTACTCTCTCAAGTCAAAACAATTAGGTTTAAATCCCATCTCTGATTCTTACTATGTGTGTGATCTTGAATGAGTGGTTTTGACTAGATGACTTCTGATCTATGACGCTTAGGTCATTTGTTGCTTACAATTACTTTATATGGCTAGTAGTGTACATATCATCCCCATGTGGATGAGACAGATTTAGATTTATTTAGATAAGAAGATTTAGGCTCAGGGATTTACCACAGGGCTCAAAGAAGTTGAAACCCAAAAATTTTTTGACTCCAGGGGTCTGGTGTTCTTTATACTACCCCTTAATGACACTCCTATGCTATAATATTGAGAGACACTAAACCAATGAACCATCTGATGTTCTGGAACTATCTGAGAACAAATCTCATACTGAAGCTAAGAACCAAGGAGAATGAGAACAGGAAAAAATGGTAAAAAACTATCCACTTGAATGTACAAAGAGCACGCCTATCACTGTCATCATATGATTGTAACAAACTGATATCTTTTCATATCCCCTCCAACCTAGAGACTATTTGAATGTACAACTTCTTCATCACACTTTTCACCAAAAAACATTCTTTGGAAGACACCAACAAGTGGTCACTCCCTCTTTCCTTGAAAAGAACCTACCACTCTAGGAGTTGTAATCTCACTTTTGGATAGCTCTAATTGGTAGGAAGCTTCCCACCCTCTACCTCACAATCAAACCTAAATTTGCTTCTACATAGCTTATACCTCTTTTTCATAATTTTGTTCTGTGAAGGCAAGAAGAATAAATCCAGTCCCTCATCCACATGACAGACCTTTAAATAAATGAAGATAATGATTTTGTTGTGTCCTTACTGAATTAAAGACCTTCAGTTCATTTCTCTTTTCCTCATACGACATAAACGTGAGAGCCGTGGCCATCTTGGCTGCTCTCCAACCTGGACATTTTGCCAATTTATGAATGACCTTCTTGGTAGAATTAGAATTTACATTTCTGCTCTGTTACTACAAAAGATCTTGGGCAAGTTACTTATCTTTTCTTGCCTTCAGTTTCTTTATTTTTCAAGTGAAAGGATTAGATGAAATAATCTCTAAGGTCCCTTCCACCTCTAAATCAGCCAATAAGCATTTATTATGCACCTACTATATGCCATGAAACCTGGTAGTCCCCATTCCTGGAGGCTCACCATACTAATATTAAACTTAGCATAAATACCCAATCAGCAGAGCCCACATTAGCTCAGAATTCCTGAGCTCAAGAGATCTCTAAGCCTCAGCCTCCAGAGGAGCCAGAATTAGTTGAGTGCCACTGTGCTCAACAATATGTCACTATTTAATGCAAAAAGAAGAAGGTGTCTTCTGTATATGCTATATCTGGTTCACCTGTGTGAAGCTGGGCTTCAACACTACCACTGAAATAAGTTTAATATAAAAGTAATGGTTTAGGATTTTAAAATGTGGGGCTGTTTATCCTTTGTCTAAGCAATCTCAAGTGGTATTCTCCCACTGGTCTCCTCAGCAAACCTTCTTACCATGAGTATAGTGAGAACTATACCCCCAACTTTGTCTTTGGTTTCTTAAAAAAAAAAAAGCAGAGAAGAGTAAGTCCAGCAGGTTTTTCTTATTATCCAGTTCATTATTCTGCCTTACTCTTACTGGATTCTCTAAATTTGCCTGTCTCATTTAAATCTTTTTAAAATATGAATCAATGACCCTAGATTTTAGTAAGAGGTCAAGTGCTCAAAAGGAATAGCTTAGAAACCTTTTTTCACAGGCCTCAGGTTTCAAGTCATATACTCCTAATCACAAAAAAGCCTTTTAAAACCCACAGATCTAAAGGTAAAGATGCCTGGTTCCAAGATGAAGAACAGGTACTCACTTAGAAAACTGTTTGCTAGTCACTATTTAGCTCACAGGATCAAATGCCAGTGGCCCTGGTATACACAGCAGTGAACTAAACCTAAGGATAACTTTTGGTTTTTAACCCTGGACGCAAGCACCACTAGCACTAGCATTATTGAGAGGCTGTGACAAAGGTGTTTTAAGGGTGGGTTTATTTGTGAACTGTAAACTATAGTAGTCAAAATACCCACCACTTCACAAACGCATAAAACTTTGGGGACAAAGGTACACTATTGGTCCTGGGTGACATAGCTGCAGCTTGCCCAAAGATAAGGGGAAAGCTAAGACGACCTCTCTCAGTCCCTGTCTATTTTTGAATTTTACGAAATGCTGCAATTTTTTAAAAGGACAAAGAATTTATCAGGAACAAGAAACATACCCAACCATTGCCTACAAGCAACTATTTATATTTATAATTTACTTATTTATATTTATAAAAATATTTACAAACCATCATGAATGAGTGTCCAGGAATAAGCCAGATTGAATATTTTAATCAATTTCTTCATTCTCAGGCCCATTTCAAAAGGGTTTCTACCATTACCACCTCTGTAGGCAATGGGATGATTTACCTTTTCCTTTTATGGTGGTGATGGATTTTGAATCGCTCCAGTTTCCAATACCACGACTGGTAACCGCAGCGACCTTTTAAAATCAGAAGTGAGTTAGTATGAAATAAGGGCAATGCATCAAAAATCAAGGCTGCTCAGTGAGCTCTAAAGCTGAGATGTGACATAAGGGTGCTGATTCCCTGGTGGCAGGCAATGAAATGGGGGACTGAGGGGATGAAAGAAATAGCACCCTGGAGAAAGGGACTGTGAGAGTCTCATGAGAAAATGGAATCCTAGTGAATGGTTGTCCTAAAGTCTTTTGAGAAAGTGTTTATAGAGAGCTGTAGGGAAAAGGCCGCAGAGAAGATTCAGTGTTGTGGACTCATCAGTCTATGTACAAGGATGTTCTCATATTAATACATGTACAAATGTGTCTTCTCTCCTTTAAGGTCATCAAAACACTTAAGTCTGTTTACATATATATATATATATATATGGCACAGCTGCCCCTCACTCTATGATGGAAGATAATCTGGGGGAATAACATGAATGCACATGAATCAGGGAGCTAAGAGAACATTCTAGCTAACCTCTGGAAAGAGGTAAATACAAGTCAATTCAGTTCTCTAAGGTAAAGCTTGTTTTTTACTCTTAGTAGCCTTATTTATTACATCTTCTTTTGGTACAAATCCCCAAGGGTGGGAAAGCTAGACAACTTTCTTACTCATTCTAAACCAGATGGTGTAATTAGTATTAGATGAAGTATTAGAACTGACACTGGGGTGACTTGGGTTCAAATCCTACTACATGTACTTACTGCCTGGATGACCTTAGGCAAGTAACTTAACCTTTCTGGGCCTCAGTTTCTTCACCTGTAAAATGAAAGAACTGGACTCACAGTTTCTGTGGTCTCTTCTAGTTTTAGATCTAATTTCAGGTCTTCATGATTTTTTTTGGAGGGTTGTGCATTCCCAGAGAAAAAACACTCATACTTTTTTGGAAGACTTAAAAAGCATTCCAAGGCCTTTTGTGTATAAAGTATTTCGGATCATTCATCCACTATAGTGACTTTATTAGAGCAGATAAATGAGAGATAACTTTATTACTGACATAGCCAAATCACTCTAATTGGGCCAGAGCACCAGGTCATGGAGTCTCCTCCACCACCATGGTGGCAACAATATTCTCCTTGGTCCTAATGAAGCTGTCTCTGTGTGAGGGGAGAGGACAGAATGCATCCCTGCTGTGAGAAGCACATCAGAGCACTTTATCAGCTGAACTTCCCGTGTTCTACATTTTCCCATACTGGGGCTCCCTGCTCGTCCTGATTAGGGGTAGGGAGAGGGGGAGGGAAGCTAGGAAAAGCCTATGAGATTCCAATTTCAGGGCTGAGGTTTCTTCATTTTTGAAGGCTCTCTAAAAGGAAATTAAACCTTTGGGCCATGGCTTGGGTAGGTCATTAATGCACTCAAAAAGTGGCAATAGCATTGATAGGTTCTGGAACTCTAAAAAGGGCCTTAAAGATAAAAATAGCTGGCATTTACATAGAGAGCACTTTTAGGCTTGCAAAATATATTGTACATATCTCACTCGAGTCTCAAAAAAAATGCTGTGAGGTAGTTGCTGTTATTATTCCCATTTTACAGATGAGGAAGATTCAGAGAACTATTAATGTCAGAAGTGGGATGAAACCAGTTTTCCCCTCACTCCAAGACAAGCTTTCTTTGCATTATTTCATTTATCAACTCACTCTTAGGGTATATAAAGTGTTGACCAACAAATTCTTTATTTCGGTGTAGTTACTAGGTGCTCTCTGAGAGGCCCACATCTTGGTACCACTTCTACCATATTCCACCTAAAAGCAAGAGGGAGAAAAAAAGAAAAAATATATACGGTCAGGAAAAGAAATTCTCAAAGGTGAGGAGACTGGTCCATTCTAAACAGAGAAGTAAAGGAGAAGAGCAGGAAGGAATAAAACACTCTTATGAACTGTGAAAGCCCCAGAAGCCTGCAGCAGAGGAGCAGATGCTTACTATGTATTCTCGGATGAGTCCATGGGTATTGGCAGGGGGTGCCCAGTGACTCAATATCACTCCTTCAACTTCCTTGTGAAGTGATAACTGAAGATTCCGAGGAGCATCTGGAACTGGTAAAGAGAGAGATCTGGGTTAAAAACAATTTGTACACACAGAGGCCCAGAGAGGGCAGGCATCCATTGGATGCTGCCATTGTGCATAATCCACATGTAGAAAACTTGAATGTAACTATGGTTATACCCTTCTTTTGTCCCAAATTCAAGTCCCTTACATTTTACTGTGCCTCTACCTGGACCATGCTTTAGAATTAAAGTTCTTGAGGGGTTTGGAATAATGCTTCTTAGAGACCATATACTCAGATAAGCCCCTATAACACTAGATGGAATGACTATAAAGAAATGAAATTTTAAAACAAACAAGCCAGAATTTTTATATCCAGGTGAGTACTACCCCATCCTAAATAGACATTTATTTTAACAAGGCTGCCCTTGCTCAAAATCTCTCCAGAAGTCCTTGTTTTGCAATTGCATGAAAAGTGAGCCCAGCCCAGGAGAAAGTCAAATTTTCTTCCTCATCTTGTACCCAAAATAATCTTCAGCTTGACCTCTTACCTTGTTTCCCCAAGTATGATTCCAAATTACTTTTGGCTTGTTTCAAAAAAAAATATATAACCTACACTCAGAAGGCAAAAGGTGTGTCCTCACTGGAAATAGTTGAAGGAATATCCTGTAGGCTGTCATGGAAATTCCAAACTATAAATTCCAAATAATGTTTTGAAGGAATAATCATGTCACTATAATCCAAGTTGCCTACTCTGGAGACAATATTCATTTACTTTATAATCTTTTGGTTAAAAAAAACAACAGACAATTGGACCGATCTTTTTAGCAAGGCAATTGATCAGTTTAACAATATTCAGCAGTGGGGAATGAGCTGGGGGAAAAGAGTGAGAGGACAGGGGAGAAAATTACCAAAAGAAGAAATTCTTAAAAAGGACAATGGTGGTAGCTAGAAGACAGGAATGAAAGATCAGAAAATAAATCATTGAATCAGAGTGGCATCAGACTGATCTCTAGCTCACAATGGCGTTTACTAATCAAGTCAAAGTTAGGAAGACAAGGAAACCAGCTCTATGGCCATCCCTAGGAAGTGGCCTGCAGATTCCTGCTGTCCCAGGTAGGGCCTGTCAGCCAACCCCACTTACGTCCTTCTGGGGTTCGGAGGGTGACAAAGTCATTGGTGTTGTGCACTTTAGTCAGACATTGTACTTGCACTTTGACTTGATAGGTGGTGTCAGGTTTCAGGACTTTCAAGATGCTGATGGTTTTGTTGCTGTTGGTCTCCAATGTTTTCCACATGCTCTCACCAACCATCCTGGGTGAAAAAACAAAGGGGTTTCAGGCCTGCAGCAACATGGATACAGTTCCACTTAAAAGCACCCACATCAGAACATCCCATGACAAGGAGGACCTTTTACTCTCCACAGTGGCAAGGATAGATTAGTGAAAGAACTATGAACTGAAAGGCAGCAAAGAACCACATGACAGAAAGCATCCTGAATGGGGGCCAACAGGCCTGACTTTAGGAAGAATCACAAAACCTTAGAGCTAAAAGAACCCTAGAGCCTATCTAGGACATGTGGCTAAAAAGGAATTCCCTCTACAATCTCTCCTTCAAGCCTCAAGCCAAGTTGATAAGCATTGATTAAGCACTATGTTCCAGGCACTCCTGTTCCATCTCTTCTCAAAGTATAGATGTATCTATCTATCATATATCCTATTATCTATATTATGTAGCTATCTTTATTCTTTCCTGTATGTATACATCTATTAACTTGTCATCTATATATGCATCCATCTGTCCCATCTCTCCACAATGTACATATGAACCTATGTGTGCATATCTATTTCTCTATCATCTGTATATTTATGTAGCTACCTTTTTATTTATTATCTATCCTATCATCTATGTATGTATCTATCACCTATATCAGTGATGGCGCACCTTTTGGAACTTTTTAGGGACCCATGACATACCCCCTCCTCCCCCAAGACTGCATGCCCGCCCCCTGAAGTGCCCCACCCACCCCTGCATCTTGGGGCAGGGCCAGGCAGCAGGTTGGCCAAACCAGGGCTAAGCTCCACAGGGAGGTTCCAGTGGCCCCTACCCTTCCCTTGAATTCAGGGGGGTGGGGCCAAGTGACCAGCCCTGGGCTGGCTGTGCTCCACCCCTGCAGCTGTGGAAGGAGGCTGGAGTGCCTCCTGCATTTGGGGGTGGGGCCAGGTTCCAAACTGGCCAAGTTAGGGCCCTGCACATGCCCACAGAGGTTTCTGTGTGCCATAGGATCACCGTCATAGACCTATACTATTATGTATTATCTCTTTACCTATCATCTATCCTAAAACCTATGTACCTATCTATTTCTTTCATCTATGTATCTATGCATCCTATCCATCCATCTATCTATCTATCTATCTATCTATCTATCTATCTATCTATCTATCCATCCATCCATCCATCCATCCATCTATCTATCTGTCCGTCCGTCTGTCCATCTGTCTAGATCCATCCATCCAGTAAATCAGAGAGAAGGCATTAAGATGAAGAACCAGGAAGAATTCTTGGTGCAGGTACCCTTTTGGCTTAAGTTCTTCTACTGCTCAGGTCATCGGTGGTATATTCCTATAACAGGTAACACTTCTGCCTCTCCTGAGCTTTAACCAGATGCTTTCTGCCAGGCTTCCTTACTCTAGCTCTTGGCTTTCTTCACATTAATATAGCTTCTCAATAGACAACATAGGCAAGTCACTAGCCCCTCTGAGTCTCAATTTCCTGGCTTGTAAACTAAGGGCATGAAGACTAAGGAACTCTTTCCAGGACTAAATCTACATTCCTAGTGCTACTCCTCATACCTTTACCTACCCTGCTGCCTTTGAATAAAGCATAATTTCTGAATCATAATCCAGAATTGGGCCTCATCCCACCGAGTCAATGATACTGATGACAGCAATAAGGATGGATTTGTTTCTTTCCATTAGGACCCCATAGAGTTTATCATCAGTTGTATTTGTATTTTGTGAATTTGAGTATATGTACCTGAAGCCCTAGTAGCTGTATCAAAACTTCCTTCTCAAAGTCTCTCAAAAAAAAAAGCTTCTCAAAATCTCCTTCTCAAGTCACCTATACCACCCAACCCAAGAAATCATTTTGTATATATTATATTTACTTCTCTGTAATCTGGTTGTATCCATCCAGTAGAATGTGAGTTCCTTGAGGGCACTTTTTGTTTTATTTTGTGGATGGTCCTCCCTGTCTCACCCAGGTTAGAAATGTAGTACTCACTGGCCCAATCCTATGGATAGCATAGGAAGCTTTGACCTACTCTACTTCCAACCTGAGTTGGTTCACTCCTCCGTAGGCAGACTTGTGGCACCCCTTTCCTGGGCTCCTTCCACAGGCTCAGAATTGGTGCAGTCGCCCTTTTGGATGAAGTCCTTCTACTGCTCAGAGCACCTGAAATCAAGCTACCCACCAGCCTCACCTTTCTCACAATCAGGGGATGCAGCATGTGCCACTGGACCTGGCACTGTGGGATTCGTATACTTCTCTTCCTAATGGGTACATGGTAAGCCCTTAAAAAAGCTTAATGATTGATTAATTAAAAGTCCTTTTGCTTGGATTTGCAAGACTCTTTGGCAAATGTACTTTTACCAGTTCTTCATTAGGTAGACTTCTCCCACTCTCTAGTCTTTTAAAGATCACTGATGGTGGTTCAGAGTTCACATTAGTCAGTTCTTCTAAGACCCTGAAATGTGAAGGCTAGGTAGGAAGTTCTGTGGATAGAGCACTGAGTCTGAGGTCAGGAAGACCTGGGTTCAAATTTGATCTCAGATACTTACTAGCTGGGAGACTTTGAGAAAGTCATTTAATTTCAAATTGCATCTGTCTACTTAACTGTAAAATGCAGATAAGGAGAAGGAACCTATCACTCAAGAGCCCATTTTGACTAGATGATCTCTAAGGTCCTTCTAGCTTTGAAATTATACTCATACATACATAGTTACATAACTTAGATTTACACATGCATATGCACAAATAACAACATTGGGGGTTTTTATAAATCTATTTATACACAATTATATAGAGAAAATAATGTTATACATATTATTTATTAATTATATATAAAATGGATAGTTTTATATTTATAAAATTCCCAGGGTTATTTTATATTTATACACATACATTTCTCCCTATCATTTGCTCAACAAATATTTTTTGAATACCTACTTTGTTTAAGGCAGGAGGATACAAAGATCTATAGAAAACAGGCCCTACTTTTAAAGACTTTCAATCTAATCTGGGATTATATAATAATTACTTTAAAAATTTATACAAATTTGCACAAATCAAAGTGGTACAAGAGTTAGTAGGGAACTATAAGGAAAAATCTGTGGAGGGTGTATATATAATTTCACTTTGAGAGCTGGGAACAAGGGAAGGCTTCATGGAAAAGGCAGTACTTGAGCTGGGTCCCAAGAGAGGGGAGGGACTTCAAAAGATAGGAACAAGATTTGTGCATGGAAAATGGCATGAACATAAGAATGGAGACAAAAAAGAAGAGGGTATGGAAAACAGCCTATATGATTGAAATGTATGATGACCTCAGGACTCACCGGTAATAGATATTATACACACAGGATGCTGTTGGCATTTTTTTAGGCCGTGTCCAAGTCAAAGTAACATCACCAGAGAAATCCGCTGTCCACTGGAGATTCTGTACTTTATATATTGTTGTCTCCTCTAGAGAAATAAAGGGATTAGTGAAAGAATTGAAGAAAATACTGCCTCATCAAATCTTGGGTTTGAAGGGCTCTCTAGGGACCACTTAATCCCTCACCTTGCTTCCTGAACAAGCTGCATATATGTGTGTGTGTATACATATGTGTATACACACACACACACACAACCACACAAAGATCTCAGTCTTTATAAAAGAAATCCTGGGCAAGAATTCTGGAGCCTGCTCAACTGCACATCTTTCAGGGTCCCTATATCCCTTATAGCCACGATTTTTTTCCCTTGAATCTGTCCTGGTGACATGTTAGCTGCCTCTTTCTCCTTTTTCAAACAGAAGTACCAAAAGCAAATAGCCTGGCATCCATTACTGCTTCAGTCACCAGGGCTCCAAACACTTAACATGTTCTCAAGGAGAAGGCAAAGTTGAGTTGAGGCCCAACGCTATTTAAAGGCCCGCGTGGCTGAGTGTGCACAATGAGAAAGAATCCCAGTGAAAACAAAACCAGGAAGGAGCATGGCCCAGTGATAGGGTACGGATAGTGTCAGGGTTTCAAAGTCTAGCCTCTTCTCCTCTTCCTTAAAGGCTCAAGACCCAGGAGAAAGAACGGCTCTGTTTCACCATCAGGTTGGACGAAAAGTAAGAAGCTCCTTAGCTCCTTGCAGAGTGCCTGTGGTTGACCTGGGGACACGGAGCAGCTATCTAAATAGGCAGTTAGGGACAAAGTCGCTCACCAGTACAGCTCCTTTCATCACTCCCATCAGAACAGTCCAGAAACCCATCACAGCGCTCTGTTAAGACGATGCAGGCCTCTCCATCCTCACACATGTACCGTCCACTCACACAAGTCAATGTACTATGTGTGGCTAAAAACCAAAACAATAAAATTCAAAAAACTCATAGGAATCATGATTTTCTAAAAAAGGCAGGGGTAATGGACTCCATTAATTGAGCCTAAGGCTCTACTTCTGTTAATGCCTGTGGTCAGTAACTTGATTTTTTTTTCAACTAAATTAGCTTCATTGAGATGTGTCAGAATTGCCCGAAGGAGGATTCATCATTTATAATTCTATATACACTTTAAGGTTTACAAAGTTCTTCATTCACATGCCATACACACAAACCACAGGACTCTGATGCTTTCATATGCCCGTATCTCCAACATAAAACACTTTGGAGAAGGCAGGATATGTAGCTCAGGGAAGTGCTTTAATCTCTTTGACTCCACAACTCCTGAGCAATGATAACAATAGTAAAAACATCTGCTATCATCATGGGCAGCTAGGTGGCAGAGTGGATAGTGTATGAGTTCTAGGGCCAGAAAGACCTGAATTCAAATCCAGTCTTGGACACTTGCTAGCCAAGTAACCCTGGGAAAGTCATTAAACCTCTGTTTGCCTCAGCTTCCTTATCTTCAAAATGGGGAAAGGCATAGTACCTATCTATTGCTTTTTCTTAGATCTTTCCTTCCATCTTAGAATCAATATTATGTATTGGTGGTAAGGGCTAAACAGTGAGGGTTAAGTGACCCATCCAGACAAAGCAGTTAGGAAGTGTCCACCTAACCCCGAGGGTTGTTTTGAGGATCATGTGGGCTAATAATTTAAAAGGACCAGCAGAGTGCTATAGGGATAAATATCATTTTCTGCACCTGAGTAAAAAATGTGATTGCTAAGTACAGAGAGCTGTGATTTCATGGCAATTCATATGATAAAAGGTCTGGAAGTTCTAGGTAGATGCATGCTCGATGTGAATCAAGTGTGACTTGGCTGCCTCAAAAGTTGATGTGATCTCAGAACAATAATCATTGTAATAATGTTCTGTGTTCAGAGCAAGGGAGATATCTCACATTGTTCATTCACACATCCACATATACACTTGGGTATATGTACATCCATATGAGTGTGTGCGTGTGCCTGTGAACATGTGTGTGTCTGTGTTCTTACTGTTGGGAATCAGCTTAAAGGAGTATTAACAAACTGAAGTATTTCCAGAAGAATGAAACCAAGACTGTTGTCATGGAAAAGGGCACTAGATGAGGAGACAGAAGAGGTTTTAATTCTGGCTCTCTCTTACTAGTTATGTATGAGCTCACTTGGGCAACTGTGCCTTAGTTTCTTAATTTATAGCAAAAGGATGACAGATGTCCTTCCTATCACACAGGACTAATGAAAAGTCAAATGAGAGCACGAGCAGAAAAGTGTTTTGTACAGGGTTATATGAATGTCAGAATGAGGAGGAGGAGGAGGAGGAGGAGGAGGAAGAGGATGACAACTACTCGAATGGCTGAAGGACTCAGGGATTTTTAACCAGAAGAGAGGACTTGATGAGGGACGTGAGAGTCATCTTCAAAGTTTCAGGGATTGTTTTATGCAATTGTGTGGCTCCAAAGGGCAGAGCTAACCACAAAGGGCCAACATTATTGAGAGGCATATTTTGGTTCAATACAAGAATGAACTTCCTAACAGGAAGAGCTCTCAGGACATGGAATGGGCAACCACCTTGGGAGGTCACACAACTTGTCAGTGGAAGCATCCCAACAGTCTGGATGACCAACTGAGAGTAGCATTATAGATGGTAGATGGTGTTTACTGGTTGGTAAATTGGGTTAAATGACTTCATTGGATGAAATTGGATTAAAACCTTTTCTTTCAAAGTTTCATAAAAACTCTATGACGGAACAGGAAAAAACAAGGAAGTCAGCTGTCTTGTTCAAAACCAAGCAGTTGGTTAGTTAGAGATTAGAACCCAATTTTCTTTCCAGTAGACCAAGTTTGTGTGCCCAAGCTATACCTTCAAACTGCCTGGGAGCCCCCCCGACCCCCACATTACTCCAGAGAGTGGAGCGAAGAAGTGATCAATTTGGGCAACTGGACAGAGGGCGGGACATGTAAAAAGTCCTTGGGCACTGGGGAGAGGGGGAAGGGAGCAGTCCCCCACCTCCATGCCAGCCAGGCACCTGCACCAATACTTTGCCAACACTGCACTAGACCATGCTCATTTCCTACAAGGAAGACATATATAGCTCATTATCAGTAGGACACCCACTTCAATCTCTAACAGCAGTGACAGATTTATATGGATCTTTCCATAATCTTCCTTTTTTTAGGCAAATAGGGTTAAGTGACTTGCCTAGGGTCACACAGCTAGGAAGTGTCTGAAGCCAAATTTGAACTAAGGTCCTCTTGACTCTGGGCCTCTATCCATTGAGTCAACTAGGTGCCCCCCACCAAAATGCATTTACTCTTTGAAATATTTTTTTGTTGTTGTTCAAGTGGAGACAGGAAGAACTGAATTCAAATCCTACCTGTGTAACTCTGGGCAAGTCATTTAACACTGCCACCTAGACCTTCCACTCTTTTGACATAGAACCAATAGTTAGTATTGATTTTAAGACATAAAGTATGAATTTAAAAAGTAAAATGAAGTTGTAAAATGTTCAAGAAAACAAAAATACAATGCAAACTAGATCGTGTTAATTTGTGATTTTCTAAGTTAGTATGCAGCCTGCAGGGATCTCTTTCTTGATTCTGACCCCAGTGTTTATGGGCATCCATCATAAGCACGCCTTATATGCGTGTCCACAGGTACAGACACACTGTTGTACAGACTGCACTCAAGAAGGGATACAGAGCTTCCTGGAAATTAAGGCCAAGGAATGGAATGGCTCTCTGGACACTCACGACAGTTGGACTCGTCCATGCCATCCCGACAGTCCTGATGACCATCGCAGCGCTTCCAATTGGGAATGCACTTCTTCGGCTGCTGGCACTCAAATTCAAACCTGCTGCATCGTCCCAGCTGGGTGGCAGTGGATGTTGAAGAGACGTTGGCTGGGAAAGGGGACAAGAAAATCCATTAGAACCTCAGGACAAACAGGAAGGGCCAGCAGCCACTGGGCCCAACACAGAAAAAGCTGAATGAAGGCCTCCGAGAGGCAGAAAAACATAATGCTGGAGCATGTGTTAGGAGTTAGACAAGGAGGAACTGAGAGACAATCCAACAGTTCTAAGTGGAATAAAGCAGATTGGATTGTTCAGTGGAGGTTAAAGTATATCTTTGAAGAATAAAGGATGATGGGCCAATTGAGTAGAACAGTGTAAGAACTCTAGGCCTGGAGGCAGATCCTGGATTCTAAGGCAGAAAATAAGAATTAAAAAAATAATAAAGCATCACCTGCAAAAGACCTAGAGTAGGGGCAGCTAGGTGGCTCAATGGACAAAGCTCTTGGCCTGCAGTAAGGAAGACTCATCTTCCTAAATTCATACCTAGCCTCAGACATTTAGTAATTGTGTGACCCTGGGTAAGTCACTTAACCCATTTTGCCTCAGTTTTCTCATCTGTCAAATGAGCCCAAAAAGAAATGGCAAACCCCTTCAGTATTCTTTGTCAAGAAAATCTCAGATGGGGTCATAAAGAAACAGACACAACTGAAAAATGACTGCACAAACAACATGAGTTGTAGCACCAGATGCTATATGGGGGATCTAGGGAAGAACCTGTAGGGGATGAGAAAAGTACACATAGAGGTCGAGGTCCCATATCTATAAGATCCCAGACCCACTGATAGAAGGAAATAGCTGAGAGAAGAACAATGAAAATGGTTCAATGGTTGGGTCTTGGGGACAAGAATAAAATGAAGAGCTTCCTCTTCTCAACAGATGAGTTACTGACCAAATACTACTGCCTAGTGGGTTAGGGAGGGTTTTGGTTCTCAAAGACTTTCTCACAATTTTGAGGGGCAGCTTTGTATACATGAAACAATTAGAAAGCAGAAATCATGAAAAGACAATTAAGGGCTAAAATGAAAAATACTAACAATAGGTTGTAGAAGGGGGAGAGATTTGTGAGCACTGAAGTTATCACTGAAAATTTCATTGAAGAAGTCACATTTAAGATAAGGGCAGGGGGCAGCTGAATAGCTCAGTGGATTGAAAGCCAGGTGTAGGGACAGGAGGTCCTTGGTTCAAATCTGGCCTCAGACACTTTGCAGCTGTGTGACCCTAGGCAAGTCACTTAACCCCCATTACCTAACCCTTACCACTCTTCTGCGTTGGAACCAATACACGGTATCAATTCCAAGATAGAAGATAAAAGTTATTAAAAAAAAAAAAGATAAGGACATAACTATCAGGTCTAGACCAGAGGATCTCTTCAGGTCCCTTCTATATCTAAACGTTATAGTCTCATATATTTTGGAAAATGATGTTGGGGCAAATAGGAGAGTGGCTTAAGTGGAACAGGAGAGTGGGTGGTATTTTTTAGTTATGCCTGACTCTTCAATCCCATTTAGGGTTTTCTTGGCAGAGATACTAGAGTAGTTTGTCATTCCTTCTCCAACTCCTTTTACAGATCAGGAAATTGAGACAAACAGGGTTAAGTGATTTGCCCAGGGTCATGTAGCTAGGAAGTGTTTGAGGCTGGATTTAAACTAAGATTTTTCTGACTCCAGGCCTGGTGCTCTAGCCATTGTGCTACTTAGCTACCCCCATAAATGGGGAGCAAAGGTTCAAATATAGAAAGTCTTGAAGGAAAACTGAGGAGTCTTGAATTATACCAGGCAATAAAGAGCTACTGGAGATCCTTAAGCAGGAGAGCAGCATCATGAAGCTTTAAGAAAACATAGAACCAAGGCCTAACAATTTTCCATGCAAAAATTTCATGCAAAAGATAATGAGTAAATATTCTCTTTCTCTACATAATGAGAAATGGGCTCAAAATATAGAGAGAAGAAGAATTCAGATTAGACAAAAGGAATTGTCTTCTGACTTGAAATTGTTACTTAAGATCTTGGTTGTGTTGTACCATTTGTAAGATTTGGGGCAAGTCAATTAATTTCTCTGGACATCATTATCCACTTAATAACATGGAAAGGATTGAATTAAGGGAGGTGTTCTTAAACATTTTTTGGTGTCATGGATCCCTATGGCAGTCTCATGAAGCTTATGGATCCTTTTTCATAATAATATTTTAATGCATAAAATGCAAAAAAATACATGGTATTATAAAAGAGCCAATTATATGGAAATAGTTATTAAAACTTTTTAAAAAAATATTCATTTTCTAGATATCAAAACCAAGGATGTGATTTATCCAGAATCTTACAGCTAGAAAGTGAGAGACAGCCAGCATGGTGAGCTGAATCTCCTCCTGAAAGCCTCCTGAATCTACATTCCATTTAAGTGCTCCAATGCATTAAATTAGAAAAGAGCAACCTAAAGAAGGACTTTTTCACTGATTCAATGAACATTTATTAAGCACCTATGTGCCAGGCACTATGATAAGCACTGCAGAATCTCTTCTTGGATGAACAGGGCACTCCTCTAGTCTATGGTATTTCTATTCTGCCTTAAGTGAGGAGTATGAATTAGATAGGCTCTCAAGGTCCTCAAACAGCCTGTGTGTAGGACATCGAAACAGCCCAGAAGCCTTTGCCCCTTTTAAAGAAAAGCCTGTGTCACCCCATGCAGCCACTGGATGGCAGCCTTGTATTCTTTTTGAGGAGGAAATTGACATACAGGTCTGTTTTCTCCCCAGAGTTAATTCTGAAGCGCTCTTCTAGTGGCACTTCCTGCTGGAGGAAGAAGCTCCAAAGTCACTGAGATGGGAACAAGAAAGAAAGAAAAGTCTTGAAGCTGGTATGCTTCATCTTTGTCTTTCTGTGTAATCTAGCATTCAGAGCACAGCCCAAGGAAAAGTTGCTCATAAATCTGATTGCTATCTTGAAAGCTGCTCCTCCAGTGAGTATTAGTTCAGTCTTTACATTCACCCATACTCAAAAGACAAGTAGGCAGTGGAGGCAGGAAGAACTGAATTCAAATCTAGCCTTGGACATTAGCTATGTTGTGTGTAATTAGAATTTTGTACCCCAGTACTTCATTTCCCAGCATCCCACTTTCAATCCTCTTGTTACATCCTTACATTTTGTAGATAAAGTTTCTGGAAGCCCACCCTCTTGTTCTCTTCTCCTGCTTTCACTGTTTGGTAAACTTGTCTTTACTCAGGCTATATTTTTCCTCTACTTCAAGTGATTATTTATAAATCTTATAAAATATAATACTTGGACTTATTGGATATTAGTTTTAATCTTACATTTCCCTTGGACAAGTCACTTAACTCCCATCTGTCTCAGCGTCCCCATCTGGAAAACTATAAAAATAACAACAGCTACATCTTCCAGTAATTATTGTGAGATCAAACCAGATATTCGTAGAAGGTTCTACAAATCTTAAAGCACTATATAAAAATGCTAGCTGTAGTTAAGAAGGCAACATGCTATATGGCTATGTTGGTGAACCTATGGCATACGTGCCGGAGGGGGGCTGCTTCCCTTCCCCTCTCCACCCCTGCCTAAGGACATTTCCCCCTTTGTCTACCCCTTTGCCCAGCAGCCAAATGGGAGCTCTTCCTCTCTCTCCTGTCTGGGGTAAGGGGCAGCTCACATGGGACATGAGGGTGCAGTCTGGGCACTCAGTCTCTAAAAGGTTTGCTGTCATTGCTAATGGGGAAAGATCACTAGGCTAGAGTTTAGGACATCTGGGTTCAAATTCTAGCTCTACCTCAGCTGGGGCATGGGGGTGGTGGGAGAAGTGGATAGAGCTCCAAGTCTGGAGTCAGACTTGTGTTCAAATTCAGGCTCAGATACTTACTAGCTGCATGGCACTGGGCAACTTCACCTCTCTTTCAGTCCCCTCCACTGTAAAATGGGTATAATGACAGCACTTGCTTCCCGGGGCTATTGTGAGGATCAAATAAGATAACACTGATAAAGCACTGAGGGCAGTGCCTGGCACCCAGGAGGTACTGAATAAATGTTTGCTCCCTTCCTCAACTGCCACCCTGCTGCGAGGCCTCCGTTCTGAGGCTCCGTTGTCTCTGCTATGACATGACCGGGTCTGAGCAGACGACTTCGAGGATCCCCTCCGGCGCTGGCAGCCTACAAGGCAGGGCCTCTGCCTGCCTGTCTCCTCATACTGTGTGTGCTGTGGGAGAAAGTCTGATAAAGGCACTGTTTCAGGGTGACTTCCAGGAACCCGGGGATTCCTGAAGAGGCCGCGGTGCTCTAATGCGACTGGGCTCCGAGACTCACCGGCGGTTGGGCAGGCTTCCTCATCGGAGCCATCAGTGCAGTCTTTGTAGCCATCGCACGCCCAGCTGTTCATGATGCAGGCCCCACTGTTACAGCGGAAGTAATTGGGCAGACACGTGGAAGGCGCGGCCGTGCTGGGGGGAAGGAGGTGGGCATCTGGGAAAGGCACAGAAGGCAGCGTCAGCAAGACAAGCCCATCGCCCCCAAGTCTCCCTAAATGTCGCCCGGTCCCTGCAATACTCATCGGGAACGCGCTCCTCAGCAAAGAGGTACACGAGCAATCTCCCGGGAGGCCGCATGACGGAATGCTCCTGACTCTGCTGGGATTTTTATGTGTGTGCCCCTGGGCCAGGCTTCCCACGCCAACCAGGTCTGGCTTAAAGTAGTCCTCAAATGGACTCGGGTTTGTACCTGAGCTGGCAAGGGCAGAGGAGTGGGGGCAGGAACGTCGGCCTTGCACCTGAGCATCGGGAGGGGCTGCCCAAAGCCGACTAGACTGGCAAGTGCAAGGGTCCAACGTGAGAGGGCAGGAAAAAGAGATGAGTTCCATGGGGGGAGAGAAAGTCCCACTGAGATGGCAATTCCTCCAACAGGGAGCGCCCACTGCAGCTCACAGCCTACGAAACCACGAGCACATAATGTCCACAGAGATGAAGAAAAGGAACTCAGGGGATTAAATAGGGGGAAAACCAAATTCATGAGGTTAAAAAAGAACTAAGAAATAAACGCCAGGATAAAAATGTTTGGTGAATCACACTCAAAGCAAAACAAAATCATATTTAGTGGATTCTCGGGGTCTTGGTGGGAATCATTTACTCAGTATGTTTATTAAACCACTGTACTCTCCTGGGAGGAAGTGCAACGCTTAGTTAGACAAGACATGATTCCTGTCCTCAGGGAGCTTACAGTCTGTAGAACGGCTGTTGTTGTGCAGTTGTTTAGTTGTGTCCAGCTCTTCAAGATTTCATTTAGGGTTTTCTTGGCAAAGACACTGGAGTGGTTTGCCATTTCCTTTTCCAATTCATTCCACAGATTAGGAAACTGAGGCAAACAGGGTAAGTGACTCACATTTGAACTCGAGTCTTCTTCCTGACTCCAGGCCCAGTGCTGTATCCCAAGAATGAAAGTTCTGGAATTTGGGATTAGTTACCAAGGAAGTTAGTGGGCATAGTGGATACAGTTCTTACTAGCTGTGTGGCCTTAGTCAAATCCTTTAATCCTGTTTGTCTCAGTTTCCCCAAATGGGATCATGAAGAGTCAGCACAACTGAAAAACAACTGAACAACCACCAGGGAAGTAGGCTGAGACAAATGGAAAAGGTCATCAGAGGGTTGGAATCTCTAGAGCTGCTAGTTCCTAGTTGCTTGAACTCGGCCAGGCCAAGTAACCTTTCTGATCCAGTTTCATTTGTTAAAACAGAGATAATATTTGCGACACTCTGGCCCCCAAAGCCAAGGTTTGTAGAGAGGATACGAGTGGTACGGTACATGGAGCACTGGGCTCAGAGACAGGAAGACTCAAGTTCAAATCGAGACCCAGAACTTTACTAGCTGGGTAACCCTGGGCAAGTCACTTGGCTTCTGTTTGCCTCCGTTTTCTTATAAGATGGGGATCCTAATAGCACCTACCTCACAGGCTTGTGAGAACCAAAGGAGATAATTTAGTAAAGTGCCTGGCACACCATGCTATGTAAATGCTACATAAATGCTAGTTATTATCATCATTACCATAATTCTTGTTATTTAAGTAAAACACTTTGCAAACTAGAAAGTACACCATAATAATAAGCTCTTCCTAGTATCGGACTAGTGTAGGGCTCCCTTACCGCCACAATCCTTTTCATCAGACCAGTCCCCACAGTCGTTCTCCTTATCACATTTCCATCTGTTTGGAATGCAGTGACCATTTTCACATTGGAACTGGAAGTACCGGGAGCAGTTTGGTGCTTCAGTGGGGTTTTCTAAAGATACCAACCATAAGCGATAGTCACTTTCCCAGAACATATTATTCAGAGATCTCAGAGATGCAATTTTACCTTTCCTACCCAGAGCCCATTAGCATTTACAAGCTTATTAGATTTTATGACAGAAATGACAACAAAAAAACTTCATTCATATAATTCCATAGATGCCAACTCTCCATTCTCTCCTTTTCCTCAGGTAACTCCATTTCCTAAACTATACCATAAGGTTTTTTTTTTAAGCCCTTACCTTCCATCTTGGAGTCAATACTCTGTATTGGCTTCAAGGCAGAAGAGTGGTAAGGGCTAGGCAATGGGGGTCAAGTGACTTGCCCAGGGTCACACAGCTGGGAAGTGTCTGAGGCAAGATTTGAACCTAGGACCTCCCATCTCTAGGCCTGGTTCTCAATCCACTGAGCTACCCAGCTGCCCCCATAAGGTTTTGAAAATTATTACTTGAATTTAAAATTATGGGTATCTGACCAAAAGAATGGTTTATTAATGAAAATTAATGATAGTGACCTATCTGTGAATTGGGATATGTGTTACTTGGAAGAGCAGTAAACTAAAAAAATGAAAATAGTAAGATATATATATATTTATGTATACATAAATATATACATATACATACATATATGTATTACAATCAACTCAATATGAAGAGCTGTTTGATAGTTTCCAAAGTGTCTCAAGCAATGACATCTTATAAATTGGCTTAGAATTAGCTGCAACTTCTAAAAAAGTATATGCCTGTACATGACCAAATTTCATAAAATTTCATTTCTTTCTGAATTAAAAGTGAGTGTTATAAGTCAAAGATCAGAAGAATAGAAGAGTAAACAAGTACGTTTTTTTTTTTTAATTAGCTTACCACAATTGGCTTCATCCGAGTAATCCCCACAGTCATCCATCCCATCACATTTCCAAATCAAACTAATACAAACTCCATTCTGACAGCGGAAACTGAACTGGTCACAAACTTTGTGGAATTCAGGATCTTGGGCTAAACAAATAAAACAAGATTCTTATTATTCCTATGTTAAGAATTTAGCATAGCAGAACGATGTAGAAAAAAAAGGTCTCAAGAGCTCTTTGGATCTGAAAATGTTATGAAATATATTGTGTAGGCAAAAAACCCCTCTAATCTGTTAGTATTTTGACTACTATTGACAAAGAAAGGTTTACCACTTCATATGTAACATCTAGTTTCTTAAGGCAGATAAGGTAGGTGAATGAACATCCCTCAATTAGTCTTGCCCCCTCTTCATCTCTGACAGTCCTTTCAACCATCCCAGGGTCTTTTTTCCCTGACCAGTCCACTTACTGCACCCAGCAAAAGCTGCATCCTCATCTGAGCCATCACGGCACTGGACAATCCCATCACACACCATGGAGTGGAAGAGGCACTGCTGGCGGTTTTTACACACAAAGTCCATGTAACGGGTACACAAGGGCTCTGAAAGAGTTCACAGAAAGTAGGAGAGGAAAAGAATCAACTTCAGCTTGACAAGTATTCAATAAGCACTTACTATATACAAATCATTAGAAACCTGTGCTAGAAACCCGAAGAGATGTAAGTATAGATAAGACACAGTCCCTGTCCTCAGAATTTAGTCTAGTCAGGGCAAAAGATACCAACAACACTCATAACTAAAAATGTAAAATAAAACATTAGAATAGTACAAAATACATTAAGTAGTACAAAAAAATTAGAAAAATACAAAAAAAGGGGTTTGGGGGAGTGAGAAGAGGAAGGATTTCATAGAGGTGGTGGCATTTTAGTTGAGTTTAAATGGATGCTTTGGAATTCAAGAAATGAGATGCTGGTGGAATTTACTAACACAATTCTGTAGTAGAAATGGACAATCCAGGCAAACAGCGCTTTAAGCCAAGGAATTAAAAACAACTCATGATTTACATAAGTTACTAGCCAGATATTTACCAAGTAGCTGAAGGTCAATCAGTTTTTAACTGATCTGATCCTAAGGTGGCTCTGGATAGCCAGGCCTGGAAATGGAAGATCCTGGGCTCAAATCTGGCCTCAGACACTTCCCAGCTGTGTGACCCTGGGCAAGTCACTTAACCACCAGCTCTTACCACTCTTCTGCCTTGGAACCAATATACCATATTGATTCTAAGATGGAAAATATATTTTTAAAAAACTTCCTCATTCCTTCACTCACCACAATGTTGCTCATCTGAGCCATCTGAGCAGTCATGGAGCCCGTCACAGTGCTTGCTAGATGGAATACAGGTACCATTGGGGCAACGGAATCCATTGCACTTCTTCTCTGAAATGGTATAAAGAAAGAGAAAGGAAAAAGTCAGTGCCAGGAACAGGAGACCATGAAACTTGGATCTGATTTAAAAATAAGAATAATGATAGAAAATGTCCTGAGAAGGATTTCAGAGACCATCTAATCCAATTTCCTCATTTTAGAGAGGGGAGGACTGAAGGCTAGAGAACTCAAGCAAGTGACCCAAGAACATGTTGGTATAGTAAGCAGCCAAGCCTCCCTTTTATAATTCCATTAAAGCACTTTGCCATCTAGCATCTCAATAATCACACAAAGTAAGAACAGATTCCTGTAGATAGGCCACCCTCCGACCCTTACATTGCTTTTAATTTTTCAAAAAAGAAATGTAGAAACTGAATAGCAAGTAAAGGACTTGCCTGAAGTAAGACCCTGAAAGTTTGTAGAAAAACAAAACTAGGACTCTTGTTTCATACCTCCAAATCTGTGAATCGTGCCAAAAGAATACTGATCCCAGATCATAGTCGGGCATAGTGATTCAAAGTGAGAATCAACCCACCCTTCTCTGAGTCCCAAGGAAGAAATTTCACAGATAGGAAAGAGTTATGGAGGAACAAGGGTCAAGGTATCCCTTCTATAAAAAGCAATCAGTCACCCAAAAGAAATATTCCTGAGTCCCTAAACATGGCTCACTTCAAAGTTTGAGACATGGAGACATTGGGGACCTCTCAGTGGACAATGGCAACATTTCCCAACCTGAATCCTCTCTAGTGGAAACTGAGGGGCCCAGGCTGGGTCAAAGGCATCTGCACTTACCACAGTTGATAGGGTCCTCATCAGAGCCATCCTGGCAATCAGCATCCCCATCACAGGCCCACCTCTGAGGAATACAGTGCCCATTATGGCACTGGAAGCTGGAGGCCTCACAGGTGTGAAAGATGGCTAAAAACAAAACAGAGAGACAGAATTGCCAGGACCACTCCTTCTCTCCTGCCAACCTCTAGAGATTGCAGGGAGCGCTAGCTGGTCCTCAGGCCTGAAAGAGGGAGGGCTGCCCCAGGCAGGACCTGGGAAACTGGGGAAGCTGGTATGTAGACTCAGCGAGTACAGCTTGATGGATGGGTTGGTCCTTTTAAAAAAATTTATTCTTTTTTCCCCTCTTAAAAATTATCTTTTGACATTTTAGATTTCCAATTACATGTAGTAATTTTCAACATCTATTTCATGAAATTATAAGATCCAAACTGTCTCCTTCTCTTACTCCTCCCAGAGATGGTCAGTAATTTGATCTGGGTTATACATGTATTATCCTACAATATATATTTTCAGATTGGTCATTGTTGTATGTTATATTCTTTACATAAGAATACTCATGTAAAACCAAAACCCCAAAATAAAAACACAAATGAACTTGTGTAAAACAGTATGCTTTGATCTGTATTTCAACTTTCTCTTAAGATGGATAGCATTCTTTGTCATAAGTCCTTCAGAATTTTCCTGGACCACTGTATTATTAAGAGTAGCTAAATCTTTCACATTTAATCATCGAACAATATTGTTGTTACTATATACAATATTCTCTTCTGGGTCTTCTTCATTTCACTGTGTATCAGTTCATGTAGGTCTTTCCAACTGTTTTCTGAAATCATCTTGCTCATTATTTCTTACAGCACAATAGTATTCCACCACCATTATTTGTTTGGCCATTTCTCAATTGATGGAGATCCTCTCAATTTCCAATTCTTTAGCACCACAAAAAGAGCAAGGAACAAATATTTTTGTAAAAGTAGGTCCTTCCTCCCCTCCTTTTTATCTCTTTGGGATACAGACTCAGTAGTGATATTGTTGGATCAAAGGATATTCATAGTTTTATAGCCTTTTGGGCATAGTTCCAAATTGCCCTCCAGAATGGTTGGATCAGTTCACAATTCTACCAACAATGCACTACTATCCCAATTTTGCCACATTTCTTACATTCATTTTCCTTTGCTGTCAAATTTAGAGTTGTTTTAATGTACATTTCTGTAATCAAGAGTGATTTAGAACATTTTTTTTTCAAATGACTACTGATAGTGCTGATTTCTTCACCTGAAAACTGCTTGTTCATATCCTTTATGTCAGTTGGAGAATGATTTGTATTCTTACAGATTTGACTTAGTTTTCTATATATTTGAGAAATAAGACCTTTATCAGAGATATCTCCTATAAAAGTTTTTTTTACCAGTTTGTTGTATACCTTCTAATCTGGTTTTGTCTGAACAAAACCCTTTTAATTTAATATAAACAAAATTATACATTTTATATGTCATAATATTCTCTATCTCCTTTGGTAATAAGTTTTTTCCTTCTTCATAGATCTGACAGGTAAACTATTCTATATTCTCCTAATTTGGTTCTGGTATTATCCTTTATGAGTAAATCAAGTACCCATTTTGACTTTATCTTGGTATGAGATACTGATCTATACCTAGTTTCTGCCATATCATTTTCTAGCTTTCCCAGCAGCTTTTTTTGCTAAGGCAATTTATCCCTAATTTATTCCATTAAGTCAGAATTCTGTTTCTTATCCAGCACCAGATTGTTTTGATAATTACTGCTTTATAATATAGTGTGAGATCCAGTACTGCTAGGTCACTGTCCACTTTTTTTCATTAATTCCCTTGATAGTCTTGATCTTTTGTTCTTCCAGATGAATTATTTTTTCAAGTTCTATAAAATATTTTTTCATAGTATGATTGGTATGGCATTGAATAAGTAATTTAAACAGAATAGTAATTTTTATTATATTAGCTCTACCTACCCATGAGCAATTAATATTTTTCCAATTGTTTAGACTTTATTTGTGTGAAAAGTGTTTTGTGATTATGTTCGTAAAATTCCTCTATTTGTCTTAGATTCCCACCAGGTATTTTATAATGTCTAGAAGTTATTTTATTTTATTTTATTTTCTAAAAGCCTTTTCTTCCACCTTAGAATCAATACTATGTGTTGGTTCCAAGGCAGAAGAGAAGTAAGGATAGGCAATGGAAGTTAAGTGATTTACTTTGGGTCCCATAGCTGGGAAGTGTCTGTGGTCAAATTTTAACCCAGGACCTCTTGCTCTGGGCCTGGTTCTCAATCCACCAGGCTACCCAGCTGCTCCTTCGAGGTTATTTTAAATGAAATTTCTCTTTCTAGCTCTTGTTTCTGAAATTTGCTAATATATAGAAATGCTGATTATCAATGTAGGTTTATTTTGTATCCTGAAACTTTGCTAAAATTATTAATTATTTAGACTAGTACCTTTTAATAACTACCTTTCAAAAAGCTTTAAAAATCATAGTGGGGTCACCATGTAATGCTAATCTATAAAAGTTAAGTGAAAGTATCTTGCCCTGACTGATTGGCAACATGGTTGGGAAAACTCAAAAACCTCTGTTGTGTCTCACAAACAAAACAAACACTGCATTTGCTCACTACATATGCTTTACAGAAGTAGGTGTTTCCTCTTCGTTTGAATTAGTCATATTTATTTTTGTTTGCACATGCCCAAAGATCTTTTCTATAAGTATGTTGGTAACTTGAGTGATACAGCACAACTCTTGACTGTGAATTGTCACTGGTACTTCATTAGGTATATTCAATTTAACACTGTTATAGAGAGGCAGCATTACAGTCAGATTTCCTACCTCTGATACATATTAGCTGTGCAACCTTGGGAAAGGTACTTAATCTCTCAGTATCCCAGGAAACTCTCTAAGTCTTTATTAGGGGATGACTACCAGGTGATCCTTAAAGAATGAAATTATAGACATATCTCACCTCAATCTTAGCAAATAAAAAATAATACCAGCAATAATGACATCTTGTTTCCCATCCTTTTTCCCATTTTGTTCTGTTTCTGTTTGTTTTTGAAAATTGTATTTAATTAGATAAGACTCATGTTCTTTCCCTCCCCTCCCCAACCCTCCCCCTAACCCCATCCTGTAGCTGGCACGCAATTCCACTGGGTTTAACGTCATTGATCCAGACCTACTTCCATATTATTATTATATTTGCACTAGGATAATCATTTAGAGTCTACATCCCCAGTCATATCTCCATTGACTCATATGATCAAGGAGTTTGGACATGAAGTTTTGAAGAACTGAGTTCAAATCCATTATTTCTCTGTGTGATAAGTTACAACATCTATGGGCCTCAGACAACTCTCTTAAGACTAAAATAAGAATAAGAGATAGCATTTATACAACACCTTATGCTTACAAAGTGTTTTGCAAATATTATTTCATTTTACCTTCACAACAATCCTGGGGTTTAGGTGCTATTATTCCCATTTTACAATTGAGGAAACCGAGGCAGACAGAAGTTAAATAATGTGCCCAGGGTCACACAGTTAGTATGAGACTGAGACCAAATCTGAACTCAGACCTTTCTGATTCTAGCTTTCCAACCACTGCATCATTTAGGAACCTCATAAAATAGTCAGCAGCTTTGCCAATTGTCATAGTTATTGTTGGATTGTTGTTAGTTCTCATATCAACCAAATAACATGTCATTAACACTGTGAAGTTAAAATTAACATCACTTTAAACAGTATAAGTTCATCCTTACCTTCTTGCTATATCTCTTACAAGACCAGTGCATGTGCAAATAAACTCACTAGAGGATTTAATATGTTACCGTCACTGGCACTTACAATCCATTAGGTATCTTTTAAAAATGCGTTTATCTCCAGGAAGGGTGATAAATGTATCTGTCATGATACATAAGGTATTACCCCAGGAACCATGATTCTTTTATATGATTTTAATTTATTAATTTAACATGTCTAATAGCCTTTCCAAATGCCTCATCACATTTTTCTCCTCTTTCATCATGAACATGAGCTTTGCTTTGTTTTAAACTAAGAATCCAAAGCTACTCCTTGTTTAGTTTTTAGTATTTAGCAAATAAATAACATTTTACTAAATGCTGCTTGCATTTCCAAATGATAGTTCTACAGGTCTGTGAGAGGATTTAGTTACTGCCATCTTTGGTTTATAATCATAAGGGCTGGAGATCTAGAAAGGTTTTTTGGTTGTTGTCCATTTGTTTTTCAGTCGCTTTGACTCTTCAAGACACCATTTGGAATTTTCCTGGTAAAAATTCTAGAGTAATAGAGTTTGCCTTTTTTTTTTTCTCTAGTTCATGTTACAGATGAAGAAACTAAAGCAAACAGGGTTAAGTAACTTGCCCAAAGTAACAAAGTTGCTATGTGTCAGTGGCCAAATTTGAACTCTGGCCTTCCTTACTCCAGTCCCTGGTACTCTATCCACTGTGCCACCTAGCACATTTACTAAAATTGTTGCTACATAATCTCAACAAGGCCCAACCCCAGTGGAGAAAGGCAATTCTTTTATCACCTTTTCCCTTCCTAGGCCTCCTTCAAGGCTCAACTCAGATCTCATCTTTTACAAGATACCTTTCCCAGACTCTTCCTAATTCCACCCCACTCTTCCCACTGCTAGTGACTTCCCTCTGAGATTACCTTTTCTTTCTCTGTCTCTCCCCCCCCCCACTCCCTACCCCTATATATGTATATATGTGTGTGTGTGTGTGTGTGTGTGTGTGTGTGTGTGTGTGTGTGTGTGTATAGTTTATATTGTGAAGATTGGATTTAGCTATCTCCTTATTATAACCATGAAGGTATTTAGCTCTTCCTTTATTGGGAAGATTGGATTGTAATCCAGTCTATTTTTAGATTTTAATCCCCCAAAGGTAGTAACTCAGTATTTGAAGTAGATCTACCCATTTTAACTACAAAAAGGTGTTAACTAACTACAAAAGGTGAACAAACCAAAAAAGGTGTAAAGTAACCAAAAAAGGTATAAGCTAACCAAAGAAGGTGTTAACTAGAGTATGCAGTCTTGGAGAGGAGCGTCTGCTGTGATTGGTATATGTGAAATTTAGGGGAGATCTTTTAAAAGAGGATCAGAGGCCAGAAGAGGGGAATTGGAGCATTCAAGTTAGATTGGAGAACTCTGACTTGGAGTTGGACTGGACAGTCAGTCACCCAGGTTTAGAGTGAAGGATCAGTCACTTGGAGCTGGAGGGAAGACAGACACTTGAGGAGAGACTGGAAGACAGACACTCAGACTTGGCTGTGGAACTGGACCCCTGGAAAAGCTCGTAAAGGAGACCTCAGACTACTTTCCTTTTAGACAGTCACTGTTGGTGAGTGAGAGGCTGACTTAGTAACCCTGCCTTTCTCTGAGAAAAGCCCATTGTCTTGAGACTCTTTTCCTTGATTAGGGCCTTAGAATTTCTACCTGGCTCAGAGAAAGCCAGAGTTGTCTCTGTCTGTCTGTCTCTCATTCCTTAATATCTTCCCTCCATTGTAAATAAACTACCATAAATTCCATTTACTTTAGTAATTCATTTTGGGATTTAGAAATTAAATCCCTGGTGACCACATAATTAATATATTCAGAGTCCAAACCAAAAATAAAATTTAAAAATATGTATATGTTTTGTGTTTAAATATGTACCTACAATAGACATACACATATATGTAGATAAAATGAGTGTGTGGTGTGTGTGTATATATATATATACACACATACACACACTGTATGTACATAGTTATTTGCATGTGGTCTCACTCATTAGAATATGGGTTCCTTGAGGAAAAGCCCTGTTTTTGCCCTTCTTTATATTCCCAGAACTTAATACAATGTCCAACAAATAAGAAGTGCTTAATAAAATGCTTATTTCCTACTGTATGAGCTATTTGGTGGCAAAGATGGGATTAGAATCCCCTATTGTAGAGACTTTCTCTCCATTCATACTTTTTTCCTTATTTTTTACTGCATTTTTAATGATACTCCAGAGGAGGCCAGGGTTGAGTTTAAATTGGGTTAAAGGTATCTGGTAGGACAAGGTAGAAAGAGTCAGTTTGTACAGAAAGATTAAAAAAGCTCCCCTGGGTTGGGGTAGGGGGGTAAGAAATGAATAACGGAGTAAGAGAATGGCAGAACTGGAAAGGCCTGGGATATCACCTAATTCAATGAATTCCTTGATTTTATGGATAAAGTAACTGAGGCCATGAGAGGTATAATGATTTTCCTGACATTGCACAGCTAGTTAGGGGACAACCTCAAACCATATTATGGGTTTCCAAATTTCTAGTCCAGAGCTCCTTCTGAAGGCTCCATCATTGTTGCCAGAGTGGTCAAGATAAAATTCAGAGAATGGAAGCACTAGAGTGGTTAATATAGTCCATTATTTAATGAATTGCTCTCTGACCTTGGACAAATTTTTCCTGCCTCACAAAACCCAGCCAAAGCAGCTGATTAACATCAAATGAGGTTTTGCCATTAGTCAAACATGAGCAGGGTCTAGCTTCTCTGCAGATAAATTATGACAATGAAAAGAAAGTATGGTCTCATTTCCTCCATAAGGTCGATTGTTTAAAAGTGCACAAGGGCTGAGGCTAACTGAAGGTCAGGCTGTCCTGACCTATTTTGTTTGGCTATTTTGTCACAGTTTAACTTCTTGTAGGAAATGGAAAGTCATGCACACGTTAATGAGCTCCCATCTGACCTCAGACTATTTTGGGAAGGTGGGGAGAGAGAGAATCCTCTTAGAAAAGTTTGGTAGGGCAGCTCCTGGAAAAAGACTTCAGTTCAGAGAGGCGAGGGCTATAAATCTCCCTCTATCAGCACTGTCAGGGAAAAGAAAAAGGAAAGGATGGTGGAGAGGGATGGCAAACTCTGCCCTGAGAAATGAAGTCATTTATTCATTTCTAAGCCCAGGTATGTGTGTGCTGCTGAAGTGCAAGTCTGAGCCATACGGTTATGTTAACAAGATATTCAATCATCCTGCAATTTGCAAACAGAAACGTCTAAGTACTTCCCACTAATTTATAAACTTGTCACACATCCAAACAGGGGTTTCCTATTGATGGTCATGCCTTTCAGGCTTAACAATGGTTTTGTCATGTGCCTTGTTTTCTTCACCCTGCTGTGAGCACACACAAGTTTCCATACTGCAGGTCCTGGCATGCCAACCCTGACTTTGAATGGCAAAACACTCTGGCAATTCCACCAAGATGTGCAACTTGTTGACAGTTAAGCAAAACAACCACCACCACCACAAAAAGAAGGCTACTAGTATTCTGCCAGATCCTCTTGGTCAGACACTTTAGGAAACTCCACTGACTCCTCTAGGTCAAAAATTTCAACACTAAACTGACTACATTAATGGATGGAAGCAGGAGCAATCAGACATTTGCTGCTCTGGCCACTATGGGGAACATACAAAGAAGCATGAGATAAGGTCCTTGTCCAAAAGGAGATAAATCCAAAATAATGAATAATAAAAAAGCCAAAATTTTATATCAGTTTTGGGTGCATTTCATGTGTGTGGGGATGATGTTAAATTGAAATTAGTTGGGATTATTTGAGTCCCCTGGGGCTGGACAGGATGACATGGCTTCGGGTATGTTAGGAGATGTAGAAAAATTAGATTTTAAAGTTGCTCTACTACACAAACTGGTAGTCCACATGCATTACAATGATAGCTGATGGTAGCATCTAATAATTGGTGATAAAAATAGTCATTTAATTCTGCCTGAGTCAGCAGAAATCTCTTACAGTATGAATTTTAAATTTCACATTGGATCACATTTGGAATACACAGCCACATCTCTCTGTTTTGTTTTTATTTGAAGGGAAGCAGGTTTGAATCTTTTGAACCACTGACATAAAGGCCACTCACCTGTACAATTGGCTTCATCAGACCAGTCCCTGCAGTCATTGTCCCCATCACACACCCAGGAGGAGCGAATGCACATTCCAGAGGCACAGCTGAATTCATCACTTCGACACTGGTGAGCTTCTAAAGGGGAAACCATAGGCCAATGATAAGAGAGCAAAAGCAATCCCAGATTGGGTCAAACCAATGAACCCTGCTACTAAACCTTTTGTCTCTGACAGAAGTTCCATAAGAGCACAGTTCTCCTTCATAATGGTTTCAATAATGAGCAAAAATATTTCTAATTCCTTAACCCATTACAAGATCTATTTTCCATGGGTTTATACAAATTTGTCTTAAAGTTATTTCTATGTATTGTCCATATCACTGCTTTGGGGCAATGTACTCCCCCATTTATTACCCACTATTAAAAAGGTCTGATAGATTTGGGACCTGTGTTACCAAATAGCAGGATGACATTGTGTCAGGAGTGAGGAAGGAAGAAGGGGGAGGGCATCCATCTGCACTGTCTGTTCAAGATACTTAAACTGATGGAATAACTTAATGGGCTGCTCATCAAGGGCTTCATGTTCCAGTCTGAGCAACATGCATATATGAATTGTCCCCCCCCCCCAAGCATATATAGTTTGGATCAATCAATAAAACAAGAAGCAGAAATCAAGTACCTACTACATGGTAAGCACTAGGCTACAAAGATAAATGAAAGAGTCCCTACCTTCAAGAAGATTATATTCTATTGGAGATCTTTTTGGAGAGACTATACATTTCAATTAGGAAGCCCTGTAATATTCTGGGGCTTGACACAAAAGCCTTGACAGGCCTTTGTAGATGTTTTTCCAGAACAGACCACATTTTCAGAATCACATAACTAACTAAAGGGGAAGAAGGAAGAACATAAGGAATATTGGCTGAGTTAGTGATTCAAGTGACCCTAAAAATAGAAGTTTGGACCTAAATATACAAACAAAAGCTTGATTCTCCAGGGAACCATTTATTATTTATTGATTACCAACAAAAAAAAAAGACTCGGTAGAGAAAAACTCAGGGCTGATCTCCAAAAACATATATATAATAGAATAAGAGTTCATGATCTATATAACTACAGTGACAACATGTTTTAATAATCTGGGCAATGATGAGTGAGGCATAAAATGCGTGTTTTATGCTTACAGGTATTGACCAGTGCCACAAAGGAGGTCATGTCAAAACTCAAATGGAAGGATTCCCTACAGACAGTAAGCCTGTTGTGATGGCCCTGCCTATACATAGTAGGTATTCAATGAAAATTTGTTTATGAACTAGGTTTTTGAATTCTTTATAAGTTGTGAATGTAATTTCAAAAAAAAGCAAAAAGCAAAAAACAACCCCCCCAACTCCCTTTTTTATATCTTCAGACAGAATTTAAGATACTCAATTAAAATGGCCATGGAAACACTTCTGGGAAATGAACGTTCAGTTTGAGAAACACCTGGTTCACTGACAGATCTTTATTAGTAGACCTTCATTCTCCTTTCTCTGAACTATGTATGGGTCTGTGTTCTCTGAAGATACCAGAACATGTTTTGGACTTTCATATATACAAGTATAATCTTAATCTATCTTCCTCCTTGGAAGGATAAGCAATCTAACTGATACAGTTCTAGCAATGACTTTTCCCAATAACTAACCTCAACTCATGCTCTTATCAATTATTCTTTAAGGCAAACTGGCTCCTTTGGATGAATCCTGACTCTACTCTATGGCCAGGTATATAATATCTGTGTTATAAATAACATCCTCTTGAAACAACCAGCTCTCACAGAGAAGGACCCAAGTACATTAGGCTCCATTAAATATAAAATAATTGTATCTTCCAAGTAAAGTCTATTCAGATTTGAAGAAAAACAAACAAATCTACATATAGATGGAAAGGAATATCTGGCTAGAATAGTCTCTATTGTCAATAGTTTCTCTAACTTAGTTTCTATGACCATTCCATACCCTAGTTTTATTTATATCTTGACATTCAGATTTCTACTGGCCTATTAAGTATTTCATTTGTCACAAATAGTGGTAGCTTGCTTTCATATAATCTTTTTTCCCTTTCATATCTACTGTTTTATTTCATCCCCACAAAGCCCATGAAAGGCAGGAAAGTCAGACACTATTTCCTCTACTGTACAGATAGGAAAACTGGAGCCAAAAGGCTTTTTTCAAGGTCAAAGGATACATTTGTGGCACAACAAGTTCTAGGACTCATGCCTTCCAACTTCTAGAGAAGTATTATTCATATCACTTTGGATATGATGTTTCCATGGGACTTACATCTAGGTAAAAGGGAGGGGAAATTCTTCAATGAACTTTAAGTTGAGAAGGTAATGAAGTGGTTTTAATTCTGAGCACAGGAATGGGTTATCTAATTGGAACAGAGTAGATCTTGGACCAGATGCTGGAAGCCCTCTCTATCCACTCAACAACCCCAAGATATTCTTTATTACAAGTGGGAATATATGGTCTGTGTCAGCAGGATCTTCAGAAGCCAGTCCTCCCTTTTTCCCTTACCACAGTGACTTTCATCACTATTGTCTCCACAATCATCCTCAAGGTCACATTTGTAGGATAATGGAATGCAAGTCCCAGACTCCTGGCAGCGGAACTGGGTGTCCAGATCACAAATAGTGGTAGCTAACAGGAAAGAAGACAGAGATAGGAGTTAGATGGGGTGGTGGGGTGCAACCTTGTCAACCTTGCCCATCCCCACTCAACTGACCCTGAAGGAGGGGCATAGAGGGCACCCCAGGCTCTCCACCCCGGCCCTTGCCATGCAATGACACTCCTTCAAAATGGCGAACCTTACAATTCTTCTGCTACCCACTGCTACCCCAAAGGCTCTCACCACCTCTTTCTCTCCCTTTCTTTGAGTATTCAATCACAAGCTATGTAGTACCTCTCATCCTCTTCAACTCTACCCTACCCCTGTTCTCATCCAAACCCACTCAGTCCTTTAATTCTATTTATTTTTTGTAGAGAGCAAACCACTTGATCAGGGACCCCCTTCTCCTCCATTCCTTTAATTTACTTGTGAGACATGGCTTCCCTTCCCTGCATCCCAGGCCATTCACTTCTGGCACTGATTTATATGCCCTGACCCACTGATCCTGGATGGAGTGTTGGAATATTCTTTGCTCCCTTTACCTCCCTTTTACTGTTATTGCTCTGCAATTTTTTCTCAATTTCTACTTTTTTTTTCAAGTCATGGTGACATTGTGCATCAGCTCCCAATGAGTCTTCCTTCTTGCTTAAGAGGCTCATCAACTGACTCATTATCTTCCTCCCTTCCCAACTTCTGTTCAGTATTCTGGCAGATGTTTCTTCAAATTTCCCATGACCTAAGTTCTTCATCCACTTCAACAACACACAAAGATTGTTATATCATGGGTGTCACATTACCCACAAATATTCCATTTCCTTGATCAAAAACTCTGACATCTCTAAACTCTCATATTTTCTCAGTCCTTCACTTTACTCATCTCACTTTCTTCTCTTCCTAATCTTTAGCCTATAATTTACCAATTCCACTCCATTTCCTACTTTAGAAACCCTTACCCCACTGTTTTATTAACACTCATAATTTGCCAAACCACAGGCCTGGATTACTCTCACCATCTGCTTTCTCTGGTAGTACTAATGTGTTGATGAATGGAGATAGATGAAACTGCAAAACAGTGTTGACTGGGTACACTATAAATCTGTGTCATCCAACTAAAATTGAGTCTTTCCTGAAACAAGGCAATCCTTTTATTCATCCCTTTTCATTATCTCATTCATCACAGAAGTTATTCCGTGTTTTTTCTCATCTCTTTAAGACTCCCATAGCTCCCCTTTTGCCTACTCTTTCAAGACCATGTCTCTTTATTGACAAAATTAACGTTATTAAACACAAGTTCCCTCTTTTCTTCATCTCAAAACTTCTTGATATTTGCCCCTGCTCTCTTTTGTCCCAGTCTATAATAATGATTTGGCCCTTATCCTTGCAAAGATCAAACCCTCAATATGTGCCCTTGAGCCTTTGGATTTCTATTTTCTCCAGCAGGTTGTAACTCAAACATACTTCTTCTCCTTCTCTATACATTCCTCCCTTACTGCCTTCAAAGGTGTCCAAGCCCCTTGAAAAACCTTAACCTTAACTAGAATCTATGATTCCCTCACTATATCATTCTAATTTTTTCAGCCAAACTCCGAAGAGAGATGACAAAACTTATCACCTCTACTTCCTTACCTCTCACTTAGTCCTTAAATTAGTCCTCACTTAAGTCCTCTGGAATCTGGCTTTCAATTTCATCGCTCCACAAAAATTGCTCTCTCTAGAGTTACTGACCATCTCTCAAAAGTTGATCCAATAGACTGTGTTCAGTCCTTATCCTTCTTGATCAGTGTGCTCCATTTGACAAGGTGGCTACCCTCTTTTCCTGGATACTCTCTCCTTTGTGGGTTTCTGTATCTCTTTTCTCATGCTTCTCCTGATGCTTGTAGGAGAATTTATCAATCTCCTCTGCTGGCTCATCATCCACATCAGAGCCTCAACTGTGGATGACCTGCAAGGCTCTGTCCAGAAACCTCATCTCTCTTTACACTCTTACTCAACCTCAACTGGGTTCCACAGGTTTAATTACTATCTCCATGCCTATTATTCTAGGCCTACATGTTATGTCTCATTCTTTCATATGAGTACCAGTCCCATAATACCAATTACTTATGGGATAATTCAAACTTATGCCAGACACATCTTAAATTCAACATGTCTAAACTGACCTAATTTTCTTTCCTCCTCAACTCTCCCCTCTTTGCAAATTTCCCTGTTTTTATCAGACATCAGCATCCTTCCAGTCTCTCAGGTTTGAAAGCGAGTGATATACAGCATGCAGGTCAAATCCAGGACCTGTTTTTGTATAGTCTGTGAGCTAAGAATGATAGTTACATGTTAAAATAAAGTTTGGTTGCATTTGATTAAAAATGTAATTACCATTCTTAGCTCATGGGCTGTACAAAAACAGGTAGGCTAGCTTTGGCTCTTGGGCAATAGTTTTCTCACTCCTCCTCTATACAATGAGATATTTCATATTTCTTTTTTTCATTCTTTCGATTTTGTTTTATTAATTCTTGTTGTCCTGTGAGATTATTAGCTTCTATTTGCCCAACTCTAGTCTTTAAAGATTGATTTTCAGCTATGATCTTTTGATTTTCCTTTTCGGTTTGGTCTATCCTGCTCTTCATGGCTTTCAGCAGGTCAATTCTGGTCTCCAATTTATTTATTACTTCATTTGATTTCTGTTACTCTTATTACATATAGGCAATTTTGTCTTTTAAGCTGTTATTTTCTTTTTGTATTACTTTCATTTCTTTTCCCCACTTTTCTTCCCATTTTTGTTCCTAACAAGCTTGTGACCAGTTTCCCTTTGGTGGGGAGAGATGGGAAGTTCAGATGTGTTCGCTTGTTTATCACTCTGCTTTTCCTTCTATAGTTTGCTCTTTTTCACCATAGAAATTCTCCAGGGTTAAGAGTTTTGGGGTTTTTTTGCTGCTGTTTATTTCTTTTGCCATTAGTGGATTGGGGTTCCTGTATATTGGTAGCCACTGCTTTCTTAGCTTCTGTCTCTTTGCCTAGATAGTATCTTCCCTTCCCAGTCAAAGCTTGAATTGAGGGAAGGTAAATCTGTGCTCTTCTTTGTATAGAGTGCTTTAAAGTGGTTTGCCCTGAGGCTACCTTTCCAGCCCCTGAGGCCTTGGCTGTGGCCAGCCTCAATTCTGCCCAAGCTAGAACCTCTGCTGCCCAGAGTCTCAAGTCTTGCTGCCAAGCCCTTGCACTGCCCTCAGGGGCAAGTCTTTGGTGCTTTCTGCCAGCCCAGGAAAAATTAGATAGCCATAGTCCTCTGGTGCAGTAGGTGGTGTGGGGAAGGGGTGATCATCTTTGATAAGTGTTTTTTTGCCCCCTTATAGCAAGGGAATCCCCAAACACTACCTACCTTAAGGCTGCTTCCAGTGGGAGGGCCCCTTTATTAGTCCGATTTTGATTCTATCCTTTTGAGACACTTTGTAATGATCAGTTGGAAGGAGATTCAGAAGGTTTCTGCTACTGTACCACCATCTTAGCTCTGCCTTACTCCTCCTCTCTATAGCTGCCAAAGTAGTATTTTTTTCCTTGAACCAGATCTTATTCTATTCAATCTATTCTATTACCTCTAAGATAAATATAAACTTCTCTAGTTAAAGTTTTAAAGCTCTTCACAACCTGCCCCCAACTTATCCTTCCAGACTTCCTGAACATTACTTCCCTCCTGATACTGTTCAATTCATCCAACCTGCCCTCATCTGCCCTCAACATAGGACTTCCTTTCCTTTCTCCAGAACTTTTGCACTGGACACACCCCCCACTCTCCCACTCCACCCCTCCTCCTGAGTTTACTTTCTCTTCACTCCATAGACTTTTCCTTCAGCATGCCTATGGAGTGCCACTTTTTGCATCTACTGATTTCTGATTCCTCATCAAATGCTAGTGCCCCTCCTCTAATTAATCTGAATTTTTATTCTCGCTTTATTTATTATGTGTGGCATTTCTATTTGTACTTGTCTCCCAATTAAACTTGTAAGGTAGCAGAGTATACAAATTGTTTCTTTTTTTTTTTGTATGCCAAGTTCTTAGTTCAGTACCTAATAAATGCTCGTTGATTGACTGATAATCCAACTCATTCCCCCATTTTATAGATTAAAAAAAAGTGAAGTCTAGAGAGTACAGTTAAGTGCATAAGCTACAAATGAGCAAATTGAGAGCTAAGTACTAGAGGCCTGGAGCTCCAAGACCCTTTGTTCCTAGGACACCATTCCTAGAGGAGGCTGGCTCTTCTTAGATGTCAAATGACTCTCTGTAATGAGCAGCTAGGACAGGGGTCCCCAAACTTTTTACACAGGGGGCCAGTTCACTGTCCCTCAGACTGTTGAGGGGTCGAACTATTAAAAAACTATGAACAAGTGTGTACACTGCTGTCTGGGATGGTGGAGGCTGCAGCACTGGCTGTGATGGGCCTGTCACACCTTGCACAGGCCCATCACCACCACCACTATACCCGGCAGCAGTATACACAGTGCGGAATCACCTCCCCCAGATCAGAGCTCACCATGCTGACATCTTCTATTGTGCAGCCCCATAATCCTTTGCACGCTGCCTCATTCTCCTTCAGTTACTCTCAGAACAAGGAGCCACGCAAAGGATTATGTCACCGGAAGTAGTACTGTATGCGAGCACATACAGTGCTCCTCACACTGACCACCAATGAAAAAGGTGCCCCTTCTTGAAGTGCAGTGGGGGCTGGATGAATAGCCTTGGGGGGGCACATGTGGCCCCTGGGTGCAGTTTGGGGACCCCTGAGCTAGGATCTAGAATGATACAACAAACCAGAAGCACCCTGTGATGAACAGCACACTGTGGGGAAGGGCCTGGAAAGTGGTGGGTGGGGCTGCGGAGGAGAGAGCTGGTGTAGACACTTTGGCAGCTTTGATTTGGGGCTCCATTTCTTCTCTGTAACGGAGATGGGAGTGGGAGGCTGAGCCTGAATGCACAATGACAGGCGTGAAGGAGAAGGCGCTATCCTCAAGTGCCTGGTACTTTCCAGAGGGAGGGAGGGAGTCTGCTTCCAAGGGGAGGCCATCTCCTGAGAGCATCCTCCCTGCTTCCCTCAGAGCCTCACTGAACACCCAAGAGGGCACAAAGGCAGCTGCCACAGCTACTCCAGGTGGTGTTCTTCCCAGCTGTAGACAAAACATACACTCTGTTCTTTACTGATAAGGCCTGGACACCTTGATGAAGAATAGAGGCCCTGAGAGGCATAGATAAACACTTATCTCAGTTTCCAGGCATCACCTTCTAAATCTTGCTTACTTCATCTCTTCTCCTTCCATTACCTTTCACTTCCCTGGCCTAGACTAATTGCAGTTTCAAATTGAGAATAGTATGGGGCTACTATTTCCCTGATAAGGAAGCCTCAACCTCAGCTCCTGTTTCCCCAGCAAGGGCTAATCAGATGAGATATCTCAGCCCAAATAGGAGAAGGTCAGAGTCAGCTCCATTTTTCACTCTGAGGCCAATGACTAGACTTGTGATTTCATTAGCCTAGGAGACTTTTCAAATGTAGAAACTCTACCAATGCAGGTGTCAACATGGAATCTAGAAACCCCAAACTTGTAGCATAGAAAGATCTGATCAACCCCAAATTTTAGGACTAGCTTCTAAGTTGAAGACCCAAAGCTTGTACTGGTTCCCTGTTCCTGTGAGAATCCACCCTGAAGGGAATCTCAGGCTAGCAGTTTCAGACTGAATAATGGACCCTCAGATGAATGACAATCCTAGTTGGGTGGGACTAAGTAAGCATATGCTAAGGACCCTCCTTGTTTTTGGTAGTCTCCCCCATCAGTATCAGAGACCCTTTCCCAAGAAGATCCACACCAGGGCAGGGACCATCCTATAGTATCCATTGTAAGCAGCCCCTTCCCTTAGACCCTCTCCCCTAGAAATGATTCTTTTCCCAGGCTTGATTGTATGTTGTCAGTATAGTTTGAAGACCCCCATTTTCTTTGTAGCTGGATTTCCCCCAAATGGTATACAGGTTCCCCAAATTCTTTTGTCCTTTGGAATTGTCCAATCTAGTGTGGTGGGCTTTCCCAGGGGTCAGGTCCAGAGCAACCAGAGTTCAATCCTCGGACTCTGCATAGGCATGTGGTGCGCAGTTCTGTGTAGAGGCCTACTATCACACTGAACCCCTTTTCCTTGATTAAAGAGTGACTTTCTGATTATTTAATAGTTCTGTGTTTTTTTCAAGTCAACACAGGGAAGCACCTTTTCTGCAACATATATTCTTAGAGTTGACTAAAATGTAAAGTTTAGTGGCTTGCCCAGTGTCTTTACAACCAGGATACATCAGAGGCAGGACCTGAATCCAAGACTTCCTTGCTCTAAGGCCAGCCCTCTATCACTCCATTCTGCCTCTCACCCAAATTGAAATATCTGTCTGTAAAAGTGGTTGATCTGAGCAGAGACTAGAAAAAGGTAGCTCTTGAATATGCATCTTTTCCCCTCACTCCATCAAATAAAATATTTTAATTCATCAATCTAATGGAAACAAGCCCCAGCGACACTGGGAAAACATAATACAATTTTGATATCCATTAGTACTGCTAGGACAAAAGATAAAGTATAATCATCCTCTCCACATCATGACTTTCCTTCTTGTAGTTTCACCAGAAAAAGTTTTGCAGGAGCTGCATATAACATGTGAAGGCCAAAATGGCACAGAAAAAGTTTAGCAACAGTACGGATGGCAAGGGGACCTTTGTTGGAATCCTATATTTTGACAGTCAGACACTTGAGTTGACAGTTTGGACAGAAAAGGATTGTGGAAGAGAACTGCTGGCTGAGGAAGATTCTAGGGAGTCCCAGGGCTTCTGATTCAGGAGGGTGAGCTGAAAAGTTCACTTCTGAGGGATTCCCCAAGACCACTAGAAGACCTAGACTTCCTGCCTTTGCTGAAGCTATAGTCTCTCCAAGATAACCCATTCCACTGCTTCTTCTACCAGACATCAAGATCTATTCCTGAGAAGGAGCTAAAAGGACTCAAACAATACCTTGAGCCCAGTCCTCCTGCTTCTCTCTCCTATCCTTCCCAGAACTGATTTAGGATTAGTGATAAGATACACTGGCAAAGCAGACATCTTTCTCTTCAGCTTGTGCCCACTTTAGTGCTCAAGGAATAGCTGTTAAAATATCCCTTGTGAAGAAAGACAAGACTTTCTGTCTCTCTAGAGGGTGCCGCAAGCTCTTGTTTCAGGTAACCGTAGGGAGGGAGAATTATGCCATCTTCTCTCCACCAACAGATCATGCCTCAGCCTCTATATTTTCCCTCACCACTTGACCCACTCAACTGTTTCATTGGTGATTACATCTTTCCAGTGAGACAAACCATTCAACCTTCTCCATTAAAAGGAAGGAAAACCATTAAAAACACTAGAAAGCATAGGAATAGAAGGGTCTTTCCTAAAAATAGTAAACAGTATATATCTAAAACCATCAGCTAACATCATCTGCAATGGGGATAAACTAGATGCATTCCCAATAAGATCAGGAGTGAAACAAGGATGCCCCTTATCATCACTATTATTTAACATTGTACTAGAAACACTAGCAGTAGCAATTAGAGAAGAAAAAGAAATTGAAAGCATTAAAATTGGCAAGGAGGAGACCAAGGTATCGCTCTTTGAGGATGATATGATGGTCTACTTAAAGAATCCTAGAGAATCAACCAAAAAGCAAGTCAAAATAATCAACAACTTTAGCAAAGTTGCAGGATACAAAATAAATCTGCATAAGTCATCAGCACTTCTATATATCTCCAACACAGCTCAGCAGCAAAAACTAGAAAGAGAAATCCCATTCAAAATCACCTTAGACAAAATAAAATAATTAGGAATCTACCTCCGAGACAAACACAGGAACTATAAGAACACAACTACAAAACACTCTCCACACAACTAAAACTAGACGAGCAATTGGAAAAACATTAACTGCTCATGGGTAGGACAAGCCAATATAATAAAAATGACCATCCTACCCAAACTTATTTATCTATTTAGTGCTATACCTATTGAACTTCCAAAAAATTTTTTTACTGATTTAGAAAACACCATAACAAAGTTCATTTGGAAGAAAAGAGGATCAAGAATATCCAGGGAAATAATGAAAAAAAAATACAAAGGAAGGTGGCCTTGCCGTCCCAGATCTCAACCTATATTACAAAGCAGTGGTCATTAAAACAATTTGGTACTGGCTAAGAGACAGAAAGGAGGATCAGTGGAATAGACTTGTGGTAAGTGACCTCTGCAAGACAGTATATGATAAACCTAAAGACCCCAGCTTTTGGGACAAAACCCAACTATTTGACAAAAACTGCTGGGAAAACTGGAAGACAGTGTGGGAGAGACTAGGTTTGGATCAACACCTCACACCCTACACCAAGATAAACTCAGAATTGGTGAATGACTTGAACATAAAAGAAGGAAACTATAAGTAAATTAGATGAACACAGAATAGTATACATGTCAGACCTTTGGGAAGGGAAAGACTTTAAAACCAAGCAAGACATAGAAAGAGTCACAAAATGTAAAATAAATAATTTTGATTACATCAAATTAAAAAGTTTTTGTACAAACAAAACCACCAATGTAACCAAAATGAGAAGGGAAACAACAAATTGGGAAACAATCTTCATAACAAAAACCTCTGACAAAGGTCTAATTACTCAAATTTATAAAGAGCTAAATCAATTGTACCAAAAATCAAGCCATTCTCCAATTGATAAATGGGCAAGGGACATGAACAGGCAGTTTTCAGCCAAAGAAACCAAAACTAGTAATAAGTACATGAAAAAGTGCTCTAAATCTCTGATAATCAGAGAGATGAAAATCAAAACAACTCTGAGATATCACCTCACACCTAGCAGATTGGCTAACATGACAGCAAAGAAAAGTAATGAATGTTGGAGGGGGTGTGGCAAAGTAGGGACATTAATTCATTGCTGGTGGAGTTGTAAATTGATCCAACCATTCTGGAGGGCAATTTGGAACTATGCTCAAAGGGCGCTAAAAGACTGTCTGTCCTTTGATCCAGCCATAGCACTGCTGGGTTTGTACCCCGAAGAGATAATAAGCAAAAAGACTTGTACAAGAATATTCATAGCTGTGCTCTTTATGGTGACCAAAAATTGGAAAATATGGGGATTCCCTTCAATTGGGTAATGGCTGAACAAATTGTAGTATATGTTGGTGATGGAATAGTATTGTGCTCAAAAGAACAATGAACTGGAGGAATTCCATGGAGACTGGAACAACCTCCAGGAAGTTGATGCAGAGCGAAAGGAGCAGAACCAGGAAAACATTATACACAGAGACTGAAACACTGTGGTACAATTGAACATGATGAACTTCTCCATTAGGGTCAATGCAATGTCCCTGAACAATCTGCAAGGATCTAGAAGAAAAAACACTAGTCACAAGCAGAGGACAAATTGTGGGAGAAAAAACACAGAGGAAAAGCAATTGCTGGACTACAGGGTTGGAGGGGCCATGACTGAAGAGAGACTCTAAATTAACACCCTAATGGAAATGGGTTCGAATCAAGGACATATGTGATACCCAGTGGAATCACGCGTCGGCTATGGGAGGAGTGTTGGGGGGGAGGAGGAAAAGAAAATGATCTTTGTTTCCAAGGAATAATGTTTGAAAATGACCAAATAAAATAATGTTTAAAAGAAAAAAAAAAGAAGGAAAACCTCTTGTCTTTTTTACAGGTGGAGAGCCAGCTAGGACAGAACCTGACTGGAACAAGAAAAGCCCTCATCAGCCAGCCACTCCAACTCACTTGGAAGGGTGGAATTTCTTAAAGGACCAGACTTAAAAACCAAAACAACAGCTTTTTTCCTGTGAAGAGGTTTCTGTGGATTGAGGGTAAAAAACATGTACCAGAAGGTGATAGTAACCTCTGCATCTGTCATAATGGTGGCACAACTATTCCTATGGTTCTATGACACCATATGGAATGTTTTTACTGACTAGCTCTGGGAATGGATCAATCAAGAAGCTGGAAATCTATGGCCATTCCTACCTGCATCCTTATTTTCTTTGGGCAAATGGTTAAGGACTTGAGGAAGAGACTAAATCTGATAAGGGGTAAGCAAAATAACAATGATGACCCAAGACTGGTGATGGCCATTACACATGATCTCACCAGACTCCTAACAATGATGTTACATCTTTCCAGCCTCTTAATGAGGTACAGAAGGTTAAAATGGTACCCATTTTCCAGGCAGCAAAACTGAATCATGAAAAGGTCAGTGATTTTCAAAGCTCAATGATGAGAGTAGGACTAAGATTTCACTTTGTCACATCAGAGGCAATGTACAAATTTAATAGCTAACCCTCTGGAATAAGCAGTTCACCTGTCTCATTCCAAAGAGGTCAGTAAGTAGCCTATAGCATAGGCCCGTGGTGGCAAACCTATTACATGTGTGCCAGAGGGGGCACTCAGAATCCTCTCTGTGGACATGTGTACTGTCACCCCAGCACAGAGGTTGCCAGAGGGCTCAGGGCATTTCTCATATCACCCATCCCTCTAAAAGGTTCACCATCTCTGACATAGGCTATATAATATAGCCTATAACAGTGACAACAGCCATATATAACCAGAGGAAAGATGAATATCAAAAACATCACAAGCTGTCCCTTAAGTGAGATATTTTTATAAAAGCTGGTCCTTGGGTGCAATCCAAAAAAATTAGCAATTTGGACATTTAGAGGTCAAATATTTGAAAATCAGATGGGAAATGGGCATGTATTTCCCTTAATAGACTAAAAACTATTACAAATTGAACTAGTAGGGAACAAGTGCTGTTTGAGCTAAGAAAGTTATAAGTATGATCTAGCTACAGGGAAACAAGTAATTCTGGATGTGACAGACCTTATCCAATATCCTAATTTACAGGGGAAACTGAGTCCCAAAGATTACGGGTTTGCCCAAATCTCCCAAACTGTTATAATAGAGCTCATCTTACACTACAATTCCCACAGTGCAGTTTCTATTACACTGAAAGCATATTATACATTTCTTTGAGTAAATAATGTTATTGTTTGAAGAAGCAGCTAGGTGATGCAGTGGATAAACACTGGGCCTGTAGTCAGGAAGACCTGAGTTCACATCTGGCCTCAAACACTTATTAGCTATGTGACACTGGGCAAGTCCCTTAACCCTGTTTGTCTCAGTTTCTTCATCTGTAAAATGAAATGGAGAAGGAAATCGCAAACCACTCTAGTATCTTTGCCAAAAAAAAAAAAGAACTAAGTGGAGTCATGAAGAGTCAGACATGAACAAAAACAACAACAAAACTGTTTTAAGAATGATATATTTCTGTGTAAAAGGCATAATTGAAGAGGGAACACATTAACATTTCATTTATCTTTTTCTCCCTACCTCTAGCTACTAATACTATCCTTCCAGATTATGATCATCACCTTCATTGTGTATATATCTTCTAAGCACCTAGTATCTATATGTTGTTTACTCCTTAAGAGCAAAGATTGTTTTTTTCCTTTTTACTGTATCTCAAGCTCTCTCTATAGGTGTTTAATAAATGTGTGTTGACTGACAGATAGTTGAATCAACAATTATGGAAAAGGCACACTACTCTCTACTTGGTGGCCATGAGCTAAATTGCAAGCCTAGAGAAACTAACTCATGTCTCTTAGAAATTCAATCCCATGAAGTGATGCAGAACCTAGAGGCTCAACCAAGACAAGTGACTCACGGCAATTCCTCTCGTCGCTCATGTCTCCACAGTCATTGTCATAGTCACACCACCAGATGCTGTTAATGCAGTTCCCATTACTGCAGCGGTACTGATTGCGAAGGCAAGTGTTTTCTAACCAATAGAGGTGGAAGGGAGAGAAAGCAAGTCAAATCATTACTACTGTCAAATGCACAGTCACAGATCTTTGGGAATTTTTACTTTTTCACCTTCACCCCAGGACCAATATATAACACTATTGGAAAAAAGAAAAAAACATACATAGAGGGCAGAAAACATCTTTTTTTCTTCTCTTTTAAACTCTTACCTTCATTCTTAGAATTAATACTAAGTATTGGTTCTAATGTAAAAGAGGGACAAGAGCTAAGCAACTGGGGCCAAGTGACTTGCCCAGAGTCACAGAAAGTATCTAGGTCCAGATCTGAAGGCAGGACCTCTTATCTGCAGGCCTGGCTTTCTATCCACTGAGCTACCTAGCAGCCCCTTCTTTGTTTCTTCTTTATGCAAAACAAAAAGGAAATCTGATATGACTGACAAGGAAGGTGGCATTTGCCTATTGGATAAGGGAAAAACAAGCTCACTATATTGGAAAAGGCTATAGTAACATTTAACACTTTGATAGGGAATCCAGGCTATCCTATACTTATAAACAAAACAATCGATTTATGGCTTCTGTCCATATATTCTACATATTGGCATATGGTTGTTTTTCTTATATGGTTCTTTTAATAAGGCAAGTACTTTCTTCTTTCTACACAGAAAAATGCATTTTTAAAAAATAAATTGGGCTGAGCCAACACAAAGAGATCTTCCTCTTTCAATGGCCAGGTTGTGCCAGATAACAGAGGCTAAAAGGATATTCCTTACCCCCTAAAAATGGTGTTGATTCTGACTGTTAAGTTTCGAATACTTTCAAGAAATCATTTAGAACCTAAGAATACATGCTCTTTTTCAGGAGAGAAAAAAAGGGTTCTCCCCCACCTCTTTATTTTTCTTAAGAAAGAGCCTAAAATACTATAATTGTATATTTAGCTTCCCAACCTCTTAAACTGCTGAGAGAAAGGAGCTTAAAGTTACAAAGAAAACACCACCAGGGGCATATCTGAAGGAGGAATTTTTGACATCAACATGGGCCCATCAGGAAAAGGACTGATCACCTGGTGGCTCAGCTCGTTGTCATGGCAACACATGGGTTTGTACAGAGGCTGGACTAGAGTTAGAGTCATCAACCCACAGATGGGAACTCTATGAAAGGCAAAGTGTGAGCCTGGACCCAAAGATCTTTTTTAAACGCTGACAATGGCACTTTAGGCCAGAGATGTCTCCAGATCATCATTGGATGAGAGTCATTGTTAAAAGTTGGATTGGTACAATCTAGCCAGGGAAGTGGGAAAGGAATGTTTAAAAGGTCATGTGTCAGAATGTAAAAATTAGGGGCTTATTTCTGACATTAACCAGAAAACCACAATATTTGAAAATAAGGATCTCATTTTTGGGGTCAACAGTTCCAAGTTGTCTGAGATTAGGAGATAAGTACTGCAGATTTGGAAAATGAAACTTGTTTTAATGCAGAATCTACTATTTGAAGAATGTCTTGTGTATGTCCACCTCCAGAGAAAGAACTGATGAACAGAAATAAGCAAAACATAGTTCTATATATTCATATATCTTTTTGTCAAATGATGCCTTCTCTAATGGGGGATAGAGACAAAGAGTTATTTGTGTATTTTAATGTAACAAACTAATTAAATGATCAAAACAAAAGAACCTGGGGAAAAGGCTGTGAGGAAAAGGAAGAAAAGAAGGGAACCAAACCAAATTAGATACAAATGAGCCTTACCTTCTTTGATACAGGTATTATTCTTCAGCTGATAACCCCGAGGGCAGTCACATCTTAGCTCTCCAGAAGGAAGGATGCTGCTAGATACACCCTCGGGACACTTGCAACTCTTGCTGTGATTGGCTTTGGGCAAACACAGTAGGCTGCAGGGCTTGGATACACAGGCATTGTTTCCTGGATAGAGGAAAAGAGGTAGCAGTATCATCCATTACTAAATGAAACTAGAGGATGAATAGGAGCTTGGGTCCCTTGACAGGGGTAGTTACTGTAACAAAATGATAAATGTAATCCTCTCCCTTAGCAGATAAGGATGATGAAGATCACAGAGGTTAAGGGACTTTCCTAAAGTCACACAGCTTAAAAGTAGCAGGACTAGAATCTTTCTGCCTTCTCTTCAATCTTTTTGGCAGACTTTTAATTCAGGAAAATCACTAATTTTTAAGCAACTTCTGGTCTAAATGAAGTACATCAAATATCTCATATTGTGATAAGGGAAATATTTTGGTAATATTTGGCATGATATTATTAATAATCTCTTTGATTCTCCTCTGAAAAGTATGGTTTTTGCCTATAACAAAGCCAGGAAAGACCTGAATCTGACTTGCCTCAGATACTTCCTGGCTGTGTGATTGTAGGCATTCATTTAACTTCTCTGTGTCTCAGCTGCCTCATCTGTAAACTGAAAGCAATAGGAACCCTTATCTCAAAGATATGTTTTGAGGCTCAAATGTATGAAAAGTTACCTTAAGTCACTACATAAATGTGAGTTATTATTAGCATTGTTTCCAAAGTACAAATGGAAAGAGAAACCCACTGTTATTAAACTCCCACATGTTTTTCCACAGCCTAACTTAATAATACATCGTTTATGTAGCATTTAAATTTTATAATGCACTTTCATTCATAACAATCTTATGAAAAATATAGTGAGACTATCATTATAATCCCACTTTAGAAAAAAGACCTCTAGGTTAAATGACTTGTCTAGGGTTACATAGTGAGTATAATTCATCAAAAGCATCCGATTAGGCTACTGCTGCATGCTTGTGAGACAACCTTTGTAATTGTGCAAACAGACCTACACTCCTCTGCCCAGATTTCCCCCAGAGGCGGAAGGCAGGCACTTGCTGACACCACTAGTATAGACCCCTCAACCCTCTCTCCCCTGCACAGAAAGTCATGGGAAGCTGGTCTCCACAGATTTACACAAGCCCTATCTGTGTAGGTTTGAGAATCAACCCCATGTGTAATAGATATCATGTGAGACGTGTGTCGCTACACCTGGCTTAAACAGTATACCTGTTAAGAGTAACAAGGTTCTGGAAACCTGTGAATATGATGGCATCTCATTATGGGTTTTTTTTTGATTAAACAAAAAAGAAAGAGGAGAAAAGGTGAAATGGTAGCAGTGACCGATGTTTTATCCACCAAAAGACAGTACCACGCTGTGGAGAGTGGAGTAATAGATTCTATCCTAAAAACAGGAAACACAAAACATTTAAAGAATAGCTGAAACCAACAAGACAAACGTCAGAGCCCAAATGTTTCTAGTTGCCTAGAAAGCACAATGCCCAATGAGGTCAATGGCATGAGTTGGATCTCCACATGGGCCAGTGACCCATCACTGTACACTTCTCCTCTCCCCCCAGGCAATCTTTTCACATACATGTGTCACTTGTTACAAGAGCAGCTAGGAAAGAAAAAATGAGAATGAAACAGGGCAAAGAGAAAAAAAACAGCATTAACTTTATCAGCCAAAGATGTGGAGATGACATGGTTCTAACATGATGCCTTTTGGGAAAGTAACAGAATAAAGAATAACAGCATGAAGTGGGAGTATAAAGACATATGCTTGTTATTTTGGATTGTTTGCTGATAAAACAAAAACACCAGAGTTTAAAATAAATGTAAAGCCTCTCAAGGTAACAGCTTTGAAGAGAACAACACTTAACTTAGTGTAGAAGTTCTGATATGCTTCTTTCTTTTTTTTAAACCCTTACCTTCTATCTTGGTACCCATCATGTGGTGGTTTCAAGGCAGAACAGTGGTAAGGAGTAGGCAATGGGGGTTAAGTAACTTGCCCAAAGTCACATAGCCAGGAAGTGTCTGAGGCCAAATTTGAACCCAGGACCTCCTGTCTCTAGGACTAGTTCTCAATCCACTGAACCACCTAACTGCCCCCAATGTTTCTTTAAAAAAAAGTGGTTACTCTAAAATCATACCATGTATACAGGCAAAAAGGCATTAGCTTATCACCAAATATCCTAAGTTAAGGAATGCATTAAATGAAGTGTTGATTATATGCTGGTCTATATTCCAAAGCAACACTTCTATAATTGTCATATCACTTTGGAGATTTTGGTTCCAATAACAGACCTTGATGACGTATTTGATTGAGAGCTGCTAAAATGTGTGAAGACCAGGTTCATTTCAGTAATGATGATAATAACATACAGCAACTGGTGTCTAAGATTGCCCATCTTGTGCTAGCATTATCTTAGGATCAAAGATTTAGAAATGGAGAGAAACTTAGAGATCTAGTTCATTTTGTAGATGAGGAAACTGGGGCCCTGATACCTTCAAAGATTTGCATATGGTCATAGAACCAAGCTTCAAACCCAGATCTTGATAGAATATATGGAGTGACAGGATTTAAAAACTGGAAAGTTCTCACAGATCACTTATTTTAACCCCCCACTTTATAGATGAGCCACTTGAAATACCAAGTCACTTGATACTATCCTAAAAACAGGAAAAACACAAAACATTTAAGAAATAGATGAGACCAACAAGATGAAAGTCAGAGCCCAAAAGTGTTTGGGCAAACACAGATTAGTCTATTGCTGGAATTGGCTTTCCAATTGCTTAGAAAGCACAATGCTCAATGGGATTATACAAGTCACCCAGATGGCAAGTCAGGTAGCAGTCCATGGGAGCTCAAACTAGGATCCTTTTATTAAAAATCCTGTCCTGTTCTTGATGTCCTTCAAAATAGCCACAGACCAGCCTACTATTCGATGAATGGCAAATGATTCTGAAGAAGGAGGAGACATCCAGGCAACCAGACTCCAGCTACAGTAGCTTTTATTTGCCAAGAAGCCAGAAGGATCCTAGAGCAGGCTGATTGACATTAGAAGGTTGCCTACTTATTTATTCAGGGTGGTAGTACAGACCACCTATGGTTATGTTCTGACTACATGGAGTGGTGACTGGAGAGAGACAGCATTGCTTCCAGTCTTAGGAGTAGAGTTCTGGAAATGGAACAGTATTTTACACAGCGTAGAGAGGGATAGCTTCCCTGCAAATCACAGAATGGGATCTTTCTCGTCTCTTCTGGACTACCACAATAGTATTCCAAGATTCTGATAGCATGTGAACTCCTTGGGGCCAGGGATGTGCCCATTTTCCCCCTTCTATCTTCAATTCTTAATACAGGACCCCAATAATACTTATTTAATGGTTGCTGGTTGACTGCAATGTTTTGATCACAAGAAACTTGGCTCAGAAAGTAAAGGATGAACTTTTCCACTATGACCTCTGGGAGGAGCTGAGGAGCAAATCATTCTCTGAGCATCCTCCAAGATTTCAGGAGACTAAAAATAAAGCATGTTACCCTCAGAAAGGTGAAGGATTCAGGGTACAAACTAAAACATATATATTTTTAGATGTAGCCAATGCAAGGATTTGTTTTGCTTGACAATGCATAATTCTTACAAAGTTTTGTTTTTCAACTGGGAAGAAATGGAAGGGAAAATAAGATTTCTGTTCATTGAAAAAATAAATTTTAATTTTAAAAGGGTATACCCAGGTAACAGGTGATGTGAAACTGAACTGATGACTTTAGCAGACCATCAGCTCAAAATTACAAGTCTGGACAGGCTCAATAAGAGTAAACACTCTTGAAAGAGAACTTAAAACTAACTTAAAAAATAATATAATCTTGGGCTGCTTAGATATTATTGTCTTCTGCTCTTATCAACCAGTTCTGTGAAGTTCTGGGAGTCAACTATATTTGGTATCAAGACCCTGATGAACAGAAGTAGGTCCCCAGGAGGGCCACCAGGATCATGAGAAGATTTCAAATTGTGCTCCCCTGGAGTGAGAATCAGTTAGAAAAGGAGGCTTTTCAGCTATAAAAAGAGAAGATGCAAGAATGGTCAGGAGACCAGTCTTCAAAGATTTGAAGGGCTATATCTGTAAAAGAGAAAACAGTCATGTTCTGCTGATCCCAAAGTGTAGAATAAGGATAAGTGGATGGACATTAGAGAAAAGCATATTTAGTCCTGATACAAGTAGAAATATCCTTAAAATTAAAACTGTTAAAAAAAAAAAAGGTTAAACTACCTCCAGAGAATACAAGTTATTCATCACTAGTAGTCTTTAAGATAAGGCCAAATGACTGCTTACCAAAGATGCTAAAGATGAAGGCTCTATTTAGGGTTAAGTTGTAAAATGAAGTTCTTTTTTGAACAAAATTAACGGAACTAAGTTGAAAGAGTGTATGTATGTGTAGGGGGCCTGGATTTGCATCCAATATCTCGGATAAGGGACTGATATCCAAAAAATATATAGTGAGAAAAGGTCTAGTCTTAGAAGAACTAGGTTTTTCTTGCCTTTGACACTAGTCATGAAACTATTTAAACCTCAGTTTGCTTAACTGAAAAGTGGGGTTAGTAGTAGTAGTCTCTTGGTAACCAAGGATGACGATTGTCTTTGTGCGTTTTCATCTATGGTGTATAGATGAGTGTGCACAAAGACACTTCTGCGTGAAGGAGATTTAAGTGGAAAAGCTGATGCACAGAGACAGTCCCACTCTCTCGGCATTGGAAGCCTGGGTCCAATGGCACGAAAAGTCGTTACGCCTGGAGACTTCCTCAGCTGCATTGGATGGCTGTGTTGTCCTTTGTGCTCCAACATGCCCTAAGCACTCCACAGTGCTTTGCTGCGTTGCCATCTCAGCCGTTGAACCTTCTTATTGGTTTCTTCCCTCTGTTCCACTGAAGCAGTCTTCACATGCTGGGTGAGCAAAGCCCTGGTTCACCAGGGATCAATGACCCGATGGCTACCCTCACAAGGTTTGGCCGGCCTGTCAAAGCCTTTGCCTGGGGTGTGGCCGCTGCCGCATGCTAGCAGCTACAGGGAGCCACAAGTGAGAGCTGGGTGTCAGGTGAGGGTCAGAGGTTGGAGAGCTGCCCAAGGAGGGCATGACAAGCCCTCCATACCAGAGATACTACCCCTCCCTGAGCACCCCATACACCCAAAAAAAGTGGGTTTAATAATACCTATTCTGCCTACTTCCAAAGATTGGTGTGCAAATGTAAAAGTTGACTACTGACATTATTATTCTAACCTCTGCTGTCTTTCCAGATCAGAACCTCTGAAAGATAACAGTCAGTCCCCACTCACAGTCCTTGCTGCCCTGACCCAGATAAAGTCTCTTGTCTTTGGGATACCCAATTCCCTGATGACTTAAAGCAAACAATTCCAACACTGTATGAATGCCTTTATTTTTGGTGTGATCCAAGGAAAGGTTGCTAAGGGAATTTGCAGGATGTACACACATACATACCAGCTCCTTTAAATATTCTGAATTCAGAACAAAGACTGTAAACTCAGTTGCTTTCTTCTCATCTTAGACTTCACCCCTCCCTCCCTCCCTGCCTCCTCCTCACACACATATAAACATTCCCTGCAGTAGAGCATATGTCAACCTTTTTGGTCTCAGGACCCCTTTGCAGTGACTGAGGACCCCCTTCCTTCAAGAGCTTTTGTTTATGTAGGCTGTATTTATCAATATTTACATATTAAAAAAGAAAGCATTGTAATATCATGAAAATGGTTTTGACCTTGCTGACCTTCACCCCTATACTCACCCCTCAGGGATCTGAGAGCTGCTGCCTGAGTGTTAGCCAAGTTTGCTTTCTCCAGCATAAAGAGGAAATCACATTTCATGTGAGAAATGCAGGCTTGCCTGTTCTACAGTTGGAGTTGTAGAAGTACATTCTGCCAACTCCCTCGGCAGCCTTTCTTGGATCACACTAGAAATAACAGCATTTGAGTAGTGCTGGACTGTTTACACTGGGTCATCAGAGAAGTGGGAAGCTCAAAGACCACAGATTTCATCTGAGCAAAACTGTCTAAGAGCCTGCCTGCCAAATGTCTGCCAAATACATCCCTCTGAACATTTGCTTGAGACAGAAGATTTGCTTTTGTAAAGAAGGTAGAATCGCTGGGAAGATCAGTCTATCCCATCAGAGGAAGACTCTGGGACTCAGGCTACAAACTAAGATGCCATCCTTTTCACATTCTGACCTTGGGCGAACCAAAGGACTTTGCTCTCCTACACACTTCTGTGCTGGGCTGAAGCCAACTTCTAAGTAAACCCTGCAAGGACAGATAAAATGACTCAGAGTCTATGTCAACTTTTCACTTTTTTCTTCTCCAACCTCTTCTTCCTAATGACTTCTGAGTCAGCAGCTACTGCCTGGAAATGGCTGTCCTCTCTCTTCCCCAAACTGAACTTGGCCCAGAATGATGGCATGTGTTTTGGTTTTAAAGGCACTTCAGGAATGATATTCCACAAGTTCCTTTGGTAAACTGAATCTTGCACCCCCCGCTAAGAGAATGCTTTTCCTTATTTCCAACTCCAAACCCTTCTGATACTATTCCATTTACCCATTTCCTTTTCTGTTTTGAGGAAAATGGTGAACAGCTGGTCACCATCCTCTGTGTAATAAACAGCCCTTCAGAGAGTTCCCTGGTTCAGGGACCACTTATTGCTCTCAACCCCATGATGTTTAAAGGGAGCTAACAAGAGTATGAAACACAGCCAGTGAGTGGGTCTTTCCCCTACCCTTCACTTTCCATCCTTCAGTTCCCATCTGGGAAACATCCATCCTGTGCCTGCCATTATATAGCTAAGGCTACAGTATTTAAAGACCATCTATGACCATCCAGATTTCATACTTTCCATAGGATGTTGCAACTTGAAGCAAATAGTTTTAAAGGAAAGAAGGAAGTTTCAAAGGTAAATTTCTTGCCATTCACACTATACCCCAGCTCCATACCCACACATGGGTCTAGAGCCTTTCTATCAAGAATATCTTGATAAGATTAATTTCTTCCATTAAAAAAATCAAGAGTATCAAAAGGAGAAGGATAAGAAATGTTCTTTGAGTTAAGTATATTATGTGTTACTTATGTGCAAAGAACTGCCAGAGGGTTGGGGATTCAGAGAGGATGCCTCCCTCAAGGAGCTTACATTCTAATGCAGGACACAATGTGTGTTCATCAGGTAAGTAAGATTACTCAATCTACAAGCATTTATTTTGCACTTACAAAGTGCAAATGAAAACAGTCCCAGCCATCCAGAAGCTTACATTCTAATAGAGGAGACAACACTTACATACATACAAGCTATAAACAGAGTAGATGGAAAATAACCTAAGAGGGAAATGTACAAGCACCTGAGAGAATTTGAAAAAGCCTCCTGCCAGAGGCGGCATGAGAGCTGAGTCTTAAAGAAAACAGATTCTAAATGGCAGAGGGAAGGCAAGAGAAAGGAGAATTAGATAACTGGAGCTCCTTTTATAAAGCATGTGAGTCCATTGTAGACAAGAATAAGAGGCAGCTAGGTGGTACACTAGACAGAGTGTGGAACTTGGAATCAGGAAAAAGTTCAAATCCTGCTTTAAACATTTATTAGCTATGTGACCTTGAACAAATCATTTAACCTCTCAGTTTTGGTTTCCTCACTTGTAAAATGGGGATGATAACAACAGAACTTGCCTCCCAGGATTGTTGTGGGGTTCAAATGAGTTAATACATATAAAATGCTTTGTAAACTTTAAAATTCTATTTAAATGCTAGCAATTATTTTATTATTCTTATCTTTGTCATTGTTAACAGGAATTGATCTTCCACCATACTTCCCCAAGAGATCTCCAAGGAAGCATTCACTGAGGGCACAGCTCTGAACTAAATGGTTAACTACCTCTTAAAGCAGATCTCTGATACCATGATGGAGACATGAAACTTGGTATGTCACTCTACAGTCTTCAAAAGTCTGAAAGATTCAAGATCATTTGAGACTGTTCTGTACAAAAGAGCCTTAAAGGTTTTTTAGAGATAAAATGAGTCAACCAAAAGCCAATACACTTATAAGTTACTAAGCATACATGTATTTGTAACATGCTGCACAAATGTATGGTCCTTATTACTGCTGTCCTTATCCCTTCAATTTTCCCTTTACCCAAGCCTATCCTTGGAACATAAATTAATATCTACATCCTAGTTCAAACCAGGAACTGTAGAACAGGTCATTTTAAATAAAGGTTGAATTCAACAGACAAGATAATGTTTCATCTTAAGCTACGAAAGGAATTTTAATATTCTGGAGCATATATCCTGCTATTTTACCTCTTGAATCAACAATATGTTCAGGATGAAGGTCAAGGTAAAGGATGATAGTATAGTGAAAAAGGGCACAAGATTTAGGAATTGTAATAAAAATTTTTTTAAAAATAATAATAATGATCACCTATATATAGTGCTTTGGTTTGCAAAGTGCTTTAATACTTACTTAATTTGTTTTTCACACAGCCCTGTGAGCTATGTGCTATTAATTTTTTATTTTACAAACGAGGAAATTGAAAGAGACAAAGATTAAGTGACTTCCCCCAGTTCACACAGATAATATCTGAGGCAGGATTTAAAACCAGATCTTCTGGACATTCTCTCCATTCTGACATATTGCTGCTACATAAGTCCTTACATAAATAGGCTTGGGACTGAAACCTGGCTCAGCCACTTACTAGCTTCATGGATTTGACCAAGTTATTCTAACTTTCTAGTCCTTAATTTCCTTATCCATAAAAAGAAACAGCTAGAGGAGTTTATCTCAAAGATTCCTTCCAGATCTAACATTCTGGATCTAAGAAAGGCAAGTAAGAAGGAGAACTATTTACTGAAAAGAATATCTTAATGGGCCTCAGTGAACATCTAGTATTTTAAGATCCATTATGAGATCTCAAAGCATTGCCTGACATTTTCCCAGCCATGCTGGATCTTCCAAGGCTGCCAGGATCCCCAGACACATTGAGAAATGGCAACCCTCTTCCTCAATTCAGCATTTAATAGCTTACATTCACATAGTACTTTAAAGCTCAATGTACTTTCCTTACAATCTTGTGAAGCTGTTAGAGCAAGTACTACTATCCCTATTTTTCAGCTGTGGAAACTCAGGCCTAAGAAGTTAAGTGACTTGCCCAAGGTCACAGCATTATAGAAAGTGTGACCTTAGACCTGTCACTTTAACTTCTCTGGGCCCTACGAAGCAGGCAGGACCTTTTTTATGGCAGCAATACAGCTAAAACCAGTATTATATGCAGTGGGGAAAACATTAGAACTCTTCTCAGTGGATACAGGCATAAAAGCAAGGACACTCCCATTCCCCACTGTTATCTGACATAATTCTAAAAATACTGGTAATAACAATAAATTTTTTAAAATGAAGGCATAAACATAATCAAAGAAGAAATAAAATTATCCCTAAACCCTGTTGGTTTACTTAGAAAACTCTAAAGAATCAACACAGAAATAACTGGAAACAACATCTTTAGTAAAGTAGTAGGATTTCTATAGTGGCATTTCTATATAGCAATAATAAAATGCAGAAAGAAACAATATAAAGGGAAGTATGAATATACTCATTCAAAATAAGTATAAAATGCATAAATATTTAGGAGACAATCTACCAAAGCACTCAAGACATGTATAGATACAATTATAAAATATCATTTAAAGAAATAAAACATGGCTCAAATAACTGGAACAAAATTCAGTGTTCATGCCCAGTGTTCAATATTATATTGTTAACTAAATTAATTTATAGACAGTGAATTACATAGAAATAACTCAGAGAACAAAAAAAATAACAATAATTTTACTTGAGGAAACAGAAGGTCCAGACTCTCAAGGAAACTGATGACCAAATGCAAGAATAATAGAATACCACTTGCAGGCCTTCAATTATATTATAAAGCAGTAATCTCCAAAACTACTTAGTACAGTTAATAAACTTTAAAAAAATAGATCTGTGCTATAAACTAGATAAAAAAGTTACAAAAACAAGTGAACTTTCTAACAGTGTTTAATTAATTCAATAATACAAATTACTTCCAGAAATCCCACTTTGACAAGAACCATTATAAAAACTTGAAAAAGTGTTTGGAAAAATTAGACTTTAACCAACAGCTTACCCCAATACATACCCCAATATACCCCAATAAACTAAAAATGTATGCATGAGCTAGATAAGTCATATCACACACACACACACACACACAAATTTTAATGAGAAGAATATTTCTTATACTCATGTTGAGGGAAAGAATTTTTAACCGATGTTTAGAGGTGATCATAAAAGATAAAATAATTTTCTTTACATAAAATATAATGTGTTTTAAATGAATAAAACCAATACAACTAGGATAAGAAGGAAAGCTATTAATTGAAAATAAAAAATTTTTGTATAAAATATGTCTGATATGGGCATGATATACAAGATATATGAAAACTAATAAGAATATGTAACAAAAAGAGCCATTACCCACATGTTCAATGGATATTAACAAGACTTCAGACCAGACTTGTGATTTCATTGTCATTAGCAACTCCTGAAAGAGGAAATTCCTTCCAACAAAACAAGTCATCACTTTCTCTTCAATTCTGTCTTAACAGATTACCAAAACCCCTGAAGAGGTTATGTGACTGTCTTCAGAGATAGGATGAATTTAGTCTTTCTGGCTCTGAAGTCAGTTTTCTATCTATTTCTACCATACCACAGTGCCTCTCATGAGAAAAAAAGGCTCAAAAGAATTGCAAACTATTAACAACCATATGAAATACTGTTTCAAATCACCAATAATGAGAAAAAATATAAATTAAAACAACTCTGAGATTTCCCCTCACACCTGGCAAATTGACCAAGAGGATGAAAGATGGGAAGAGTCAATGTTGGAAAGACTGTGGAAAGAGAAAGAATACACTAATATACTGTGGAGCTCTTAATTAGTCCAAACATTCTGGAAAATAATTTGGAAGTATGCTAAGAAAGCAGCTAAAACATCCATGCCCTATTTAACCCAAAGATCTCACTGACAAGTATGTATCCCAAAGAGGTCAAAGATAAAAAGAAAGACTCAATGCATGTGAAAATATAGTTAGCAGCATTTTAAAGTAGTAGCCGAGAACTAGAAACAAAATAGACCCCCATCAATTGGAGAATGGCTAAATAAATTGTGGTACATCAATATAATGTACCTTATACAATTCTCTCAAACAATTCAAACATTTACTAAGCTATTAACCACATGAAACCCACGGTACTATTGAGAAACACAAAACTGAAAAACAATTCCTAATAGCAAGGAGTTTCAATGTAAGAAGAATGATAAGAATATATTAAAAACTCTAAGGTTCAAAGTAAAAACTGATGATAGGAGCAAAAAAGAGACATTAACAAAATATGAGGATTCTGAGAGGTGGAAAAATTGTTTACTTTTGGAAAAATTGAGAAAGACGTTAGTACAAAAGCCAGGAAAGGCAGAAGAGCTTGAACTACACAGTTAGCAATCGAACCAATCGAGTTCTGGAAGTGGCATTTAGTGGGCATACTTCAGGAAATCTACAGCAGTGTCTGCCTGCAAAAACTCAGTTGCTAATGGATGAATTTGGCCATCTAGGGAGAAAGAATCAGACCCATGTAAGTATCTGAAGAGGAAAATGATCCTAACCTTTTACCTGTTCACTTTTTTGTTTCTTCCAGTGCCCTAATCTGCACCCCAAGGCAGTCATAACATCAAATGCCCTGTGTCTTTTGAGTCTTCCTCCCCAAAGAATTTTCTACAAAGTGAAACAGATATACTTAGTACCTCCCCCAGAAGCAGAGATTCAAGACTATTAGCAAAGATAACAGTCCACAGTGATATGACCACTGAGATACAACTCAGGCTGCATTGCTGAGCCTGACTGCTCCATCATCCATAACACTGCAAACAGACAAAGACATGGAGAGATCTATTCATGGCACTGGGGATAGCCTACACAAATACACAGAAACAGAAGAAAAGAGGGTAATATTAGGGGACAGCTAGATGTCTAGATTAGCCAGAATATAGATCTCCTGAAGGGGAGTCAGATAAAATATAAGGCTGAAAACATTTGTGGCTAAACAAATTGTGGCTCATGAATATATAATATTTTGTGCTAAAAGAAACTATGATCATGAAGAATATATAAATTCATAGAAACTTCTATAAACTGATACAAAGTGAAGAAAATAATATACTACAACAATGTAAATAGAATGAACCAAAAAACAACAACTGGATTCTGTGTGATTATAACAACATATCCTGATCCTAAAGACAACATAACGGAATATAATTCCATCCTTCTGTGCAGAGGTGGGGTACTACAGGTGTTGAATAGTGCATATATCATCAGATATAATTATGCTGGTTATTATTGCTAAGCTGCTTTTTCCCCCTTTTTAAAAAAATTATTCTTTGTTACAAGAGGTAGCACAATGGATGGAGAAGAGAGGATCAACAGAGAGAAATTAATTTGATACAAAAACAAGAGATATCAAGTATTTTTCCAATTAAAACAAATTTCTTATCTGTAACGTAAAGGTGGGAATATTGGAAAATGTATTAATTTTTGGAGTCAGAGGGTCCAAATATGAATCCTAGTTCTGCAACATACCTGGTGAGTGACCTTAGGCAAGTCATTTCTTGGTTACTCCATCTTTAAAATGAGGCAATTGGACTAGAGAGCAATGAGGTTCTTTCCAGCTCTAACTCTATGATCCTATGATCTCTAAGGTTTAAACTAGTTTTAAATCCTATGATTTAAGTACAGTAACTAGGATTCAAACTCAAGCTGTCTGACTCCAAAACAAGCAAGCACATGGTTTTGGTTCTAATTGTCACAATGAATGGCATCATTCTGGGGTGGATACCAGCCCCAGAGATCCTAGATTTTTATAAGAATGAAAACAAGCTTATCCCTGCAGAAAGGCTGGGGGAAGCCTCTGTGTGTGGCTCCTGCCTCTTCCCAAAAAGGAGGGTAGGTACAGGGCTCAAACTGCAGCACCTGAGTAAGCCTGCTGGCAAACTATGACTGAGCCTATCTCAGATGTCTGCAGAACTGTCACCGCCCGCGGGGATGAGCCACATGCTGAGACTTAGCCAGCTGCATCCCTAGGCATCTCGCACTAATCAGAAAGGGGTGAAGGGCAGGAGGAGGCTATAATTATCCACCCAACACCAGTAAGCCAGAGAGGCAAGATCATGCTGTCTTCCAGATGTTTGCAGATCATTAAAAGAGAAATTAAGATGTCATTAGAGAGGAATTAAATAATGTGTATGTTGTCGTGACAACTGAAAATATAGGGTGGCATTTACTGCTCAGGTGAAAAAATTGCCCACAGCCAGCCCCACCATGAGGGCTTGTGAACAGGTGATGAAGGAACCTCTGTCTTACCTGTAGTTTTCCCCCTATAGAAAATCTTCATGTCCATCAGGCCTGTGAGCTGACTAACCAAAATCTCCATCTGGGATCCACTATACTTGGAGGCTCGGAAGATGCTGAGTTGCGACCAGTCATCCCAGTAGATTTCATTCTGGAAAGGAAAATGTGATCCCTTATTCCATTGGGCTTTGTAGTTCCCAATATGCTATACTCTGTCTTTCTTACCTTTTGCCTTCCTTACATCCTCCCTGCCAAGGCAGAGCTGAGCACCCTGTCCAGTTCACAGTGGACACTGGATGTCCCACAGAAGAAGTGACTCAGCTGGCCCAGGAGAGCAAGGGTTTGTCATGCTGCTCCAAGCCCCTGGCACAGAAATGATGGAAGTAACCGAGGCCACAAGATGCAACTTCACATGCATGGGCTAAAAACTCACTGAAGATGCCACAACAGCCTGTTTCCTTTTTCAGCCCTAGACTTCAACCCATAAATCGCTATAAGGAAGAGGTAGGATGGGACAATAGAAAGAACAGCAGGCCCAGAGTCAGAAAAGGCCCTGGATCCTCCTTCTGATCCTGACTATTGTGGGATCATAAGCAGCATTCTTCCCCTCCACTGTGAAATATGGATATAATAAAAAAAATCATACTGGCACTACTGACCTCATGGCTTTTTGTTTTTGTTTTTTGGTGAGAAAAGTATTTTTTTAAACCTAAAAGTGCTAAAAATAAGCAAACTGTTCTTGTTTCATGGGAAACTATGTTGTCCTCTAGAAACTTGCTAGTAATGAGTATCAAGATGGCAGGTCAACCAGCCCATACTCATAAGGAGATGGGATATGGAATGAGCAGATTGCAGAGAAATCAGGGAAATCACCGTAGGGCAGACAGGGTAAGAGCATGAGGGGAGTAGCGGCCTGCTCTATCTCCCAGAATCTCTGCTTTCATCATGCCATGATGCCTAACCTTTGGGAGAGAAGTTAAATCCTGGAAAGGATGTACATCAGCTGCCCCAAACCAAATTCAGATGTGTCCCAAATTTTAACAATTAAGAATATTGACTTAAAATGACCTGAATGGCAGATTCACAAACCCAACTAAGATACAAGCCCCCTTAGCCTTTGGGAAGTGCTTGTCTGCCCAACAGAGGGAGAATCCAAGTAAGTACCTTAAACACAGCGATTGCATAGGGGTGAGGAAGACTATCCAGGATTACGGAGCGCTGCTGGCCATTGAAGTTGATACGCTCAATGCAGTCCAGATATGCATCTGTCCAGTATATCCACTCATCATCCACAGAGATGCCATTGGGCCACTTTACATCCTCGGAAACAATGCGATAGATGGAAGATCCATCCATATTGGCCCGATAAATTCCAGGCTTCAGGTCACCCCAATCAGTCCAAAACATCAACCTGGTTTCAGTTCATGAAAGAGAATATTCTTGTTAGAACAAAGAACACGGGTCCTCAGATCCTGATTCAAGAGAGATGAAAATTTTCTAAAGAATGAGCAGGCCAGGTATAGTCAGCTAGATAGATAAAGTGCTGGACCCGGGAGTCAAGAATACCTGAATTAAAATCATCCCTCTAATATTTACTTAGCTGTGTATTCCCAGGGGCAAATCACTTAATGTCTCTTAGCCTGAGATTCCTCATGTATAAATCTGTAAAATGGGGATAATAATGGGATCCACCTGACACAGTTATCATGAGGGTCAAAAGAGATAATATAAATAAAACACTTGGCAAACCCCAAAGTGGTATATAAATATTATATACTACTGTTATCTCCTACATTTGGATTTGAAACTAAGTATGTCTGTAGTGCTGTGGGAGTTATAGGATGGAAAGGCTAATCCAAAATCATTTCCTTTGGAAAGAGGGAGAGGCATAAAGAGATAGAGACAGAAAGAAAGTGAATGTATGTAACTACCTATGTGTACCTCCTAATTATCTTTTTTTTTTTTTTAGGATAAATGGTTTTGTATTCCCTGAACACATTCCACTTAGAAGAAAGGACAGAGAGACTAGACATGGTAGGTAGCAAGGAAAAGATATACTGATATTTAAATTTTTCTATTGTATATGTGTATACACACACACACATACACACTTGTATGTATACAGACAAATGTGTATGTGTGTCAAAAAATAAGCCACAGATAACTGTAAGTTCATTATTTCATTGTCCAAAGTTCCTCTGCTTTTTTACCTTTCCTGACATTACTCTAGCAGATACAAGATGTCTAGCCTACCAGGAAAATTCTGAAGTTTATTAATAAAGAGGGAATAGAGTTCCTTGTCAAAGACTATTTATTGTGGTGGAGTGGATGATATATTGGATTTGGAGTCGGGTAGACCTGGGTTGAAATCCTGCCTTAGACATTTATCAGCCTGGTGACTCTGGGCTAGTGGCCATTCCTTTCAGTTGGCTTAGTTTCCTCATCTGTGGAAAATGAGGCTAGACCTCTAAAACTTCTTCCACATCTAATTCTGTAATGTGATGAACCATGTCATTTTCTATTATTCCAAACAATTCTAGTTTAGAGATCATCTCTAGCCATAAAACTATGAAATGGATAAAATGTTTTGCTTATTCCTGGGGTTTTCATGTAAAGATGGATGCAATTGCTGGAGATCACTCAAAGAAGCCATGCATGCTTTTCACCCTTAGAACTGGACACTTACCCTTCTTTAGGGATGAGGGCCAAAGCCCTGGGTCGATCAAGCAATGAGGAATTCACAATAGTAAGTCGAAAGTCTCCATCTGGATTGGCAACCTAAGGGAAAGAAATGAAATCTTTAGATGGATATATTTCCCAAAGAGCTATGATTTTTTGCAACAATTTCTAACCTATGTTAAAAATAATAACATTTCTTAGAAACGGTATGAAAAATAGAATATTAGAGGCCAAGGAATGGAGACTAAGTTGGGAGGGAATACAAGGGGTGATAACTTGGGAAGGAGCTCAGGAGTGAGGATGAAGTACTTAGTTAAGTGTTGTAAGGCAGAGAAAAAGATTCAATGATAAATGATCATGATCAGATAAAAGAATTTCAAAGTTTACAAACAGAGAAAGGGAACACTTATTGTTGATAGCAAGATAAGGGGATGAGAAGGAATGGTGAACTAGGTCATGGGAATGGAGTAACCTGAGGAAAACTGGCAAGTTGAGGTTCTTGAGAAAGCATCAGCATGTAGGGTGAAACTCCCTAATTGATACAATGGAGACAACTAAGCCTAGAGTCAGAAAGATTTTTGAGTTTGAATATAGCTTCACATATTAGTTGCTTAAGCTTGGTCAAATCACTTAATCTGGCTGCCTCAGTGTCCTCAACAATAAAATAAGGATAATAAGAGCACCTATTAATAGATTATTGTGAGAATCAAGTGAGATAATATTTATAAAACACTTGGAATAGTGCCTGGCACATAGTAGGCACTAATAAATATTTGTTCATCTTTCTAAAAGGAGGGCAACAGTTGGGGCAGAAGCTGTAACTGAGGCACTGAACTTGGAAAGGAAAGAAGAAAGGGAGAGAGAGCAAAGAGGAGGAAGAGGATGAAGAGAGAGGGAGGGAAGGAAGAAGAGAGGAAGAGAGTCTTGGGGGTTGGTAGGTAACTGCTACCAGGATCTGGACTGTGATAAATCTGTAGCGCATGAACCTCCAGTAAAGGGAAGATGATGAGCAATGGTGGTAGAAGGAGAATACAGAAGTGACAAAAGAGAACATTCCAGCTCTCCCATCATAAACAATGAGTCCAAGGACATGAATGAAATTTCAATCAGTGCTGGGAATAGAGAAACAATAATAATAGCATTTATAACATAGCTACTTTTTAAAGGCACTAAAACATTTTAGAAAAATTGCATTTGATCCTCAAAACAACTTTGGGAGGAAGGTGCCATTATTTTCCCTATTTAAAACTGAGGAAACTGAGGCAGAAAGTGGTTAAGTGACTTACCCAAGATGAGACAGCTAGTTAAGTGTCTGAAGCTAGAGCTGAACTGAGGTCTTTCTGACCCCATGCCCAGCATGCTCTCCACTGAATGCCCTAGCTTCAGTGAAATCAGAGAGTCAGGGCTGAATGAGTATGTATTGAGTACTGTATGTATATGAGCAATCCCAGAACCCAGCACATTGTAGGCAACTACACACTCTCAGAATTAGAAGGGATGAAAGAGGTCACTGAGTCCACACCTACCTGACTAGGAATCCCCTCTAAAACATCCCTGAGAAGTGGTCATCTAAGCCTCTACTTGAAGTCCTCCAGTGAGGGTCTCCCCCACTCCCCAATATACAGAGGTGGCCCAGGCCTCTGTGAGTCATTTCTCATACTGAAATCTGCTTCTCGGTAATCTTCAGGGATTATTCCCAGTTCTGCCCTCTGGTGTCCAGCAGAACAAGATGAAATTCTCTTCCACAACACAGGCTTACAAGTCCTGGACTTGAAAGATAATGATCCTGGTCACCCTGTCTCAGTCTTCTCTCCTCCTAAAAGCTAAAAATATTCCTTTATTTCAACTGATCCATACCCTGGTCTCCAGTACTGTAACCATGTAGACCTCAAATAAGGTCAAATAAGACCGTAACATCCTGAGTGAAAACATCATCATCCTCACTCTGATGCTATTACAATATTTTTTGGGAGCCATAGGACACATTCCCTTCTTCTGTTTTTTTTTTAGCACCTTTTCTGGGTGGTCTTTCTCCCATTAGAATGTAAATTATCTGAGGAGTTGCTTCTTGCTTGTATGTGTAATTGCCAGCACTTTGCCTGGCACATAGTAAGTGTTTATCAAATGTCTGTTGACTTAAAAGGAGCTCTCGGCAGCCTAAGAAATCATTTTCTTTTTTTTATTTTTCTACAGGGACGGCTATGAAACTCAATGAACAGAAAGCCAGGCCTAGAGACGGGAAGTCCCAAGTTCAAGTCCGACCTCGAACACTTCTTATGTGAACCTTGACAAGTTACTTAACCCCAATAGCCTAGTCCCTACCACTCTTCTCCCTTAGATAGAATACTTCTCTCTGGGGAAAGTTTTGCTTCTAACATAGAAGGTAAGGATTTAAATTATTTCTATATTTTTTCTAGTCTCATTTCCCCTATATTATATTAATAAAGGTTTTTAACTCAAACATAGGAATCTGTTTATCCATATTAAATTTAATCTTCAATTTGGTCCATTATTTTAGCATTCAAGAACTTTTTGGATCCTTATTCAACCTTACAAGGTGTTAGATCTCCCTCCAATCTTCATGTCATTCGCAAATCTGAAATGTACACTGGCATCTTCCTCTATCATGCCACCTCCCTATGTCAAGTTTCTTCAATTTTGGAGACAGAATCAGAACCACCATGCTTCATCCAACCACTGACAAAAATGTGTAAGAGGATAGGATCAAGAATAAATGACTGGGACTTCCAGTCAAGATGGTGGCTTACAGGCAGCGAAAGGTCAGATGTCTGAAAACCCTTCCTTACCAATCACAAACTGAATGCTACCAGGACACCAAAATTCAAACTGAACAGGACAGACTCGGGGAACCCTCCTCCTGGACCTGGATCAAAAGGTACGGCCCCCTAAAAGCCAGAACCCTAGATCACTCGGATCTAAGCGGTAGGCAGAAGGAAGGTCCCAGGACCCATCGCCCCCCAACCCAGAGTGCAAAGCCCACGGCAGCATTGGAACCTCAGGGCTGGCAAAAGGGCCTCAGGGCTGGCTATTCTGAAGGACTCACCTTGAAAGCAACCTGAGCCAGTCTCCGGGGCACCCAACACAGACGGCAGAGAAACATAGAGAGAAGGGGGAAGCCTGTACCCCCTGGCTGGGTCCTTCCATCTGAGTCTCAAGGGAAGTTCCAGATTTAGGGCACCAGCTGAACCCAATCCCATCAGGAGCCCTCAGAGCTTCTGAAAGGACAGAAACCTCAGGGCCAGCAAAGGGGTTACTCCAAAGGGCTTACCTTGAAAGCAATCTGGGCCAGTCTCCGGGCATTCAACACAGATTGTGGAGGAGGAGGTTTTTTGGTTCGGGGATCATTCGGCCCACACCAGCTGAACTTAATCCCATCAGGAGCCCTCAGAGCCCAGGGAGGCCACGACCCCTCCCCCCTTAGATAGTAGGGTCTTCTGAAAGAACAGAAACCTAGAGGCGGAGTCAAGATGGCAGCCTAGAAGGAGCATAGACCTGGCAGCGTGGCCAGAGCTTTGGAGATCCTCCACATTTGCTCCAGCCGTCCAGGAAGTTTAGAACTCAGAGCAAACCCAACCCAACCAAGCTGAACTCAATCCCATCAAATGTCTCCAGAACGCAGGAAAGCCCAGGCTCCCCACCCATCCTCATTGACTGCTGGACTTTAAGCCAATCAAAAGCCTCCAGAGGACAGGGAAGCTCAAACCCCCAAAAACCCTCCCCCAGAGACTACACCAAGAGATCTTCTGTTAAAGCTCCAAGAGGGGAGACTGATAGAAGTTCCCAAAAAACAAAAAAATGAGAGGAACAAGAGCACAGACAAATACGGGGAGTAAAGAAGGGGTGAATTTGAGCAAACAACAGAAAAAGAAGAAAGAAACTACAATAGACAGCTACTACTCAGCAAATGGAACAGAGGGGAAGAGATCAGCAAACAATAAACCAGAAATCCCAGCAAATTGAATACAGGCTGTGGAAGAACTCAAAACACAACTAAGAGAGGCTGAAGACAATTGGGAAAAGAACTTAAAAATTAAGATAAGTCATCTGGAAATAGAGGCACTTGAACTAAAACGAGAAAATAGTGTCTTGAAATCCAAAATCAATCAGCCGGAAAATGAGGCAAAGGAGATGAAAGATTAGGCAAAGGAGATGAAAGAAGAGGTAAAGAGGATGAAAGATGATCTTCAAAGAAAATCAGACCAGAAGGAAAAGGATGACCAAAAAGCCAGAGATGAAATTAAATCTTTAAGAACCAGAACACAACAACTGGAATTAAGTGACCTCACAAGGCAGCAGGACACTATAAAACAAAACAAAAAGAATGAAAAATTTGAGGGAAACGTGAAGCATCTCATTCACAAAAAAGACGATTTAGAAAATCATTCAAGAAGGGACAATTTAAGAATAATTGGACTATCAGAAGACCATGACAAAAGAAAAAGGCTGGACATAATACTAGAGGAAATTATCCAGAAAAACTGTCCTGAGATCCTAGAACAAGAGGGGAAAGTGGAGACTGAAAGAATCCACAGATCACCCCCTGTATTTAATCCCCAACTGACAACACCAAGAAATGTTATAGCCAAGTTCAAAAACAATCAGATGAAAGAAAAGATATTACAAGCTGCCAAGAAGAAACCATTCAGATACCATGGAAAAACGATGAGGTTAACACAGGATCTGGCTGCATCCACACTGAAGGACCGAAAGGCATGGAATACGATATTCTGGAAAGCAAGGGAACTAAGTCTACAACCAAGAATAAAATACCCATCAAAACTGACTATATTCTTACAGGGGAAAGTATGGTCATTCAACACAACAGAAGAGTTCCAAGCATTCATAAATAAAAGACCAGACCTGAACAGAAAATCTGATGTCCAACCACAGAACTCAAGAAAATCATCAAAAGGTAATTAAAAAAGAAGGGAAAAAAACAAACAAAACAACAACAAAAATTTTTTAAGAGACTCAATAAGTTAAAATGATATGTATCCCTATAAGAAAAGAGGTTATTGGTAACTCTTAAAAACTGTTGCTATCATCTGAGCAGCTAGAAGAATTACACTCAGAGGGAAAAGTGACAAACTGTATAGGATGAAAGGACAAGACATAAATAGGTATATAGATATATGCATGCATAAATACATATACATGTGTGTATATATATATATATATATTCACACAAATAGAGCTAAAAAAAGAGGTTATGAGTAAAAGAAATGGGAAAAGAAACAAATGGGAGTAAATTTATATGTCACAAAGAAGCTCATGGCGGGAAGGGGGAGAACATCAATACCCTGGAAGGGTAAAGAGGTTGGAGATAGGAAATACTCAACTCTTACGTACTTTGAAACTGACCCAAAGAGGAAAGAACAATCCAATCCATTGGGGAAGAGAATAGATTTGTGCCCTATAGGGGAGAAGGGTAAAAAACAGACTGGTGGGGAGGGAAGCATGTACAAGGGAGGGAGAGGGTGGGGGGAAAATTTTAAAAAGACTACAGGGGAAAATAAGGGAGGGAATAAGAAGGGAGGGGATAGAAAGGGAAGTAAAATAAGGGGGGAACTTGGGGGACTGACTAGAAACAAACATTGGTGTAGAAGGAAATAGTGAAAGAAGAAAAGGCAGGACCAGGAGTAGAAATCAAAATGCTGGGAAATACACAGCTAGTAATCATAACTCTGAATGTGAATGGAATCAACTCACCTATAAAATGCAAGTGAATAGCAGAGTGGATTAGAATCCAAAACCCTACCATATACTGTCTGCAAGAAACACACATGAGGAAGGTAGATATGTATAGGGTGAAAGTAAGAGGATAGAGCCAAATCTATTGGGCATCAAATGATAAAAAGAAAGCAGGAGTAGCAATCATGATATCGGACAAAGCCAAAGTAAAAATAAATCTAGTTAAAAGACATAGGGAAGGTAATTACATCCTGATAAAAGGCAGTATAGACAACGAGGAAATATCTGTACTCAATATGTATGCACCAAATGGCAGAGCACCCAAATTTTAAAAGGAGAAATTAGAGGAGCTCAAGATCTGAACCTTCCCCTATCCAAACTAGATAAATCAAATAAAAAAATAAATAAGAAAGAGGTGAGAGAAGCATATGAAATCTTAGAAAAATTAGAGTTAGTAGACATATGGAGAAAAATAAATAGGGAAAAAAGGAATACACCTTCTTTTCAGCAGCACATGGTACATTCACAAAAATTGACCATGTACTAGGGCACAAAATCATTGCAAACAAGTGCAAAAGGGAAGAAATAATAAATGCAACCTTCTCAGACCACAATGAAATAAAAATAATAATTAGTAAGGGTACATGGAAAGATAAATCAAAAATTAATTGGAAATTAAACAATATGATTCTCCAAAATCAGCTACTTAAAGAACAAATCGTAGAAACAATTAAAAACTACATTGAAGAAAATGACAATGGTGAGACATCCTTTCAAAACCTATGGGATGCAGCCAAAGCAGTACTCAGGGGGAAATTTATATCCTTGAGTTCATATATAAACAAATTAAGAAGGGCAGAGGTCAATGAATTGGGCATGCAAATTGAAAAACTAGAAAGTGAACAAATTAAAAATCCTCAGATGAAGACTAAATTAGAAATCCTAAAAATCAAAGGAGAAATTAATAAAATTGAAAGTCAAAGAACTATTGATTTAATAAATAAGACTAGAAGCTGGTACTTTGAAAAAGCAAATAAAATAGACAAAGTACTAGTCAGTCTAATTTAAAAAAGGAAAGAAAAAAAACAAATTTACAGTATCCAAGATGAAAAGGGAGACCTCACCTCTAACGAAAAGGAAATCAAGGCAATCATTAAAAACTACTATGCCCAATTATATGGCAAAAAATATGGCAATCTAAGTGATATGGATGAATACTTACAAAAATATAAATTGCCTAGACTAAAAGGAGAAGAAATAAATTACCTAAACAACCCCATATCAGAAAAAGAAATTGAACAAGCTATCAAAGAACTCCCTAAGAAAAAATCCCCAGGTCCAAATAGATTCACAAATGAATTATGAATTCTATCAAACATTCAAAGAACAGCTAACCCCAATACTATACAAACTATTTGACAGAATAAGCCAAGAAGGGGTTCTACCAAATTAAGCCAGGCAGGTTAAAAACAGAGAAAGAAAACTATAGGCCAATCTCCCTAATGAATATAGATGCAAAAATCTTAAATAGGATACTAGCAAAAAGACTCCAGCAAGTCTTCACAAGGGTTATCCACTACAGTCAGGTAGGATTCATACCAGGAATGCAAGGATGGTTCAATATTAGGAAAACCATCCACATAATTGACCATATAAACAAGCAAACCGACAAAAATCACATGATTATCTCAATAGATGCAGAAAAAGCCTTTGACAAAATACAACACCCATTCCTTTTGAAAACACTAGAAAGTATAGGAATAGAAGGGCCTTTCCTAAAAATAATAAACAGTATATACCTAAAACCATCAGCAAACATCATCTGCAATGGGGAAAACCTCAAAGCCTTCCCAATAAGATCAGGAGTCAAACAAGGATGCCCATTATCACCTCTATTATTTAATATTGTACTAGAAACACTAGCAGTAGCAATTATAGAAGAAAAAGAAATTGAAGATATTTAAATTGGCAATGAGGAGACCAAGCTGTCACTCTTTGCGGATGATATGATGATTTACTTAAAGAATCCTAGAGAATCAACCAAAAAGCTAATCGAAATAATCAACAACTTTAGCAAAGTTGCAGGATACAAAATAAACCCACATAAGTCATCAGAATTTCTATGTATCTCCAACCCAGTTCAGCAGCAAAAATTAGAAAGAGAAATTCCATTTAAAGTCACCCGAGACAATATAAAATACTTAAGAATCTATCTGCCGAGACAAACACAGGAACTATATGAACACAACTACAAAACTCTCTCCACACAATTAAAAGTAGATCTAAACAATTGGAAAAACATGGATTGCTAATGGGTGGGACGAGCTAACATAATAAAAATAACCATCCTACCCAAACTTATCTATCTATTTAGTGCCATACCCATTGAATTACCAAAGAACTATTTTACTGAATTAGAGAAAACCATAACAAAGTTCATTTGGAAGAATAAAGGATCAAGGATATCCAGGGAAATAATGAAAAATAAATACAAAGGAAGGGGGCCTTGCAGTCCCAGATCTCAAACTATATTACAAAGGAGCAGTCATCAAAACAATTTGGTACTGGCTAAGAGACAGAAAGGAGGATCAGTGGAATAGACTTGGGGTAAATGACCTCAGCAAGACAGTCTTTGACAAACCCAAAGACCCCAGCTTTTTGGACAAAAATCCAGTATTTGATAAAAACTGCTGGGAAAATTGGAAGACAGTATGGGACAGATTAGGTTTGGATCAACACCTCACACCCTATACCAAGATAAACTCAGAATGGGCGAATGACTTGAATATAAAGAAGGAAACTATAAATAAATTAGGTGAACACAGAATAGTATACATGTCAGACCTTTGGGAAGAGAAAGATTTTAAAACCAAGCAAGACATAGAAAGAGTCACAAAATGCAAAATAAATAATTTTGACTACATCAAATTAAAAAGTTTTTGTACAAACAAAACCAATGTAACTAAAATTAGAAGGAAAGCAACAAATTGGGAAACAATCTTCATAACAAAAACCTCTGACAAAGGTCTAATTACTCAAATCTATAAAGAGCTAAACCAGTTGTACAAAAAATCAAGCCATTGTCTAATTGAAAAATGGGCAAGAGACATGAATAGGCAATTTTCAGTTAAAGAAATCAAGACTATTAATAAGCACATGAAAAAGTGTTCTAGATCTCTTATAATCAGAGATGCAAATCAAAACAACTCTGAGGTATCACCTCACACCTAGCAGATTGGTCAACATGACGGCAAAGGAAAGTAATGAATGCTGGAGGGGATGTGGCAAAGTAGGGACATTAATTCATTGCTGGTGGAGTTGTGAACTGATCCAACCATTCTGGAGGGTAATTTGGAACTATGCTCAAAGGGCGATAAAAGACTTTCTGCCCTTTGATCCAGCCATAGCACTGCTGGGTTTGTACCCCATAGAGATAATAAGGAAAAAGACTTGTACAAGAATATTCTGCGCTCTTTGTGGTAGCCAAAAATTGGAAAATGAGGGGATGCCCTTCAATTGGAGAATGGCTGAACAAATTGTGGTATGTGTTGGTGATGGAATACTATTGTGCAAAAAGGAATAACAAAGTGGAGGAATTCCATGGAGACTGGAACAACCTCCAGGAAGTGATGCAGAGTGAGAGGAGCAGAACCAGGAGAACATCGTACACAGAGACTGACACACTGTGGTACAAGAGAACATAATGGACTTCTTCCGTAATGGCATTACAATGTCTGTGAACAATCTACAGCGATCTACGAGAAGAAAAAAAAAAAACTATCCTCAAGGAGAGGACAAACTAAGGGAGTAAAAACACTGAGCAAAAGCAACTGCTTGACTACAGAGGTTTAGGGGACATGATGGAGGAGGGATGCTAAATGAGCACCCTAATGCAAAAACCAACAACAAGGAAATGGGTTCAGAGCAAGGACACATGTAATACCCAGACGAATCGCGCGTGGGCTAGGGAATGGGTGGTGGGGAGTTGGGGAGGAGGAAAAGAAAATCATCTGTTTCCATTGAATAATGTATGAAAATGACCAAATAAAATAATGTTTTAAAAACTAAAAAAAAAAAAAGAATAGATGCCTGGGATATTCTATTAGAAAAATTACTGCATCAAATATGCTTTGGATTCCATCATTTATTCAAACTAGGTCAGTCTACCCAAATCTAATATCTTCTAACCCATATCTCTCCATCTCATTTACAAGGATATTATGTTGAGTCCTTGTCTGAAATCTGGATAAACCACATGTACAGCATTCCCCTCTCTGAGCCATCAATCTAACAATCCTATCAAAAATAAGGAGATGAGATTTATCTGGCATGACCTGCTCTTGATGAAGCCTGGCTGGCTGGTGTGATCATGATCACTCATGATCTATCCCAATAATATGCTCCTAGATCTTCCTCTAGGAACAAAAGTCAAAACTCACTAGCTCACAGTTTAAAGAGTATTTTTTTTCTATAAAAAATTTTTCTTCCCATTAAAACAGTTGCTTTTCTCCAGGCCTTCTTCCGTGCTACGTCTTTCAACAAGACAGAAGTTTGTCCCTCGCTTCTGCTTATTTTATCAGTACTTTTGTTGCCTAACTAAATTACACTATGTAGGACTTCTAGCACCCTCAACAACTGTTAAGAATACTTTGTTTTTTAAGGTGTATTTTGACTTTATCAGGCTATCTGCTCTTCCTTCTCAGTGATGACAGTGTCCTTTCCTTCATAGTCCTCCTTCTCAATGATCTGCTTTGGGATAGAAAGCCAGATAACCAAGCATGTTAGAACTGAATGTTAAATAAAAATAAATGAGCTATGAAAGACCAGGGAAGGGGGGTTATCACTTTATTTTGTGAATACAATTTTGCTAGCCTTTTCTGCTTGGTTCTTGATTCTTAATGTCCCTGAATTGATGATGAGATCATATAGCTGAATTTTTGATGCATGAAGTAGAATTATGTAATTGCTTTTCAATTATTTTCATTAAAACTATCTGCTTGATTCATTTTCCACTAGTTTTCTTTTTCTGATCAATCTTCTCTGGAGCACCTGCATTGTCCTAGACTGCAACTGAATAAAGACAAACTAAGATATGGTTAAAGTCATGAACAAGTTTAAATTACTATCAGGCATTTTCATTTCAATTTCATTCAACAGATAGTAATTTCTACTAAATTCAAAGCACTGGGATAGTTCCTACATGTCTGTATTGCAGTTTTTCTGAGATCACACCTGTGATTTCACTGTAAATGAGGAAACTCTGTTTCTCTCTAAAGGTACATATTTGCTCTGCAAATTATAGTTTTAGGGTGTTATTAGGAGCACTGAAGGCTTTTTCTGGGTCATTTCCCCCCATCTTCATCTTCCTTGGCCTCTCTGCTGCCTTTGACACTGTCAATCATCCTCTTCTCCCTGAGACTCTCTTCTCTTGGTTTTCATGGCATTGCTCTCTCCTACTTTTCCCACTCCTGCTCTGACCCAACCTTCTCCATGTCCTTTGATGGATCTTCAGTGAAGTCACACCCATTAAGCATGAGTATCCTACAAGGTTCTGTCCCAGACTCTTCTCTTCTCACAGTATACTATCTCAACTGTCATTTCTATGAAGATGATTCTCAGACTTAACTGTGCAGGCCTGACCTCTCTCTTGACTGACAATCTTGAACCTCTGCCTACTGGTCCCCACTCTCTAGGGAGAAGGGGAAGGGAGTAAGCATCTTCTCACTATGCTGTACTGCTTCACCACTGCAGCTACTTCCCCTCCCCCCAAGATTCTTCTAGGACTTCTACTTTGGAGATGAGAACCAGGGCAGTCATGCTTCATTACCCTACCAACTTTGTTTCTTTTTATCCTTTGTAACCCTTACCTTCCATCTTAGAATCAATAATAGGTATTCATTCCAAGGCAGAAGAGTGGTAATGGCTAGGCAATGGGGGTTAAGTGACTTGCCCAGGGTTACACAGCTAGGAAGTGTCTGAGGCCAAATTTGAACCCAGGACCTCTTGTGTCCAGGCTTGGCTCTCTATCCACTGTACTATTAGCTGTCTCACCAATTGTGTTTCTTATTCTCTAGATGTCATTGCCTGATAAACTGGATTATTTCAGAAAGAACTGGAAAGGCCTACATGAACTGATACAGAGTGAAATAAGCAGAACCAGGAGATCATCTATCCAATAATTGCAATATTGTGGGACAATCAAATGTGACAGACTTTGCTACTAACAGGAAAACAATGATTCAGGACAATTCTGAGGACTTATGAAAAAGAATTTATTACCTCCAGAGAAAGAAATGTGGGAGCAGAAATGCAAATGAAAGCATATGATTTATCATTTGTTTACTTGGGTATATGATTTAGGGTTTTGATTTAAAAAGACTACTTTATTACAAAAATGAATAATATGGAAATAGGTTTTGAGTAATAATATATGTATGAGCCAGTGGAATTGCTTGTCAACTCTGGGAGAGGTGAGGGAGACAACAAAAATCATGAACCTTTGAAAACTTATGGGTAAATTTATTACTGGAATAGATATCATTACCATCTCCCCATATAATAACTTCCTCTTTCCCTTCCCCATTGCTTTTCAGCTCCCGTTCATATATTATCTTTACTCATTTGAATATAAGCTCCTGGAGGGCAGGGGCTATCCTCCTTCTTGCTTATATTTGTGTCTCTAGAACTTCATATAGTGCATGACATTTAGTAAGCTCTTAGATGCTTGCTGCCTGCCCACCGAATGCAACTCACAAATTGCCTCCACCCTGAAGCCTTCTCTCAATTCCCATAACCACCACCACACCACTAATTCAGGAATAGACTTTCCAATCTTGGATCTCACAGAGTACTTTCTACCTCTCTAGTCCAATTATCACATGTTACTGGGTATTACAATTCATGCACTTTTGTCTTATTACTCAATTTGACTACATTTCACAAGATCAAGGAAACAAATTTTCTAAATTGAACAGTTTAGTCAGTTAGGTAGCCTACCTAGTGGGTAGAACATTGGACTTAAAATGAGGAAGAGCTGAGTTCAAATTCTGCCTCAGACACTTATTAGCTTTGTATCTGGAAGTCATTGAGTCTCCGTTTGCCTCAATTCAAGACCAAATAAGATATTTGTGGAGTCTTCTGTAAACTTTAAAGTGCTATATGAGTTATTTCCCTCCAAAGCCCAGCATGTACTCTCTTCATGATCTCTCTATGCTCTGTATCATGCACAGCCCAAAGTAGACCTTTTCCAATACTAAATAAAAACAGCAGACATACCTCAATTTTTTTCAGCCCAGCATCCACCCAGTAAAGCAGCTGGCTAAGGGGTTCAAAAGCCAAAGCTTCCACAGTTTCCAGGCCTGAATTGATAATCACCTCTTGTCCAGAGCTCCCATTCAAACAGAGACGCTAAAGAGGGAGAAAATAAAGTTTTATCTGTTTGGGTTCCAAAAAGATAAGCAAGTGGATTATCTTGTTAACTGAAGTTTGATCCCTTTAAGTGATATCTCATGTCCTATTTAGCTTAACAACTTGTATGGAAATCTTAAAAAAAAATTCATCACATACTTCCCTATCCTCTTAAAAGGAATCTACAAGAAAGAAAAGAGCTTCCTTCTGATGACAAACACCAGCTAGTAAGTTTTTGAGATCAAAATCTATATTGAGGGAGGAAAATACCCACACTGATGAAGCCACAGTTAGCTGAAAGACTGGAGACTCAGCTGTCACCTTGGGCATTATTGAGAGTCTGGAAATCATATAGGGATCCCCCTCAGGTTTTTCTGATGCAAGCAATGGCTGCATCATAATGCAAAAGCATTACTCTGTTCCATGCTATTAAAGTTCTTGGCCTTTTTTTTAACTTTTCTTTTTTCTTCCTCACTGTGACTTTACCATTTCTTGTTGTTTTTGATATACTTCTTTCTAATTGAAACCTGATAGCTGTTAGTAATATTCATTTTGCAAATAACCAAACTTATTAGAATTGTGTCTCAATTAAGAGTAAATGGGTTTTTAATGTGGGGCTATCATTATTTAAATGTGTATGAACTTTGATATATTAGTGTTTGTTTGGAGAGCTCAGAGACCTTTCTTGTTTATTTCCTTTCTGTATTTTGGGCTGTCCCGAACAGCTGAGATTCTAGATACTAGAACATGGAAGGGAAGGGTCAATAGGACATAAGAATTTGTATTCCCCACTTTAAGGGAGTCCCTAGTCACTAAGTATGGCCCCCCAGGACAAGGGAAAGTACCTGAGGAGATTTACCACAGAGAAGGCTACAAGATAGATACTGACTTTGGTGTACTAATACAGGGGATGATGCTGTATCAGACTAAAATAGCCCCAAGAGAGTTCTCCTTCCAAACCCTAAAAACCCTTGTCCATTTTTCAGCACATAGCTGAATAAACCTCATCAGATCTGGATGTTCCAACTGAGGCTGTGACTGAGTAGCAGAGGCACAAGCTCTCCAGTCAGGTGCCCAACCAGCTTACCTGGATGATGTCCAAGGCCAAGTCAGACCAGTACAAGCAGTTGTGCTCATAGTCAAAGTCTAGCGCCACAGCTGCCCGCAGCCCCGTGACTGGCAATTGCTCGATGGCCCCTGAAGACAGGTCATAGCGGTGGATAGATTTCCTCATGGCATACAGGATGAACTCATTCTCCTCTGTGCAAAGAGACAAACATACAAGGACACCTCAGTCCACATGGTTGGAAATGGAAAGGGAGGGAGTGGTCAAGAGGGTTTCAGAATTTTGTTGAACCAACGATGGTTCACCCTGATAAGTCACTTTAAAATTTGCACATCACCTGTCATGCACAGTCTCTTGTTCCTTGAAACAACTCTGAGTTAAGTGCTATTCTTCCCCATTTAAAAGATAAGAAATTAAAGCTCAGAGAGACAGTGATTTGCTCAGAATCACCCAGCAACTAAGTCTTTAAAGAGGGGATTCAAATTCAGGTCTTGCTGACTCCAAGTCTAGCATATGCTCCACCAAGAGTAATGGAACTGGAAATGACCACAGAGACTGGCCTCATCCAACTCCCTCATTTCATAGGTGAAGAAGGACAAAGTGGCTCATCCGCACTCCTACAACTAATAAGCAGGTGGTTGTAAAACTGGTGCTTGAACTCTGACTTCTGCTCCATTAATGCCATGGACAGCTTTTCCCATTTCCTAAACTTTAAATTCTCATCCTTTTTGTTAGTCTTGCCAACTAAGTCACCTCTTCTCAGGAAGTCTTCTACAGCAAATTAAAACTTCAAATTCAAAACTTATCTGCATTGGAGTGAGGAGCCTGGGGCTATTTCTGGCCTCAACAATTTCAAAATCTCACTAATCTCATTTTACTCAATGGAATTCAGGCTACACATCAATAAAATAAGGAGAACAGACAAGATGGTCTACAGTGAAGTAGAATTAGGAGACCACAGTTTAAGGCCCAGGTCCACTGCTGTTTTACAAAAGTCACTTTGGCCTTTCCAGCCTCTGTTTCCTCATCTGTAAAACAAGAATAGCAACAGAGTACTCACCCTGCCTGCCCCATGGCAGGCATAATCAATCAAGTGAACAAGGAAGCACATATTTAAGTACCTATTATATGTTGGACATCATGCAAGGCTTGAAGAATACAGAGACAAAAGAAATAGTGCCTGCCTTTAAGGAGCTTACACTCTAGAAAACCCTTTGTCAATAAATGCTGGGTTGGAGTCCGGAAGTTCTGTGTTCAAATCTGGCCTCAGACACTTACTAGGTAAGTGATTCTGAGCAAGTTTGCTTAACCTGTTTGCCTCAGTTTCTTCAAGCATAAGATAGAGTTAAGAAAAGCATATAGCTTGCAAGGTGGTTGTGAGGATCAAATAAGTTAATATTTGTAAAGCTCTAGAAGAGTCTGACACACAATAGGTGCTATATAAATACATATTCTCAAAAAAACACTATAAAGTGTTCAAATGGGTGTGAACTATTGGTACAAAGAGCAGTACTGAAAGGTCTCTTTCAGCTTTAATAGTCTATGAATCTCTAACAAGGAAGGGTATTCTCTCCCTACCCTCACTACATAGCTATTCATCATAGACACTGTGGTTTAAGCCTTTTTCCTCTGTGGTCTTTAGGACTACAAATTTCCCAGCCTTAATCTGACAGTAAGATGAGACTCAGAACAAAAGAGGCTCCATTGAAGGCACCAGAAGCCCAGAATCATCACTAACCACCATCATTAATGATTGCCTTCTGAAAGGAAAGATGCTCCAGAAAATGCACACATACACGCATGTCTCTGTATAAATTTGCACGTAGCGTGTATATACATACATGTATATTTGTTGACTACATACATACACACACTGTGCACCAAGAGAGCTCCTACTTGTTCTTATCTTGCCTCTGTAAACTAACCATATAGCTGACATCCCATACCTGGGAGTTAGTATAACTATCTGTCCTCTTCAGTCAAAACTTGCTCAATACTGTTCAAAGTAAGACTTGGATTCTCAACTTGTGAGTTTTTTTTTTTAACCCTTACCTTCCGTCTTGGAGTCAATACTGTGTATTGGCTCCAAGGCAGAAGAGTGGTAAGGGCTAGGCAATGGGGGTCAAGTGACTTACCCAGGGTCACACAGCTGGAAAGTGTCTGAGGTCAAATTTGAACCTAGGACCTCCCGTCTCTAGGCCTAGCTCTCAGTACACTGAGCTACCCAGCTGCCCCCAACTTGTGAGTTTCTTATAATTGAACTAGTCTTAATGTGCATGGAAAATGAAAGATAAATTCCACAGAAGGCAATAACCTGAAAAAAACCTCAAGATTCTTTTTTGTATACTGAAAAAAAGAACTACATTTGCAAGCATTTTCAAAATGGTAGTTTTGATAATCAGTTGATTCATGGGGCCACCATATTCTGATATGGATTGCCTTGTAGTAATGTGGACAATTCATCCAAGAACAAATCCTACATGAAAGCCAAATGCCATTTACCTCGAGAGATCAAAGAAAAAGAAAAAGGGCTCATGTACAAAAATTTTTATTGCAGGAATCTTTTTGGTGGTTAAAAAAAGGAAACTAAGATATACTCTCCTATTGGAGAATGGCTAAACAAATTATGTAAGGAATACTAGTGTGCCATAAAACATGATAAAATGGATAGTTTCCAAGAAAACTGAGATTTGTGTGAACTGATGCAGAAAGAAGTAAGCAGAACCAAGATAACAATTTAAATAACATTTTAAAAAGAAACAACTTTAGAATACTAATCAATGCAGTGACAAACCATAAATCTCCACCCACCTCCTGCCCCAAAAGTAATGGCTTTAAATACAGAATGAGGACATTTTTGGGACATGGCCAATGCAGGGACTGTTCTGCCTGACTATGTGTAATTGTTATAAGAGTTTTCTTTTTGGTTCTTGTAGTTCAATTGATAAGAACAAAGGAAATGAGAGGGAAAAAATGTCTGCTAAAATTATTTTTTAAAAACCAAATGTGTCAAGAGGGTAGATACTAATACAGGAAACAATCTAGATTGTAGTCCTTTTTTTCCTATTTACTTAAAAAGGTCTTATGTCCTCATACCACACTATCACTGCTAAATCTTTCTGATTTTTAAATAGATATGTTCATGGAAACTCCTAATATCTCCTAAGGAGAGAAAAGAACACAAGATCTATCAAGAAGGCAAAGGAATGAAAAATGACAGTTGTGCTAGTGGTCAGTGGTTAGCTTCACAATTAAGTTATACTTATTGCATACAAGATGATTCATTCTCCTCAATGAGATCCCATTTTCTTACCACATCAATAAACACAAGCCTCATTCTGTTGGATTTGCTTCTAATAACTTGATTTCTTTAATATTGCCTGAGACCTGTTTGCCTCAAGAAAGTAGACCTTCAAGCACCATGAGAAATTACAAAATGGAAGAGAACAGTACTGCCTAGCTTTTGGCTTGACAAAGCCACACATCGTGTCTATCCCCCACATTTTCTCTGACATTAATCATAAAGAGAGATCAAATATTTGCAAACCCATCAAGACACCTAATCTGTCTCATCTTTGCAAAAGAACAGGTGTTTTCCATCAACTCCAGGAAGTCCCATTTCTCTTTACTGCTACATCTTTGCCTGCTAGACCAGAACATATGTATCTCTTACATTTAAGAGAAAGTCTCGGTTACAAATGAAACTGACCATTCTACTTCCTGTTCTATCTTCTATGCAAAGGTTCTTAACCTGGGGTTCATGAACTTATTTGTGTATGTGTTTTTTTTAAAGTAAATAACTATTTCAATACAATTGGTTTCCTTTGCATTTTGTATGTTTTACATGTCCTTTGAATATTATATTTCCCATGTATTTTTACTTTGATGCATTGAAAAATGTTAATCTGAAAAGGGGTCCAGAGACATCTCAAGACTGCCAAAGGTATCCCTGACATGCAAAAATATTAAGAACTCTTTGGCTCTACTGAATAGAGTGAAGGGTTCTAGTTCTTCAAAGTGCTTTAAATGAACTGGGTTCTTTTTCTCCAGCTGAATTAACTTTAGCTATTATTTTCTGCTGAAATATATACTGAAGGGGTTACTTCAGTGAAATTATTAAACCATTCTAACCAAAGTTGCCATTCATAAACGGCTCTTATGGATGAGGAGAAGGGAGGGAGGAGGTAAACCCATATCATCTGTTCACTTTTTGGAGTCTGCTGAAAAAGTATTCTTTTTTTTTTTAACCCATACCATCCACCTTAGAATCAATACTCTTGTATTGGTTCCAAGGCAGAAGAGCAGTAAGGGCTAGGCCATGGGGGTTAAATGACTTTCCCAGGGTCACACAGCTAGGAAGTGTCTGAGGCCAGATTTGAACCTAGGACCTCCGTCTCTAGGCCTGGTTCTCAATCCATTGAGCTCCCCAGCTGCCCCCAAGGTATTCTTATAAGTCTCCAGTGTAACTGCATGTTAATTATGCTGCTAATGACGAAGATGAAATGAAGTACTAGTGAGTTTCATATGAACACCATCCGTGCCAGCCAGCAGCCAGGAGGCTGAGGAGCTGCTGTCTCTGCCCTCCACACAGGGGCAGGCTGCGTCCATGATTCATTCGGCTCCTGTCACTGTTCATGAGACAGCATCATTCCCTAATAGAAGTCAGCACGAATCATTCCTGTTCACCTAGAGAAGGGATGCTAGTGCACAGAGAGATCCAAGAAAGGTGACAGACAAAGGAGGCCAGGAAGGTGGGCCAAGAAGGAAAAGAGGCCGGCCAGAAGAATAACATCTTTTTAAAGTTCCCCCAACTGCATGTCTATGCTGCGCAAGGCTTGGTAAACACTGTCCTGACACTGGAAAATGCCTTCGGCCCCACCTCCCCTCTGTACCACACCGCCTGCCACAGTTTTCTGCAATTAGCATGCATGGTATATGTCTAAAGCTGAAGGAATGCTACTTATCTTGTGCCATCTGGCATGCGGAGCCAAGGCCTCTGCCAAGTGACCTCAGGCCCAAGGAACCCAGCACCACACACTGAGGGTTGGGAGGGACCAACCCCTTCATCTTACAGTCCAAGCTTTTATCAACACTTACAAAGTGCCAAGCACTGGCTAAGCACTGGGCATACAAATACAAAGGCAGTGGGGTGGCACAGTGGATAGAATATTGGAGTCAGGAAATCTTGAGTTCAAATTCTGGTTCAGACATTTTCTAGCTTACAAGTAACAAGAGCTCTAACAGCCTCAATTTCTTCATCTGTACAATGGGGATATTAACAGCATCTACTTCAGAGAGCTGTTGTGAAAATCAAGAGATAACATATGTAGAGTGCATGGCAAACCTTAAAGCATTATATAAATGCTGCTGCTACTGCTACTACTATTATCACCAGCATCACCACTGCTATTACTGCTACCACTGCCACCACCACCACTATTACTACTAGTACATTTGAGTAACTTGCATGTTCTTAGTCCTCTACATGTTGTCTCCCCAATTAATGTAGGCTCATTCCCTTAGCCAGAGCAGGAGAATGCCATCCTCGCCAAACTTCAGCCCTGGGGCATTGGCATCCTCCGACCTTAAACCAAATGCTGGCAAGCAATCAACCCAAGACCTAACATGACTTCAGGGTACCTATGGGTTTAGGTGTTGCCATCAGGTAAGAAAGTGACCACGTTTTACTGGGTCTACTAAAAGGCCTTTTCTCTATTACAGAAGTGCCAAACTTGTAGTCTGTGGCCCATTAGTAGCCCCTGGTCCTCCAGAACCTGACTGAAATGTAATTGGGAAATGTTGAACAAAAGAAATAAAAACACAATACAGTGTTGCTGTTCAGCCATGTTTGACTCTTTGTGACCCCAGTTGGGGTTTTCCTGGCAAAGATTCTGAAGTAGTTTGGCATTTCCTTCTCCAATTATATATGAAGAAACTGAGGCAGACAGGATTAAGTGACTAGCCCAGGGTCACACAGCTGGTAAATGTCTGAAGCCAAATCTGAACTCAGGACTTCACCACCTAACTGCCTCTGCAATGAAGATAATGGCAATTTGTGGTTTTCTATGTTATTCCATGGCCTGAAGGGGTCAGTTCCATTTCCTTTTTGGTGCCATTGTTCCACTGCACACTAAACCTCCACACTTGTGCTTGTGAGGAAGCAATCCCAGCTGGGAGGGAGTCAATGGGAAATAAAATCTTACCAGCCAGGGGGCAGGGGACTAGTTCTCCCTCCAAGCGGGCTTCAACATCTCCACCACTACAAGTGTCTCCGGAAATCTTTCGGTATCTGGTTGTGTCACAAAGAAAAAAGATAAAAGCCAAGTCAGTAAATGATACCCCCAAAATAATCGTTCTTAGAGGTGTAACAACACCACAAATCTTGGGCCAAACAGAGTCAAAGCAAGTCATTTCACCAGAAAGCTGGCAGAAAGCCTTCCTCTCCATTTGGACCCTCATCTACAGGCAGACTGGAGAGGCCTGAACAGTGCTCCTAGAGATTATCTTTTGGCCCTTTGCTCGTGATGCTGAGTGAGAAACTATCATTGGGTAAATCCCAAAGATCACACATGATTTGGGACAGATCTTTTAGGTCATCGAGTCCAAGATGCACCCCGCTGTGCTTGGGGAGGGGGTCCACCCCCTCCCAAGGAAGCCCATTCAATTTTTAATCGGTTTGGAAGCTTTGCCCCATAAGTCTTCCTGCCTATGTGACAGTTACCATGTGCCCCTGTGTGTTCTCTTTTCTCCAGGCTACCTCCAGTTCTTCAACTGGTCTTCACAAGGCATGTTTCTGAAAGCCCTCACTATCTCATCACCTAAGAATAAGATAAATTCTTTTTTAAAAAAACTCTTACCTTCGATCTCAAAATTGATACTAAGTATCAATTCCAAGGCAGTAGACCTGTAAGGGTTTGGCAATGAGGTTAAGGGACTATTTGAACCCCAAACCTCCCATCTCCAGGCCTGGCTCTCTATCCACTGAGCCACCAATAAGATGCCCCTATATGTTAAAATTTTGCTTAAATTCATGGCATCTACAGCTTCAGGGATGTGGATTCACTCCTGTGGCACAACCCTAAACAGTGGGAAATCAGGGCTTGGCAGGGTTCACTCAGAGCTGCCACCCTGGACACGGTATTGTTGAGTCATAGATCAAAGAGACCTTTGGAGCTTTCCAATCCAACTTCCCAGGCATTGCACAAGTCCCATCTATAACATCCCTGACAGACTGTCCTCTAATTTCGACTTAAATAAAGCCAGCTGAGAAGGAGTTTTTATTCTGAAGGCAATCTTTTCCCCTCTTGGGCAGTTTTCATTTCCCCATTCTACGTAATATTAAAATCTTTGTCCTTATAAACTTTCACCCACTGGCCCCTGAAATGACACGGAACAATCCATTCTATGTTCCTAGGGAACTTCAGAAATTAAAGTAACACAATTCAAAAGAGAGTTCTTAAATGCCCACCAGGTTCAACACACCAGGCTACACAGTCAAGATATAGATAGTAAAGGAGACATAGGCTTTGCCCTTAAGGAGATACAGGTGTTAAGGGAGACAAAGGCCTTCCCCTCAAGATGCCTATGATCTAATAGTAAAGCTATGACACGATCACCAAGAGGGAAAAATATGAGCTAGATATAGGGATGTGAACTGTGTAATGGACTGTGGAAAATCTGGAGATGTCAAATTATTTCAAGCTAGGAGGAAATTAAGGAAGATTTTGTTGGGAAGGCAGCCTACGAGCTAGGCCTTGAAGGAAAGAAGGGATCTGAATTGGCAGGGGCTAAGGGGATGGGTCCATTCTAGGGCTCTGAGAAGACTTTCACAGAGAGAGAATCTAGTCTGGAGTGGCTGGAGAAGAGGGCACAAAAACTCTGCAGTCAGTGACTATGATACCGTGTTCAGGAGAGTCAGGGGGGCAACTCTGGGTCTACGCTCTGCAAAGCCCTGATTCTCAAGGGTTTAGGAATGCTCTTAATGCACATATGTTCAAAATATAAGTGCTCCAGGTAAGCCTGAAGGAAGGGCAAAAAACGCCCAGAGTTTGGTGAGTAGTCCAGTTTGCCTGGAATATAAGCTATTAGGAATATGAGCTAAGAAGAGGGTTGTGCTGTAGCCAGCTTGTACCAACTCATTAAAGTCACTTGTTAAATGTTCAGTGTGAGTATTTGTACCTTGTAAATCAGCGAATGCTACAAGCCAGGGCTTGATTTATTGTTTTGCTAACTGTCTAGATTTAAGAGAAAGCTAGAAAAACTGTTAAAAGTGCAGATTAAATAAAGATAAAAGTGTGTCATGAGTACCCTTTCCCACAAGAGAGCCAGTTGTTAAAAATTTACCAGCACATCCTTGGCTAAGCCTACTGAGCCCTGAACACCAAAATAAGGAGTTTCTTCATAATGCCAGTTTAGTTTAGTTGATAAGGCAAAAAGGAGGCTATGGTTTTGGTTTTTTTTTTTTTTTTTTGGTACTTTAGCCCAGTTCTGCCAACCCAGCTATTCAGAAGCTGTTTATAGGAGTGAAGCAAAGCCTCAGCTTGCAAAGGAGGGGATGGGTACTGCTCCTAGCTGAAGAAGGTGACATGTTAGCTACCAGTACAAACGGGTCCAGGAGCTGGGAGAGAATAACTGCCTTGTCCTTCCACATCCTAACAAAAACTGAGTTTTTCCTAAGAATACAGCCCAGTGGCAGAGAAAGGGAATAAGTAAAGAAACCTGGCAGAGAGGCAAATCTTGTTCCTTCCCTTTCGTTCTTTTAGGCGGAAAATGGATAGAGTTCTGGGCCTGGAGTCAGGAAGGTTTGTGACTGACCTCAAGACTCTTCTAACTTAGCAATGTGACCCTGAGCAAGTCACTTCCCTTTGTCTGCTTCAGTTTTCTTATATGTAAATAGAACATAATAGCACCTACCTCTAAGGATGGTTTTTGAGGCTAAAAAAGCTAATCTTTGTGAAGTGCTTAACAAATCTTACAGAACAAAAAATGCTAGCTATTTCATAAGGGAGGAAATACAATCAAAGATATTAAAGCACAAAGAAGTTGTGATTACAGTGCTTTTGTTTTTCAGTTATTGCAGTCATGTTTGACTCTTCATAACCCCTTTTGGGGTTTTCTTGGCAAAGATACTAGAGAAGTTTGCCATTTCTTACTCCAGCTATTTTACAGATGAGGAAACTGAGGCAAACAGAGTTAAGTAACTTGCCCAGGGTCACACAGCTGGTAAGTACCTGAGGCCAGATTTGAACTAAGAAAGATGAGTCTTCCTGATTCCAAGCCAGGGTCTCTAAATACTGAAGCAGCTAGCTGTCTGCCTATACTACAGAGCAGAATTCTTTAGCTTCAAAGTATCTTTGGATAGATTCCAGAAGGGTCTGTAAACAGGTGAAAAGAAAAATCCATTTCATTAATTTTCATTAATCTCTAAATGGAAGTTAGTATTTCCTTCAATTATTTAAAGAACATTTATTCTGAGGAGTCTACAGACTTCAATAGATTGCCAAAGAAGTCCATGACAGAAGAAAGTTAAGAATCCCTGATATAGACAAAAACATATACATTCTGCAAGTTTCTGCAAAGAAACATCAATCTCTTTAACTTTGCATTTCTAAGGAAGATATTACCCAGAACAATGAGAAATTCAGCCAGAAGAGCATTTTAAGGCTCACCTTTATTTGTTTGACAGAAGAACTAACTAGAAGGGCAATGGAAAGACCACTGGTATGGTTCTTTCAACAAGGAGCAAATAGATAAAGACACAGGTAGAGAACATAGAAACATGGCTTTTCAGGTTCTGTAGCTATCTGTGCTCTCTTGGACTGCTTGCTTCATCTCTCTAGGCCTCAGATTTTCTATTTGTTCTGTGGGAAGAAACTTGTTTATCTCCCACAACCCATAGAGCTCACTGTAAGGGCAGTTAACATAAAAAATAAGAACACATTTCATAAAGGAGAGCTCATTAAAAATGGAAGGGTTTATTGGCGATAGTATCATATTAGAGATAACAATGTTATTACTGGTAATTGGAGGATGAGTCATAAAGTAGGAGAGGACACAAATCTTCAGGCCAAAAGGAGGTATGTGTGAAGTCTAGGAAAAGGGAAATGAAGTTTGCAACCAAAGTTGAAAAGAAAGAACCATAATTATCAAAAATTATGATTTTATCCCCTTCATTCTCTAACTGGAAGAACCAATAAGGGGTGAATTTTATTCTGGATTTCATTCTTACTAACAGGAACATTCTGGGCATTGGGGCAAAATTGAAGGAGGAAAAAGTGGGGGGGAAAGCATTTATTAAGTGCCTTTCATATGCCAGACATGGTGCTAAGGGTTTTACAGTTATCTCATTTCATCTTCACAACAATCCTGGGAGGTAGGTGCTATCATCTTCATTTTATAGTGGAGGAAACTGAGGTAGAGGTGAAGGGAGCTGTCTAAGGTCATGGAGCCAGTAAGTGTTTGAGGCTGGACTGACAGTTTTCCAGACTGCACACTTGAAGTTTTACCCATGAAACACCTAGCTATCTCTGATTGGACCCTGGGGGCAAAGAGATAATTTCTGCCTAGAGTTTGTGATAGAGAAGAGGAAAACTAGATATAGTTTAATTTGGTCCCTAGGATTAAAAACAGCAATTTTCAAAAGGTTCCAAAAAATAAGCAGGATCCCAGATGTGGATTAGTATTTTATAAGAGATATAAGTCATTCATTAGGGAAAGGAAGCCCTCGAGATTGAAATTCTGGGGAGATAATTCCAATGAGAAAGAAAAAAGAGTTATCTAAAGGAACCAACATGAATGCTCAGGGAACCCACCAACAACCAACTTGGGTTTTTCAAAAGAGATGGATGGAAAAATGAAAGCGAGGGAATGCAATGAAGTTGAATATAAAAGCATGGCATAGTCCTATAAAATAATGTCAGGAACACTAAAGTTCATATTGGGCAGAATTGGTGAGGAAGGGTAAAGACCACAAAGGGAGGCTTTTTTTTTTTAAGCTAAGCTAGGGGGGGAAATGCCAGAGAAAGGTTATGATCCTTCTTAGGGTGGATGGGGTAACAACAATTGACAACAAAGAGGAAATAGGGTTACTGAAATCATACTTTGTTTCACTCCTCTTTGTAATAATGTCCTTAGCACTGGAAATGATAGAAAAAATGATTCACAAAGAGTTAACCCAATATAAGTCAGGAGATAAGAAGATAATATCTAGCTACTCAGGAGGCATTCCAGTCATCTGGGTGATGTATACTATGCTGGATTATGCTCCAGCCATAGTTTGCTAGACTATGGCTTTCCTCATAGCATTTCCACCATACTGGGCCCTGGCCAGACCACATCTAAAGGGGGAAGGTGTATAAATGGAGATTTCGAGCCTTTGGACTTCATCCCCCAAAAGTCCCTTAGTATTTCCCAAAATTCCCTTTTCCTGTGTCCCCTGCATTTTCCTTGATTGTATTTAAGTGGCTGTAATTCCTTCCTCTTCCTCTCTCGGACCTGCAACTGGGCTGAAGTCAGGCAATTCTTTTGTTTTAGTTATTATTAATAAAATTTTATAAAATATAGTATTTAGTTATTGAACATTAATTTAAAAACCCGCAAAGGGCATTAATATTCTAGAGAGCATACAGCAGAGGGCAAGTATAATCATGAACTGTCAAAAGTCCGTTAACACATGAGGATCATTTGAAGAAACTGAGAATATCAAGCCAAGAACAGAAAACTAGAATGGGGGTGGGAGGAGGAAGGAAGAAAGAGGTAACAGGTGATATGATATATGATATGATATGATATAAACAGATAATGTAATAGGATGATGGGCTATATCCTCAGGCATTTAAAAAAACTGACAGATTTAATTACTTAGCCAGTGTCAGGTACATCTAAAGGACAATGGAGAAAAGGTATTATTGCAATGTGGAGGATAGATGTTTGAAGGTATGGAGGTGAGGAGGGGTGGAGAGGCAAAAAGAATGGAGTCTGCATACTATAAAACAGGGAGCTTGACACTGATTCCCAGCTAAATTCTAGACCAAAGTATTAACAAGTTGGTTAGTAAGTACCCAAGGAGGAGAGCTATGACTACAAAAAGTCAGCATGACTCCCTCAAGAACAGGTCAGATTAACCTTATTTCCTTTTTGGACAGCATTTACTAAGCTGGAAGATCAGGAGAATGTGGCCTATCTAGTTTACCTAGATTTTAACAAAACATTTGAGAAAGCTGCTCATGTGATTCTGGTAGGAAAGGTGGGGATGTGGGTGTGTGGACAGTATGATCGGATGGATTTAGAACTGGTCAAACAACTGGACTCACTAATGTTTCCATGTCAGTCTACAACAAAGGACCCACTGAAGTGTCCTAGGGATCAAGGCTTGGCTCCAGGATGTTTTTATCCATGACTTGTATAAAAGCATAAACAACACACTTATTAGAGTTTTCAGATGGCACAAAACTGGAAGGAATCTGTAAGACACTAGATGAAAGCAACCAAAAAGACCACAATGGGTTTGAGCATTAGGATGAATCTAATAAGATGTAGGATCTTATAGCAGAATTCAAAAACTGGCCTTCTCCAGGAGAAGATGAGGGAGGCAACAAGAGGATAGTTTGACAAAAAAAGACTTGGGAGTTGACTCAGGTATAACATGGCAAAACCAAGAAAGCCAATAGGGTCTTGAGCTGCCTTAAGAGAAGCAGAGCCTCTGGAATAAATTCATGATAATCTTATTGTATAATGCCCTCACTAGATCACATCTGAAGTACTGTGTTCAGATTTTGACACCACTCTTTAAGAGGTACATCAATAGAATCTAACACAGGGCAAATAAAATAACCAAACATAAATCCATGCCATATGAGGATCCATTGAAAAAAAGATGAGAAAACTTGATGGAAGAGGAAAAGGAAGGTAATATTATAATAGTTATCACTTAACATAGTTCTTTTAAAGTTGGCACTGCATCTTACAAATATTAATGTTTTGTTCTCACAATAACCCTGGAAGATTAAGTGTTAACATTATCTCCATTTTATAGATGAAAAAACTGAGGAAGAAAGAGAATAAATGACTTGCCCCAGGTCATATAGCTAGTATCTAAGGCTTTGATTTGGTTTGCCTTGAACACATTTTCCTTACTCTAGATACAAAATGCTATCCATTGCACAACCTAGCTATCTTTTAAGAATCTGAAGGATTGAAGAGGGATTAAGGCAGGGTGGTGGGGCACTCAGGGTACAAAATTAGGAACAATGGGTGCAAATTGAAAAGAAATTACTAGAAGCTTAAAGTCCAGAAAAAAAACTTCCTAATAATTAAAACTATCCAAAAGTAGAATGGGTTGCCTCAAAAAGGAGCAAACATCCTCTTACTGGAAGTCTTCAAATAAAGGTTAGATGACAAGTTGAACGGATGATGTAATGCTATTCTACATGTATGGACTGGACTACATAACTACTAATATCACTTCCAACTTTAATATTCTGGGGGGGGGTGAGAGACCCCCAAAATAGGTCTGTCTATGATAACAAAACCAGTCTCCTGGCAAGCTGCCTTAAGAACTCTCATAATATATACATACCCTCTTGTCTTCCTGTAAGTAGAGCCAACAGGACAGGGTACAGGAGGAGAGAAGGGTTTGTTGGCAAATTCGGGATCAGGAACACAAACTTCTAAGGATAGATCTTCACTCATCTTAAAGCCAAAATCACTGAAAAAAAAAGGCAGTGTTAAGACTGTGAGAGGGAGGCAGAGCTTAGGAAGCCTATCTCGATGTCTCATCTAGTGAAGGAGCACAAAGACCACTTGAGACACATAGTAGGTCCTCAGAAATATACTGGTTGAAACAATGAACATCCATGGACCTCAGGTCCCCAGCTCTACATGGAACATCCTCAACTAAACACTGAGTGAAGGAATGAACCTCCAGAGGCCTCAGTAAACCTCTGGTCCCCAGATCTGCTGTAGACAAGACTAATGACCTTGGCTCAGTAATGGATTAAATGGCTACTGAGATCCCATCTAGCTCTGATATTCTGGGGCACCCACAAACATGGGTCTCTCTAAGATAACAAAGCACCCTCAAATCCTCATGTTCTTCATCTGCAAATAGAAGTAGGGGTTATCTTTAAAGTCTCTTCTAGTTCTAAAATTCTATGAATCAAAAGGGACTTCTCCATTAATAAACATCAACAGAAAACGTTCATCTTTCCTTATTAAATCTACCCACTTTAACAGTTTCCCTGTATGTGTTAGATATTCAAGGAGAAAACTAGGCTTCTCTGCTGAGCAAGAGAGAACCAAAGCAAAGGCGATTTGGTGCTATGAGGCACGCCTCGCCGAGAGAACAATGCGGGCTACATCGGGAGAGGACCATGCTGTGGCCACCCAGACCGAGCTCTGCTTCTGGTGCCCTTCTGTGTGCAGACTAAGCCAGGGAAGATGTTGGGAATGCCTAACCCTCAATGAAACCATTATCCAAAAGGGGCTTAGTGGTAGAGAACACTTAGCCTTCCTCTGGAAGGGGCACCCTTCACCTGACCCTTCTAAGATGGGATTAATGAGTTCTCTGCCTCTTTTAACCAGGAAAAATTCTATCCATCAGCCACCATCTAGGGCAGCAGAGTAGAACAATATGGCCAAGAAATGGTTGGGGCGGGAGAGATGAGGCCCAGAAGTGGGAGCAGAGAACACCATGCTTGGCAGCCAGCACAAGCTCAGCAGGAAAAAGGAGAGCATCATGCCCAGTACAGAAAACATATCCATGAAGGAGTAGGCCCAATGAGAACAGTGCAATGGCATTGATAGGCAACAGCACCAGACGGGCAGCTTCAGAAAGAGTTAAGCGACATGGCCCAGCGGACATAGCACACTGAGTCAGGAAGAGCCGAGTTCAAATCTGACCCCAGATGCCACTAGCTGGGCTACCTGGGGCAAGCTGCTTACTCTCCATATCAGTGTACTCAACTACAAAATGGAGATAATAATAGCACCAACCTTCCAGGGTTGTTTTAAGGATCCAAATTGAGATAATATCTGTTAGGTGCTTAGCACAGTCCCCAGCACATAGCAGCTATTGTTGTTATATTTACTCCACATGTTGTGCATTTGTAGGAGACAGAGCTCAAGTTCATAGAGGGAATGGTCGCCTATTCTGCCTTTTCTTACTAAGCTTTTTCAACAGAGAACTCTGCTTGAAATAACTGTGTTTCCTGGGGGACTAGAGAAAAGGTAACAGACCGGTGGGGGCCCATGAGCTACTGCCTGGAGGGGATGTGGGTCCACAAGAGTAACTTGAGTCTGGGGGTGGGGAGCACGCGTGTGTGCTGGTGTTGGGGACGATTCCCCAGGTGGCAATCCGAGTGTTTGCACCGAAGTGTTAAGTAAAGGCCTTCTATTCTAGCTGTTTCCTGTAGTCAGTGGTGTTCCCCAACACCTATGCAGGGTCTAAGCACTTCTCAAGGGGCTGTCATTCCTAAAATGAACTCAGAAGATGAAATGTATTTACGGCTCAGAAGCAGATTTCCAATTTTAGAGGTCTAGACTCAGGAAGACAGATAATGCAACAGAAGGGCACTGGACTTGGGACTGACCCACCTGTCTGGGTAAATCATTCCATCCCTCTGACGTTGGTTTCCTCCTCTATAAAATGGCCACGCTGCAGGAAAGGGTTAGCGCTAACACTGAAACTCAAGGTCTCTGGGTTCTGAGACCGAAGCTCTTGTCAGCACGCCCAGAGGGCTCCTTGTGAAAGCAAGGCCCCCTCCCTCGGCTCCCCAGCAGAGCAGCCCGGCCCACACCCCACCGGCCTTCTGACAGATCTTCAGTGTGGAGGGGCTCGTCTCGAGCCCCAAGCGATGCCTGACTTACCATTCATAGTCCTCCCTCGTGCAGGAACAATTTGATACAACCACCGGCCTATCGAAGTCTTCCCCGTTGAAGCAGGTTGCATGTGGCGTCCTCCGTTTGAAGACAGTCTTATGCCCCAGCAAACATTCATTTCCCCTTTCGTCAGAGGGTGACCAGAGCTTATAGTCATTCTCAGTGCAAGGAACCCCTGGGAGTGGAGGAGGAGGGGAGAAACAGGAACAGAAATGTTCCCATAAAGTGCACGTGCCCACTAGCCCTCTCCCAGCCTCCCAGTGCCGGAGGCTCAAACCCCCAAGCACTGCCCCCTCCTGGCAGGCAGCCAGGCCGCTCTCACCAGGGCTGCCGCCACAATATCATCTGAATCTGCTCTCTCCTCTCCACTCACCAACCCATTACCCTCATCCTACTTCCTCAGGCTACGGCAATGGTGACTTCACTTCCATAATGCTGAAATAATACCCTTCCTAAGGCCCAGGGATGATGGCGTTTCTACCCTGCTTGAGAGACCTTCGGTGCCTCCATACTGCCTCTAGGATAGAAATACAAATGCCTTGTTGTGGCATTCAAAGCCCTCCACGGTATGGCTCCACACATTCAATAGGATTTCCCTTGACGTGCTCTGCATCCCAGACAGACCAGGCTAGGATCTGATTCCCAGATCCAGCATTCCACTTTCTGCCTCCATCCATTCACGCAGGCCATTCCCATGTTCCACTGGAGTGACCCCAAGAAGTCCTTAGCTCCCCAGGCCCCGTATCTCAAAGAAGGATACCATTCATTATACCACAACGTGGCTGTAAAGGCAGTGCTTTGTGAATCTCAGAGGGCCGTGTAAGCATGAACAGACGAGAGCCTGGCAGGAAAAAGCACTGGATCTGAAGCCATAAAGACCCCTTCTGTGGCCCCAGACAAACCACTCAATTTTTCTGAGCCTCAGTTTCCTCATCTATAAAGCGGGGCTATTAGCACCAACTTCTCAAAGTTGTCATGAAGATTGGAGATAACATGCATAAAGTACTTGGCAAATCTTTAAAGCTGTGTGTAGAAGCTGGGCTCATGGAAGAGAAGCTGACCTGGGAACACCTCCCTTGCCCTTGATTCATCCAGCCGTGTAGGATGGAATCTTAATGCTGCAGGGGCTTCACAGGACCACGCGACTACTTGGAAAGCACTTTACAGTACTCTAAGAAGGAGGTGAGACTAGCAACTATAGGACTTACACAAACAAACTCTTCATTGACCCCCAGAATTCCCTTGAATCCTATTCATGGAAGAAGTCTTGATCTGCATTTGTTTTTTTCTGCGGATTTCTGGTATTTTGTTTTGTTGTTTATGCTGACAATCACCTTTTCCTATTAAGACAATGAACATCTTGGGGGCAAGGCTAGAGGGCCTGGTTTAGGGTTCTGTCCACAGAAGTATTGACTTTTTCAATCAGTGTTGACTGGCCTATGCAGCAATGATTACCAAGAGGGTGGCAGCAGATGAAGTCACTCACCCAGTACATCTGTTGTGTTAACCTGCAAGATCAGCCAGCTGTGCCCATTCTCTTTATATGACCCAAAAATGGTGAATATGGTGCTCTTTTCTCCAGGTTCGGTGAGAAGCCCATACACAAATACAGGCTTCTCTGAGAAGCTGAATGTTTTCCAGGTCTCTCCTTCGTTGGTACTGTACCTACCCAAACAAAAACAAGGAAATTCAGGAGGTTAAAATTCCCTATACTAGACAGCCTTAGGGCAGGGAACCAAGCCCAGGAAGACAAGCAATGTTTTGTTTACTTATTATAACAATATTAAATTTTGTCCTTGTGAAAAATGACCTGGAGGGTTGGCTCCCCACTGAGCTTCTGTGGGGAGACCTAGGCTTAGGAACCAGCCTACAGTCTTTTTTATTATTTGTTTATTTTTAAACCCTTACCTTCTGTCAGTACACAGTATTGGTTCCAAGGCAGAAGAGTGGTAAGGGCTAGGCAATGCAGGTTAAGTGACTTGCCCAGGGTCACACAGCTGGGAAGTGTCTGAGGCCAGATTTGAACCTAGGACCTCCCGTCTCTAGGCCTGGCTCTCAATCCACTGAGCTACCCAGCTGCCCCCCCCCCAGTCTTTTTTAAATCTCAAATTATGTACAGAACACATACATCTTGTTTTCATTTTTCATATGTTTTTGAAATTTCATGCTCATTTCTTCAGAATGAAGTCTTCTCTGATATATTCCAGGTAAAAACAGTCAAACGTGTCTTTTAACCTTATAACATTTTACCTTCTATCCTACTAATTGCTGGACAGGTCTTATTCATCCACCACTAGAATGTGAGCTCCAGATACAATTCTTTAGTTTGTCATTAAAGATTTACCAACCTAATTGTAGCCTACCTTTCCTGAATACTATGCATTACTCTCTATCATGCTCTTCATGGCCTGATCCAATGGTCCTGCCCCATCCAATCCCAACCTCCCATGCCCAGAATTCATTCCACTGCCTACCACCACGTCAAACACCATCTACCATCTGAGGCCTTTCCTACATGTCCAGGAAGGGTTCACAAAGTATGAGGCAATTTATAAAATGAAATTCTGAGGGAAGTTCCCCAAATGAACCCAATGACAAAGGAAAAGAGGAGCAAGACTGAATGTTGGAAAATCACAAGCAGGATCCACAAAAGACTCACATATCAGAATAATAAATATTACACTAATCCTCATTAAAGCTCAAATCTTCTATTTAGGTTAAAAAATCAAGCTCACAAGTAGAGGACAGTGAGAAGCATAGCTGTACCACAGTTCATGTGAGTAAGACTCAGCTGCTAATGTCTCCCTCATGGAAACCCCCTTGTATTTATTTTTTACATATTTATATGTGTGCATATTGTCTCCCCTAATAGATGAGTTAATATGTTAATAAGTTCCTTAAGTACCAAAACTGTTTCATTTTTGTCTTTGTGTTTCCAGTATCTACCACAATGTTTGGCACACAATAGGGATTTAATAAATGCTTAATGACTGTCTGAGAATAATTCTCTGACCCATAAGCACTGAGCACTAACTTAGAACAATAGGTATTTAAATTTCATATATTTATAAAATTTATACAATAAAATATTATGTATTTATAAGATATAATTTGGAGAATTATATATGTACAACATATGCTTAAAATGAATTCATTTCACAGATTCACAAGAAACTGTACTTTCTATTATACTCTGATTTTTATTCATATATAGCACCCCACAATGGAAGGACTTAGTTTTATCATAAAGAATTTAATGATGTTGAAGATCATTAGGTAATGGTAGAAGAAAGCTGAAAAAATGCCTTCCTGCGAGGTCTTAATGAAAGGAGAAATGTTCATCTTCTGGGATGGTTTAAAATACAGAAAGAGATGAGCTGACCTTTTCAATCTCCTTCCTTGCTTATGGTTTTTCTAAAGGCTGAATATCCACTTGTATACATACAAATCTAATGAAGTTGTTTTGCTTGGCAGAAATGATGAGTAGTGTCTGTCTGCTTTGTGATAATGCTGGAAATCCAGTCTTTTGCACATTGCCTAATTATTTCTATTTATAAGTCCCTCCAACTCTAGCTAACCTCAAGAGACAAATCATTTCATTTCCCAGGAGGTTCCAGAAGATCCCAACCAATAATGTCTTAATGAGGCTAATGAGCAAATGCACGGTCAAGCACAGGCCTGTTGTTGAAACAAAACTGTTCATTTAAAAGAAAACTATTTTCCAGTACTTCTTAAAAAATAGACAAAGGGCTGCAATAACTACAGTTAGTAAAGGAAATAGGAAAGGGTTACTAGGGTTGCTGGGAGGAAACTTCACAACCTTTACCCTAAGTGCAAACAATAGCTGTTATCAATTCAGAGCAATGATGGGAACAGACTAATGAAATGGAAGGTAACAGGTCCCTGGGAGAACATGGCCAGATCATCTCAGATTGAGCAGCAGGTGAGGTATAGGCAGAATACCTGAGAAAACAGTCCCAGGCAAACACAAATACTAAACTTTGAGATCATAGACCTAGAGCTATAATGAGCCTCAGAGACTAGCTAGCCAACCCCCTCTTCTTTTAAAACCTTTTCCTTCTGTCTTAGTAGTAATTATAATGCAGAAGAGCAGTAAGGACTAGGCAAGTGACTTGCCCAGGGTCACACAGCTAGAAAGGTTCTGAGGCCAGATTCAAACCCAGGTTCTCCTGACTCCAGGCTTACCACCCTATTCACTGCATCACTTAGCTGCCTCTGACCCTCTCATTTTATAGACAAAGTGAGGCCCAACTTTAAATGACTTGTGTACAATCATTGGAGGCATCATTTGAACCCAGTTCCTTTGACTCCAGTGTCAGCATTCCTTCCACTGGACCAATCCAATCTAGCAAATCTAAGAAGCACCTACTATGTGTGTGGGAGGCATCATACAAAGTGCTGGGGAAAAGTGCAACTGCTTGTCAGCTCTGGGAGAGGAGAGGAAAGTGTGTGTGTGTGTGTGGGGGGGGGGGAATCATGAACCATGTAGCCATGGGAAAAAAATCTAAAAATTTTTTAAGTGCTGGGGGAAAAAAACAGAAGAGGTTATAGCCTCTGAGCCAGATGGTTGGCTAGTTCAATGACAAATCTTTGAAGAAAACATGTTTCCAACAGTGTGTAGGGAACAGATATTCTTCCAACAGAGAGATCTGGAAAACCTAACAAAGGAAAATGACTCACAAAGAATAAGATAATCTTAAGATGAAATTCTGATAATGTAATTTTTCTATCTTCCAAGAAGAAAGGAAAAGCGGGCGATATTTTATATTAAACAACAGTTAGAAAAAAGGTCTCATAGGCATGGTTATTAAATTTATTCTTATTAAGGTTCAAGTCTTACTTCAAGAAAAATCAACCTCCCAAGCTATACTACTGTTCATGTGAAAAAGATGTAGGGTTTTAATGGTCTGTAACTTCAATATGAGTCAGAAGCAAAACATGGTGGCCAATAAAATTAATATGATCTAAAGCTGCATTATGAAAAGCACAATACCCTCTGACGAGGGGATCAGAGTCCCATTCTGCCCTGCCCTTGCCGGACCACATCTGAAACACTGTTCTTAGCTCCAGCCATCATATTTTGGGGAGGGGGAAGGGAGACATTCTATCAACTGCAGAATGTGCACGGGACTTCTGGCCAACATGATAAGTCTCAAAATTTTGACATGAGAAGGTTGGTTGAAAAAACCTGAGTTGTTGAACTTGGAGAAGGATGGGGGAATGTGCTAGCTATCTTAAGGACTCAAAAGGCTGCTGTGTAGAAGTAGGGCAGAACATGTTTTGTTGGGATCAATAGGTGAAAGTTGTGTATAGAGAGGTGTTTTGGGATTTTTCTAATAAGACAAAAACTTCCTGATATTTAGAACTGTCCAACTATAAGTCTTCAAGTAAAGCAGAGGTCTGTGAATTTGTTTACAATTTTAATAGCTGTATTTCAATGTAATTTATTTTCTTTGAGTCCTATGTATTTTATTCAATGCATTTAACATTATTCTAAGGGAAGGGGTCTATAGCTTTAATCAAAATGTCAAAAGGATTTATGACAGAGCAAAAACTGCACAGCTATGAAACACAGGCCAGATTTTTGGAGTCCTTGGAGGTTGTTATTTCTCTGGGTCACCCAGTAGTGACATGGTAGAAGGCTTCCTGAACAAGTACTGGCTGGGCTAGGTAACTTGGGCAGCCTCTTATAAGATGGGAACTCTCCAACAAGTTCCCCATTCAAGAGCATGACCACAAAAAGGAAGGATGGTCCATTCAGCAAACATGAATGGAAGACTGGTCTGAACCTATTAAAACAGCCTCAGGGAGGCAAAAATTCAGAATAAACAAGTTTTTCAAGAGTACATTTATAAAAGTACAAGAGTAACTTTTAAAACTATATTCAGAGCAAGAAGACAATGAAGGCTTGAAGGGAAAAGCTATAGCTTAGAGTATAATGTTGAGAGATGATAGAGAACAGAACTATTTAATTCCTATAGTACTTCTCTATCAGAGAGAATGGTCTTAAACTGAACTAAATGCCCTAATAAAGGTAAAACAAGTTTGATTGAAAGGAGATTGAAGCTTCCAACAGGTGAGCTTCACCTAGTTCCACCAGAGTCTCATAATTTTTGACATAAGCAGAACTGAAAGAATGGAAGTGGGGGGGGGGGTAGTCTGGGTAGTGCTGCAACTAGATGGCTCAGTGGATTTAGAGCTAGGCCTAGAGATGGTAAATCCTGGGTTCAAATCTGGCCTCAGGTACTTTCTAGATGTGTGATCCTGGGGAAGTCACTTGACTCCCATTGCTTAGCCCTTGTTGCTCTTCTCCCTTGAAACTAATACATAGTATTGATTCTAAGATGAAAGATAAGAAAAAAAAGGAATGGGAAAGGGCTCAAGGGGATCATCAAAATTTCCTGATTTTATGATATAAATTCATTAACACTAAAACTTTTAGTGTTTTATTTTTTTGTCCCTAAGATCTATAGCTCATTGTGTATAGTTTGTTCCCTTTTCTATCTCATGACTTGACTTCTCAAAGAATAACAAATCCCAAAGACATTATGAAAGTTCAGAATAAGAAGGAATTTCAGAGAACATTTAGTCCAAATAGCACCTGAACAAGAAACTCCTGGATATTAACTGAAAAGTAATCATCTATCTTCTTTGCTTGAAGACTTCCCAGGTGGGGGTACCTACTGTCTCTTAGCTTCTACCAGAAGTGGGAAAGATGTAGGTTGCAAAAGTCATCAGGTTCTTTTCCTTTTTTGCAGTAATGACTCTGCCCTAGCTTCCATTATAAGATAACAGCAAGACATCTAGAGTCTCTAGGTGTCCCAACAATAGTATCTCTGGTCAAAGACTTGATGAAAAATAAAGACAGACCTAATGATTAAAATGACACTTGAGGTATTCTGTATTTCTAACATGAACAATTAGAACCTCTAAAAAAGAGTAAGCTATAGTTATTTTGTTTTGTTTTGTTTTAATTAGATCGATTGTCCCAGTTCTATATTGAGTCTATAACCTTTTCTTATTATCATTCATTGGAACTGGGAACAGGTAATGGGACAACTAATATTTAAGCAAAAAAATAAAGAATCTTATATTGATGATTCATTTCCTCTTTCATTCCAAATAGCTAACTAGAGATATGGTTCAAGCCCAATTAGTATCCTGTGCTCTGTCCAAAAGCACTGTTCTTGGGGACAGGAGGAAGGAAGAATGCTTTGGCACTATGAATAAAAACAGAAATGATCACAACTGATGATTCACAGGTCAAGATTTGATTTGCCAGCCTGATCATGAGAGATGGGAACAATTTCCATTTCTTCTTATAGTCTCCCTTCAGCATAAAGACAGACTTAATAATGATATGCCTGGCTTGCCTCTCTCTCCCCTCCCCCTCCCACCAAAGAGATGAGGAGGGTTTTCATAGGGTTATAATCCCAGCACCTCCTGTGAGGGTCCTTGCACATGAAGAGACCACTGGCACACCGAGCAGTCATGTCTAGGGAATCCTGCTCCTCTTGGTTTGGAGAACTTCCACAGACAAGGGTACCTTTAAAGATTTCAGTGCAGCTCTAGGTTACTGAAGAAAAGGCACCTGATTTGGGTACACTGAATCTTAGAGTTGAAAGAGACCTCAGAAGCCATCTGGTTCAACAGAGACCTGAAAAAAAGCACCTTCAACAACATTCCTAAAAAGCAATCACTGAGCTTTTACTGAAAGAATTTCTGTGCCGGAGGCCATCATACCCCGACCAGTTGACAGGGTCACGATCCGAGGAAGGAAGGTCAGCGAATCAGACCCCAAAATGAGGCCCCCTGCTTATCCCCCTCTGTGACTTCTCTCCCCAAATTTTCCCCACCAATGGACTTGTTATGATTATTATTCTCTCCCCAATACAGAAGAAATAATATGAAAGCAAATACTTATAGGATCAATGAACATATATCCTACTTTAAGTCCCCTAGGTTATTACCCCCAAAAGATTGCAGTTACATAATTAAAGTCCAAAGCCCATGACCCCTCCTTTCTCAAGCACAAGACACGTTCCAAGGCCCTACAATAAACACCAGCCAAAAGCTTGAGTACTATAATGAATCTTTTCCTACAGGTACCACACTACAATGAATTTGTTGAAACAGAAGCTAAGCAGCATTGCTAGGCACTTCAAAGCAACACAAGAAAACCAGAACTTGTAAATTGAGGAAAACCCCAAAACTGGTCTGCCTTAAGTCCCCACACCTAGATATGAATATGTTTTGTTGTTCATCTCCCAGGCAATTATGATGGATAGTGAAAGCTGACCAAAAGCACAATGATCCTCTCAGCAGGTCTAGGGGTACTAACCTACAAATGGCTTTATTCACATTCATATCTATCACAGAGTGTTGTAGAAACCTAGTAAATGATCACAGAATTCTTTGTTGTAGTAACATCACAAGAGTGTTGTTTAGGTGATTTGATAATATCCAATCAAATTGTAGAATGTTACATACGTAGAGAATTGATCACGTGTATGTATCTGAAAACCTATATAATAAAGAAACAATGATACTATGGCAGAGCACTGTGTGTGATGCCTGCATATGTGGGTTGAATGCACGGTGTTTCTCATCTCCATATTCCAACTGTGACATCACATCTGGACAAAGGGACCTTGGATTCTCAGAGGGGCGCCTGGATGGACCCCTGTACTTCTGCAAAGGGGAACTTCTGAGGCAGTTCATTCCAGATTTTGAGGAAGGGAAAGAAGAAAGAAGGAAGGAAGGAAGGAAAGAAGGAAGGAAGGAAGGAAGGAAGGAAGGAAGGAAGGAAGGAAGGAAGGAAGGAAGGAAGGAAGGAAGGAAGGAAGGAAGGAAGGAAGGAAGGAAGGAAGGAAGGAAGGAAGGAAGGAAGGAAGGAAAGAATGGAGGGAGGTTGGGAAAGAAGGAAGGAAGGGAAAGGAGGAGAGAAGATGGTTTATTAAATGCCTACTACGTGTCAGACACTGAGCTAATAGCTTTACAACTATTATCTCATTTGATAGTCACAATTCTGGGAGCTAGGTGCTATTATTATCTCCATTTTACAACTGAGGAAACTGCAGCAGACAAAGTAACTTGACCAGAATCATATAGCTAGTTAAGTGTCTGAGGGAGGCCACATTTGACCTCAGGTCTTCTAGGACTCTATACCACTTACCTGCCTTCAAGGCCCCTTTTAGCTCTAAATCTCGGATCCTGCAATCATTTAGTGCAATTCTTTCCTCTTCAAGATGATGAACCCCAGAGAGAGGAAGTTACTTGCCCAATGTAATAGTGAAATTGTTGATAGCTGAGATTAGAAGTTGGCTCTGCTGCCTCCTAGACCAGGGTTCTTTCCACAATACTATAATTGCCTCTTGTTCCAGCCAATTGTTTTCATGATACAGAGGCAGAGACCTCAAAAGAATATTCATCCTCACACCAAAAGAAGAAATCACAGCTGAGAGGAGAGCCAGAATTCTTTGCTTTTCTCTCCCACCATATTTTATGATCTTCCATCCTCAGCCTCAATACCAGTCCAACTAAGGCTGGGGCTATCCACAGGGGAGAGAGCCAAATAAATATTACAATCTCAGATTCCTCTTTTAAAAAACACTTCTACCACTTCTCTCTTTGATTCTAGAAGAAGCAAAGGAAAAAAAAGGCTTTTTTTATTTTCTTAAGCCAGACATCCTTTCTGTTTCTTCCAGTCATACATTCACAGAGAGAGAGGAAGCATGGAGGTCAGTCTGCTCTGAGCACCAGCAGCTGTCTTATATTTTTAGGGATCTGGAACTCAGGCAAAAGCAAAACAAAGAACAGGATATGATGTAGGAGTTGGGAGTTATTAGGATCTGGACACATTTTTAGCTCTCTGCATGATGCTGGGAAAGGGGCACTGGATAGGGAGCTAAGGAGACCTGGGTTCTAATCTTGGTTCTTTTTGTAAGTAGTTCTGTGACCTGGAACAATTGGTTTCCCCCTCTCTGGGCCTCAGTTTCTTCATCAGTGGTATAAAGGAAGCTGGGCTAACTGATTTCTAACATGCTTTTAGAGCAGAAATTCCATGAGAAGAAAAGACATGCCTGTCCTTACTTCAACACCCAGACACCAACACTTTTTTCATCCATTCAAACACCTCACAATGTTCGCTCTGTGAATTTATGTACACACAAGAGCATGTCATCTGTAGTTAGTAATTAAAATTTACAAACACTATTATTAATGTACTTTTTTACTTTCAAAATACTATTATATTCATAAAGAGAGAAGAGAAAGCCACCTATGGAATCAAGGAAACCTAGATTTAAGTCCTGCCTCTGACATACACTACCTGTGTAGCCATGGGCAAAGAGGCTAAGTCTCTAAGACTATAAAGTACAGACAAATTTTCTACATAAGTGGGTGGGGTGTCCATACTGGCATCACCCTACTGAAGTCCAACACCACCAAAAGTTACACCATCAAAAAAGAAAAGAAAAACCATATTCATTATCTCATTTAATCCCCAACCCTGTGAAGGAAGTGAGCAGCATATTCCCATTTGAAGATAAGAGAAGGGAAGAAAAGCAAGTTTAAGTGACTTGTCACAATTCAGACAGTCAATATTAAATCTCAGGTTGGAGTCTTGATTTAAGGATCTCTGCTCCATTGATGCTCACTGGTTTAAATTTCTAGAAAATTAATCAATGGAGACAGCTAGATAGCAAATGGTGAATCCTAGATTTGACATTTACGAGCTGTTTGACCATGAGCAAATTGCTTTCCCTCTCAAGGTCTCAATTTCCTTATCTGCAAAATAAAGATTATAGGGGGCAGCTAGGTGGCACAGTGGATGGACCACCAGGCCTAGAGTGAAGAAGGACTGGGTTCAAATACTACAGCCTACACTTCCTGGATGTGTGACCCTTAGCAAGTCACCTTTTGCCTAGAGCTTGCTCTTCTACCTTAGAGTTGTTACTAAATCAGAAAGTGAGAGTTTAAAAAAAAAAGAAAGAAAATAAATCAATGACCAAAAAGAAAAAAAAAGAACAAAAGTAACTTACTTTAGCTGATTGGTTTCCATCCCCTGGGCAATGGCCATAAGAATGCCTCCATGATCTCCCCACGTATAGTAATGAGGTCCAGAAAGGGCCTGAGAAGGAAAAAGTCAATAGGTCACTCCATTCTGTCATTAAAAGGCTAAGAATATGGGCTTTTCCAAACAACTACTAGATGTAAGACATTAAAAAAACTTCTGTTTTCAAGATATAGCGTACATACATAGTAATTATCTTGAATGAATGGACATATACATTGGCACATGGGTGTAGAGTGTCCCAATAACTATTTGAAGTAGGCAGGCAGGATAGCCTCACTCTTTACAGATGAGAAAACTGAGGACTAAACCGTTTATGATTCACCACAGTTCTACAGTTAATAAGAGGCAAATCTAGAACCCAGATATTCTCTCTCTTACCTCAGAGCTCCTTTCAGTACACAAACCTAGCTCCAAAACTCAGACTCTCCACACAAGATCCTAAGCCATGAGATAATCAATCTGAAAAGGAATCTGAAGAACTTCAGTTGAAACTGTGCTGCTAAGCTATTTACTATACTGGGAAAGTCACTAAAGTTCTTTGGGCCTCAGTTTTCTCAATTGAAAAATAAAGAGACAACTGTCTTCAATGTCTCTGCCTACTGGATGATTCCCTACTGTCTACAAACACACCCATGTTTCCCTCATCCTCAAAAAATCTTCACCTGATCCAACTTTCTTAATGATAATCCTCCCTTCCCTCCTTTTATGACCTTTTGCAATCACTGCCTCTGTTACCTTTCCTCTCCCTCTGTAATTTGGTTTCTGACCTCATTCTTCAACTGAAAGAGCTCTCCCCAAAGTTGCCAATTACCTCTTTAACCACTCCATCTAATAGCTTTTTCTCAATCTTCATCCTACCTTCTTTTCAGTTTTTGACACTGTCAATCACTCTCTTCTTCTTTATGATCTCTTTTCTCTAGGCTTTCATTCATGGTTCTCCTGCCTGTCAGATTGTTGCTTCTCAGGCCCCTTTGCTGAATTATCATCCAAGGTGATGATCACCACAGGTGTCTCACAAGGCTCTGTTCTGGACTCCCCTCTTTTCTCCCACTACATGTATCACCCAGAGATCTCACCAGTTCCCATGTATTCACTTATCTCTGTCAAATGTATTTGTTCCAGTCCTAATTTTCAGTCTTACACATCCAACTGCCTACTAGACATCTCAAACTGGACTGGAATGTCTTATCTTTCTTCCAAAAACCCTTCCATCTTCCTAACTTCCCTTTTATTGTCAAGAGTGCCACCATACTCCCAGGCATAAAGGCTTGCCACCAGGTAGCATACTTTACCCATAACTTTCTCTTATCCCACAGCAACCCCCAAGACAAGAAAACCTCTTCCTGTTTTATACCTCACTTAATGTTTATAACCAGGTGGCCACTGAACAGGGTTGTTCATGTTATATAATTCAAGGAATCTTCACTGGTTTTTGATGTACAGAAGGCAGCTTTTTTCCCTACCAAATCAATTATTTTTTTGGGCAGGGGTGGGATGAGGAATTGACAAGTAAGCACAATGATATCCTATATTCTCTACATATTTCAGTGACTTTCAAATAGTAAAGATGTGGCTCATTCTGAATATTGTGTGAAAGTTTGCCTGTACCCTACTAATAAATACTTGACTAACTGACTAATTGACTAAAGATTAATTAAACATAAACTCAAACTCTCATAAATTAAACATGAACTCAAACTCTCATACTTTGTATAGGTGGAAGAGTAAATATACACTATTCAGAAGTTATCAATGCTCTCTGAGTTTCTTTTTTACCGGTATTAATAAAGCCCAATACTTTTTTACTCCTTTGGTATTTTCCCTTCCACAAATATCCTATGTACTGTACTCTCAAGACCTTGCAATTGTGCTATTGCCAGCTGGGAATACTTGCTTCAATCTGCCTTTTTTTCTTATATTTGTTCTTTTTAATGTAATTTTTACTTCTTTATAACCCCATCTGGAAGTGTGATGTTAGAGTTAAGTGTGACAGTTCCATTGCCCTTGATAGAGAAAAGTTTGTTTGGATTTTTGCTAATCTTTTCCATCTTCTATTTGCAGTCCTCCTTTCATTTTTATCCATAACTGCCTGCAAAATTACTTAAGTTGAATATCCTGACAAACTTTCTTTAAACTAGTTTCACACTCTACTGCTTCTCTTGTTTATGACATGATATTTCTCATAATCATCCATCATCCTTCTTCATAAGATTTTGCAAACTAGTTTATATTCTAACCAAAGAATTGCCTTCGGCAGCCATCTATCTCCATTCGACAAATCGGTCAGATATTTGCCAACTAAGGTACTTTTTGAAATATTTCAATCTTCTTATGGTTGATAATTAATTTACATTGGTTGAACTTGAGAATAAAATGATAATTGTTTCAATGTCATTTGCCACCCATTTTCAATTTCTGACTTCCAACTATTTGTTTAAACAGTTTAGGGTAAGTAATACATCAGATTTTTTCCAATTAGTATTATTTTTTACTTATCTTGCCATTAGCTCTGAAGAGTCAATAATTTTACTATGGTCAAATTGTTGATTTGGGAATAACTAACATCAATAATAATCTTTTTCCTGATTACTAAAATATAATCAATTTCATTCTTTAAACTATTACTTGGTGCTCTCTCTATGTGAAGCACATAATTCTTTTCCTGAAAAAGTGTTCATGACATAGAGACACATAGGTTTCTAGTTAATCTACAAGTTGTTGGCTTCTCCTATTATTCCTTCTTCTAAACTATGTTTTCCCATATATTTCTTCCAAGTCTCACTTTTTCCAAAATTCCCATTTAAGTCATCATTTATGTGGAAACTGTAAAAATGGAGATTTGAACCCAGACTTCAATCCCCAGAAGTCCTTGGAACTTCCCAAAGTTCCCCAGAATCTCACCTGAGTGCAAGATCACACATTATTATTTAAAGGGGCTCTCTGCCTACTCGATCACTCTCCCTACTTCTGCTTCTTAGCACATGTGGCTCTCTACCAGGCAGACAAGATGTAGAATGAGTGGTTGTGAATGGGCTCTCTGAGCCTAGACATGTGCTTTCTATATTTGCATTTTCTTTATTTCTTAATCTTTAATAAACCTCTAAAATATAATACTTTTAGCAGAGAAACTAATTTTTAATCTTAACAGGACATGGACAAGAGTCACAAAGGATACATATATACCATATCCCTTGGAAAAATGTGAGTTCCTTAAGAACAGTAACAGCTTCATTTATATCTACAGACAGTACCTAGCACAAAGTAGGTACTTGTTAATGGTGAATTAAATTTAATACATTTTATTATAAGGAAAAGACCACAGTCTGAGGGGAGTGGAGGGGAGGGAGGAGAGGGAAGGGGAGGGGAAGGAAGGGAAGGGTAGGACAAAGAGATAATAAATTCAAAAAGTAAGACAAGAGCCTTAGAGAGGGAGGAAGAAAGGATAAGGGGGACACTAGGACATCCTTAATTTTCTGCTAAAAAGCCCATAGAGCTGGGACAATTAAAAGCAATACCCAGAGAAGAAAGGGTAAAGTAATATCCCTTTGGGCATCACAGTTCTATGCTGTCTTCTCTTCCTGTTTTCTTCACACATATCACTATCTGAATTTTGTGTACTAAAGTAAATGGAAGAACCAGGGAAGAAGAAGAAACTCCAATTTATACAGCACTATAAGCTGTATAGTTTTTCTCACCTACAACCTGTGATGTAGGAAGTGCAAGTACTTTTATCCCTATTTTATAAATTAATACATTGATACATATATGTTAAGTTATCTGGCAAAGATCACACAACCAGAAAGTAGCAGAATCACACATCCTCTCCCAACTCTGGATGCGGCCCTTTTTCCATGACATCTACATGTTCTACAAGGTTCTTCTCTGGGCCTTCTTCTCTTCTCCCTCTGTGGTCCTTGTTTAGGTAATCTCATCACCTCTCCTGGATCTAATCATCTCTATGCTGATGACCCCCAGATCTATAGATCTAGCCACAGTCTCTCCCCTGAGCTTAAGTCCCATATCACCTATTGGGTTTACTGGGGATTTCAAACTTAATGTTTCTGAGACATCCTATATTAAAGATTTTAAAAACTGAACTCATTTCCCCCAAATCCTCCCCTCTTTCACATGTATTTATTTTTTTAGTCCATGATTCTTCCAGTTTCCGAGTTTCATAACCTCAGTACGAATTCTCCCTCACTCCACATATCCACTAAGTTAGCAGATCTTGCTAATTCTGCTTTCACCTGTTCTCTCACATCCAACTCCTTCCCTTAACCACAGAGCCATCAATTTTGTCTGGACCCTCAGCACCTCTGGCCTAGATTATTTCAACAACTTCCTAATTGGTCTCCCTGCTTCGAGTCCATCCTGGTCAAAGCCTACCCTACACACTTCCTGCCAAAGTAGTTTACCTTGAGGGTAGATCTGACCATGAGACTCCCCTACTCAGCAGCTCCAGTGGTTTCCCATTAATTGCAGGATAAAATACATATTCCTCTGTTCTGCTTTTAAAGCCCTACAGACCCAGGCCCCTACCTATCTTCCTAGAATCACTAAACATTACTTCCCCTGCTACATTGCAATCCAGTCAAACTGGTCTTCTCTCTGTTCTTTATTTGTGACACTACATCTGTCCCATGTCTCTCTGTCTTTGTGGGAGTCATCCAATGCATTCCTTCCTTAGTTCCACCTCAGAGCTATTCCCTTCCTTGAACAATCTGCAGCATAAAACCTTTCCAGATCCCCAAAAGTACTATTACCCTCCCTCACAAACCACATTGTAATCAATTATTTTGTATGTATATGGACATGAATATATGTGTATTATATATATGAATGTATATGTATAAAATACATTTTTTTAACCCTTACCTTCTCTTAGTATGAATTCTAAGACTCAAAGAGTCCCCAGGGCTAGGCAGTTAGGATTAGTGATTTGCCAGGGTCACACAGCTAGGAAGTATCTGAGGTCACATCTGAACCCAGTACTTCCCATCTGTAGTCCTGGCTCTCAATCCACTGAGTCCCCCGACTGTTCCCTCCCTTTCTTTCTATAACAGGCAAGCCAGAATGTCATATCTTTCTATACTTGCTTTTATGTCATAGAAATGCATTCCCTAGAATCTTCAACCACAGAGCTGAAAGGGACTCCAGGCGGTTATCCGACCCAACTCTGCCATACCCCACCACTGCCACCCCTACTTCTTCTTACTTTTAGGCAGATAAGATATTTAATTCCCATTTCACAGGTGAGTCAACTAAGACCCAAAGAAAGTATTATAGTCCAGGCATCATAGCCCCCATCCAGGGACACAATTTTTATGAAGAAGGACTAGGCCTTCCCACCAACTGCCAACCAACTATTTCTGAGTCTTGGGAATAGAAATGTCCCCCGAACCACCAGACCCTCTTCCAACTCAGCCCCTCTGGTCTTTATTGAGGGGAGAAATCCTTGTGGAGAAGGGGCTTGGGCTTCCTCATCACTACCAGCAATGACTGCTGACCAAATGCCACCAATGGGCAGGAAAGCCTCCTGTACAAAGACACAGACAGCAGGGAGGAGGAGGCAGAGGCTGAAGGAGGAGACAAAGTTGGGGGAGGGAGGCCTAAGAGTGGTAGCACCTCCCAGATCCACAGTCCTGCCTCCAATGGAGCCCTCTCAGTCAGCATGCAGGGAAATAATTCCTGTGAAGAAAGGACCAGCTGTGCCTACCAACTGACTCTGCTGGGACAGCCCAAGCGCCTGAGAGTCCTGGGAATGCCTGCAGCCCAGGGCCCTGGTCATTATGCTTGGAAAATAAGCCAGGGTACAGCCCAGCCACTGCTCCTGCAAGCGCTACTGGTACAACTCCAAAAGACCCAGAAAGGAAGTTTTGCCACCAAAGTCCTTGACACTACAAAATGGTTCAACATAAGAAATTGATATGATTTTATCCATGGAAATTGCATCTGTTCTCCCTCTGGACCCAAAGGGTCCTGGGACCTTCCCATCTGACTTGCAACTGAAAGCTTCCATAGAGGAGGTATATACACCTCCATTAGAATGTGAGCCCCTCGAGAGCATTGCTCTTGCTCTTCTTCTTGTATCTCCAGCCCTGAGCACAGTACTTTGCATCTAGCAAGCACTTAATAAATTCTTTTTCATTCATTCTCTCATGTAAGAGAGTTAGGAACTGCTGCTTGTCTCTAGCACATGGCCTGAAACAGAGAAAGCACTTAAATGCTTGCTGAAAGACTGTTTACACACATACATACATACATCTCTGTCTACCTTGCTCCTCCACAGTCCTAAACCACCTTGGAGAAAAAGGCTGCACTCTCTCAGCCTTTCTCTCAAACAAATGAAATCTCATACTCTTGCTCTGTGCTATCTATGTCTATGAATAAAGCCCCTTGTACAATGGCCATGTATTGGGAGACACTTGTAGCTGCCCCAGAATTCACCAGACCACACCACTTTGCTGGGGAGGGGAGGGGAAAGATCCTTCTTTCTTCACAAGAGGAAATTGCTTGCAGATGTTCAAATACCAGATTACACCAACATCAGAACATACAAGCAAACCACAAGCCTGGCCAAGGGAGAGAACACCCAATTTCAAAAAGCACTTCTAACGCCAGGGAAAGCAAAAGCAGCTGCTGAATCATTCCCGGGGGGTCTGGGCAAGGATGACACACAGACCTGTCAAGTGTTCCCGCTTTTGTTGTACTGTGTGTGCCTGTTGGCTTTTACTCTTCTAGCCCTGGCGATCCTTCTCTGAATACAGTGGCATGTGGGCTCTATACCTCTCAGTTTTTCACACACAATACAATAAAACCAGGATTTAGAGCTAGACAGGACTTTTTCTTGACCAGTACCCTTATTTTGTAGGTGAGGAAATGAAAGCCCAGGAAGGTAAAACTGTCTTGAGAGAAGCAATCCGCTTCAGTTAAAAAAAAAAAAAAAGGCTGGGCTTGGGAATCAGAAGTCCTCGGGTCAAGTCTAAGTTCAACTGACTTTCTAAGTGACTTTGGACCTCAGCTTCCCAACTTGTTTAATGAAAGGCTGGGCTTAGATGATCTCTACAGGCTCTTTCAGGTCTGGATCAAACAACCTCCTACGTCACAGGGCTGTTTTGCAAATAGTGCTGGCTGAGTTGTTTCCTAATCTGTAAAATGAAGATTCTATCTGTGATCCCTGTTGTGAGGGACAAATACAAGCTAAGTTAGCCAGTGAGGGCACAGTGCATAGAGTCAGGCTTGAGAGTTCAAATCTAGCCTTAGACACTTCCTGGTTGTGTGTCCTTGGCCAGTCACTTATTTTCCATTTGCCTCAGTTTCCATTCACTTCCTAAAATTGTGGTGAAGATAAGATGAGCTAATATTTATAAAGCACTTGGCCCAGTGCCTGGCATGAAGTAGGCACTATATAAATGTTAGCTATTATTAAGTGCTTTAAGAGTTACATAACTGGCAGCCCTTGCTATTAATGCTATAGATATAATGAATGTTATAGTACTTTAGTAATCATAAAATTTAAATTATTATATTAGTGCAGTAGGAAGAGTCTTTGACTAAAATGAGAAGACTGGATTCAAATTCTGTCCTTTTCACTTACTACTTGTGTGACCATTAAATCACTTAATTTATCTGGGCTTCAGCTTCTTATCTGTAAGAGAGAGCTCTAGACTATATAAACTTTAAGGCCCTTTCCAGATCTAAATCTGTAATCCTATAACCCAATCCTATGGGTTAGGTTTTATAATTTCACTTAGACTATCAATTGCTTAAGGACAGAAACCACATCTTTTACTTCTGTGTTCCACACAGTCCTAACCAGAGAATGTGAAAAATGCTCAATAAATACTTGATATATTGAATTTTACAAGGTTTAGTAGATCAAATTCTGGACTACAAGTTGAGAAGTCCTGGGTTCAAATAGTGCCTCTACCTCTAGCTGAGAGACAAACCGCAAGTTTACTTAAGCCCTCTGACCTTTAGTTTCCACATATGCAAAATCCAATAATGCCTACAGTGCCCACATCATAGGATGATAGAGAGAATCAAATGAGAAAATGTGTAAATGGGCAACTAGGTAGTAGAGTGGCTAAAGTGCTGAGACTGGAGTCAGAAAGACTGAGTTCAAATGCAACTTCAGATTCTTACTAGCTTACTTCACTCTGTTTGTCTCAGTTTCCTCATCTATATAACAAGCTAATTGGAGAAGGAAATAGCAAACCATTCAAATATCTTTGCCAAGAAAAACCATAAAGGGGGTCACCAAGAGCTGGGCACAACCGAAAAGCAACCACACAACAAAGAGTACCTGTCACTCAGAACTGTTTGTGAAGATAAAATAAAATTATATATGTAAAGAGCTTTGCAAACCTTAAAGCATTATATTCTATTAGCCAATAGTAATAGCAGGTCTTCCTGACTCCAAGTCTAGGACTCTCTCTACACAATGCTAATTGGTTTCTACACTTTGTCTCATAGGCGCGTCACTCTATCTTTAATCTTTTAGACTCCTTGAATGTTTTGGGATCCAAATGTAGAGCCCACCCTCCCAAAGACAAACCAAAGGCTGGATAAGAGAAAGTCCCTGACCTCTCTCCACCTGGCGCCAGCACTGCTCGAGATGTACACATTGGTCTTGCTTGCCATGTTCTTTCCGACTGACCCTAAAGTGGGAAGAAAAAAAACAAACCAGTATTTAATTCTCACAATGTGCACAGTAACCATTCACCTCATTCAACAAGCAACCTTGCCATACTGCTCAACACCACTGCTTTGACAATCATACAACATATCAAAAAGACAAGGCAAAAGCCAGACAAGATGCACATACCTGTGGCAACAATGAGTCCTGGAGCTGACTCCTTGGAGAGGATGGGCATTCTCCGAAGCTGGAAGTTCAGCAGCTGACTGAGGCGTTGAGCCAAGTGAAGGGAACAGCCATGAGAAAGCTGCAAGGCAAAAGTTCCAGATACTGGTTAGTGTCTGATAAAAGGCTTAGATTTCCTAATGAAAACTAAGTCCACTGTGCAAAGGCATCATGCCAGACAGAGAAGGAAGAAAAATTCACTTAAAGGGAATCAGACTCAAAGTCCACATCCCTCAAGGTGAAGAGGACATTGAGCCAGTTACTCCCCTAGGGTGGTAGGTATGAAGACAGGAGTGGCTGGGAGGACCATCTATTCAAAAAGAATCTCAAAAAACTGCCACTAGGAATCAATGCCAACTCAAGAAGAAAAAGGAATAGAATTCTCTCCATTTCTGTCTCAGAGAACCTCTCAAGCAACTCAGAACTAAAGGAAAATGAAATGATTCCATGGTCCTTATTTTCCAAGTCAGTGGAGACAGGTTTTTAAATGTGACTTAAGCAATTCTGACAGTGATAGAATGAAAACCAAGAACTAGAAACCAGAAAGGCTCTGGCTGATAAACCACCACACACACCAACACAGGGAGATGCGGTCATATAAAATGCTCCCTTTTCGCAGAGGATTAAAAATTAAAGTCTGTTGCATAAGGAACAAAATTTTTACTATAAGACTCAAATTCTTCAAAACTGCCATTATCACTTAGGTTCATGCCCTTAGACTGTATAACCAGAAAAGGACAAAATGCAAAATCCAGACATAACATTTTGTTAATCTTTCTGTCTCTCTGTCTCTCTCCCCACCCCCTCCCACTTCCACAATAATAACAAAGTCCTAAAGATCACTGTCTGGCAACATATTCAGAAGAGAGCCTAGAATTTCCAGCTACAAAAACCAAGTATATGTTTATAGTGCAGGTAATAACCAGAGCAAGAATTTCCTGATCTCCAAATTCCTGTTCAAAAAGTTCTCTCCAGTGACTATTCAACTTGCCAGCTTTATCACTGGGGAATGAAAACTGGAGCAACTTGAACAGAATCTCAAAGAAATATTTATTTGCTAAATCCCTTTTTCCAGGTTCATTTTTTTATTTCACCTGTAAGGAAGTCTTTTCATTTATGACTTTCCTGTGTCTGAAGGCAATCATATTTTAACTGTTCCTACACATTCTGGTTTTCACTGTTTGACATCACAAATAGAAACTAAAGCCTGATTAATACTCAGCTCTACAGTTCTTAAGTAAATACATTTGTCAGAAGAAAACAAAGACAATTTAGAGGCAAAAATGAGAAAATTTTACCTTAGCTAAACTTTAAGAGTAGCAGTAGTGTTTTTCAAGGGGGACTCAGCCCTTTCCACTTCCCTGGTGGCCTCCCTAAAACCCCAAAGGTTCTATTTGAAGTTATCATAGGCCTCTCTGTTCTGTAAGACACCTCAGTGAGGGACTGGGATCTGGTGCCAAGTGAAGCAAAAAAAAAGGATCTCTATTTGAGGGGCAGAGTGTTTGTTAGAATTTTCCAAAGGGCCACATATTGAGGTAGTTGAAGTTATTAAGAGGGGGCCATGTATATGTGAGCATTTGCATATAAATTATATCTCTCTAAATAGATTGATGTTTTCAAATTTAAATGCATTAAAGGATGAACTGAACTATTTTTCTCCTTGTTCTTTCTTGCCCAGCTCATCCTACAGCTCCAAATCCTTATGTACAGCTAGAGTAAAGGTATATAGACTCCCAAGGTCACAATGCAGAGACCAGGATGTGGGGTGGGGAGCAGAGAGGTAAAAGTCTGTGGATAAATAAATGATTAAAGATCCACCAAGTGAAATCTTGTCCCTTAGTTGGTGTTAAATACCAACATATTCAAAGCAGCAACTTCTTGTGATAATAAAGAAAAAAATGGAAACAAAGTAGATGCTGTTTGAGGAAAGGTGTATCAAAATGTGGTACTAGATGCTTTTAGTGGAATATTATTAGGCTGTAAAAGAAATATGAAAAACTCAAAGAAATTTGGCAAGACATTTGAACTGAAGCAGAGTAAAGTAAGAAGCAGAAGCAAGATTAAAAATATATAAAATCTTCACAATAATGTAAAGAAAAATAATATGAAAAGACATTCGAATTCAGATTAATGCAATGACCAATGGTGATTCTAAAGGATTTGGTGATGAAATCTGGCTTTAGCAGAGAGATGGTAGAGGAAGGGTATAGAATGAGGCATATGTTGTCAGACATTGTCAATGTGTCTGTTTCTCTTACTTTTTTTGTTACACGGGAGCATGGGGAAGGAGCAGAGTAATGGGAAATGACAGTGATATAAAAAAAGAAACCCAAAGGGTCAATAAAGCTAAAAAAATCTTAATGGGTATCTTTCTGAGAAAATAAGACAGATGGGGGTCACAGGCAGGACAAACTGTAAAAATAATTCTAACATATGAATGTGACTACGGAACTCTTAGAGAAATTATAATTACTATAGTGTTATATACTGGTAAAAGCTGGCACCATGTAATAATAATGGAGTTCCTTTATTATGTCAGCTTATTTTTTTTTCTAATTTTGCATTTTTCCTCTAATGGTTAAAAGAGGTAAACCATTGTAGGTTACAGTCACTTTTCTCCTTGTGAACACAGAAAGCAAGATAAAGCAGCTGATACCTCACAGTCGATTTTCTCTCCATATTCAGTGAAGGCTGGAGCCTGAAGGAATTCCCAGGTTCCTCCCTTGTCAAAGGTGATGACCGACCTCATGTTCTCTTCACTCAAAGACCCATTAATCAGGGTGGCAATGTAAACCCCTTGGACTCCTTCCACTCGGTGAAAATCGGCAAAAGGTTCATTTGCAAAGTACCTACAACCAGAGAAAGTGAGTAGAGCTGGAAAATGGAAAACCAAGCATTAAAGCTGACTAATATTTAAAAACATAGAGTAATTTTATTTTCCTAAAAGCTGAAGAAAGCTGACCCTATCAGCAGCTCTGAAGAAACCTCTGAGATAACTCAGAAGGATGAGCAGCCTGGAAACAAAGGAGATTAATAGAAAAGGCAGTGGCTCTATATGAAGCTTGTTCTTATGCCTAATACTCGTTTTGGCAAAGATACCCGTAAAAATCTTGACCAAATCACTTCACTCCTTTGAGTCTCAGTTTCCTCATCCAGAAAATAGGAATAATAATCCAACTCACAGAATTGTAACCAAAGAGCTTACAGAAACATGACTTATTTAATAATTTCATCATCACTATGATGCAAAAACAGGTCTAAGAAACCCCATCATTTCTCGACTATGGAAATTCTCTAAAATGCTCTGGTGCTGAGGATAATCACCTTGGTTTCCAGATACTTTTTGCAGCACTGATTCAAGAGAGAGAGGTTTGAAGTCTGAACTGCCATGCCACTGTTCAGACATTCAATCTGATTCTCTAACCTGTAGCTCCAAGGAAACCTCTCTAAGGACTTATGTTGAAGACTAGAAGGGAATAATTCATTTTCTCTTTCTTTCTTGTGGGATCAGCAAAGCTCTCTAATGAATGAATAAATGATTTTTTTAAAAAGCATTCATTAAGCACTTGGAAGATGCCAAGCACTGTGGTAGGCCCTCGAGATACAAATAGCCCCTGCTTTCAAGGAGGTCACACTCTAGCTTGAGGAGGCCACACATATACACACAGCAGAGCTCCATTGCAGAGTAAAGGGAGAGGTTCTGGAATAAATAAGGTATAACAGCATGAAAATGAGGGTAAGACCCAGGGGCTCTTAGGTTATGTCAGCAGGTCAGGTGGAAGTCCCCAAGGTCTGATGGGCATAAAGGCAGGGCAGACAGTACTACTACTACTACTTCTCCATTGTACCAGAACGACTACGGTTGTTCAAGGCATAGGATGGCATGGTGCCCAACTATACAAAACCAATCTATTGATCCTAAGCAAATCTCATAGACCCACCTCTTTTCCCTGGTGGCTAGCTAAACTACTGTGGTGCTTATGTTTGGAAAACAGTTTCATTCTAAATTAGGGCACAGGATATAACCATAATAATCCTATGAGATTGGCACACATATATTTCAGGCACAAGTTTTTAAACAGTTTTATATTTTTAATCTGCAGGTTTCACAGCTGCTTAAATAAAAGTCCAAGATGAAAAATGTTTTGCTTTTTATGCCCCTGTTCCTACCCTCAACTGTTTGAACAAAAGGGGCCATGTGATATAGTGAAAAGGAAGTTAGACTTTGAGTCAAGAAGACTGCAATTCAAATTCAGCCTCAGAACCACAGTATCTGTGTGACTCTGGCCAAGTCACTTCACCTCTGTCTGTCTCATCTGTAAAATGAGGATCATAACAGAACCCATTTCTGTGGGTTGTTAGGTGGATCAAATGAAATAATAACTGTAAAACACTTAGCACAGTGCCTGGCACATAGTTAAGTGCTATAGAACTGTTAACTATTATAGCGATTATTAATCTCAGTGCCCTAGAGAGTGTGCTGGTATGTACTGATAATAATTATTCCTCATTCAAAGTTCCCTATACCAGTGAAATTGCAAGTCCAGTTAAAACAATAAAAATAAAAATTTTGACCATGAAAATTTCATTAGCAATTCATAGCTATTGTGCTATAACCTCCAGGGAAAAGGAAAATCTACAACATTTGCTTTAACAAAAAAGCTTCCTCTCAGTTGCTTAGCAGAGGTGTCAAACTCAAAGCCTTACCCATCAAGCCCTGGAAAAATGTTTCAGTAGGCTGAACCACATGAAAATTGAACTGAGAAATACTTATCAAAATAAAAATGCAATACAATCTAGACAATGTTAATTTAGGGTTTTCTCATCAACATATGGCCTACAAGGTTGTGATTTAATTGAGATTTGGCACCACTGGCCAAAAGCAATAAGAACTGGAGTGACTGTTCCAAGGTCATATAGCCAATATGTATTCAAGAAAGAATGTGGACATGGATTCTTCCTGATTCCAAGGCCAGCTGTTGATTCATTAAAGCTCATTGCCTCTTCCTTAGCAGACAGGTTTTACATCTACTTACAGAAATGTTCTCCACTTTTCTAAAGAGAACATAATTTTCTTGAGGGGAAAAAAAGGCTTCTTCTCTCTGAGGAAGATGGTAGAAAATGGAGGCCAAGAGTCAGGGACTTGTGTAAGATACATAAACTTCAGATAAAATGCAGAAGCTATGGCCTAAATATTATATGAAATGAGGTCTTCAACCTTAAAAAGGGGTTAGGGGGAGGCACAAGGGAGAGACAGTGTAGCTCAGTTATTTTTGTCCATTAGCCTTCCTTAGAGTCTATTCAAGGTTTAATATCTTGTTGTTCCATATTTACACCAATTTTCTTAACCTGCTTTTATTCTATCATCATGAATCAATTTATCTCAAATTTAATGGCTTCTTTACAAACATCAGGGACGTCTGTGCTTCCCTAATTAAAATAAGTCCTACTCCTTTCTCCAGGTCAATTTCCCCAAATTGGCAATCTCTTATTTCCTAGTCCAAATACATCCTTTCCTAAACCTCAAAACATTCTGCTTTTCTCCCAAACCAACCTTCCATCTCTCCTCTCTTTGCTCCTGTCAATCTCTTGTGAGAAATCCCTAACCTTATCCTCTCTGCAGTGTGAGAGGTTATTTTTTCCATTTCATTCCTGACCTGCCCTGGTTTGTAGCACTCTCCTTACAGCCTTCCAGCATGCATCTCAGCAAGGGTAGTTGCTATGCAGCTCACTACCCTGCGGGCTGCCCTCAGATGCACTGACTGCAGAATCCAACAGACAAGCACAGCCAGCCTTCCATCTTCTTAACAATTCAACCATGCATCGTCACTGAGGCCTGACAATTCCTTGGTATGGCTGTTCTTCCAATACCTAGATTTCTAAATGTTGCTAACTACAAGCACCACCTTTATTTGGGTCTTACTGAAAAGTCCTTTTTTCAAATTTAAAAAGAATAAATGAATTTTAAAAAAATGTCTAAAGACTAGTTATGAAACTCTGTCCTACTCAGCCCAGAATGCTTTGGAAACCATATAGTATTCCATTTCACATCAGGAGGGAGCTAGTTTAAATCAGCCTTCTAATGCAAGATCAGAGTTTAGAACTGAAAGGATCTTCAAAGATTACCTAATCTAATCTTTATTTTTGGCAGATGAGAAAACTGGGGTCTAAGAAAGGCAACTGACATTCCCTCAAATAACAACCATTATTAAATGTTTGGGCCAAGTAGCCTGGAAGAATGGACAAAAGAGCCAGGCTCAGAGTAAGAAAGACCTACAGACTGAAGTATCTCTGACATACACATCTGGGAGATTGAGGATAAATCAGGGCCCATATAACTTTCTTCTTTCTTTTTTAAATAACCCTTACCTAAGCATTGGTTCTAAGACAGAAGAGCTACAAGGGCTAGGCAATAGGGGTTAAGTGATTTGACAAGAGTTACAACAGCTAAGAAGTGTCTAAGACCTTATCTGAACCCAGGACCTCCTTTCTCCAGTCTGCTTCTCAGCCCACAGAGCCACCTAGCTGACCCCATCTCTATGGCCAAATTGAACTAATTTAACCCCTCCTCTAGGTTAATAGCCCTTTAAACATTTGAAGCCAGCAATCAACTGATCTTTCTAGGTCATAAACTTGATACTTTTTACCATCATGGATACACTCCAGATTTTTTTAAAAACATGTGTTGTCAAATGAAACAACATTCTATCAGTTAGTCAAGAAGTATTTCTTTCTCTTTTTTAACTCTTATGCTGTCTTTGAATTGATACTAGGTGTCATTTCTAATACAGAAAAGTAGTAAGAGCTAGACAACTGGGGTCAAGTGATTTGCAGAGGTAAGAAGTGTCTGAGGTGACATTTGAACCCAGGTCCTCCCAACTCCAAGCCTGATACTCTATCCATGTATTATCTAGCTGCTCCTCAGACAACTTTCTAAGAATATACATTGCTGCCTAAATGGTAGAGGAAATTCCCTCACTAGAAGTTCCATATCAAAGGTCTAGACCTCTCCCACCTCCCATAGACTAGGCAATATTCCAGACACCGGAGATATAAAGGTGAAAAAAATGAAAACAGCTCCCACCTCAAGCAGCATTCATTCTACTATGTGTGCAAGAGAAGAGGGAAGAAGGAGGAATTTATGTTAATAAGTAAATGCTACAAAAATCCACCACAGGAAATCTGAGGAGGAAGGAACACTAATAACTGGGGGAATCAGAAAAGGTCCCTTTAGCTAAGCCTTGAAGGATGCTAGGGATTTCCAGAGGGGAGAGTAATGAAGGAGAGGATCCCAGGACAGAAGGCAGTGAGGCAGAAGATGGAATTCTGTGGACCACAAACCTCAAGTATATTGATGTCACTGTATGAAGATTAAATTAACTCCCTTGCCCATTTTTTAGATTTAATCACCAAAAGTATAAACACCCCATTCACATTTGAGTGGGGGAGGTCTGTGATCCATGTGTGCAATAGTGGATGACAAATCAGAATCAAAATGACTGCCTCCTGGGCAGGCCTAAAGAAAGCTTCAACTATAATTGGTAGATGTAAAAGTGGAGAAAGGCACAGGAAGTGACGCAAAAGAAAGTGTCTTTAAAAGGGAGTTACAACTTCCTGGGAGAACTTCAACTTCTTCTGGAGTTCCGAGTTTGAGTTGGAGGCTGGTAAAGAATCTACTGACTAGACCTGAGACCCTGTACCTGATAAGACTGTCCTTGAATCTCTCCCTTTGGACTGACATGTGGTGAGTGAAAGAGCTGACTCCTTTCCTGGACTTTCTAAGGGATTAGCCTCAGGAGAGAGGCTCCCTGCATCCCCAGGTCCTCGGCTCAAAGCCCAGGCCTCTCTGGTTAAGGACTAAACTCCCCTGCCTGGGTTGAGCCAGGGGTTGGAGCAAAATACTTAGTGCTTAGGCTAGATATCTTACCCTATCCTCTCTCTGATTTCTTACTTCACTCTTTCTATATTTTATAAATAAATCTCTTGGAATTAATTAAAATTCCTGGTGAACCTATTCTTAAATAATCCAGTCCAACCATTTATTTAAAAAAAAACCCTTTTCTCCCCCTTACAACTGATAGAGAGAATGGGTGAGTGGGGAGTAAGGTGGAATCATCCTAGAAAGATAGGGTGTAGAACAGAAGTAGAAGGTGATTTCTAACCTAGTTCCTTTGACTCCAAAACCATTGCCCTTTCTGCTTGGACAAAAGGCCTCTCTCTATGACTTGCCAGTTCACCTTCTAACTAGAATTAAAAAAAACAAAAAACCAGACAATATGGGACCATACAAATGTACCAATCAGAACAGGACCAAGCCCTAAGGGAAAACAAATTGTGTGAAAATAAGAATGATTAATAGAACAGGCTGCTTTGTAACAACAGCAAGACAGGAATGGAAAAGCACTGGGCTAAGAAATAGGAGCTCAAGGGACCAATTCCAACTCTGCTACTGATAAGCTGTGTGATCTCTAACAAGAAGCCTGACTTCTCTGGACCTCAACTTTCTTAATATTTTCTCTTTTTCTGATGCTTTGAGGAGGAGGAAATAGGTGTAGCAGGAAAAGGAATAATAATTGACATTAATATATGTATATGCCAGGGGCTATTATTTTGTCAGCATGCAAAACTCTAAGAGGGCTCCCTCCAATGACAAAGGACATTCTATGACTCCATAAATGCATTCTGGAAAAATGCTTGAAGCAGTTAAGTAATTTCCCCAGGGTCATGCAACTAGCAAAGGTCAGAGGAAGGATCTGAACCCAGTTCTTCCTGACTCCAAGCCCAACACAGTCTTCCATCTATGCCATAAGTGAGATCTGGTGCTTTAGAGTTTACAAAGTACTTTAAATGTGCTCTCTTATAAGAACCTCCATAAGAAATTGGTAATACATGTGCTCTAGGCATTACTATCCCCATTCTACAAATGAGGAAACTGAGTCTCAGAGATGTGACAAAGGTGCCCAATTATTACTCCTACCTGCCCTTTCCCAAGTCCTTCAAAAATCATCACCAGACCACAGATACTGGCTGGAAGGGATTATTAGATGTTATCACAAACTTATTTTACAAATGGGGAAACTAAGATTCAGCTGTTAAGTGGCTTGTCCGAGGCACACAAACAACAAATGATAGAGATAAGTTTTATATCAAGTCCTCTAACTCCAAATCCAGGCCTCTTTTCTTTACTGTGGGCTTTCCCTCAGTATATATCCTATAATACTACTGTGCTGTAAGGAATGATGAACCGGAGGATTTTTACATGAAATGGAAGAACCTCCAGGAACTGATGCAAAATGAAATGAGCAAAACCTAGAGAACCTTATACACAGAAATTGAAACATTGTGGAACAATCAAATACAATGGACTTTGCTACTACAAGACAATCCCAAGGGACTTATGAAAAAGCATGCTCATGCTATCCACATGGAAAGAAGGAACTATGGGAACAGAAACACAGAAGAAAAATAAATGACTTATTTATTTATATGGATCTATGATTGAGAGTTTTGGTTTTAAAAGACTGCTCTATGGAAAAAAAATAATATGGAAATAGGTATAAATGGTAACATTTCTTTAACCCAGTGAAAGTGCTTATTAAATCCAGGAGGGGGGAGGGAAAGAAAATGAAATATGTAAATATGGGAAAATATTTAGAAAAAAAAAAAGATGTCCGATAGATCTCCTCCCCTTCACAGCCAAATCCCCATAAAAAGTTGTTTATACTAATTGCTTCCACTGCCTCATCTCCCATTCATGTCTCAACCTCTTGAAGTCTGGCTTCTAATGCCACTCAACTAGAGTTGTTTGTTCCAAGACCACCAAGGATTATTTGACTACTAAACCCAATTACTGAATTACTAGAGTCAAAGTTTTTATACAGTCCTCATCCTAAAATCTTTGGCAGCCCGTGACACTGCTGACCACCTCCTTCTAGCTAGACTCTTCTTCCTACAGGTCTGACTACTCCTTCATAGCCTCCATTCTTAGATCATTAACCAATTTATACCCTTCAAGAGTTCCCCAAAGCTCTGACCTGATGGGAGAGTACAGAAGAAGGAAAGAGGGAGAGGAATGGGAGAGAGAGATAAGGAAAAGCTCAGCATTTAAGAGGTGAAAAAAGCCCAAATCCTTTGTGCTTACAAACTTCTGGTTTTCATGGAGAGAACTATACAAGTGATTCAAAGATTCCCTAAGTCTATAAACTGCAAAACAAATTGCTCCTCTGCATTGGTACAAAGATGTTTTACACTGGGAGTTCCCCAGAACCAGTGAAATCACATCTGGACGCCATCATGTTCTCTTCCTCCCATCAAATGTTTCATTTAAAGAAGAAATAATGAGGCTTTATTCTAAGCTACTTGCAAGTAAGTCATATCAATAATACTGGTTCCCCTTGGTTTGATGTTTTCCAAATGATTTCTTCACTATATTGATCTCTCAAAAAACAAACAAATAAACAAAAACAAATGACTGAAGAATTCACCATAATGTTAATAAGTCTGCCTGTGCTGAGGTAGCCCTAAAGACCTCAAATAGTAGATTTCTTGGTCAAGAGTTTGGGGTGGGGACAGAGACGTAAGGGAGCTGGAAGGGAAAGGTATGGCTGTCATCTTACCTCACCAAGGTGTCACTGCCTGCTCCTCCAGGACTGTAGTAAAGGACATTCTCCAATGACAGGGAGAACTTCAGTCCATCTGCCTCAGAGATGTACAAGTTGGTGCGGTTATTGCTGTGGCTTACACACACAAACACCTGGTCTTCCGAGGCATCCGCAATGTAATATTCCTTTGGGACCAAAGCCAAGAAACAGGTCAGGAGAAGTCTACTTTCCCCAAGACAAGCCCAGAAAGGGCCTTCCAAGAGTTTTGAAGGTGGGGATGGCTGGAGGCAAGCACACCTATCTCCCCAGCTCTGGCAAAGAAGCTCATGCCATTGTTTCTGTCCTCTGATCCTACTGGGAATAGGCAGGAAAGGGGAAGAGAAACCAAGGCCAGCCAGGCTTGAAGAACAGTCCTCCAGGTTGAGGAGTCCAAAGGTTATCCCCAAAAACTTATTTTTCCTTTTTGATTTCTCTCTCCTTCCCCTTGTATACCCTTGCCAAAATAGCTGTCAAGGAACAAATACACATTAATCTAAATTTCTGATCATTCCATTTTTCTCTGTGGGAACAGTGGGTATTAATAATCCCCGAATAGCCACAAAGAAGGAAGCTGAGGAATGAGGAGGTGAAGTGGGAAAAGAAGTTTGGATAATCATTAAATTGGATAATTTACTCCTAACTCCTAAAGAACCAAACATAGACAATCCCTGTTGGATTAAAAGCTGATAGATTCCCTTTGCCCAAATGTACCCCCTGCATCTCTTCATCCTTCTGCTAATCTACGACCTATATTAAATTTCAAGGCCCTCATCAAATGCCACTGCCTCCAAGAATCCTTTCCTCAACTTAGCCCATGCTGGTGTTTTCACTCTTATAAATTCCTTTAGTTTTTACAATTTGTATCATAAATTTGATTCCTTGATTTAAGAATTTGGAGATTTTGGATTTGAGGATTCAAGGATGGCTGGATCATTCTCTGACTGTTTTTATATTTTTTAATCTCCTTAACTATACCAGTAGTTCCCTCCAGGACCTGAACTATGGTTGAATACTTAGAACTGGGTGTGAAGCAGGTACTTTAAAAATGTGTTTTTATTTGGCTTGATTTCCTGTCCTTTGATAATGGCTGACTGACTCTGTGGCACCAGATGCCTGCTCTGACCTTCTTTCTTCTACTTGAGGCAATAAAGATGCCAGGTCAGATCTAGCTCAAATACTGAAAAAAGATAAATTATTCTGAACAAAGAGTAAGCGCCCCAAGTCACAGTGCCCAAAGCCTCCCCCTGACATCTCCAACCACAAGGGACATCCCTGGGGCTCTCCTCTAACCACAGGAACCCTGACAAGAGCAGGTGAGTGGGAAGACCCTCCCTTCCCCTGAACAATCCAATTCCACTCACATTAATGGGATGCCTGGTGACAAACTGGGCGGCTCGCATGGGCTTTCGGCCAAAAGAGACCCAGAGCTGGACAGAAGACTGCTGTTGACTGCCCAAAAGATGCTGCCAGGGAGAGAAAGAACTTCAATTAATTACATCAGATTAGAGTCACTCTAACAAACAGTGAGAGGGCAAACCATTCCAATTCTCTATGTCTCTAGGCAGCATTCCTATAATAAAGGGTTAGGGTTAAGAGGGCAGACAGTGGTGCCAATGATTTCATACATAAAAGCATATAAGGGGGATATAATTTTTCTTTGGTCATTTTTTATTTGATGAATAGCTTCCGTATGCCAAGAAAACATGGCAGGCACTGAGAAAACTCAATGGAAAAATATGATTGGTCATCTAAAATGAGCAGGTATAGATGGACAGAACAGTGACCTACATCACTGAAGGGGGACCTACACTGAGGAACTCTCAGGTACATCTGAGTAACTGAGTAATTATGGTCAAATAGAATTATAGTGTCCCGTTTCAATAAATAACTAACATTAACAACACAGGAAAAAGGATTGCAGATTGGCCAAACATGAAACTTTATTTTACTCCAGAATATGATCGTTCAAATACGTATCTCACTCTATGCACATAAAGCCAGAGGCCTGAAGTTGAAGATCTGAGCTCCAATGTTCCCTCAGACACTTACTAGTTGTGTGATCATAGGCAAATTACTTCACTTTTATCAGATTCAATTTCTCCATCTGTAAAATGGCCAAAATAATAGCTTCTACATCCTAGAAATATTTTGAGGACAAAATGAGATGATATTATTATACTGATAAATACAGGTGTCTTCTGCCTTTCTTACTAGAGATTCCAAACAATCTCAGAGACAGCTTCAGGATGACTAAAAACTCATGATTTAAAAAAAAAAAAACACTCACTACTCTTCCAAACTTCCTAATTTCTACCAAAGGCACTACCACCTTCCCAGGCTTCCTGGTTTGCAACCTCAATACCATCGCCTATTCCTAATTCACCCTCACCCCAAGTAGACTATTGTGCTACCTATCATTTTGTGTTCTAAAAAAAGACAAATCCCAATGCTAGGTTTCAAGAAAAAATGCTACACTTTCAAGTTATTTTAAAAGTTGTACTGTTTTCACACTGGTTCAAGTGTTAAAAGTTGTCAACATTTTCTGTCAAATAAAAGTATACTGAAAAATAATCATTTTAAATGAAAAAAATTAATTGTCAAATCTTGTCACTTCTACCTCTACAGCATCTCTCTTATCCTTCCTGTTCACACAACAGTCCTACAGATCTTAAGTTTGCATTCTTATCTCCTCTAAACTGGATTATTCCAACATTTATTACAACCACCTCCTAAATGTCCTGCCTGCCTCAAGCCTTTCTCCATTTCACTTCTGATCTATCCTTCACACAGCTGCCAAAGTGATTTTTCCTTAATTATAGGTCTGTCTCTGTCACTTCCCTAATCAATAAACTCTAGTGACCCCCTTCTGCTCTAAGATATACGAATTCCCTCTGGTCTCAATCTTCTCAGTGAAGTAGGAAGTTAAGCTATTTAACTCAAAGTGTGATAGGTCAGGTTCAATTGAGAGTTTGAAAAAGAGAGAGAAGATTGCAGAGTCACCGTGGTGATGAGACAAAGTCACAAAAGAGAGTAGAAGGTTCATCATGCAGCAGTGAAGGCCCAACTGAGGGTATCCCTCCCACTACCTCCTATCATGAACAGAGCTTGCAAAGATTTCATTTCTCAAAGACAGTGGATGTGGAACTCAAAGGAAGGCAATTAGACATTACCCAAGGGGTATAGGGAACTGTAAAAATGATGGTATAGAAAAAGAAGAGGGTCAGAGAGTCTCTCGTGTGTCTACAGGAAGGGAGAAAATAATGAAGAAGATGAGAGAAGAAAATTTAATGATCATGATGATATATAATAAAGAAGACAAAGATGGACAGCTAAGTAGCACAATGGATGGAGTGCCAGACCTGGAGCTGGGAGGACCTGGGTTAAAATCTGGTCTCAGATGTCACTTAACACTAACTACCTAGCCCTTATTACGCTTCTGTCTTAGAATCAATACCTAGTTTCAATTCTAAGATAGAAAGTTAAGAGTAAAAATAAATACTTGTTAACTGACAGAATGTTTCATTTGATAACATGTTTAAAAAAGTTAAAAGTGCATCCATGATTGTAAATGGCTTCAAGTTTATACCCTAGAAAGATCAGTTAATTGCTGTCTTCAAATGTTTAAAGGGCTAAAAACTAGAAGGGTTAGATTAGTTCAATTTGACCCTAGAGATGGGAGCACCTAGGTGGCTCAAGCCTAGAGATGGGAACTCCTCAGTTCATATCTTGCCTCAGATACTTCCCAGCTATATGACCTTGGGTAATTCACTTAATACCCACCACCTCATTCTTATTGCTCTTCTGCCTTGGAATCAATATACAGTGTTGATTTTAAGGCAGAAAGGTGTTTTTTTTTTAATGTGGCCCAAGAAGGCAAAATGAGGAATGATGGGTAGGAATTACATAAAAGCAAAATTAGTTTCATATAAAGGGAAAAGTTCTCATTTATTTGGAGATATAAAAAGACAAGATGTAAAATTCTAAAAGCAGAATGAATAACCTGTCATGGAAAGTGAAGACTTCCCTGTCATTGAAGGTCTTTAAAGAAAAGCTGGATGGCCATTAGTTTGGGGCATTTTGTAGAGGGAACTCTTTTTCAGGTATGGATTGGACTAGAGAGCCCCTGAGATCCCTCCCAGTTCTGAAACTGGGTAAAACAAGAGGGCTCAGAAAGACAGAGACAAGCAGGAGAATGAAATGTCATGGAAATCGATGGAAGGGATAGTGTTTAGGAGGCAGGAGTAGTCAAAAGAAATAAATACCATACAAGGAAGAGAAGAATTATAAAACAGTCAGTAGATCTGGCAGAGGGTTTTGGAATAAATGGTCAGGAAGTAAAGACCATGGGCATAAATTCTGAGATCAGTCAATTCTATAAATCTGGCATTGAAATGAAATTGAGAAGTGGGGAGTGTATAGAAAGTGGTAGTAAGTCTGGGATTTTAATTTTTTTTAATGAAACCTCACCAGCTATGGCAATAGAACACAAGCTCTAGTATATCCTATACCAAGATGGCTAGGAGAATAGGTCTTCATCGAAGGACTGACCCAGCTCAGTTTGAAGAAGTTTGCCCCCACTATGGGATCAAAATAATGAATTCTGAAATTGTATCAGCCCTCAACAAGATAAGACTGTATCAGGGGAGGAAACACCCACATTGATACCATCCCAGACCCTTGAAAATACTGTAAAAAAAAAAGGAATTGGGAAATGAACATTTTGTAGGCAGTGAGGAGAGGATAAGAGAAAAAGAAATCGGGGGCTTAACTTTGGTGTTTCTTTTCTCCCAGACCTCCATTAAACATGTCCTTTTAGGAAAGTTGGTCTTCAGAAAGAGTCCAGATAGAGGCATGGGTAGAGGAGGTATTGTATAGTAGAAAGATGATCTCAGATCCAGGAAGTCTTGGGTTCACGTTCTGCCTCTGATACAAACTGACTTTGTGACTCTGGGCAAGTAACTTCTCAGTGTTCTAGATAACTCTATAAGACTGTATGTTGCCAAGAATGTGAAAGAGTTTCCCCATCTGGGTATTTCCTGTACTAATGAAAGCACAGATCTAGTGCCTGTAGCAGAAGAAACAAGGCTTGGGATTTTGCTTTGTTTGGGGGATTGGGTGGGGGGGGGACAAAGAGGATATGGGCAGCTAGCAAAATAGAGCCTAAACATTGAGGGATGCTAAGAGGGGGCTGCCATTTTTGTACTGTTTCCACAAAGGAAAGTGAAGTCTGTGGCATAGCACATAGGACCAAAATTAATCTGTATAAAAATCAAAAGGTATATAAGTACATCATCTAACACCAAAGGTCTTATAAAAACCATAGTGTAAACTAACATAGTGTGAACAAGCTAATAGGCTGCCTAGAGAGTCTGAATAGATTAACTCCAGAAGCTAAAATTAGGTACAGAGGCAACTGAAAAAAGGATAGTTACTTGTACCCCCATAAAGAACTCTAGCAATGAATCACGATAATTCATGATGATCAAAGGAAGCAAGTGGCATGAATAACCCAAAACTATTTCTAAATAGCTTTGCAATTAATTATGTGACTTAAAAATATATAGAGAATATACAGAAAGAATGTATAGAGAAGATTTATTTCTAGATATAAGAAGAGAGAGAAACAGAGGAGAGGGAGGAAAAGAAGAAAGAGGGAGAGGGGAAAAGAGAGAAATAATAACCCTTCACATTTCTACAAAATTTAGGGGCTTACAAAGTGCTTTCCTCACCACAATGCTGTGTGTGTGGTAGATACTCCAATTATTATTATCCCCATTTTAAAGATGAGGAAACAGAGAAGTTGAGTAATGAGTGGCCCACATTTATACAGCTGTGAGTATCAAAACTGGGGCATGAACCTAAATCTCCTAATTCTAAATCCAAGGCTCTTTGCCTTTGGGATGAGATGAGACATCCCTAGATCCCAAGTCTGATCCTATTTCAAGCTTGTGGCAAATGTGTGTGTGTACATGTATAAGTATATGTGTATATACAGATGTGTATATTTTATTTTTATGTACTAAAATATAATTAAAACAGACTATCCATGATATCTTAAGAGTCATTTGGAAAGCTAAGACAAATTTGAGGAGACAAGCCACCTCACCCAGAATTCCTTAGAAAAGAGATGAAGTCATGAAAATCTGGTGTCTTAAAGAAACCAGGGAAACTAAACATAGCAAACTTAATGCAGATGAACTGTGAGTATTAAAAATTTGGGATTTCTTGACTCTGTATCCCAACAAGGAGTATCAGGGCCAGAGGGCTGGTCTCAAAAACCTGAGTTTCAGTCTTGCCTCTGAGATATAGTAGCTGTGTGATATGTGATCTTGACGAAATCACTGTAGCTCTCATTGCTCTAGAAAATTCTCTTAAGATTGAATTGAAGAGAAGGTACTAATAATCTGCAGTAGTGGAAGAGGCTTCCTCACCTGCAAGTTCCCAATTCCTATAAAACCACAGGCTCATCACTCCCTCTATTTTGTATCCCAACATTTATGTGTGGAAAATTTCAGTTCGTCTGTTCACCACCTGCCATTTTCATCAGTAAAATTTTACTTCCCTGCTTGAGTTTCTGCTGTCTGTGTATGCCCATGTATTAAGACTGGTGACGGAGAGAACAGGAGACAGAAGGAGGGGGAGGGGAGATTAGGAAAGCCTGGCAGAGGCCAATGAAAATGGTTTGGCTACAATACAAGTTTCCAAAGGCATACAATTTTCAAAAATTCATTGAAAAGAAGAAAACAGGAGCCTCTCTTTGCTCTGGCCAATCCTGTCTCTGCTTCAGCACCAAGGGAACCTTGTCTTGGGAAAAGTTAAAATTTTTAAAGTCCTTTCTCCTCCAACCTGGCTCCTCTAACCACAGGACTAACTTGATTCTTCCTTGCTTACTACCAATCATATAAATAAATAAAAACCTGGCTATGTAAAGCATGGCTGACTTCAACTTCTACACTGTCAACTGTGCCAGGAAGCAGATTAACTGTTTAGAGGCCACTAACAGTGTGATCAATGTTATATTCCTAATTGTTGCCAATGGGAGAAAAGTACCAAACACAGAGCAATGAAGATACCAAGGCCCCAGGAAGACAATACAGATCTCTCTGGAGAATCCTGTTGTTTTCTGACTTCTACAAGAGGCCATTTGGCAGGAACTTCCTCAGTCTCTCATTCACTTCATCTTAAAACCCTCAGACATGATCATCTCTTTCTCTCCTTTTCCCCAACCTCTTACCAAGAGTTATGTACTAGATCTCCTCTTTTTCAGCAGACCATATTCAAATTTCTCTGCTCTCTGTCAGTCCCTCCTACTGTGTGTGTATGTGTGTGTGTGTTCCTCTCTCCCCCTTCCTCCTTCCTTCTACCTGCACTGGTTTCTCCCTGCCTCCTTCAAACATGTCTCTCCTATTCTTAAAAAAAGAGATTCTTCAAGTTATCATCCTATCTCTCTCCTCCCTTTCTCACTCCTGGGAAAAAGCTCTCTAGGATTGGGGGCCTCTATTTCTCCCTCCTTTTCCTTAGTCATGTTCACTTTCACTCATTCCTTAATCCTTTTCATTCTGGTTTCTGACCTCATAACTTAACTGAAATTGTTCACTACAAAGTTACCAAAGATACTTGAATGGCCAAATTTTATAATCTTTTCTCAGGCTCGTTCTCTACCTATCTGCTGCAATGCTCACTGCCCTCTCCTCCTGGAAATTCTCATTTCTGGGTTTCCATGACCCTACTCTCTCTGGGTTGTCTTATCTCTCTGATTGATCCTTCTCAAGTCTCTTTTACTGGCTTGCTATCTAAATAATTTCTCCATAAGTCTGTGTGTTTTCCAAGATTCCATCCTGTACCCTCTACTACCCTCTCTTCCTCTCTCTTTTCCCCCCACCATCTTTCCAACTCCTTAATATGTGTTGTCTTGCTCCTTGAATTCTATTAAGATGTAAGCTCCTTGAGTGTAAGGGTTGTTGTGTTGGTTTGGATTTGAATCCCCAAAAGTTAGCATAGAACTTGGTTCATAGTACATGCTAACTAAATTATCCATCTATACAGATATATAATATACACACATAGATATAAATGACATATATATTTATGTTGAGAGAGAAATAGGGAGAGAGAGAGACAGAGAGAGATGGAAAGAGAGACAGAGATAGAGACTGAGACAGGGGGAGAGATGGAGGGAAGGAAAGAGAGGGAGAAGGAGAGAAGGAGAGGGAGAGAGAATTTCTGCCTTCATATATTATCTTCACAGACTGTTATAGGTTTAGGGTTAATTCTCATCTCTATGCAGATGACTCATAGATAGAGTTATGTATGCAAATCGAGGATCTCAAGCTCTCCATGTTTAAAACTGAACTCATTACTTTTCCTCTTGAACCTTCCCCTCATTTCTTTTGAAGGGACCACCATCCCTCCAGCAAAACTCTGCAATATCCTGAATCATCATTCTCCACCTCTAATCTTGTGTCTAATCAGCCATCACAATAATGATAATAAGCAGCTCCTTTTCTCCACTCACACAGCTACCCCTTAGTTCAGGCCCCATCACCTCTCACCCAGATGATTATGACAGCCTCCTAATTTGTCTCGGGCCTCAAACCTTTCACCACTCCAACCTGTCTCGAACACTGCTGCCAAAGTAATTTCCTTCACAGTGAAGATCCAACCATGGGACTTCCCTGATCAACCAATTCCAATGATTTCATATTGAGGAGAAAACATACACTCTCCTGTTTAGATTTTTTAATTCTTATTATTTAGTCAATTTAGAACATTATTCCTTGATTATAAGAATCATATTCATTCCCTCCCTCCCCTCCCCCACCCTTCCCATAGCCGATGTGCAATTTTACAGGGTATTACATGTGTCCTGGATCAGAACCCATTTCCATGTTGTTGATATTTGCACTAGGATGTTCACCCAGAGTCTACAACCCCAATCATATCCCCCTCAACCCATGTAATCAAGCAGTTGTTTTTCTTCGGTGTTTCCACTTCCACAGTTTGTCCCCTCAAGGTGTATTGCTGTTTGGGATCACTGAATTGCCACTAATGGAGAAGTCCATTACATTCGACTGTACCACAGTGTATCAAGTCTCTGTGTAAAATGTTCTCCTGGTTCTGCTCCTCTCACTCTACATCAATTCCTGGAGGTTGGCTCAGTTCACATGGAATATGCATTTTATTATTCCTTTGAGGACAAAAGTATTCCATCACCCACATATACCACAATTTGTTCAGCCATTCTCCAATTGAAGGGCATCCCCTCATTTTCCAATTTTTGGCCACCACAAAGAGTGCGGCTATGAATATTCTTATACAAGTCTTTTTCCTTATTATCTCTTTGGGGAACAAACCCAGCAGTGCTATGGCTGGATCAAATGGCAGACAGTCTTTTAGTGCCCTTTGGGCATAGTTCCAAATTGCCATCCAGAATGGTTGAATCAATTCACAATTCCACCAGCAATGAATTAATGTTATTAGCCAATCTGTTAAGTGTGAGGTGATACTTAAGAGTTGTTTTGATTTGCATCTCTCTGATTATAAGAGATTTAGAACACTTTTTCATGTGCTTATTAATGGTTTTATTAATGATTTCTTTATCTGAAAATTGCCTAATCATGTCCCTTGTCCATTTATCAGTTGGAGAATGGCTTGATTTTTTGTACAACTGATTTAGCTCTTTATAAATTTGAGTAATTACACCTTTGTCATAAGTTTTGTTATGAAGATTGTTTCCCAATTTGCTGTTTCCCTTCTAACTTTTGGTTGAATTGGTTTTGTTTGTACAAAACCTTTTTAATTTGATGTAATCAAAATGATTTATTTTACATTTTGTGATTTTTTTCTAACTCTTGCTTGGCCTTTAAGTCTTTCCTTTCCCAAAGATCTGACATGTATACTATTCTGTGTTCACCTAAGTTACTTATTAGTTTCCTCCTTTATATTCAAGTCATTCACCCATTCTGAGTTTATCTTGGTGTAGGGTGTGAGATGTTGATCCAAACCTAATCTTTCCCAAACTGTCTTCCAATTTTCCCAGCAGTTTTTATCAAATAGTGGATTTTGGTCCCTGAAGCTGGGATCTTTGGGCTTATCATAGACTGTCTTAGCTAAGGTAACTTACCCCAAATCTATTCCACTGATTCTTCTTGGTGTCTCTTAGCCAGTACCATATTGTTTTGATGACCATTGCTTTATTGTATAGTTTGAGATCTGGGACTGCAAGGCTACCTTCCTTCACATTTTTTTTCATGATTTCCCTGGATATTCTTGAACTTTTGTTCTTTCAAATGAACTTTCTTATGTATTTTTCTTAATTCAGTAAAAAAGTTTTTTGGTAGTTCAATGGGTATGGCACTAAATAAGTAAATATATTTGGGTAGGACTGTCATTTTTATTATGTTAGCACATTCTACCCATGAGCAATCGAAACTTTTCCAATTGTTTAGATCTAGTTTTAATTGTGTGGAAGGGTGTTTTATAGTTGTGTTCATATAGTTCCTGTGTTTTGTCTCAGCAGATAGATTCCTAAGTATTTTATATTGTCTAGGGTGATTTTAAATGGAATTTCTCTTTCTAATTCTTGCTGCTGAGATGTCTATGAAATATATAGAAATACTGATGACTAATGTAGGTTTATTTTGTATCCTGCAACTTTGCTAAATTTGTTGATTATTTCGATTAGCTTTTTGGTTGATTTTCTAGGATTCTTTAAGTAGACCATCATATGATCTACAAAGAGTGATAGCTTGGTCTACTCACTGCCTATTTTAATACCTTCAATTTCTTTTTCTTCTCTAATTGCTACCGTTAGAGTTTCTAGTACAATGTTAAATAATAGAGGTGATAATGGGCATCCTTGCTTCATTCCTGATCTTACTGAGAAGGCTTCTAGTTTATCCCCATTGCAGATGATGTTTGCTGATGATTTTACATATATACTGTTTATTATTTTTAGGAAAGGCCCTTCTATTCCTATGCTTTCGAGTGTTTTCAATAGGAAAGAGTTTTGTATTTTGTCAAAGGCTTTTTATGCCTCTATTGAGATAATCATGTGGGTTTTGTTGGTTTGTTTGTTGATATGGTCAATTATGTGGATGCTTTTCCTAATATTGAACCATCCTTGCATTCCTGGTATAAATCTTACCTGGTCATAGTGAATAACTCTTGTGATCACTTGCTGGAATCATTTTGCTAGTATCCTATTTAAGATTTTTGCATCTATGTTCATTAAGATTGGTCTGTAGTTTTCTTTCTCTGTTTTTGACTTGCCTGGATTTGGAATCAGTACCATATTTGTATCATCAAAGAAATTGGGTAGAACTTTTTCTTTGCTTATTCTGTCAAATAGTTTATATAATATTGGGATTAGTTCTTTGAATGTCTGATAGAATTCATTTGTGAATCCATCTGGTCCTGGGGATTTTTTCTTAGGGAGTTCTTTGATGGCTTGTTCAATTTCTTTTTCTGATATGGGGTTATCTAGGTATTCTATCTCTTCTGTTAGTCTAGGCAATTTATATTTTTGTAAATATGCATCAATGTCACCTATATTGCCATATTTATTGCCATATAATTGAGCATAATAATTTTTAATGATTGCCTTAATTTCCTCTTCATTACAGGTGAGGTCTCCCTCTTCATCTTGGATACTGTCAATTTGGTTTCCTTCTTTCCTTTTTTTAAGTAGACTGACCAGTATTTTGTCTATTTTATTTGTTTTTTTCAAAGTACCAGCTTCTAGTCTTATTTATTAAATCAATAGTTCTTTGACTTTCAACTTTATTATTTTGTCCTTTGATTTTTAGGATCTCTTAATTTAGTCTTCATCTGAGGATTTTTAATTTGTTCACTTTCTAGTTTTTTAATTTGCATGCCCAGTTCATTGACCTCTGCCCTCCCTTATTTGTTAATATATGAACTCAAGAATATAAATTTCCCACTGAGTACTGCTTTGGCTACATCCCATAGATTTTGAAAGGAGGTCTCATCATTGTCATTTTCTTCAATGAAATTTTTAATTGTTTCTATGATTTGTTCTTTAACTAACAGATTTTGGAGAATTGTATTATTTAATTTCCAATTAATCTTTGATTTGCCTTTCCATGTACCCTTACTAATTATTACTTTCATTGCATTATGGTCTGAGAATGTTGCATTTATTATTTCTGCTCTTTTGTTTGCAATTTTTTATGCCCTAGAGCATGGTCAATCTTTGTGAATGTACCATGTCCTGCTGAAAATAAGGTGTATTCTTTTTTGTCCCTATTTATTTTTCTCCACATATCTACTAATTTTTTCTAATATTTCATTGACTTCTCTTACCTCTTTCTTATTTATTTCTTGGTTTGATTCATCTAGTTCTAATAAAGGAAAGGTCTCCCTTTCAGGTCTCCCATTAGTATAGTTTTTCTATCTATTTCATCCTTGAGCTCCACTACTTTCTCCTTTCGAAATTTGGATGCTATGCCATTAGGTGCATACATGTTGAGTACTGATATTTCCTCATTGTCTATATTGCCTTTTATCAGGAGGTAGTTACCTTCACTATATCTTTTGACTAGATCTATTTTTATTTTGGCTTTGTCAGATATCATGATTGTGACTCCTGCCTTCTTTTTATCAGTTGATGCCCAATAGATTTGGCTACATCCTCTTACTTTTGCCCTATATGTGTCTACCTTTCTCATATGTGTTTCTTGTAGACAGCATAAGGTAGGGTTTTGGCTTTTAATCCATTCTGGTATTCCCTTGCGTTTTATGGGTGAGTTCATTCCATTCACATTCAGAGTTGTGATTACTAGCTGTGTATTTCCCAGCATTTTGATTTCCACTCCTAGTCCTGCCCTTTCTTCTTTCACTATTTCCTTTTATACCAGTGTTTTGTTTTTAATCAGTCTGTGTAATTCCCACCCTTATTTTACTTCCATTTCTACTGTCTTGTTTTCTTTACCGTCTTTTAAACTATGCCCCCACCCTCTCCCTCCCTTGTATTGCTTCCCTCCCCACCAGTCTATTTGTTACACTTCTACTTCCCTATAGGGCACAAATCAATTCTCTGCCGCAATGGATTTGATTGTTCTTCCCTCTTTCAGTCAATTTCAGTGCACCTAAGAAGTGAGTATTTCCTATCTCCAACCTCTTCACCCTTCCAGTGTATTGATGTTCTCACCCACCCCCCTGCCATGAGCTTCTTTGTGACATATAAATTTACCCCATTTTGTTTCTTTTCCCATTTCTCTTACTATTAACCTTTTTAAAACTCTAATTGTGTATGTATATATTTATTTATGCATATATATACCTATATACATACTTATGTTTTGGCATTTCATTCTATACAGTTTGTCACTGTTCCCTCTAAGTATAATTCTTCTAGATACCCAGCTGATAAAAACAATTTTTAAGAGTTATCAATGTATCATTTTAACTTATTGAGTCCCTTAAGAAAAAGTTGTTTATTGTTTTGTTTTTGTGTTTTTTTCTCCTTTCTTAATTACCTTTTGATAATTCTCTTGAGTTCTGTGTTTGGGCATCAAATTTTCTGTTCAGGTCTGGTCTTTTCTTTATAAATGCTTGGAATTCTTCTATTTTGTCAAATGACCATACTTTCCCCTGTAAGAATAGAGTCAGTTTTGATGGGTAGTTGATTCATGTTTGTAGATCTAGTTCCCTTGCTTTCCAGAATATCATATTCCATCCCTTTTGATCCTTCAATGTAGATGCAGGCAGATCCTGTGTTATCCTCACTGTAGTTCCATGGTATCTGAATGACTTCTTCTTAGCAGCTTGTAATATTTTTTCCTTGGTCTGGTAGTGCTCAAATTTGGCTATAACATTCCTAGGTGTTGTCAGTTGAGGATTAAATACAGCAGGGGATCTGTGGATTCTTTCAATCTCCACTTTTCCCTAGTGTTCTAGAATATCAGGACCTTTTCTTGGATTATTTCCTGTAGGATGATGTCCTGGCTCTTTCTTTTGTCATGGGTCTTCTTGTAGACAAATGATTCTTAAGTTTTCTCTCATGGAACAATTTTCTAAATATTTTGTTTTGTGAATGTGATGTTTCATATTTTCCTCAATTTTTTCATTCTTTTGGTTTTGTTTTACAGTTTCCTGCTGCCTTGTGAAGTCGCTTGTGTCTATTTGTTATATTCTGGTTTTTAAAGACTGAATTTCACCTCTGGCTTTTTGGTCATACTTCTCCTTCTGGTCTGATTTTCTTTGGAGGTCATCCTTTATCTTCTTTGCCTCATTTTTCATCTCCTTTGCCTCATTTTCAAGCTGATTAATTTTGGCTTTCAAGACACTATTTTCTTGTTTTAGTTCAAGTGCCTCTATTTTCAGATAACTTATCTTGCTTTTTAAGTTCTTTTCCCAGTTGTCTTCAGTCTCTCTTAATTGTGTTTGGAATTATATTTTGAGTTCTTCCAAAGTCTATGTCCAATTTACTGTGGTTTCTGTGTTTTTCCTTGACATTCCTTGATCCTACTCTATTCCATCTGCTCTTTGTTCATTGCCTGGATAGAAGCTGTCGATTGTAATTTATTTTTTCTTTTTCTATCATTTGCTCATATTTGCCCCTTCTTTTCTCCCTGTTATTGCCTGCATTCTTGTTCATCTCATTGTGTGCTGAATCTGTGGGTTTGGGCTTTTCTGTCAGCCTTCACCCTTGGAGCTTAACAAGGCACTCAGAGCAGTTTGTGGGGTAGGGGTGTTGGTGCTTGTACTTCCCTGCCCTCAGAAGGCTTGATGAGATTAAGGCCAGCTGAGTTGAACTTGCTGGATGTGCCCTGAGGCTAAAACCTAGGGAAGGGGGGGAGGGGGAAACATGGAGTGTCTCCTCTGCTGTGACTAGGCTGCATCCTATGTTCTCCTCAAGCTGCCTCCCAGCTACCCATATTTGGAGCCCTGAGCCTGGCACAGCTTTGCCCACAGGGTACTCCTTCTAGGCTAGCACCCTTACTGGCCTAGAGATTCCAGCCACTGCTGGAGGCTCAGTACTGTGGGTGGAGGAGGGGTCCTGGGACCTTCCTTCTTCCTTGCCCTTAAACCGGAGTGTTCTTGAATTTGGGATTTTGGGGGGCTAACCTTTGAGTACAGCAGGAGGGCTCCTTGACTCTGTCCTGTTGTTAGGTTTGGTTTTCAGTCCCCTAGGAGCATTTGGTTCATAATTGGTGAGGAAGGGTTTTCAGAGGTCTGAACTTTTGCTGCCTCTATGCCGCCATCTTGACTCTGCCTCCTGTTTAGATTTTAAAGCTCATTATCACCTCCCCCAGCCTATCTTTCTAGCTTCAGTGGGAATGACTCCCCCTCCCACACTGAAAAATAGCCCAAGTGCTCTTCTCTCTGTTCCTCACCTATAACATGATGTCTTTCTGTGGGCCTTTTCACCACATCCCCATATCTGGATGGTGCTGCCCTCTTACCTCTGTGAAATTTAGATTTATTCCACCCTGCTTAGTGTAACAAACAGGAATCTAAACGCCCCTACTTAAGGATTAAGTGTTGAGGAGGATGGCCTATGACAGACATGTGCTAGCAAGTGACAAATGAGAAACAATTGACAGACTCCCCTGGGCTGTTCTAAGTCAAGCTTAAGCTACCATTGGTACATGTGAGATGCAGGAAGTGCTATAAAAAATGGTCTATATATTTCATGTCACTTCCTCTCTCCTGGTTCTTGTCACGAAGACATGGCTCTGGCTTTTTTTTGTGGTGGAAACGTGGTTGGTGGCAGAGTGCTGGGCATCTTGGAGTCTTGGCGTGCCTGCAGCTCTTCTCTGGGTTTGGCTTGTGGCAGCGTTTTGGCGTATTGGAGTGGGTCAGGTAAGGCATCTTCCCTGAGCTCTCTAAGAATTTAGGCTGATTCCTTTTTTTTCCTTTACCTTTCCTAAAAATGCCTTCCTCCTAGGAGGCCCCTCATCTCAGAGGAGGCTTTGTGGCTGGAAGGTCTCTGAAATCCCCATAGCTCAGGCTAGGCTGGAGAAATCTTATACCCTTTCCCCTCTCTCTTCTTCTTAATTTCTTCCCTCTATATTAATTAAACCACCATAAAATACCCAAACTGGCTTGAGTATTTTTATTGGGATTTGAATTAGTCCCTGCTGATCAACTAAATTTATATTCAGTTAAAAAAAACCCTAAATTTACCCCTTACACTTCAGGCTCATGACAGTGTCTCTCTTTTTTTTAAGATGAAACTCAAATGCTGTCTTTTATACAAAGCCTTTCCCAATTCCTCCAGCTCCTACTGCTCTCCCTCCCAAAAGACCTTGGATTTAACTGCTTTGTAGAGACCAACTTTATATTTATGCTGTCTAGATTTTTATATGTATGGGATGTCTCCTCCATGAGAATATAAGCTCATTGTGAGCAGGCACTGTTTCATCCTTGGTACTTCTATTCTCAGGGCTTGGCACAGGGACTGGCACATGACTAAGTGATCTGATAACAAGTGAAAATGATAGATACAAGTCAAGTTATGATAAATAATCAGCCACAGGTATTAAATAAAGAAATATTCCATTGTGATATCTAGCTACAGGGTATCAAACAAAGGGAGAGGAGCATTGGGAGCTCCTCTACTTACTGGCATGGAGGCTGGAAGTTTAAATACTAGCATGTTTTACTTAAGATACTAAGTCCCACTTGCCAGTGTTTACACTAAAATCTACATATTCTATCAGCTAAGTCAATTAGCATATTCCTGGAGCCTGGAAGAAATTACCTGATGAGCCTCAAAGAAACAATTCTGAAACCAAGAAATGAAAATTCACCTTTGGGTTCTATTAAATTCAGGAGGCACTTTCTATCCAACAATCCTATAAAATAGGTTTTATTGTAGAGAAAGCTGGTGGTGAAGAGTGAGTGGATAGAGCACTGAGCCTGGAGTCAGGAAGATCTCAGTACAAACCCCAACCTCAGACAATTACTAGCTGCATGACCCTGGGCAAATCACTTATCCTCTGTTTGCCTCAGTTTCCTCAAATGTAAAATGAGAATAATAACAGCACCTACCTCTCAGGGTTGTTGTGAGGATCAAATAAGATATTACCTATAAAAATGTTTGGCATGGTAAAGGGCAGAGAATAGGTTCTACATAAACATTTATCCCTTCCCTGTTCCCCTATTATCCTCATTTTATAAGTAACAAGAAAGTCTCTGTCATATACCTGATAAGCATCAGAACGAGGAATCAAACCCAGATCTCAGCTGCCCCAAAGTCTAATCTTTTTTTTTTTCTTGATGCTTTAGACCTCAATGCTTTGCCTTTCTATTTTTTCTTAGCTACTCATGAGAATTTATATTTGTGGAGCTGTCTTAAGGTCACAAGGATATTTGATCAAATGCCATGCTCTGAAAAACACCTTAAGAGGTTTCCCTAGCCCCCAACAAAAGAACAGTTAAGCCTGCTAGAGCAATCCTTTTTCCCAAATCTTTTCATGAACAAAGACTTCAAATCATATTTTGGAAACAAGTCTCAAGGCCCAACAATCTCTACAGGCAAGGTGGTCAATGACACGTCTTGTTTTTAAATCCCTCCTGCTATAACTCGTTTTTTTTTTTAATCAGCTTTAAGCTTCTGGCAATAACAGGAGATACTCAGATCATTATTTAACCCTCAGGCTTCCCACTACTTACCACCACCTTTGTGGCAAATAGGTACTTGTCCCGCAGTTGAAAATCTTTGACTTCCTCCAAGATCACTTCCTGGTTTTCCCTGGACTGGAAGAAGTCTGTACTCCTAAAGACAGTGGAGGAGCCTGTGGGTTCATGGCGTTCAATATAGATGGTATTGGGTTTGTCATATGGATCAATTCCCCTGTGGGAAGGAAAAATATGTTCATAAGTATAGGACACCATAATTCTACACATGTAGTTGACCTGCTATATAAAGTTAACGAAGTCTTAGCAAGTATAAGATCACAGAAGAGCATAAGAGCTGCAGTCAGGAAGACCTGAGTTCAAATCCTGTGGCAGGCACTCACTAGCTGTGACTCTAGGCAAAATTCTTTCCCAGTCTCCCTTGGTTTTCCCATCTGTAAAATGGAGATAATAGTAATAATACCTCTCTTTATGAGGGATATAAAAATAAAATGAGAGACTTAGAAAAGAGCTTTACAAACCTTAAAGTGATCTATAAATGTTAGTTATCATCATCCAGCCCAGAATGCCTACCTCAGTGCTGAATTCAAAATTCTCCAGTCATGTCTGACTCTTCATGACCCCATTTGAGGATTTCTTGGCAGAGATACTAGAGTAGTGTGCCGTTTCCTTCTCCAGCTCATTTTACAGCTGAAAAAACTGAGGCAAGCAGGACTAAATGACTTGCCTAGGGTCACACAGTTTGTAAGCCTCAGAGGCTACATTTGAACTCAGGCCTACCTGACTTCAGGTCCACTCTACCAACTGTAGCACCTAGCTGCCCAAAGGGCCCAAATTACTATATAAATTTTAGTAAATGTAAGTCCTCTATGTTGGTCTTGAATTCACAGTAATTTTACAGAAATACCTGCCTAAATAGAAGGGAGGAAACAAGCCTTTATTAAGTACTTACTATATGACAAATGCTATAATAAATGCTTTAAAAAATGACTTCAATTTGTAGATTTTTTAGGGGAAAGTACTTTCAAATTTTGGCATTTAATAAATGTTTGTTATTTGTCAATTACTTTAGCATTGCTTCATGAATAATTTAAGAGATATAATATAATAATAATTAACAATAATAATAATTTAAGAGATCAGAATCTTAGAAGTGGAAGAGACCTCAGAATACATTCTTTCCAACACAAACCTAAATAGATTCGCCCTTGATAATATCCCTGCCAGGTGGTCATCCAGCCTTTGCCAGCAGACTTCTACTGAGGCAGAAATCTATTCCCTCCCACAGAAGTAGCCCATGAGCTTTTGGAAAACTCCAGTTGTTCAGATATATTCTTTTATCTTCCTCTCAAGCAAACTCCACCCATAACTCCTAATTGCAGCCCTTGGGCCCACACAGAATGAGTCTAATTCCTCCTCTATCATTCAGGCCAATACCCACTTTTAGCAGATGAGGAAGTTAAAGCCCAAAGAAAGCTGAGCCCCATTGTTGGTTTCTGACAGGAGCTGGAATGAGGGACTCCATCTTCTGATTCTTTGTCCAGTGATTTTCCCTCCTATTGACAAGAGTTCACTGTGCCAAGTCCAGAGTTGGTATAAAAGGTAGCATATGGATTTATGCCATCATCAAATACAATGAAGTGACTGACCCTGGGACAAATCCTAATCATTAACTCAGTTCCTAACACATTCAGGGGCTGGACAATATGAATCTTTCCTGGGGGAAAATGAAGAAATGACTGTGGAAGACATCTCTTCTTAGTGACCTTTCAAAAAACAGCATCAATACAATCCAATGATTCCAATGAGACAATTTCCTCCAAGCCCAAGGGACCCAAAAGACTTGGAAAGATAACCCAACAGTGAGAAAGATACCCAAAGGACAAAGGCTTAGCTTCCTTTTTGTTGGGCTCCACAAAACAGACAGTTACTAACTACTGACTTTCTGAGTAATACTTGGCCAAGTGAAACTCCTCAAAATAATTTTCCAAAAAATAAAATAAAAGCCTCATTTTAGAATTCCCATTCAAAGGGTGGTGTGATTTACAAAGAGAACTGGGGACACTTCTACTTCTGTCCTATACTGTCCTATTCTGTCCAAACAAGTTCCAATAAATTCCTAACTAGAGCAAAGAAAACTGTAATTCTAGATAAGATCTGGATGAAAATGGTTCTTCATTATTTGATACTGCGTGTATGTGTGTATGTGTGAGAGTGTGTATTTGCCTGTACATGTGTGCGTGGGAGTTGGTACAATCTGCTCTCTTCCACAATTAGAAGTACTGATTAGAGTATTTCCGTTGGTGGTTATGCAAATAAGCATGAGGCTCATCAGTATTACCCCCCCAAAAAAAAAGAGGGGGGGCAAGTGCAGGGGGGGAGGGTAAAATTGTTCTCAGATATTTAAAGACCCTGTTACCTAAGAGTACATTTTAGATACATCTCTAATAGAAATCATGCTTTATATTTCTATGGTTCCTTCTGGGCAAATACATTGGAAAGTTCCTCAAACATTCTAATTTAAAATATTTATAGCAAAGATCAGTAGAGATAAAGCTTAGCATTTTGTAAATTTTAAAAATGTGGCATTTCTGAAAGATCACTTTCCAAAAAAGGTCTTCATAAAGTATAATGATTGAAGTAAGGGGACTGCTAGGTGGCTCAGTGGATTGGGAGTCAAGCCTAGAGATGTGAGGTCCTGGGTTCAAATCTGACCTCAAATACTTCCTAGCTGTGTGACCCTGGGCAAGTCACTTAATCCCTGCCTAGCCCTTACAGTCTTCTACCTTAGAACCAATACATAGTATTGATCCTAAGAGTGAAGGTAAGGGTTAAAAAAAAAAAAGATCACAGTAACTGAGATCTTCCAAATTTTCTAATGGATTGAGAAATCCCAAAGATGGAATCCCCACATTCTGATTAAATTAAGCCTGTTTCACTTGGGGTTTCTGACTCAAATTCTGTAGGGTTTTTATTTTAATATTTTTCTCACAACTCCCAATTCTAGATTGGGCCAAATGTAAATGTTTTAAAAAAAATTTTTTTAAGACAGAACAACTTACCAAGCAAATGACTTCACATGTTCTTGAATCATGACCCAAGTCTGGCCAAAATCATCTGATTTCCAGAGCTGCAAATCAAGAATATAAAAGTGAAGAAAGAGTGCTAAGCACTCCGGGACCCTGACAACTAGATCACCATCAAACTCCTACTGTGAAATCCAGTTTGGGAGAACATAGGGCTAGAGACTGTAACAGCAGTGCAGACCACTGGAGCCAACCAAATTGCTCAAAAAGTATATAAGTTCAGAGAAGACCAGATAAAGCTGTCAATCCTGTCTTCTCTGCAGTTATCAAACCCCTAGACACATTTTTTTTGACAAAAAAACGGCATAGGCCCATTTCATTTTTTCCCCCCTAAGAACAAGGGTGTTCTGGTTTTTCAGAAAAGATGCTTCCTCTTAAGATTGCATCTCAGTTGATGGAATATGATCAGGGAGTTACTCCTAGAGTTTCCTCCCTTGGAAATAAATGTCCTTGAACACCTTTAGTGAGTTAAGATTATTAAGATGGGGTGAAGAAGAAGAAACACTGGTCAAGGACAGAACTACAAAGTTTCCAATAGAATCATCAGCATACACAGGGAAGATAGGTAGGAGAAATTTATTTGCTGGGCCTAGTCAGAGAGATGATGGATAAACCAACCATCTAAACTTCAAATGCCCCATCTGAAAGTTGTTTTATGTGTCCTTGGCACAGGATGTTAGACGAGTAAGACCATGAGCCAATCTGGTAAACTGATGTAGCCCCATAGTCAGTCCACTCTTTGCCTTCTCTCTTCTACCCATGCCAAGCCTTTTCTTGTGAGAGACCTAAAACCTTGCCAAGTAAGTAAATGGTAATTTTGGTTAAACAGGCTACAAGTAAAAAGAAAATGGCTCACATTTATCTGGCACAATCATTACAAAGCCAAACATAGGGCTCAGGTACCAGGTCTGCATCTTTGCCCTACTTAATTCCAGTCCTGAAATTAATCCCTTTGCTGTTCTTTTCCAACTCTTTTCCCCTCACAATTAGAAAAGAAATACATTTTCCCAAAGAAGTAAACAGTTGATGTTATTCTAATATAATTTGGGGGTAAATGTACCAGGGAGGCTCAGAAATATAAAAACACAGCCTGTAGAGTCCAGGTTCCTGCTTTCTTCCAGGGTCTCAGTTTACCCTTAACCCAATTCAACAATAAAATATCTGTCTGGAAGAGCACAAGGTTAAAAGAAGCTGCCAAGTGTTGTGGTAGTTCCTTGGCCAGGAGGAAGAAGACTGCCAGGGGATGTATTTTTACTTAAAAACAGTAAATGATATTGTGGTTACAAATGCCAAACCTAGAGGAGGGAAAGGGTTAATGAAAGGGCATATGGGCAAAAAGGGCAGCAAGAAGACACTTAAAGAAGCCTTTGCCTGTGCCTATTAAGGATCCCCTCAAAGCTAGGAGGAAGAGAGGAAGGTTTGCAGGAGAGGGTTTGCTTACCTGCTTGTTGGGGTGAGATCTATCAAAGCCCAGGAGAAGATTGGGAGCCTTGGTATGCAGGAGGAGGTCAGCAGCCCGAAATGGGATGGAGAAACCCTGGACAGTACTGCAGAAGTCAAAAGTAATCCAGAGGTACTGGGCATAAGCATCCACAAAGATGTACTGGAGAAGAAAATGGGGAGACAGAGGCACAGGGTGACAAAACATTGACAACAACCAGCCAACCCCTTAGCTATACAATATAAGAGTATGTCGGGGCAGAAAAAAATTAGGGAGGAGTGAACAGCTTGCAGAACCATGGAGAAAAGGGACCTCTTACCATCTAAGCACATCAACAAAGAGAGGTAAACAGACAGAACTAAAAGAATGATTTATTCAATGACAACATGGTAAAGGGAAACAATGCTGAAAGCCTTCAGAACTCTGACTGATACAATGAGGAACAAATGGTAAAATGTGGTATCAACCTCTTGACAAGAATATCTCCCATCTTTTGCAATTATGTCGCCCACCCCTTGGCAAATAAGTAATGGGTTACAGGTGCAGAATGAGGCACACATGGTCAGATATGGCCAGTGTGCCATTTGCCTTCTTTAATTGTACTTCTTTGTTATAAGAGAGTGTTCTTTCTCTAGAGGAGGATAGAAGCATTAGGAAGTTATGGCAATTTTTAAAAAGTCAATAAAAATGAGAATTAAAAACAAAATATTCCCATTTTAAAATAAAAAATAAGAAAAATGAAAAGGAAGGAAATGGATCAAAAATTACTAAGATAGGCAATAGAGAGAATGGGTTAGGTTATCCCACATATTAATACTGTCTAATCAGCACTTTAATGATCTTTGATTTCCATCTGAATGTTCTAATTCTTTTATTATCGATTGTTCTTTCCTAAAGGTGAAGAACTCTAATTGTTTATGAAATGAATGCAAGAATGAAAAAGTATTTGTTAAACTCTTTGATTTCCAAGCACTGTGCTAAATGATGCAGTCTGAATCCTAGTTCTTATATTTACTACCCATATGACCTTGGGCACTAAAACCTGTCTTAGTTTCTTCATCTGCAAATAAGGAGGTTGGTCTGAATGGCCTCTAAAGTCTTTTCCAGGTTTGAGTTCCATTGATTCTATGAGCTTACAGTTACCTATACTACAGAAAGACTGAATTGGGCATGGGTGGGGATGGGAGAGGCTGGAAAAGAACTCTAGTCTTCACACCATTCCAAAGAACCCCAGGCTAAATCTTATAATCACCAGCCCAGAAGTTTCACCTGCCCTGAGAGAGTGGCTTTCTCTTATTGCACAAGGGCTATTTCCACTGGGAAGGGTAGCCACTGAGGCCAGCAAACTTTCTCTGAGACATTTAGGGGAGTGGATCCTGTGGGAACAGGACACACCTTACTTTGGCTGTACACGGTAACGGTAACTGAGTTTGAACAATAGCTTGGTGGACTGGCCAAGCTGCCCTTTGTGGGCAGAGAGCATAAGAGTGTTCTGAAGCTGTCCAGGAAGCTTAGAAGTAGACTAAGAAGTCAGAATCAGCAGGATCTAGTTCTACCAGGAGTCTGGTCACAGAAATCTTCTATGGAAGAAAACCTACCCTGATCAACTTCTCTCATTCGCCATGAGGCAAACCAACCCCAGCTGAAGTACCAAGGTACCCCGAGGGAGCAATAGGAGTCACTGTGTGCCAAGTGGGTGAACCTAATGCCGCCATCACAACTACCAAATCTTTCCTCAAACCCAGATGGAGAAATCCTAGGACTTGTGAAACCATGAGCTCTGGGAACAGAAGTCACTCCACTATCATCATCACCACCCTGTAACTGCCCCCACTTTGAGCCTGGACCATATCATTGTGGAAAAACAATCCCTTTGAATGAGGGGCCCACATTACTAGCTACCACCAACACCAGCCTCTGACCAGATGACCTCAAGAGCCTCAGAAATGTCAATGCCCCCTAGAACACCAAACCTCAGACTTGCACATAGCTCCTTGAAGCCATCATTCTAGAAAACAACCCCTATGGAAATGAGACCTTGCAAAGGTTCTATAGGTGCTTCAGGTCCCAATACCTCAACAACCACAACTGCAGAAAAGATAGAAAACAAAATTCTTAAGATTAAAGTCCTTGACCCTGCTGAATGGTTCAAAAATCAGACATAAACAAAAAAAAATTTATTTGAAAAAAAAATTAAAGAAGCTATTCTGCCATCTGCTTTGTCACTGTTCCCTAAAGACCCCGAGATCTTTCCATCTGACTTGAGGGAGCTGAAACCTGTATGTGCTGTCTCTTCCATTAGAATGTGAAAGGATCCATCTCCCACCTTTCAATTTGTAATCCAGGTTTTTACATGGTGCTCTACACACAGTAGATGCTTAATAAATGCTTTCCCCCATTCATTCATTTATTCATTTATCCAACATTTGTTCCAAGGGCCCTTGACACTAAATTAACTAGAGACAATTGCACTTGGATTTTCTGTTCAAACCTAAGTTTCCCAATGGCAGTAACCATGTCTATTTCTTTTGTATTGCTAATTATTTAACCTCTTCTTCTACTTAACCAGTTCTACATCTGTAAAATGAGCTGGAAAAGCAAATAGCAAACAATTCCCATCTCTTTGGGAAAAAAACAAAACTTCAAATGGGGTCACAAAGTCAGACACAACTAAAACAAGTGAACAACAACAATACGCTTCCCAAGAACAGTAACTATATCTATTTCTTTTGTATCCTAGCACCTAGACCTGTGGTCACAAACCTATGACATGCATGCCAGAGGGGGCACTCATGAGACTTCTCTGTGGGCATACACACCATTGTCTCAGCACAGAGGTTGCCAGAGTTCGTTACTAGAAAGTCAGAGGGGTGGGGGTTCAGGCTGCTCCTCTCCTGCTCTCCATGTACACCTGAGAACATTTCTCACATCACCCAACCCTCTAAAAACATGGGTTTGCCATCACTGAGCTAGACAGTAACCACACAGTATTGGGCAAAAAAAAAAAAAACCTGACATTTATTCATGAACTGAAAAGAGTAGATCTAATGTATGTTCTCAAAACAGAATTTCCACTCAGGTGCAGTACCATACAAATAGTGAAACAAAAGAATCATCCCAAATCTTGGTCTGGATGAGTTCTAGGGAGCTCATTTCCTCTCTTCCCTATTTCCAAATGGGCTCAACTCAAACTATCCTAGAAAGAATGAAGGGTTGCAGATGGGAGAGGGCTTTCTTCTTGAGGATTTCTCTGGAGAGTTATCCCCAAACTCTCATCTGGATTTGAGTCCACACTTCCTAAACCCTACGTTCACAGGAAAATTACCTAGTAGCTTGTTTCCTCGTTCACAAAATGGAGATGATTCTTAACCACTACCTATCTTGTATGAGAAAATCCTCTGCATATCATAAAAAGTCATGTAAATGTATTTATTATGTAAAAAATACAACCTCCTCATACTTCACGGACTGGCCACAAGAACCTATCATATTACCCCTAACCTTCTCTTCTTCAAATTATCCTCAATTATTTCATCACCTCAGTCTTCTCTTGCTCTTCTAGAATCATTCTTCTTGAAACCCTCTTCTATTCTGGCATCCATGCCACTCCATTCATTCCATTCCTCCTATCTGGCCAATCACTCCTAACCCACACTGACAACACTTCCGGATATATATGCCTTGTTCCTATCTTCTTCCTTGGGGACTCTCATTTCTCTGAGGACAGAGAGGGTTCTCTGAGCCTCCTATCTCTGTCTCCAGGAGTGGCCTTCCACTCATCTGGCCTTAACTGGCCATGACTCTCTCCAGCCCAGCCCTCTGAAGCCAGAAACACCCCCCATGGAAATGGAACCTGCAACTGCTTATGCAGATACCCAATTCCAATGAGATGTCTTACATCTAAACCTCAAAAACTCAACTCATCCTCTTCCATCATCACCCCTCTTTCTTTCTTCCCTATTTCTGTGAATGAAATTATCATTCTTCAAGTGTTTTGGGCTTCAACTGGTGGAGATATTTTAGATATGACTCTTCACACTCCATCAACTATCATGTCCTAAATCTCTACCTCTGAAATTTTTGTTAACAATTTAGCATGTCTCTTATCGGCCCCTTCCTTTCTATCCATTCAATGTTACCACCCTAGTCCAGGTCCAGATTTATATACAGAAATTTTAGGCTTCCCCAAATAGTAGTGGGGCACTTACAACTCTCCATGGAAGATAGTGATTCCTCTCTCCACCAATGCCATCTCCTGAATAAGCTGTCAATCATAAAATCATAGACTCATATCTAGCACTAGAAGGAACAATAGAGGCCACCTAATCTGAACCCTTTTAATTTTACAGATGAAGAAACCAAAACCTAAACAGAGTAGTGTCCAAGGTCACAAAGAAAAGACATAAGAGCACTAGAATTTGAACTTAGTACAGGGCCTTGTATATAGTAGTTGCTTAATAAATGCTTATTAACTAACTGAATGACAAGGTTTTTTTAACTTCAACTATTGCCTCCCAATAATCGTGCAATATACTAGCCATCACTGAAAACCATTAAGACTGACTTAAATGGGACATCCCCTCTAATAATTTAGCTTAAAAAGACCTCAGGAAGTAGTCTGATAAGGATACAAAATATGTGCTGCTATTCTAGAAATACTAGAGCAATAATGGTCATTAATTACCAAGGCCTCATTTCCTGTAAGTATCTCCTTTATAATTTCATAGGTTAACTGGATGGTAGAGGAAAGGATCTAGGGTTTTCCTATCCAGTTTGATGCCTTTAGAGGGTTTTCCTATACAGTTCAAGGCCTTTAGACTTATCAAGGTTTGTCCATGCTCCTCATTCATCAGGTCATGCTTATAACAGTAGCTGTAATCCAAGGGTTCTTAACTTGGGGGCCATGGATGCCCATGATAAATTTCAGGGGGTTCATGAATTTGGAAGGAAAAATTTTTCATCTTTATTTTCTCTAACATCTAACTGAAAATTACTATTTCATTTAATTATCTGAGTTTTTAAAAAATATCATTCTGAGAAGGGGTTCAAAGGCTTTACCAGATTGCCAAAGGGGTCCAGGACACACAAAAAGGTTAAAAACCCTTCTCTATTCATTTTTTCTTCATATCATTCTGCACAACATAAGACTAATCTTCCTACAATGGAACTTTTTTTCTCCTAAATATTTTTTTATTGTAAACCCAGTGAGAATTCACCAAATAATCAACTAGACAACAAATCAAGAAATAAAACTCCAAATGCAACTTTAAATTCCAAACCATATATGTTTTGGTAAAAATACTAAGTTAAGCAAAAAAGTTACTTTTTCTTTGTGTTCCTTTCTCAATTTCTTTTTCCATCTATCTTAATACAATTTTAATCAGGCTATCCTTTTAAAAAATGTAGTTGTGTCCCCATGCCAGTCACTTACTGTGAGTTGTCTCTCAATTTCTTCAGGATAAAGTCTAAGATTCTAAGATGACTGAGCAAGTCATCTCATCTTGCTCTACCTTTTGTCCAAGTTTCTTTTTTTTTAATTTTATTTTTTTATTATTCAAAACACACTTCCATATTGGTCATTATTGTAAGAGCACACTCATACATAACCAAAACCCCAAAATAAAACCATAAATACACTAATATGAAAGACGACTCCAAGAGTTTTTCCTCTAGAGATGAACAGCATTTGCCATCTAAGTCTTTCAAAATTGGTCCAGGTCACTGCATTGCTGAAAGTAGACAAGTCCTTCACAGATAATCACTGTCCAATATTGTGATTATTATGTACTATGTTCTCCCAGTTATGCTTATTTTGCTCTGCATCAGTTCCCACAGATCTTTACAGTTTTTTTCTGAAAGCATCCTACTTATCATTTCTTATAGCACAATAGTGTTCTATTACCAACATGTACTACAATTTGTTCAGACATTCCCCAATTTATGAACATCCCTTCAATTTCTAATTCTTTGTCACTACAAAAAGAGATGGCATAAAAATCTTTGTACAAGCAGGTCTTTCCCCCTTTTTTTGATCTCTTTGGGATCCAGACCAAAAGTGGTATTATTGGGTCAAAGAGAATGTACAGTTTATAGCCCTTGGGGCATAATTCCAAATTGCCTTCCATAATGGTTGGATCAATTTACAACTTCACCAGCAAGGCATTAGTGTTCCAATTTGTCCACATCTCCTCCAACATTTACCATTTTCCTTTACTGCTATATTGGCCAGTCTGATAGGTGTACGGTGGTACCTCAGTATTATTTTAATTTGCATTTCTGTAATCAAGAGTGATTTAGAACATTTTTTCATATGATTACTGATGGCTTTGATTTCTTCATTTGAAAAATTGCTCATTCATATCCTTTGACCATTTGCCAATTGGGGAATGATTTGTATTCTTATAAATTTGACTTAATTCTTTATAAATCTTTTCCCAAGCTTCTCCTACTCCTCACTTAATTGGAAAAAAATAAGTAAATAATATTCATATAGCATTTCTGCACCAGGCACTGTGCTAAGTATTTTACAATTATTATCTCATTTGATCCTCACAACAAACCTGGGAGGTAATTTTTTCCCCATCGCATCCAAATTCCCAGGCTCCATGAAATTTAGACTCTTCTCCTGTGCTACAAGGACCAGGAGCTACAACTTCTTTCTGGGGGACTTAGGAAGGCAGCACCAATACCCCATTATTATCAAAGTATCAGCTATAGGCCTTCTATCTTTTTCATATATAATCCTCTCTAACTGCACCCTTGCCCCTTAATATTAAATCATTTGAAATTTCTCCTTTCTTATCAAAATAGTTCTCAATATTCATATTTAACATCTAAAAATGTAAAAAAAGGGGGCAGGGATAAAAAGACACATAATAAGATTCTCCTGGGTGCCTCATACTCTTAGGGATGGTACTCATCAAGTACCAACAAGAAGACAATTCTTCAGAAGCCCTGTGTGGTTTTTAATCAGGAAGTATCAGGTCTGGTAGAGTAATATGACCTTCCTGAGTGAAAACAAACATATTAAGAAAAGAACATAGTAAGAGAGTCACAATTTCCTTTATGGGGAGCTCATGGAGTAGTAGAAAAATAGACAAGCTACCCCCAAGGAAGCGGAACCTGCCTCTGTTTCGCCTAGATTGCTACACAAGGCCCCAATGTCACTAAGTTCCATGGGTGTCAAGAACCATTTCATCCCATGTCCCTGAAATTCTACCCAATATGAGGTTATTCAACCTGGGCAAAAGAAATCTGGGAAGAATGAAGATAGCCAGTATAATGAATATACATCTGCTCTTTTCTAGGTAGGACTATAAGTCAATACCAATCAAAAAGCAAAATGGAATGTTGGGGAAAAGTGGTAAACTTTGAGTCACAGATCCTGTGTTTGAATCCTAATTCTGTCACTTACTAGCTGTGTGACTAAACAAGTCACTTAATGTCTCTGAGACTCATTTCATGAAGAGATTGTACTTAACAGGGCCTCTGAGGTTCTTTTCACCTCTAAATCTATGACCCCAAGGAATTCTCATCCCATTCTAATTATGGTACCTAGAATTTGTCCTTAAGCTATTCTTCTCCTCCTGCATTCCTCTTGATCTCTAATATTTTTGTCCTTTGGCTCCACCGTCCATTTCCCTCCCTAACTAACTTCTGTTCTTATCCCTTCACTGTATCCCCTCCAAGCCTATTCCTTGCCTATTCCTTTCCCTTCTACCTCAGAAAAAGGGGAGGGGATCCCAAACATCTGCTATGTAGGAATGCATTATGTAAAAGTTCTATGACCCAAAGAGGTAAAGAAGTCAGAAATAGCCCACCTCTGCAGTCCCATACAATGCAGTAAATCAGTGGAGTAAGTTGAACAGGGAGTTCCATTGATCTGTGGGGCTTGGAGCTACTGCAATATCTCCAATTCTACTGGAGCTAAAAGCTCCTACACCTAGCCTTTCTCCAAATGTGAGCCAATTCAACAAACCCTCAAGTGTCAACTAGGTAAGAGGTGCTGGGCTAGGTGCTGGAGACCCAAAGATGAAAGAAGTCATAGAACACGCTTTTAAGAGGCTTACAATCTAAGAAAGGAAGGAATGGATACAAGTTTTCCCTTCTCAGTTCTATTCTTGACTTTCCCTGGACTTCAAGACCATGACCCTTTTACTGCTTGCTCATCCTAGAGGCTGGGGCCTCCTTACCCTCAAACAGGCTACTATTCTCATGGCCCAGTCACCAAAGCATCTCCCTTTGCAAGGCCTGGCTTCCTTCTCCTGTTGGCGAGTTCCTCCTACCGGCCTGCATCCATTCTCCTTCCAGCCCTGATACTGACTTTCTCTAGATTTCAAAACCAGGCCTCCAGCCAAATACCTTCATCCTCTCTCCCATAACCCTACTTTTCAGTTACTTAAGGACAGGACTAATTTTCTTTTTGCATGTATTTGTATCTCCAGCACTCAGCAAAGTATCTGACATATAGTATTACTTGTTTCCTCCCTCCTTTCCTATATAAATACATATGATGCAAGGGAAAGTTTGACTAGTCCAAAGGAGGAGTCCTAGAAAAGTACTTTGAGAAATCTGGAGATGGAGAAACCTATTTCAGGTGGGGTCAGATTCCAAGAAGGCTTCTTGGAGGAGATGGCACCTGAATAATAAAAGGACTTCAATAGGTTAAGTTGGGAGAGGGGGGATGGCACTATGAGAAAGGATGGAGATGGAAGAGAACAAGATAAGAAGGACAATGGTGAGAAGTCCAGCATACTAGAGGGGGCTGTCCATGTTCCAATATAGCAACATGAGTTAAGGCTGGCCAAAAGAGTGCCAAAGTGTGGAAGGCTTTTTTAACCACAAGGTCAAATCATCTATTTTTTAAATAAATTTAACCCAAAGTCTGCTTCAAAAGCAATGCCCTGAGGATATCCAGAAGGAAAATAGGAAGAAGAAAGAAAAACAAAGAACCAATGGCCTGGTCAGCAAGATACAGTATTTGCTGGTTTGATTTTTCTCTCCATGTGAAGAACAAGGTCTGAAGTTAGTCAATAAAAAACAGTTCATTCTAGTGAACAGAGCAAAATCAAAAGTGGTTCTGAAAGAAATACAACAGAAATAGTCAGAGAAGACTATAACTGATTCACTAAAATGCTCACCTATTTGATTCATCATTTTTCACTGCCCCTTCTGATAGACAATTTCTGTGAGAAAAATATTTTGTAAACCTTAAGGTCCTAGAGAAATGTGACTTATAACAACAAAGAAGTAAATCATTATTATCACTCCAGAAGGTAATCAGTGGAGGGTTTTCTGTGGGTTGTTTTTGCATCAGAAATTCTTCCTAGTGGCTTGACATCACTGTATTATGGGGCCAGCCTTACAATACCCTCCATAATAAATGTTTCCTCTATAAGCAAGTGCTAGCAGAGTCCTGGAAGGGAGCAGGGTTCCACCCCCCCCACCCCCACCCCCCACCCCCCAGACATTTCAACACATTTGTTTTCTCATAACAACAGAAGGTTCTTTCTTCCCTAAATGGGGGCCACTACAGCTTAGTTTGTGGCTGCTACTTCCTTACCCGTTTGTTGTCAGCCGGGCTATGGTAGAATTGAGCAATCACTGCTTCACTGCTGTTTCCCATGCCAAAGTTGAATTTCTCTGATATTTTCTGGAATGTTTTCCCATAATCATAAGACACATAAACCTGGAAAGTAGAGGTACAGGAGAGAGGAGAAAGAGATACAAGATTAGACAGAGAAATATCTCCAACTCCACATCAAATTCATGGGGTAACAATTATGTCTCAATGACATAATGAAATTATAGATGTCACTAGATAATGTGAACAAGGAAAGAATAGGTCCACCTCTGACATCTGTCCCCAGACATGTGTGAGGTGGATACAGCTACTGTCTAAGATGGAGGCATGGTTACCCAAGGCTGGCACAACTTACTTGAGAAGGGAAGTAAAGTGATTGAAGCCAGGATAGTCACTTTACATCCATGACTAGTTTAATGATTCAAATTATATCCAGAGGCTACAAAATTTTCCCAGAAAGACTAAAAATGTGTCCAATCTGCTAAGTCTCCACTACTGCACCAAAAGTCTATTACATACTATCCATTTCCCTACCTTCTGAGAAGCCCTACTCTTGAGCTATCCTAGAATAATGGGAAGAAAAATCAGCTTCAATGAAAAAAAAAACAGGAGAGGGAAAAGGGGATAAGGAAAAGAGAGGGAGAGGGAAAAGAGAGTCAGACACAGGGACAGAGAAGGGGAAAGGGAAGGAGAGAAGCATTGCTTACATGTTTGTTTCTTTATTACAATAAGCAATAAAAATTAAACATTAAACACAAATGGATCATAAATTCAAGCTTTAAAGCTCTTATGATTCCATAACAAACGGAGTAGGAAACTGAAATTGACATTCAACTCAATGCAATTCTAACAGGCATCTACTGAGGACCTACCATGTTTAAAGACGCTATGATTAACACTGAGGATACAAAGATTTAAAATGACAGTACTTGCCCTCAAAGAGGGTAGGGAGTAGGGGTGGAAGAAGCAGCAACATGTTCATGGTTGAGTATAATACAAGGTTGGATATAATAGGAACAAGAGACATTCAATGGAAATGCCTTTGGATACTCCATTAGTGGATTACACTTTTATCAATTTGCTACTGACCCCAAAGACATAGAGGCTAGGATGTGGATGGTGTGATGGAAGTGATCTCTACTGCAAACCATTCTAATCCTATCTATATTCCTAGCTATGAAAAGTCCAACAGGGTTCATAAAAGCAGGGGATAAGACAAGTCTGTCACACAGAACCAATCCAAGATCATTTGTTTTGGTTTAAGTGAGAGGTTCCTAAAGTCAACAGAGAAGTATACAGAAAAGGGACTCTGAGAGGAGGCTAAAAGTCAGCCATCGTCCTCAGATAATACAATTAGGCACAAAGGTTAAGCCAACCACAACAAAGACCTCTGCACTTAGGAGGTTCTAAAGTAAAGTTTTATTCTATAAAAGGAGGCAGCACAGAATCCGGTGTTTTCCTACTACAGAAGAGGAAGTAGGAGATTCAACAAAAGAAATTTTTAAAAGTTGGGTTTTTTTGTTTTTCTAAGTTGTGAAACTTTACAGAGAAGCTCAGGACATTTTGATTTTACACCAATTAGTTCTATACTAAAATACTAAACTATCATCTTTCTGCCTCTGTTATAGTTTTGATGAAGGCATGATCTTAAGCTACTGTCTAATTTATGGTATGATTTAACTACTTATTAATTGAAATAAATTTGCATTTTATTATCCCAAAATTATTGTAGTATAAATTATGTTTGGGGCAAAAAGATAAAGTGGAACGCAATTTTTTCTCATTCCCTTTCCCATAATATACATGCTCCAGGCTCTGAATGACTTCAGAGAGATGACCTGATGTGTGCTGTTTATGTCTCAGCAGAAAAAATGTGAGGGAAAACTATAGTTTACCAAAAAGGGAAAGCTACTTTCATTTATTCTGAGAAAATCAGGAAAATATACTCTCGATAGTAGAGTTCTGGTCTTGGCTTGAAGTTCAAATCCTCTGTCTGCTATTTGTGACAAAGATAATCAAATCACTTACCCTGTCTAGGCCTCTGTTTCCTCATCAAGGATCGGATATGGCCCTAATTTGGATTTGGACCTAAATATAAATATATCATCCCCAGAACTTCCCTTAAAGTATATTTTGCCAAATAAGATTTTGGTAGAGAGATTTGATAATTTACCAAAAAAATTTATCTATCAAATTTAGATATTCATAAAATCAAAATCAGCTGAAAGGTCCTACCATCATCATCATCATGACCATCACTGCCACTACCTTGAAAACAACAAAGGCATCCACAAAAGACTACAACAACCCTTCAAGGTACAGTAGGTACTAGAGGCATTATTATCCCCATTTTTTTTTCGGTCCAGACCTATTATTTAATCTATGTGGAGAAATTCTTAATGTAGAGATTCCCTCCACCAGTACCAATCTGCAATATAACTGCAGTTTCTGGTTTGGGGCACTGAAAGATTAAATTGTCTACATAAATACATCCATTTATCTCAGAGACAGAACTTGAACTTTGTTTTCCTGATCCAAAGTGTTGCATGCTCAGTCGTTTTACAAATAAGGAATTTGAGGATGGCTCCCACACATGGTAAGGTCAGAGATGGACTTTGAACCAACATCTGAGCAATCCTAGCCAAAAGTTCTTTCTTACAACAAAATTTGTCTCGACAATCTAACACCCAGCAGTGGAGTAATGTATATAATCTGTCACAAATGCCCTATTAGGTGGCTTTAATTCACTGTTTTTTAGGGAAAATACTTTGATAGGTTTATATATTTGTTAATTTTGTCGACATGTTTTCTTTTTACATTACAAACATTTCCAGATTACCCAGCCTGTAAGTGCTCTAGTATAATAAAGTAAAACAATTAAGCAAAACTAATACTACAATAACTTCATCTGAAAATATACATAACATTTAGAGAATGTACTTTGTCAGGGAATTAGTCTGAATATCTATTGCATCAAAACAAAATAATTTCATACTTTGAAAAAAATCTTTGTTAAGGCTAAACTACATCCCTTATCCCAAAGTTTAAGCTCTTCTTCCTTGTTTCTGCTAATGTTCCTTAATGTATTATTCATTTTGTTCTCAAAACGTACCCTTAAACTAGCATCCTTCCTTCTCTTTATCATGCTGAATGTCAGCATTTTTATCCTTTTCTCACATATCTTGTTTCCTAATCCTCAGTGAACATTATGGTTGCCCCACTCCCCCAAGGTCCATATATTTTCCATTTTGTAGCCCAGAAGTAGACAGAAGAGTCTAGAAAGGGTCAAATCATTGTGAAATAGTAATAGCTTCATGATTCTGACTTGGTATCTGTTTTTATAGTGTAGGCTGGATATTTATATAGTTCCTGATTGGATTTTTAACTGCATTCATACCTTATTAACTCATCAATTTAATATGGTTCTCAGATCTTTTTTGGCACACATAATATATTACTCGTCACCTTAGCGTTATAGTAGACAAGAGGTAAAGCTCAAAGAGCTTTAGAGATCATCTATCCTTTATCATTTATGGATGAAAAACTTGCACTTCAGTGCAAGGAAGGAACTAAAACAAGGAGAAATGAGGGACAAGTTCCAAAATCTCTTACTCCAAATTGGTGCTCCTTCTATGATATCATGTAGGATATTTGTCAGGTTCTCTTTCTTCCTCCCTGGGCATAGTGCTAACCATTAGGCATCAATGACTTTTACTAAAGTACCACTAAAACACCATATGGTAAAAGATGACACAGCTTAGTTTTCTGAAGAACTGGGATGATATTGCTAGGATAGTTCCACTGCAAGGCCTGTAAAGACAGCATGATAGCAAGCCTTTTCCTTGACCCAACTACTTCTCCATTTCAGTAAGGTTCTTCCTCCACATTCTGATCCAAACTATCCACATCTCTGTTCTTCTCCTTCAAGTGTGTCATCAATTTTTGTGGGTCAGGCCATTCAATTCCATCATTTAAGACAGATAAAATGTTCTACAAGAAGGAACCCTGACAAATATCTTTCCCCCTCCATTAGGCTGTCTTATTTCACCTCTAGTTATCCATTTATCCAGTCAGTCAGAAGAGAATAATAAATGCTTTGCTAGGAACTAAGTATATAAAAGAGGGGGGGAATAACTTTACAAAATTCCTCCCCTCATGGAATTGCTCTTAGTTTGGGGGGAGAGGTAGAGGACAAATTCAAAGATAGGTAAAGATCTGAGTTCAAATCTGACCTCAGATATTTACTCCTATGTGACCCTAGGCAAATCACTTTATCTCTATTTACCTCAGTTTCTCATCTGTAAAATAGGGACACAAGGGAAAAGGAAATGGCAAATCACTCCAGTATCTTTGCCAAGAAAACTCCATGGCTTGTAATGAAGGATCAGACATGAACACAAACAACAAAATAAAATAATTTGGGAAGACACTATAAATAGGGAGAAGGAAGACTGAGGCAGGGGACCAGTATCAGGATAAGTGTCCTGTAAGAGGCAACAGCTCAGCTGGGCTTAGAAGGAAGAAAAAATATTCTAAGAGATAGGGGTGAGGAAGAGGGACATTCCAGGTGTGGGGAACAGCCTGTTCAAAGGCATAGATATCAGAGATGTAATGTTTGTATAGATGGGGAAAGGGAATTAGTTGAGTTTGCCATAACACCAAATACATGGAGATGTGTAATGTGTTCAAACTCTAACAAGTTTTGCTAGGGTCATATTGTGAAAGGTTTTAAATATCTAATGGAAGTGTTTGTATTTTATCCTGAAGGCAACAGAGTGTCAGTAAAGCTTCTTGGGCATGGGAGTTTAATTCTAAGATTTGTGCTTCAAGAATATCAATTTATCAGCTATATTGGGGATGGACCAGAGAAGACTGAGAATTAAGGTAGAAAAACTGATTAGGAGACTATTGTTGTAATACGAAGAACAGGGTGATGAGGGAGTGAACTACGATGGTAATCTAATACATGGACAGAAGGGAATGCATGCAATATTGTAGAGGCAGATTCATCACACCTATGCAACTGAGTAGAGACAGGTGGAGAGGAAAAGGAAAGAGTCAAGGAAAATGACTGATTTTACAAACCTGGTGTCCAGAAGGATAGTGGTACCTTTAACAAAAAATGGGGAAGGGAGGTGACTAGATGGCTCAGTGGATTGAGAGCCAGGTTTAGAAATGTGTTCCTGGTCTTGGGTTGAAATCTGGCCTCAGACCTTTCCTACCTGTGTGACCCTGGGCAAGTCACTTAACAGCCCCACACACACACACACTGCCTAGTCCTTACCACTTCTACCTTGGACCCAATATAAAGTACTGATTCCAAGATATAAGATAAATGTTTGAAAAAGGAGGTGAGATTTAGAAAGAAAGATGCCCTCTAGGGAGAAAAATAATGATTTTTGCTTTGAACACACTAAGTTTCATATGCCAGTTGGAAATGTTTATTGGGTATATTACTGAAGGTCAAAAGAGACTACAGCCAAATATATGGATCTGAAAGGCACCTGAATAGAGACCTATAGTTAAACCAATGAGAACATCAAGAGAGAGAAGGAGAAGGTAGAAAAGAAAAGATTCTAAAACAAGACCATTTAGGGACACTGGTTATAATATAGCAAATAATACTTGGGAAGCAGCAGAAAAATAGAAAGCTTAGACAGAGATGTATCATAAGAACCCAGATAGGACAAAATACGTAGCAAAAGGACACAGTCCACAGTATCAAAGCAAATAAGTCAAGAAGAATGACACTTTCTAAAAGATCATCAAATGAGCATTTAGGAATCAATTTAGGAAGCAATTTAGCATTGCTAAAAAAAGCACAACTCCAAGTGCAGGGCTGGTTTCCTGAAGAATATCTTCTCCAGTTGTTTTATACCACTCACAGTTACTACTGCATCTTTGGGTATTTAACATATAACATTTTTACACAGAAAAGATTCCTAAAAATGATTCTTGAATTGAACTGGGGCTAGATGAAATCAATTTTTCCTTCCTGATTGACCCTTATACCTAGACAAAATATAGATGGTGAATGGCTGTTTGGCCAAAATCTTATTAAAAGAACTTGAACCAGACTAGATTTTCTTTAGTCATATAATACATTACACATGGGATAGAATCAAAATCCTTATTTTAAGATCAAGAAAAATAACATCTACTGTTTCATTTTAAAATACAGGCTTTTTACAGAAAGAAATCTCAAGAGAGACCTTATTCTTTATGAATAATATGTTCATGTTACCCAACACCAAGTTTATTCACTTAAAGAAACCAAAAAATCACTGGATAAGTGATGATTATTTCCAGTATTTTTCCAAGAGATAAACTGAAACTTATAGGTTTTTGGCTTCTAGAATAATCCAGATTCAAACTATAAGCACCACATTGTCCTCCATCATTTAGAAATCAACTGTATTCTTTTTAACCTCTGCTCTAATCAAGGAATTAATAAACTCTTCTTTCAGATCACTGGGAAAGAAAAGCTTGCTAACATCTCTGACACTACTAGCTCCTGGCTCTAGGTCAAAATGATTTTTTTAATTAACACCCCCCAAAAGAGCATTTTCAGATAAACAATATAAAATAAAATCATATAAGATCTCCATTTCATACTTCTTTTCAAAAAAGGACATAAATTCAGCACTACTTTATTATTAAATTGTATTTTTTCTAATTAAGAATATTATATTTCTTCTCCTATCGACCCCTTACCCCCATCTGAAAAGAACAAAAAAAGCAAAGAAACAGAAGCAACAAGAAATGGTGAGAAATAAGCAAACACATGCAAAATCTTAAAAAAAAATGGGAATTGGTTGCAAGCTCTAGAAGAACTGAAAAGAAAAACAAAATCCTTGTTTAAAAAAAGACACATACACACATAAGCTGAGTCAAGCAAAATAAACTCTCACGTCGATAAGTCAAAAAATTATATGTCATTCTACACCCTGAGTCCATAACCTATGAAAGGAGATAATGCTTCATAACTAGTGCTCTGGAATGATATATTGACAAGTACCAAATAATTTAGAAGATTATTGCTTTGTAGTATATTTTGAAATAGGAGACTATTAGACTCTAAAAAAAACATGATTTCCCTTGAGATTCTTGAATTTTTTATACCCATATGAAATGTTTTGTTTTTTAGCTTTATAAAGCAACCCTTTGGTATGATTGGTATGGCATAGACTAAGTAAATTAATTTAGGCAGTACTGTCATTTTTATTATACAAGCTAAGGATAAATCTATTCTGCCTTAAGTAATATTTTTCCAATTTTTAAATGTTTTATTTTTGTAAAGAGTATTATCATTTGAGTGGATTAATACACATCTTATTCGATCTCTTTTTCTGTGATTAAGTTCTTAATCTCAATTTCTTATTTTGTTTAAGTCTAGGTATTTTGTATCTTTTTAAATCCATTTCTTTTAAGTTTCTAGGGGCTTGGGGGCACAAATTTGGGTAAAATAGTTTCAAAAAATAACTTTTACTTCTTCATTTGTTGCTCTTTCTTCTTTTTTCATTTTTCATAGCAGCAGTTTGACTTTCTTCTTTTCTTTTTTTAAATTAAAATTAGCAAATAGCATTCCCTACCCCAGAAAAAGTTCCTACATTAATCTAGTAGCTCAGGTTTTGTTTTGTTTTTTAGTTTTTGATTTTATGTATCTCTTCTTTGACTTTTAGAATTTCTACTTAAATATTTAATCATGGTTTTAAAATTTCATTTTCCAACTTTTTTTTTTCTTTTGGTGTATTCCTAATTCATTGATCTATTTTCTTTCCTTTGTTGGTAAAAGTTCTCCTTGTTTTCCTCCTATTTATCTGACTAATCCTTCTCAATCTCCTTTGCTAAATCCTAATCCAGAGTATGCCCTCTATCTATACATGATTCACAGGGTTCTGTCATGGGGCATCTTCTCTTCTCCCTCTCTACTACTTCATTTGGTAGTTTTATAAGCTCCCATGGGCTCAATTAACATGTCTATGGTGCTAAATCTCAAATCTACTTTTTCTGCCTATCTCTTATCTGCTGACTTCCAAACTCACATCTCTAATTGCCTTTCAGACATCTCAAACTTCATGTACAGTAGACTCCTGTTATAAAGAAAATGAAAGTTTACAAAGAAAATAGGCATCAGACCAACAGGGAAGATTTTGGAATGTTGACAGAAGGGCTGAGCTGAGAACTCAGGAGCTGGGAGTCTGTCTTGGGGTTTGCTAACTGTAAACACCTGGAAGAATTTGTTGCCAAATACCTGATGGAGTTCCTATACCTGTCCTTGCTATTGAGACCCGTATTTCCCTTGAAAGAAGATCTTTGAACCTGAAGTTAACTTGAAACAGCATCCAGTCATCTGCAGCTGTCAGTGAGTGGGAAGTCTGAGTACATCTGGACTTGGGATCTTTCCATTGGGTCCCTGTCTAATCTGCTACAGACCAATACCTCAATTAACAATCAAAAGAGATTTGGGTTAGTGCAGGATAGCCAGACTTTAGGGTTGGGGATTTTAGGTGAGAGAGGAGAGGGAGATAAGAATAGTCAGTCAAACTCTATGGAGACCCCTCTTGTGAAGATGTAGTTCCTGGGATCATTAGAAATTAGTGGTAGTAATTCGCCTTTCCCTCCAAACCTCTTTCCTAATCTATGACTGAGTGGTCTGTGTAATGAACCCTAGACCAGGCTCTGGCCTGGGCCAGCCTGATCTTGTACCCACAGTGTAAAACTTGTTAGTGATCCAAAGTAGTTCACTTATCCCATCCAATCCCATCCCCCAAAATATACCTATTACACACCTTAAACTAAACATGTCCAAAAGAGAGCACCTGATCTTTCCCTAAGTCCTTCCCATCTTCTACCTTTCCTATCATTGTCCAGGGTAAATCCTGCCAGCCCCTCAGGCTCACAACCTAGCAGTTATCCTGGACTCTTCACACTTTCTCTTCTCCCATATCCAAGCTGTTACCAAGGCTTATCAATTTCACTGTTGCCTCATCTCTCCAAGAGGCATCGCCCCTTCTCTCTTCTGACAGTGCCACCATTCCAGTGCAGGCCCTCATCATTTCACACCTTGAACACTGCAAAATCCTGCTCATGGGTCAGCCAATCCTAAGTCTCTTCCCATTCTAATCTCTCTTCCATTTAGCTACTAAAGTGATTTTCCTAAAGCGCAGGTCTAATTGCATCACTCCCCTACTCAATGAACTCCAGTGGCTCTCTCTTGCCTGAAAGATCAAATGAAAAATGGTCAGTTTGGCACTCACGCTCCTTCAAAACCTAGCCCCACCCTACCTTCACAGTCTTCTTACACCTTACTCTCAACCACATATTCTTCAATCCATTCCATAAAACATGACACTCCATTTCTCAACTCCAGACATTTTCTCAGGTTCTCTTCCAAGTCTAGAATGTTCTTCCTCTTTATTTCCACTTACTGGCTTCCTTTCTTTAATTAACTTTCTTTAACTAACCAATTAAAGTCCCATCAAGCCTATTTCAATTCCTCTTAATTCTAATGCCTTCTGTTAATTTTATTTCCTATTTATCTTATATATAGCTTGGGTGTACATATTTGTTTGCTTTGTTGGCTCCCCATTAGAATGTGAGTTCATTGAGAGGAGAAACTCTTTTGCCTCTTTTTGTATCCCCAGTACTTACTGAGTAGTGTCTCGAACATAGCAGACACTTAATAAATGTTTACTGTCTACTCAGTCAACCAAGCTCTCTGAGGTTAGGGCTTATTTTGTTTATGACTAATCCCTCCCTGAAAATATCCTTCTTATTATTCTCCCTTTTCTCTTCTCCCTGTTCCCTTGTTTCCTTCTTGAGTTGAATGTATTTCTAGATAAAACTCTTTTTGTGTTTGTGGGTTCCTATTGTCCTTTGACCAGGTGTTTAAATGAAAATTAGTTTCTAGTGACACCTGCTCCCTCCAACCCTTCCTCTTTTTATAGACTTCTCTTTGCTGTCCTGAATTATGTGAGATAATTAGTACCCTCTATTCCTCTCCTTTTCTCCTCTCCCCCCTTCCTTTCCTTTTTTCTTACTCAAATGTCATTAAAACATAACAAAAGTAATGCTAAACTATCTTGACTCTTCTATGATCCCTTATGATATGAGAAACTTTTTTTTATAAAGTCCCTTTTGATTCTTCAATTGCATTTACCTTTTTGTTTTTTTGACCCCTATGTTTGTATTTACTTAATTCTAGTATTTTTAAATAAGGAATGCTTGAAAAATCCTCAATATCATTAAAAATCCTTCCCTCCCCCAGTAAGATTATATCATTTTGCTGGGTATTTTTCCTGGTTGTAAGTCCTATCTTTTGCCTACTGGAATAGCCTTATTACAGGATCTCTTTTCTTTTATAGTGACAGCTGCTAAAATCTGTGTGATCCTGACTATGACTATGACTATCTTGATACCTCTCTTTTTGATTAGTTGCATGTGCTCTCTTGCACTCTCTCCCTCTCTCCCCATATAATTTCATTTGGGGGTTTCTTTCAGGAGATAATAGATATATTTTGTTTTCATTTTCCCTCTTCTTATAATGTCTCAGCAGTTTTCTTTCATAATTTCTTAAAATATATTATCTAGGCTCTTTTTTTGGTCTTAGTTTTTAGGTAGTCCAATGATTCTTAAATTATCTCTCCCTGACATGTTTTTCTGACAGTTATTTTTGAAATGAAATATACTTTTCTAGTCTTTTGACTTTTAAATGTTCTTAACATAGAGTCATTAACTTCTACTTGCTCCATTCAAATTTTCAAAGAATATGTTACTTAGGTAGTCTTATACTTCTTGTGCTAAGTTAGTAATTCTCTTTCAATTTTCTCCGCTGTAGTTCTCATTTCTTTCCCAACTCTTTCATCTACCATTTTTATTTCACTTATAACATTATTTTTAACTCTTGCTTCATTTCTTCTAGGAATTCTGCTTGAGTATATAGCCATGTACTCTCTCCTTTTTTTTTTTAAAGGCTTTGCTTATAGGTAATGCTATTATTCTTCTCTTCTAGTTTATTTTGTGTATCCCTGAACTCAAAATAGCCCTTATCTCTTTTTGTTTTCTCATCCTACAGTCTTACTTCCCAGATTAGAACTCTGTGTTGGGACCAGATTCTATTCTTCTGATGGGACTACTGCAACCTTGTGTGATCCTGGCCTGGCTTGTTCTTCAGTTATTGAATTTCTTTTTTTTTTTAAGGTGCACAAGGGCAACATGAGCCAGGTAGTTGCAGATTTTCAGCAGGTACTACATGATTAAAGCAAGAGCACAGAAAGATCCTTTCCTTCCTGGGCTCTTCAGATTCCACACACAGGACTATGGCTACTCAACAGGACTGCAGGTTTGCCCCTGGGGGGGTGCTCCAGTAAACAGTAGTTGGCACTTTCCAATCAGCTAGTTCAGAGTAACCAAATTGAGCCCAAGGTCTCTGATCTGCTCTGTACTATCCTGCTACTAACTTATCTCTTTTCGGAGCCCCATGGGAGACCCCATGTTGCATGCCTAAAGCAATGGCTCTAGGGACCCCTGCCATTATCCTACCTCTGCTCTGCCCAAGGCTGAGCCTGGAATCCCTTAGGGGTGATCAGTACTGCTAGGCTTGTTCTGTTCTCAGCCTAAGGCTAAATCCTCAGTCTCCTATGAGGAATCTCGAACTGCTGCCATTTGGCCTAAGTCCACGACCCCTGCCTTTGTAGAAAACCCTGTAATGCTAGCCCAGATGCGAGGCTGAGGCCAAGAGCCCAGTCACCCTTGTCTCACAGTTCCTGCCCTGGTCATGTGCCAGTGGGTTGAATTTCTGATGGTATGGGGAAAAGATACCCCACAGTCCTTTCTTCTTTGATTTCCTGATCACTACTTGGTCTGGAGGTCTTCTTAGATCTTTGCTGGGATACCTGGTAGGCAAAGGGGCATGGGGGCTGGGGGTAGTCTAGCTGTACTGCTTCTTCTTACTCTATCATCTTTGACTGGGCTGTAGATATCTTAATTTCAAGCTGTCTGGCTAATCTTTACTTCTTTCTTATATTTCTAAATCAAAATCTTTGTTTGTATATATGTGTGTGTACTCAACTTTCCTTGCTCTAGTTCAGATAAAAATGAAGACCTTCTGATGGCTGTTCCTCTCATACTTTCTTCCATGTCTGTATATTCTTCTCATAACCTCCAATTAAGAGAAATATCACATTCTACCCCCTTCCTCCTTCCTATGCAAATGTATTCCTTTGACTTTCCTTTCTTTTTCTCTCTTTAAATTATCAGATTAGAATCAATTCATCCCTGGGTCTGCTGTTTTTTTCTTAGTCAACTCCTTTTGCACTCCTTGAGAATATAGCTCAGTACCATGGTGGATAGAACGCTGTACCTGGGGTCAAAAAAAACTTGAGATCAAATTTGGCCTCAGATATTTACTAGTTGTGTGATCTTAGAAAAGTCACTTAACCCTGTTTGCCTCAGTTTCCTTATCTGTTGAATGAAATGGAAAAGAAAATGGCAAACAACTCTAGTATCTTTGCCAAGAAAATCCCAAATAGGGTCATACAGAGTTGGATACAACTGAAATGAATGAACAACAAAAATACCATTTGAAGAAATTAAGGTTCTGAGAGGAACCTTGTTTCTTCTTCCCCACCAGAAAGTTAACACTGTATCATCATATGACTTCTTCCAAGTGCTCAAAAAAGTTTACCCTTCTAGTCTTCTCTTGATTCTTATTTCATTCTTGAATCCCAGAGTTTCTATTCAGCTTTGGTCTTTTCATCAAGAATGCTTGAAAGCTATCCATTGTAATAAAGATTTTTCCTCCAGGTTGGATGAGACCCAGCTTTGTAAGGTGAGATAATTTTGGCTGTAAACACCTATCTTCTGCCTTTTGTAACACTGTATTCAAAGATTTCTCATTTATAGGAGAAGCTGCCAGGTCTTGTTCTATGAGTTCAAGTGTGGTTCAAATGATAGTTGAACTTTTATATTTGTGACTGACTAAATTCTGATGTGATAGCTCTAGATTTTGACTTTGGCATTCCTGAGACTTTTAGGATCTCATTTCAGTAAGTAATGGGGAAAGTCTATTGTCGCTCTGCCATCCAATTTTAATAGATCTGAGTAGTGCTCATTTATGATTTCTTGAAACATAGTATCTATGCTTTTCCAGTACACAGATACAAAAGCTGTATGCAACCCTTCCTCGAATTCATGATTAATAAAAAACTTTTCATCAAAAAAAATCATCCTTCTTTCCTACTCCTGGTCCTACACAATAAGCTAGCTTATGATTTTCCAGTGATCAAAGGCCTCATTATCCCACTGAGTGAAGCTGTGCTCAAGGCTTCCCTCACAGAATTCTACCTCCTTGTGGCTGTCCCCATTTTAGATTCCCAAATAATAACTGCTTAAAAGGGGTAGCCCTAGCTAAATACCTTAACCTCCAAGGACCCCAGAGTCTCCACCTGAAAAACAGTGTGAATAATAAGTATTCTGCCTACTTACCATGAACATTGCAAGAGTAAGTAAGAAGATACATGTGAAAAATAAGGTAGATATTTCCACCTACTCTTCCCTATTCTCATGTATTTTATCCAATGTACCCAATACAAATTATATTTGTAATTCCAATAAACCTGGGAAAGTTCAAATCACCAGATGGATGAGCCAGGAAAGAGAACATAGGCATTCAAAGCTAAAGTCCTTCAAATTGCCCACAGGAAAATGTCAAAGACTTTTAGATTTGAGATGATTTGTACTATCTATCTTTTGTCTGAATCTAATTAAAATAGTATACATGCAGTATTAATTATAAATTATGAAAGGCAGAATGGCATAGTGATAAAAAAGCTGATTTCAGAATCAGAACTGGGTTTAAATCGTATTATCACATATATACTATCTGTATGATGCTTCACACAAGTCACTTGACCCCCTCGATATCCCACGTGATTCTCTAAAAAGTACAAACTGCAGAATCACTGGTAGTCTACATTGGAAAATGGGAGTTTCCTCAGTGGAAGTTCTCTATACCCATGAAATCATGGGTCTAGACACACATATAAAAATAAAGTTAAAAATATCATATATGTATTGTGTATATATTCATATATGGATGATATATTTCACATAATGAGTACCCCACACACACACAGAAAGTAAAACTGCATTCAATGGAAGGATCCTTGCATACAGCTGAAATGAAACATCCTCTTGCTAGTATTCCAGGTAACATAGCAACTACAGCAGTAAAGGACCCTCTACAAACAGTACCAGGTTGTCAATGTTTCAGATGTATATAATCCAAAGAAATTCTCCTTATTTTCAGCAGAGATCCTGAAATGGGGGTAGCATAACCAGCCCCTGAATGCTTTAAAGAAGAAAAGTCACTAAAGTACAACAGGTAAGAAAGAATTCAACAAATGAGAAAGCCAGTGAGATTCCATCTGGGCTCTGTTCCAAGGGACAAGGTGGCTTCTGCCCAGGAATATACATTTCTGGCATCATGTCCAGTGAATACAGCAAAGGACAATACCATGTCACTTTGAGAAAAAAGCAACCACAGTATTATAGGGATATGTTTTCAGCTCTGAGCTATATTTCAGGCAAGCAAAAGAGATAATATTTCAAACTACCCGGCCCTGCCATTGTGTAATAATATTCCTGGTCTCCACTCCCCACTTTCTCCAGGTGAGTCAAGAACAGAAGTCACCTCCCACAGGCAAAACAAAAGGAGGTATGAACATGCCCAAGCATCAACAAGCTCTCAGACCTCCCTCCTTCCAAATAAGGACATAATACTTACATCACTGCTCTTAGGCCCCAGCAGTGCCAGGCTATCTCTGGCTAACGCCACAATCACGTTGCTCTTTTCTCCAGCCCAATGTACCACCATCTGATTATGGGAATCATTCAGGCTCACCTGAAACAGATTGAATCACCAGAAAAATTAGCCAAAGTGACAGATACAGGAAATCTAGGTCAAGGATCCTTTTCCTCCTCCTGTCCACAGGAGAACATCAAGGTTTGAGAGTTCAAATGCCAGTTTGTGGCTTTTCTGAACATATATATACCCCTTGCTTCCAATTCCCCAGAATAAAATTAAGTAAAAAAAAAAAACTGGCTCCTCTCTAAAGACCATTTTATAATTACATCTTGATCATACACGGGTGAATATTCACACTGAAGCAACTCTTGCCTATAAGTCCTTGGTGAGAATTATTTCGTTTACTTGTGTCTCTTGCTGATATCATTCCATCCTCTGATTACCTCTCTCCTTTTACACATGGCATACATGTAGCCTGCAGTCTAATTGAACAAAATGTTGGGAGTTCCTTAACACTTGTCCAGGTCACCTACCTCAGTGGAGCTACAAAAGCAGTAAGCTTAGACAGGATCCTCTACTCAGTCTAAGATATGGTACTATTTATTTCCAGCATCAAATGGGAAACAGAAGAGTTATTTAGAAATATAGAAGACTTTAATGTGTTAGGAAGCAAAAGGGAAAAAAAACAACATATTTAAATGTAAATAGAAAAACACAAGACAAAAGCAAAACGGCCCTTTGGTTATTAGGTTATATTTGTGTACATACTTTAAAAAACTCTCTAAGAAACCCAAAAAATTTAGAACTAGGTCATCAGGCCAATCTTCTCATTCTAGAAATGAAAAAAGTGGGGTTCAAAGAAGTTCAGGTCAGCTGCTCAAAGTAATGAGTTCTCCATCACTGAAGATGTTCAAATGATGGATGAGGAATAACTCCCTGGGGATACTGAATCAACACACACACACACACACACACACACACACACACACACACACACAGAGAATTTTTTAAAATCTGTTTAATGACTATCTGTGGTTCTCAGCCTTTGTGCTTTAAACTCAAGAAGACAAAAGGAGGTAGAACTCTTTTAAAACGCACCATGATAATAATATATGTATAAACCTAGTGAAACTGCTTGTCAATTCTGGGAGGTGGGAGGGGAGAGGATAGGAAGCCAACACGAATCATATAGCTTTGGGAAATGTCACTGGAATAAAATAAATAAAATAAAAATGCACCAAGTTACGGTAAACAGATTTAAGGCACTTAAGAATACTCAGTAATCTGTAAGGTAGGTGAGGATGAACACAGGGTTTGGAAGAATTCCTTTGGTGTTCTGAGGCAAAAGTATTTAGGGATTTTTCATACTGTGTGTGTCTGTGCACTGTATCCTTCTCCCTTCACTACACTCCAGGAAGTGTCCTCATCGAACCAGACTACACCAGAGTCAGACCACATTATTTCTAAGGTTCCTTCTATCTCAAAGATTCTAAAGTCACACATTTAGTAAGTGGCAAAGCCAAAATTAGAATCTAAATTTCCTGCTGGTCTAAGACAAAGGTTCTCAAATTTTTTAGTCTCAAGGACCCCTTTAAAAATTATTAAAGATCCCATAAGATACTTTTGCTTTTTTGGAGTATATCTATAGATATTTATACCATATTAGAAATTTTAAAATAATAGTATTTTTATGAAAATAACTTCAACTCCTAAACTTCCTTAAAAAGGCCCAGGGACCCTCTGGTGTCCCTGGATCACACTTTGACTAAGATAAAAGGCTCAAAAAGAGGTATTTTGGTCCCCAATAATCATGTTTCTAGGTGATACTGATTCTTACTGACCAAATTATTCCCGATTCTCTCTTCTTTAGCCCAGAACTAAATATACATCTCTGAATCTAAGTGACTATAGTTTTAACTCCTTAGGCTCAGTACCCCATTAGGAATTATTATTGTTGACTAGACCTCCTTTGTGAAAATTAGAACATTACTTCTTAAACTCATGCAAAGCCCCAGCCTAAGTGGAGCTAGTCTTTAAGGTCCCCCCCCCTTTTGGCTGTTCTTAGAAATTCTACCGTCAAGATATAAGCAACAATAAGTCTTTGTTTCTCTTTCACTTTCCCTCCCTCCCCCACCTAGTTCTTCCCACCTTCTTCTCCTTAAGGTGTTCTCAGATGTCACAAGGGATAAAAGAAACACCTGCAAAAAAAGAACTTGGCAGGCAGAGTGACAGAGGAGCTAATCTTTAACTATTTTACTTTGAGACGACAGCACCTGCATCTAAGCTGATCCAAGATCTCAAACATTTCTTTTGCAAATATGTGGAATAATGTATGGTTAAATTACTTTTTTAAAAGGGGAGAAATAAATCTACAAAATTTTTTGGAAAGAGTATCATTCTAAAATTTCCTTTCCCACTGCTACTTAAGATCTCATGTACATGACAACAAAGCTAGAACAAAGAACACCATGGGGGAAACCAGATCTGGAGGAATCAAGGCACCCTTCCAGGCACTGAGGCTCATTATCACTTCCTGAAGCTGGATCTCTCCCATAGGGGTAACATGCAGATGAAAAGAAACAGGAAACACATAAGTATGGGAGTATAAAAGTTACAGTGGTTTGAATGTATATCCAAATCTCTCTCTGTAGATAGCAAGATAATGACTAGAATACAGATGCTAATAAAGAATATTTGTATAGCACCTTAAATTGGGCAATATGTCTTCCTCACAAGTAACACTAAGGCAGGTCATGTAAACAAATCAAATTATCCCCATTTAACCAAATGGAAAACAAAATCTCTATTTGGAGAATTAAGAGCTTTGCCCAAGGCCATACATCAAGTATCGAAAGCAGGTTTCAAACCTAGGTTTCCTGATTCCAAGTCCAGCCTTCTTTTGACTCTTGCCCTGCTACCTCTTAGCACTAGGAAGAATCAATGAATCAAACAATAAGAATTTATTAAATGCTATGTGCCAGGCACTCGGCTGGCCACTGGATGCAAGGTCAGAAATATGACCATCTCAGTTCTTAGGGTAGACAACATGGATATCTAGAGAAATTGAGTTTCCTCTGTAGGCTACACTCTTTTTGTCTACAGTGCCCCAGAAACCTCTCTACCATGGAAGCTCCCCCCAGACAAGGGCTTCACCTACTAAAAGGATCCTCTTCCTCTTAGGTCCCTCACTCTAATTGACCAGTTCTTCCTGGATTCTCCATTTTTAAAGAGAATGCCCAAGTCATGCAAGTCTTCATTCCTCTCCAGGCTACACTCCTGATTCTTCTCCAGGACTTTTTTTAGAATGTCCTATCATAGGCACCTTCATAACCCTCCACCCCTTCCTTCTAGTTTCTGTTTATGAATCATCTTGTCCATTAGAATGTAAGCTTTTGAAGGGCAAGGGCTATTTTTCTACCTATTTGTGTGTATATTTCCAGGGTCTGACATATAGCACATTGTTGTTATTATTGTATTTCAGTTGTGTCAGACTCTTCAATTTCCCATTTGGGGTTTTCTTGGCAAAGATACAGAGCAATTTACCAATTCTTTCTCCTGCTCATCTTAGAGATGAGGAACCTAAGGCAAACAGGGTTAAGTAACTTGCCCAGGGTCATAGTACTAGTACATAGTAAGAGCTTAATAAATGTTTATTGACTTGACATGACACAAGTATAAATAAATACACAAAATAAATTCAAAATAATTGAAGGAGGTAGAGGATCAGATAAAAAGGAAGACGGAACAGTGACTAAAAATGATCTCCAGTAAACACAATATGGAAAAACAAAAAATTAAACATATGGGTTTGTTGTGTATTTTTTTTTCCAATAAGAGGGAAGGAGAGAAAGGAAAGAGTGGATAGGGATAGAATAATGAAACAAACAAAAAAACAAGACAATTGATAAATCATCCTCTTTCTTTTTTTTGCACACAGTTCAAGAAATAAGGCTGGCAGAAGTCACAAAAAAGTGAGACTTACTTTAAAAGTTACGTGTTGAATTTATTACACATTTCAGAGAAATTAAATCTGTGCATACTAGAGATTCGCAGTTATATGTAAAGTTCTTATCTTTTATACTATGCATATTAAAACCATTTTATTTTGTGTTTAAGTTTAGAATAAAAATAAACAAAAAAAATAAGCAATGCAGTTCTAACTACACACAATTTATCCCTGATCTGACTGAGGGAAACATTCAGTTTTCAAGTTTGATAACTTCAAAGATGATCTATCCAAAAAACGGGGTAATCCAGGGACTAAGAAAAGTCAAATGGTTCTTCAGGGGTACAGAGCTTTCCTTGACAAGAGACTAGGAGAATGGCATTGAAGACAACCAGCCAAAGTCTTCCCAACTCAGAAAATGTGGCTCTTGGTTTAAAAGGGGGAGTGGGGTGTGAAGGTTAGGAGAAATAAGAGGAACCAGGGCACTGAACTGCTAAGTGATTCTGGACATGAAACAAGAAATTTGAGCATGATGGGATAATTAATATTATTTTTTAATAATTTCTTTCATTCCCAACAGCTTAGCTTCATTCACAACAAGGTAGTGAATCCAAAATTGCTATTATTGAGACTACTCACAGTCAAACAAATCCAGCTCCTTAGATAGGTGGGAAAGCAGCAAGTAGCACGTTCTGGCTACATGAACAAAATTCTCTGGTGCACAATTATGGATGAATCACCACCAATCCTCAAAGCAAAGCTTTTCTCTTTTATTGCCATGCCTGTTGCGGTATTGTACATCTGTCTATTCAGGATCCCATCCCTCAAACACACAAAACCAAAAAAGTCACAGGAATCAATCCCCAAAGAGAAAAAAAGGGGGTGCACAGAGGTACCAGGACTTAACCAATGCAGGACTACGGATGCACCCTCTCCACAAGGTGACCCAAATCACAGAACATTCCAGGTGGAATTGGTCCCTCTATGATCTTTCCTAGTATCACTATTACCCCCCCATTCATAGGGACAATCTATCAGTAAAGCCCCCTAGTTAGGAAATTGCCTCAGCTTTGTTTTTTTCCCCTTCTACTCCTAAAGATTTCTCTTTGGCTTTTTTCTCTTCTCCCCATCCCTAAACCCTCCTCCCCACCTCTCCCTCCTGACTCAGTATCCCTAACCTCAAAACCCAGAAAGGTAAAAACCCCAACAAGTTTTGGTAAAATGGCTCCAAGGCTTCCAAAATTCACCTGGCAGTTCTGCCCGTTTCATGATCATCTCTGAGGACAGGAATGAGATAAGAGAAATATCATCATGATAACATTTATATAGTATTTATTAAGTGGTAGGTCTATACTGTGACAAGTGTTTCCTTATACAGAGGGGGAAATATACAAAGAGAGAGAAGAGTTTGTATTTGGGAAGATGTGATTAGGAGGTAAAAAGGATCCTAGAATTAGACCTGGGACACCATCTAGTTCAACATCCTCATTGAGGAGAGTAAGGTCCAGGAAAATTATAAGACTTGCCCAAAGCTACCCAAGCAGTTGGCATCAGAGGCAGGATGTAAACCCAGATCTTTCAACTCCAAATTCAGGACCCCTTCCCACAATGCTTCCTTTTTCCTGAGAGCATATCTTTTCCATGAGCTGCTTAGCAAATCACCAGGAACCTAGAGGGCATGAATGACTTTTTCTGTAGAGCTTCCTTGCAGTAGCTCAGATTTGATGAATGAGACTTAATCAAAGGGCTTAGTCTTAGTTCTATGGTCTCACCTGAGATGATGGGTAGGGGGAGACAGAAACCAGGGGCCCCACAAAAGGCTGAACCTTCCTTATAAACAGACATATCCTCTTGAGGACATTTCTGCACTTCCTCCACCAAAACAGAGGTCTCTTCTCACCAGTCAGCGTGAGTGGTGGACAGTCACTGAACATAGGACCTGTATAAGCTTCCAAGAAGGTGGCTACTCCCCATCCCTGCCTCCCAACAAGAACCCTATTGAGTGGCTGAGCAATATCTTGCTTTGCTTGTCTTAAAGAACTCCACTAAGGAAGGTTCCCCAGCTAGATACAAGCAGGCACCTGCAACAGCATCTAGAAGCCCCAGCTAGCAGAAAATGGTGCTAGTGTCAATTCTAAATGCATTATACTACCAAAATGTCCTGCTGGAGTGAGTCACCATGGAGACTGAGGGTTAGAACATTGGCCAAATAAATCCATCAAAGAGAAATCCAATTCATTCTGAGAGTTTCAGGGTCAGTACAACCCTTCCAATCCACAGCTGTATAGACTCCCTTCTAACTACAGGTGTCCCTTTAAACAGCACACGATAATCATGACCAGATGCCCCTTTCCACATTTGGGTCCTTTTTCCCCTCACATCAGTTTGAAACTTTGATGTGTTTTTCTCTTGGTCTAGTCTCTATGTTCCAACAAACTAGACAACTAGCTGTTCCTCAATATAAATTTCCTCTCCTCTTCTCCATCCCCATTCCAAGTCATCTTTCATGCCTAGAACACACTCCTTTGTTCATCTCCATCAAATGAAACTCTCTTCCTACTAGACTCACCTACTACATTGTCCTCCATGAAGTCTTCACTACTCCATTTCCCCATCTCCCCTAGACGAAGCTGACCTTTTTCCTCTCAAATTTTAGTCTAAATCTCTTTTGCAGTAGTCACCTACTTTGTATTAAAGAAGGAACATGGTATAGTTAATTTTTTTTTTAAACATTAACTCTGAAGTCAGAAAAGTTGAATTTAAATCCTACTTCTGACACTTACTAGTTGTATGACTAGTACATTGCTTCCCCCAAGGCCTCAGCTTCCTTATCTGCAAAATAAAGATATGGAGCAGCTAGATAGAGAACCAATCCTGGAGTTGGAAGGACCTAGGTTCAAATATGACCTTAGACACTTCCTAGTTGTGGTGGCCTTGGGCAAGTCACTTAACCTAGTTTGCCTAACCCATGTCCCTGTTTTAGGGTTGCTTCTAAGACAGAAAGTAAGGGTTTATAAAATAATTTTTTTAAATGAAGATCTATAATAACTGTATCATCTGCCTTATAAAGTTGTTGTGAGGCTTAAACAAGATATCTCTATGGAAAGTACTTTGAAAATGTTAAAGTATTATATGAATTATATTTTATAATTATAATTATTTATTTTTATTTGAGTCACATCTCCCAGGTAATCAAAAACTCCTAGAGGGCTACAGCTGAATTATTTTTCACTTCTGGATCCCCAATACTTAGCACAGTTCCTTCCCAAATACAGAATAAATACAAAAGATTGGGAACTAGACCTGTGATTTCTTTAGCATCAGGGACTCTCAGATGAGGAAATTGCCTCTACTAAGGAAGGCTGGCACCTTTCCTGCAATTTACAGTCTTTGGGAGACTAGACCATTGATTGGTGAAGTCATTGCCTCAGACCACCTGGATTTTCCTGACTCAAGAACCAGCTCTCTATCTATGAGGTTCAAATCTTTTCTCTCACATGCAGGGCTCCTAATGAAGCAAGTGAAATGAAATGGCCTCGTGTCCCTTGGTGTTGAATTAGTTTTCCTTCACCATAGATAAACTGAGGCTCTGAGAAAATAAACTACTTGGCACCAGCTATATTAAAAGTCATAAGTTCACTGTCTCCTACAAGATTAAAATAAGACACTGAGAAAAGCAGTGGATCTGGAGTAGGAGATTTTTGTTCAATAATTTTCAGATGTGTCTGACTCTTCATGACGCCTTTGGGGGTTTAATAGCAAAGATACTGACATAATTTGCCACTTCTTTCTTCATTCTCCTCATTTTACAGATGAGGAAACTGAAGTAAACTTGGTTAAGTGACTTGAACAGGGTCTCACAGCTAGTGTCTGGGGCTGGATTTGAATTCAGGTCTTCCTGGCTCCAAGCCCAGTACTCTATCCATAGTGCTACCTACCCTGCTTCAATGGGATCATTTATGTTACATTTAGTTATTGTGTGACCTTAAGCAAACCATTTCATTTCTATAGGCCTTATCTCTAAATCTATTTATATAATTTTATGATCTTAAGAGGTCATTCATCTAGGACTCCTTTAAGACTAACTTCCTTTATGGGATTAAGCTATAGATGGCTCCCTCTCTCTTTCCTTTTTCCTCTTCTTTTTTCACACTGGTAAAATCTAAGTGCAGGAGTAATCAAGGGACAATCAGGTCACTCCTCACAGCTTCTTTTCAAAAGTCAATGGAAAGAAGAAAAATAGAAATGTTGTGTTGTTTTCAATACTGTTTTTCAATTTCCCAGAGGCACAATTCAATGTTTTACATGAAAAACAAACTTACGAATGTTAAATTTAAAAAATTTTAAAGTAGGATAAAGGAAGAAACACTCTCTGTCCCAATACTGGGTAGAGGGGTAACAGTAAAGGCTTGAGGATGCTGAACTCAGACTCTATGGATAGAATTGTGTCCTCCACCTGACATACTGAAATAGCAGGATTTTGAAAAAACAATCTATTTCTATTTGCACAGCCTAAATGTTAGGTCTCCAAATCACCCCATGTTCTTCCTAAATTTAGTAAATTCATTATTCTCAAGGGCCCAAATCTAGTTTAAGGGCTCCCTGCAGAGACCCTACCTTCATTTAATCTGATCTCTCTCTCTGTCTCTGTCTGTCTGTCTGTCTGTCTCTCTCTCTCTCTCTCTCTCTCTCTCTCTCTCATGCTTTTAATACAGTCTCAATATGACTCACCTACAGAACTTATTAGCTCTCCCCTACCTAGAACGGAGGCAGCAAATTAAGACTTTCTTGCCAATAAGCAAAAAAGGAAACAAGGATGGAGAGCTGATTTTTTTAGGCTATATATCAGTTCAGGTAGAAGTCCTGGATGGAACTCAGCCTTAAAGATGGACCTATCCATGAGCTCCTTCCTCAGTGATGTTATGTAATAAGTGGCTTGAGAGCATATAGGGGTTTCTCCCACATCCCAAACTCCCTCTAAATGGTATCTATTACAATGATCCAGGCACAAAACCAGTGAAAATTATATCCCAGTTCTAGTTCAATCCCAGTCCCACCACTTCATAATCTGGGGCAAATTATTTTATTTCTCTGTCCCCAGTCACCACTGAAACTAGCTGACCTCTAAGGTTCCTTCCAGCCTACATCCATCTATAATTATTTAATCTCCAATATTTCAAAATGATTTTTATGTTCATGGAGCTCCACCAAAAAGTGACTCTTAGCAATTCTTCCTCTATGGTTTTGTCAAAATGGTTAAGTGTTCTGCAAACAAATGTTTCCTTTATCTAGAGAGTTCCTTAGGGAGAAAAGAAAGTCTTCTTCAAGTATACCCCATATAATTATTTCCTAAATCTCTAATTTACCTCTTTCATGTTACTTATCTCATAGTAAATCCTAGTCCTGGGAAGTCTATAGGGTACAGCAGGCTTTCAACTAATGGTGACCTTACACTCTAACCAAAAGATAGTCCATCAGTGAACCAACGTCTTCTTAGTAGACATCCATGGTGATGATCAGCTGACTCCCACCTCTCCCCAAGTACCATCACTACCCCTCCTGCCCAAAGATTTTCTATAATTCTCAGCAAGAAGAGGAGCCCAATGAGCATTCATCTTGTAAGATTTAAATTAATGTCCAATAACTCCAAGTATTATATTTTATAAGATTTATTAATAATCATTTGAAGTAGAAGAAATAACATAGAAGAAAGTAAAAGCCTGAGTAAAATAAGTTTTCCTAGCTGTGTTCGAGGGAAGAGAGAAAGAGAGAGAGAGGGGTGGGGAGGTCCCAGAAAACTTTTCTCCAAAACATAAGGATATAATGTGAGAAGGAACACGGGATGGTGGGATTTAAAGTCCTAGGGGGCAGATTCTAATAACACACCCTCCAGCTTTCTTGAGAAGCATTAATAGCAGAATATCTCCCAACACCCCATCCTGAGCTCAAGGTACCAATAAATAAATAATCAGCAAGTCCTCTTGCTAATCACAGAAATGCTTCTTTCACTATATCCATTTTTTTAAACTAGGGCAGAATTGCCCCAAGCTGTACACTAACAACAGCTATTTAATGGTTAGCAAGTCACTTTTAGAAAAGCCATGACTTAGTTACAAAAAACACCATAACTGAGACCAAGTTAGACTGAAAACTGACTCCTAAATGATGGTTAAAATGCATTTCCTGGAGTTAGTTCAGTCCTGCACTGTAATTCCCTTCATGGCCTTGCATAACTCAGTGACCGGGTCAAAATTTAACCCCAAATAGAGCACCAGTCATAGTTGCAGACAGAGAGGTTGCCACTTCAGCAGTGCCAGAAGCCCTAGTATCCCCGGGAGGCAGAGACAGATCTCCAAATGTGTGAAGAGTGATGGACTATTATGGCTTCTTTAACACACATACCAGCCTGGGGGAGAAGCTAGATAATCAGGGCTTCATAAACCAGGTTCAGGGAGAGGAGAAAAACCCACAGAACCCAAACAACTTCTGCTCTCAGAGTAACATTCCCAGTTTAAATTATTCTTCAGTGCTGCAAGGACACCACTCAGTTATCAGAAGGGCTCCTTGTGTTCTTGAGAACACATGTCCCCAAATAACAGAAAGGGATAAATGAACAGGCCGTTCCCAAGCCAGCTTTGCTAGGCAACCATGGCTGCAAACAGCATGGGAGAAGTGAGGGAAGAGCAGGAAGGGATCTATCTCAAAGTCATGGGCCTCCTCCTCAAGCCACCCCCATCACCAGGTACTCCAAGCTGCTCCCCTTCCCCATGATTTTAACCACTTTGTTCTATTGCTGATTTTCTTCTCAAAGAATATCAGAATTGGAATTCTCCTCAGTCTAACATACCATAACAGCTCATTTCCCACCTTCTGCAAGAGGCCTTTCTCATTCCCCTCACCTCCCACCATTATTATCTTCTCTTTAAGATTACCTCTTCTCATTTTCTCAAGGCTTATATGAACATTGTTATTTGTGTGCTGTCTCCTCCATTTGAATGTAAGATCATTGAGGACAAGAACTTTGTTTTTCACTTTCTTTGTATTCTTCTTTCTTAACTCAGTGCCTAGCCTCTAGTAAGTATTTAATAAATGTCTGCTGAAGTGTGAATGACTTAGCTATTCTCAGCAATGCAGGGATCTAAGACAATCCCAAAGATTCATGATGAAAAAATGCCATCTATCTCCAGAGAAAAAATTGATGCAGTCTGATTGCAGACCAAAACATACTATATTTCACTTTCTTTCTTCATTTTTTTGGTTTGTCAAGTTTTCTCTTCCACTGAATGACTAATATGGAAAAATGTTTTACATAATTGCACACATAAAATCTACATCAGATTGCTTACTGTCTCAAGGAGAGGGGGAAAAAATTTGGAGTGGAAATTTTTTAAAAGAATGTTAAAAATCATTTTTACATGTAATTGGGGAAAACCTAAATAATATTTTAAAAATAAAAAATAAGTGCTTGTTGACTGACTAACTTAATAGAAACCCCTTCTTCCTGAAGACATCCTGTACAGAGAAAGCTCTAAATGATAGGCAGGTTTTGCTTTAATCTGCTATTACATCCCAGAGTTCTAATACTATATACCAGTGATGGTGAACCCAAGGCACGGGTGCCAAAGATGTCACATAGAGTGCTCTCTTGGCCACCCTCCTTCCCCATCTCCCCCAACATATCCCAGAGTTACTAGAAAGGCAGAGGGACTTGGGCAGAGGTATTCCCCCACCCCTCTCCATTGAGCCTGAGGATGCTGCTTACTTCACCCACCACCCCTCCACCTAGCAGCCCAATGGGAACATTTCCTCCCTCCCCTGTGTGGGGTGGGGATGGGGGTGATACCCAGAATGGGGGGGGGGCATGACACTCCTTCTCTAAAAGGTTCACCATCACTGCTATATTCCTTTTGAACCTGCAATACCACTATTGGGTTTATTTCCTAAGGAGATCAGGGGAAAAGGATAAGAACTTATCTGTTCTTTAAAAAGTAATAGCAACATTCCTTACAGTGGCAAAGAACTGGAAATTGAAGGGATGTCCATTCATTGGGGAATGGCTAAACAAGTTGTGACATATGATTATGATGAAATATTACTGCACAATAAGAAATAATGAGCAGGTTAATTTTAGGGAAAAACAGAAAGACATATGTGAAATTATAAAGAGTAAAAGGAGCAGAACCAAGAAAACATTCTATATAGCAACAGAAATATTGAAGAATTTGCATATGTCCACCTCCAAAGAACTGACAAATGGAAACAAACAAGACACATACATGCATATAATAAAAAAACATATGTGTGTGTCTTTTTTTTTAAACCCTTACCTTCCATCTTGGAATCAATACTATGTATTGGTTCTAAGGCAGAAGAGTGGTAAGGGCTAGGCAATGGGTTCATCGACTTGCCTAGAGTCACACAGCTGGGAAGTGTCTGAGACCAGATTTGAACCTAGGATCTCCTGTCTCTGGGCCTGGCTCTCAATCCACTGAGCTACCCAGCTTCCCCCATGTGTATGTCTTTTAAATGAAAGATTTCTGGGAAGGCAGGGTGGAAAGTGAGGAAAGGAATCAACACGGAGTTTTAATGAAACAAATAAATAAATAAAATTTAAATTTTAAAACAAAGGAAAATTTTGCTTCAAAAGCCTGAATCTACCCATGTAATTGCCACACAGTGCTTCTAGTTCTGCTCCTTAAATCAGGCAGGACAAGTCTAATCCTTCTTCCATATGCCAAATCTTCAACTGCTTAAAGACAGTTTATCATGTCCTCCCTAAGCCTTCTCTTTTTTAGCCTAAAACAACTACAGTTTCTTTCATGGATCTTCTTATTCTATAGCCTCCAGTCTCTTCATTATTCTGGTCATCCAATGTCCTTTCATAAAATGTGGGTTCCAGAAATGACCCATTATTCCAGATGTATTGGCTGTGCTGGGCCAAGACAGTGAGATTACCACCTCCCTCCTCTTCCTCCTCTACATTTGCCTCTCTTTATGAAGCCTATGCCTGTAAGTGCTTTTTTGACAGCCATGAAATACTGCTGACTCATACTGAGATGGTGGCCCACTAAAATATGCTGGGAGCTTTTGCATGGTCATACAACTCTCAGCCAGTGACATGTGCAGTTGAGTTTTTTGAACCTTTGTGGGGCTCAATGTTTTTTTTTTAATATTTCATCTTATCTGATTTTAGTCTTGCCAGAATTTTTGGATTCTGATTATCATTCATCCCTTTCATTAATGGCTTCCTTCTCTCCACCTACAAACATATTAAGGTTTATTTAATGCCTCTCCCTCCACCTGACCAAAAAATAATCATTCCCTTGAATCTATCATCCCCTCAACTTATCATCCTATTTTTCTTTATTCATTAATAAACTTCAAAAAGAACAGTCTACGTTGCATTTGTACCTCCACTTCCACACCACTCACCGTTTGCTTAACCTCTCACAGCCAAGCTTCTCTCCCTATTAACTGAAAGTGCTCTCTCCAAAGTCACTGGCACCAGTTTAACTGCTAAATTAATTTTCCCCATCCACATCCCTCCCAGGCTTTCTATATTTTTTGTGACTGTTGTTTATACCATCCTTCTAGAAATTCTTTATTCCTCTGGCTTCCATAAAACTTCTTTTTCATGGTTCTCTTTCTACCTATATGACCACTCCTCCTCAGGCTCCTTTGCTGGTTCATCCTTCTCCTCCAACTCACTAAATATGGAAGTCTATCAAGGCTATGTCTTTAGTTCTCTTTTTTCTCTCTCCCTGGGAAATCTTAACCATTTCTATACAAATGACAACCCTCTATCCTGTCTCTGAGGCAATTGGTTATAATATATGGCACACTGAAGGTAGAATCAGGAAGACCTCAGTTCAAATCCTGCCAGACTTACTACCAGTGCAACCCTAGGCAAGTCATCTAATTTCTCTGGGGTTTAATGTCCTTATCTGTAAAATAATGGAACTGGACACAATGACCTCCAGGGCTCCTTCCATCATTTATAATCCTTTGGCTCTCAAATCTATATAGATATCTCCAATATCAATCCTGATTTCCAGTCCTATATATTCAACTGCCTTCTCTGTGTCTTTTTAGCCCCCTATCTCAATAAGTCCAAAAAAAAATTGCTCTTACTCCTCTCTAACATTCCTCCTCCTAAATTCCCTATTTCTAATAGTGATGTAATAACCCCATAACACAAGCTGGAAACATCAGTCATTTGTGATTCTTCACTTTCCTTCATCATCCCACATCCAATCACTTCCCACTTCCTTTCCACTTTATTACCATATTTCATATCCATTCCCTTATCTCTAGTTAAACATCCTGGTCTAGACCATAATCACTTTTATCCTGATAATAGCCTCCTAACTGCCTCCAATCTCCTTTACAATCTATCCTTCATAAAACTGCCAAAATATTCTTCTAAATTGTCTTCCCATTTGAATCCCATGCTCAAAAAAGTTTTGTAGTACCCTATTGCTTCCAGGATAAAATACCAACTCATTATCCTATATTTAAGAGCATCTACAATTTGACTCCAAATGACCTTTCCAGACTTACTTAATATAAGTCCCTTTCAAATGCTCTTAATTTCCAAGAAAACCTCCCAGTTTTTATCTTGTATTTTTCCAATCTCTAAGCACTTATACCAGCCATCTTCCAAGCATAGAACATACATTGTCTTTTATTCTTAGGGACTGAAATCCTTCTCCTCACTTGAGGACCAGTTCAGGGACCGCCTCATCCATAAAGTCATCTCTGATTCTACCAGGTAAAAGTGATCCCTAAATCCCCTAATTTCTTCTCAAATTTTTCCAGGGCTCTTTGCCAGAGTCTCTTTTTCCCCAGATACAGCTAAATAGTGCAATGGATAGAACCTTGGATAGAATCATGAAGAGTTTTTTTTTTTTCAAATCCTACCTCAAACACTAACTAGTTTTGTGATCCTAAGCAAGTCATTTAGCTGCAGCCTGCCGAAGTTTCCTCAGTCCTAAAATAAGGACAATAATAGAACTTGCCTTCCAGAGTTGTGAGGATCAAAATTTTTTAAGGAACCCTTACTTTGGGGGCAGCTGGGTAGCTCAGTGAATTAAGAGCCATGCCTCGAGACTAGAGGTCCAAGGTTCAAAAATTTGGCCTCAGATACTTCCCAGCTGTGTGACGGGCAAGTCACTTGACCCCCATTGCCCAGCCCTTACCACTCTTCTGCCTTGAAACCAATACACAGTATTGATTCCAAGAGGGAAGGAAGGGTTAAAAAAAGGAAACCCTTACTTTCCATCAATATTTTGAATTGTTGTTACCAAGGCAGAAGATTAATCTCCAGGCCTGATTCTCAAAAAGCCATCTAGCTACCCCAAGATAATATTTTTACAGTGCTTTTGGTACATAGTAAACACTTAAAATTTTTTTCCAGGCTACCTTCCTCCTTCCTTTATCACATTCTACCTAGTGTCATTTATGTGGAAGTCACATCCTTCTTTTAAACTGTAACTTCTTGACATCCTTTCCTCACCAGGTACACAGTGCATTATCTTGTACACACAAGGAATTTAATAAATGTTTGCTGAATTGAATTATTAGTATCCTGCACCCTCCTACATAGGAAAGCACAAGCCCAATGAAAGCTCACAAATTACTTTTACTCGGGATAGAAAGGAATACTGGCCTGAAAACTATATACAGATTAGTTTATCTATAGGCACACAGCATTGTGTTGCTAGATTGCTTTAGTCCCAGGAGGTTTTAAACATTAACTATCTCTTCCACTCACTTCCAGGCAGAAGCCTCCTTTCCTAGTGACCTTTGGGGGTCACTGAACTTTACTACTTGTTAATTCAACTTTCACCTTCAGGCCTAGATGGGCAGATACACTCTGGTATACACTCATGCACACGTACACATCTTCCTCTCTCCCTTCTCCTCTGAGCTTCGCTCTCCTTCCCTCCCTCCCTCTCTCTTCATCTCTCCTTGCTCCCCCCCAACACTCTCCCTCTCAATGTTCCTCAGCTGAGAATCTCATATTTTGCAAAAAAAAAAATGAAAAGTCATTCACTGAGTCTCCTCTTCTCTCTTCTTCATCTCCTATTACTAAGATGCCCTCTGCCCCGTTCTCTTCCTTCACTTGTCTCACAAGATGAGATGGCATTACTCTTTACTAAAGTCAATTGCTCAAGCAATCTCATTCAAAATCTCCTCAAATAGATTGTTTCCTTTGTCATCATTTATTCTCTCTCTCTCTCTTTCTCTCTCTCTCTCTCCTTTCTTTACTGCCTATAAACACCCCATGTCTCCTCATTCTGAGATCTTCATTTGATCCATCCCCTGCTATCATCTGTCATTTGTAGCTAAACTCATTAAGAAAGACATCTACGGCAGGCACCTCCACTTTCTTTCCTCTCCTTCTCAAAACTCCTCACAATCTGGTTTTCAGCCTTATCATTCCTTCAAAACTGCCCTCTCCAAAATTACTACTATGTTTAAGTGGCCACATCCAATGGCCTTTTCTCAGACTTCATTTTCCTGAACCTCTATGCAGCCTCTGACACTGGATCACTCTCTCTCCTGGATACTGTCTTCTCTCAAAGTTTTCAGGACACCTCTCTCTCAGTTGTTCTCCTGCCTCAATGACCACTCCTTTTCTATCTCCTTTGCTGGATTCTCTTACAGAAGACTCCCTCTAACTGTATTCTTCTGGACTCTGTCCTCTTCTCTTCTATCTCTGTTACTTCACTGGGTGATCTCACACGCTCCCATGGATTTAATTACCATCCCTGGGTTGAGTATCCTCAAATCGATCTATCTCTGCTCTCTCTTCTCTACTAACCTCCAACCTGCCATCTCCCACTGCCTTTCAGACATCTCAAACAGGACATCCAAGTAGATGTCTTAAACTCATCAGGTCCAAAACAGAACCCATCATCCTCCCCCCTAAAGCCTCCTCCATGCCTACCTTCCCTGCTACTGTAGAGGGCAATTCAATCTCCTAGTCCCTCAGGCTCCTATCCAAGCTGTTGCCAAGGACCATTGATTCTACCTCTGCAACATTTTTTGAATATAGCCCCCCTGTCTCCTCTGACACTGCATCACTCTAGTATAGATGCTCATCATTTGGTACCAGGATTATCACAACAGCCTGTGGCTGAGTCTGCCTGCCTCAAGTCTCTCCCCATTCCAATCCATCCTTCATTCAACCCAAGAAACTAATTTCAAAATTGCCAGTCTGATTGTGTTCCCCCCCCAACTCCAGTGGCTTCCTATAACCTCCAAAATCAAATACAAAATGCTGTTTGGCACTCTTCATAACCTAGCCCTTGCCTACCTTTCCATTCTTCTTACCCAAGGTCATGCAGTAACAGAACCTCACTTCTCAAGACCTGTTTTATCATCTGTAAAATGAGGGGACTGGTGAAAAGAGAGGGAATGGCAATATAAACCTATATGATATCCAAATCTATAATCCTAAAATTCCTAACAGCAGCTCCACTCTTGATGAATTCACTGGGTCCTCCCTTCCCCCCCCCCCCCCCCGGGACTCACAAACTACAGATTCTTCCAAAGTTCAAAATATCTTTATAATTCCACCCTCCTTTATCCCTCCTCCATCAGCTTTCCCCAAGGGTTCACATTCATACTTTAGAATTGATATTTAAGATGTTTGTTTCTAGCTTTGGTGTCACCATTTCTCTTACAGTTCTGGAATTTTGAAAATCTCACACTTGTGTCTTCTATCAATTCACAGTGACTTTTGGAAGAAGGGATTTCCTTCTCAATAAACTAATCCCTTTCCAGTATAGTTCTAATAGAAATTCTCTCTAAAAGGGGGTGGGGGCAGCAAGCGTTAAACATTCCCAGTTAATCCCTCTACTCCTCAGAACAGGTTTACATAACCTCTATCTTATTGCCCTTGTCTGCAAGCCAGATCTGGGAGATAATTACATCAGCTTGCCTTTCTGAGAATATGTAGCTGTGTTTTTAATCTAATTGGAGAACTAGAGATAAATCATCCTGAAAGGCCCGATTTTCTGGAGCCAAAAGCCTGCAGGAGCAACAGTATGATCAATTAAATTTCTCCAGCCAGGCCAGCAACAGTGAATATTTATATTGAAGTGATGGAGTCCATGCTTCTAAACAGTCTTTATCTCAGTATACCTCCACAGGGTAGAGGGGAAAGAAAAAAAGACTGGGCTCAGTCACATCAAGGCAAGTCAGCAAGTGCACTGGAAATTAAGGGCATGGGATTAGAAAGATGCTTTCATAGTCAAGGATCTATTTCTATCTTGAACCTCTAGACAGTGACTATAGATGCCATCAGTAAGGGAAACAGACACAATGAAGAATTTGACTAGGACCACTTCAGATAGGGAGACACAGGACAATTAAAAAGTACAAAGGATGTCTTTGGGTCCTGTCGGCTTTTACCACTTGAGCTGTCCTTAAAGGACATCAGTGGAAGGTGTAATAAGATTTCCAAGATGGTAAATCTGAGAGGTATCTACAGAATAGTGGGAAGAATATAGAGAAAGGAACTCAGACACTAATAATAAATGATTTAAAAGTTAAAACAACTCTGTGATTTCACTTCACAGTTATCAAAAAAGGCAGAAAGTCAATATTGGAGGACTTTGGGAAGTCACTCACATTCTAAATTGATGCACTTGTGAATTGGTTAAACTCTTCTGGTAAATAATATAGAAATATTTAAAAAACTTAACAAATTATTTACACACTTTAAGCTCAATTATAACTCTACTAGACTAAAGCAAGCAATTATGAGACAAAAAGAGGTCCTATAGACAACAAAATATGCAGAGCAGCCCTTTTTGGGCAGAAGAATGAACGTTGAGACAAAATAGGTACACATTTGGAGAATAGTTGAATAAATGGTGGCAGATGAATCTATTATGCCATAAGAAACACAAATAAGAAGTATTTAGAGAATTTTAAAAATACATGATCAGAAAGCAGGGAGCAAGTAGAAGTAGGAGAACAATATATACAATTACAATAATGTAAATTAAAAGTTATTACAATGCAGCTGAACTCAAAGTAAATTTGATGACCAATATTGATGGAAACAAATGGATGATAAAATACTCTTTATTCTATTTAGTAAGGAGGAAAGAGGGTGGTCAAGGAGGTAGACTACAGATGCTGATTGTGGCACATAGTGACAGACATCAGATGTTGTTTGACAGGGTTTCTTTATTATAGGACAGGGAATGACGGGCACATTAGAAAATGGCTGTGACAGAAAGTAAAGTCTCATTCAAAATAGCTATAAATTGAATAAAATATAAGCAAATAAATCAACCAAAGCACATAAAATACCAGTATATATATATATAATTACCCAAAAAAAAGCAGGGATGCTTAACCTAGAGTTCATGAATTTACTTTTTTTTTAATTCTGAAAAAATTTTCAATATAATTGTTTTATTAGTAATTCTATGCAATTTACTTTATGAATTTAAAAATAGTATATTGAGAAAGGACACATAGGCCTGGAATTCATGTCACAATAACAAGTTAAGAATTTCTACGTTAAAGAAAGAAATACCAATTTAAGTAGCTGGATGAATATATATAGTGGTCATGGCTAGGCCATGTCAATATAATTAAAATGATATAGGGACATTAATTCATTGCTGGTGGAGTTGTGAATTGATCCAACCATTCTGGAGGGCAATTTGGAGCTATGCCCAAAGGGCGACAAAAGAATATCTACCCTTTGACCCAGCCATAGCACTGCTGGGTCTGTACCCCAAAGAGATAATGGACAAAAAGACTTGTACAAAAATATTCATAGCTGCGCTCTTTGTGGTGGCCCAAAACTGGAAAACGAGGGGATGCCCATCAATTGGGGAATGGCTGAACAAACTGTGGTATATGTTGGTGATGGAGTACTATTGTGCTAAAAGGAATAATAAAGTGGAGGAATTCCATGGAGACTGGAACAACCTCCAGGAAGTGATGCAGGGCGAGAGGAGCAGAACCAGGAGAACATTGTACACAGAGACTAATACACTGTGGTATAATCGAACGTAATGGACTTCTCCATTAGTGACGGTGTAATGTCCCTGAACAACTTGCAGGGATCCAGGAGAAAAAAACACCATTCATAAGCAAAGGATAAACTATGGGAGTGGAAACACCGAGAAAAAGCAACTGCCTGAATACAGAGGTTGAGGGGACATGACAGAGGAGAGACTCTAAATGAACACTCTAATGCAAATACTATCAACAAAGCAATGGGTTCAAATCAAGAAAACATCTAATGCCCAGTGGACTTACGCGTCGGCTATGGGGGGTGGGGGGGAGGAAAAGAAAATGATCTATGTCTTTAACGAATAATGCTTGGAAATGATCAAATAAAATATATTTAAAAAAAATAAAAAATAAAAAAATATATAAAAAAATAATTAAAATGATAATACTATCAAAATTAGTTTATAGAGTTAGTGCCATACTAAATTAGATATCAAGGGCCCACTCACACAGGTGGACAAAATAATAACAATATTATCTTAAAAAACAAAATATCTCATAAAAGGGAAGAAGACAGTAAAATGGATCAGAAAGTAGCATTTAATAAAATACTGTTTATAGGAAACATACTTGAAGCATAAAGATTGTCACAGTGCTGAAATAAGGAGCATTAATAAAATTTCTTCAAATGAACTCAAAAGCAGGGATAGCAATCATGATTTCAGTCAATGCAACAGCAAAAATGAATAAACTAATTTTTGCTGAAAGATACCACAGACAATGAATGCCAATATTTAATATATATGCACCAAATGACATGAATTCTAAATACTAAAAGGAATAAATAAAACACAGAGAGAAATAGATAGTAAAACACCTATAATATTGAGAACACCATTGTACCATTTTCAGAGCTAGATAAATCTAATAAAAAATAAAGTAGAAAGGCCTGAGTAGAATTTTAGAAAAGTTGGAAATGATAGATCTCTAGTGATTACTGAAAAGGAATGGAAAGTGGTATACATTTTTCTCAGCACTGCATGGTACCTTGACAAAATCCACTACATATTAGAGTTTTAAAACTTTACAAACAAATGCATAAAAGTGAAACTATTAAACACAACATTTAATGACCATAGGGTAATAAAAATATATATTTAATAAATTAATTAGAGAAAGGGTTAAAAATCAACTGGAGAAATAGATAAGTTGTCAAAGAATATAAACAATGATTTCTCAAATACAGAATTATGAATAAACAAATAAAAGAGGAATCCAAATCATTAATAATAAAAGAAATACAAATCAAACTCTAAAGTTTTATGTCACATTAGGCAAACTGGCAAAGATAGCAAAAGAGAATCAATACTGGAGGGGTTTTTAGGAAGACAGGCACACTAATATATCATACTGATAGGGCTGTAAGTCAGTACAACTATACTGAGAAACAATTTGAAATTATACAAATAAAATTACTGAAATATAAGTACTCTTTGATTAAGAGATTTCCTGACTAGGCTTAGACGCTAAGGAGGTTGTAAATAAGAAGGAAGTTCTAATAAACAACAAAATATTTATAGCAGTAACCTTTGTGGTAGCAAATAATTTGAAACAATGTAAATGTCCATCAATTATGTAATGGTTAAATGAATTAATGCAAGCGAATGTGATACGATATTACTGAACAATAGGAAACAATGAATACTACCAATACAAAAAAATGGAAAAATTTATGTGATGTAATGCAGAGTGAATTCAGAGAGAAGAAAACAATATAAACAATGATTTGAGCAATGCAAAATTTAAAAACAACCAAAATATTCAGAAGTAAATGTAGAAAAATTTTTTTAAAAGCATGATCTCCAAGAAGAAATATTAAGAAGAGGCCTCCTCCATCCCATTCTTTTGCAGAGCTGAGAGAGTCATAGGTGTGGGGGGTATATTGCATATTTTTCCAGATTCTTTTAATGTACTGATAGGTTGTCATCCATTTTTCTCTTCCTATTTTTCTTCCTTTTTTTTAACTTTAAAAACATCATGTGTCAGGAGGTCCTGTATTCAAATCAGAGTTCATATATTACCTAGTTGTGTGGCTCTAGGCAAATCATTTAACCCCAATTGCATAGTCCTTATAAAATGTTCTTCTGCCTTAGAACTGATACTTAGTATCAATTCTAAGATAGATGGTAAGGTTTTGTTTTTTTTTTTAATCATGTGTGATATGAGTTGGCTTTTGAGAAAGGAAAGGGATCCTGGGGAAAATTCTATTTGAGGTTAAAAAAAGACATCAAGAAAAACTTTAAAAAAAAAAACTTTTAATCAACTGGACACTAAATGACTTAATCCTAAAGAAATGGTGAGTTAAAGAACAAATCAGAAAAGCAATAGACAGATTACGTGGGTCGAGAGGGATATGATTGGGGATGTAGATTCTAAATGATCATCCTAGTGCAAACATCAACAACATGGAAACAGGTTCTGATCAAGGACACTTATAAAACCAGTGGAATTGCACATCAGCTACGAACGGATGTGGGAGGTGAGGAAAAGAATATGATTCCTGTAACCAAGGAACAATGTTCTAAATTGACTAAATAAAATTTTCAAAAAAGAAAAAAAAAGAAAAACAATAGATAATTTCATTAAAGATAAAGACAACACCAAGGCAACATAATGAAATTTAAAGGATGCAGACAAAAAGGTCCTTAAGGGAAAATTTTAATCTCTGAATACTTTTCCTCAACAAAAAAGTGAAATAACAGATCAATAAATTAAACATACAATTAAGTTAACAATAACAAAAAAAAATTTTTAACCCAATTAAGTACTCAAAAAGTGCTTTAATGAAAAAGATTAAGAAAATTCAAAAAGAAAAATCAATTAATAAAGTAGGTGCCATTTTTTAAAAAATAAAAATAAAACATCAGCTAATTTGATTTTTAAAATAAAAAAGGAAACCAAATCACCAGTATCAAAAATAAAAAGGAAGAATCATAGCAAATTGAGAAAAAATAAAAGATATTATTAGAAACTATTTTGCCCAATCAAATACCAAAAAAACGAACAACTTTAAATGAAATGGGTGAATGTTTACAAAATATATAAAACACTTAGACAGAAAGAATAAGAAATAGAAATTTTAAATATCCCAGTCTCAGAAAAATAAATTGAATTAGACAAAAAAGATCTCTAAATTTTTTTAAATACCCACAAGTAGCTAGATTAACTAGCAATTTCAATCTAACCTTTAATGAATAATTAATTCTAATAATATACAAACTATTTACAAAAATTGGGGGGAAAGGAAGCCTACCAAATTTCTTCTATGACACAAATTTGGTCTTGATGCCTTAAATCTAAGAGAGTCAAAACAAAGAAAGAAAATTAAACCTCTAATGAATGTTGATAAGAAATAGTTAAATAAATATTAGCAGAGGTGCAACAGCAACATATCACAAAGATTTTACACTATGACAAGGTTGTATTTATACCAGGAATCCAGGGCTCATTCAATAACAGTAGAATTACATACATAATTAACTTGAAGAATAACAAAAATCATAAGGAAATCAACAGAGGCAGAAAAGGATTTGAAAAAACATAACTATTTCTATTTTAAAAAACAGTTAAAAAACACAAGAATAAGTATCTTAAGAAAAATTTCTTAACAGAGTAAGTAGTATACATCTAAAATCAAAAGCCAACATTGTGAAATAGGCAAAATTTAGAGGCCTTGCCACTAACATCAGAGGTAAAGTAGGTAGGGTCCATTATCACCATTATTTGATATAGTCCTTGAAATGCTCACTACAGCAATAAGACAAGGAGACAAAACTGAGGGAATAAGCTATCCCCATTTGATAAATGATTAAAGGATATAAACGGCTTTTTTTTTAAGAAATCTAAGATATCACAAGCAAAAGAAAAAATGCTTCAAATAAGTTAATGAAATGCAAATTAAAGCAATTCAGACTGGCAAAGGTGACTAAATAGGTAAATGACACATGTTGGAAGGGTTATAAGAAAACAGGCACATATACGCAATATTGTGAAGCAGTGAAATTAGTCCAGTCATCCTAGAAACCAATTTGGGACTCTTACCAAAAAGTTAGTTAATTGCATATATCCTTTGATCTGGTGATGATACTACTAGGTCTCTATCCTTAAAAAAAATTTTTTTAAAAAGAAGAAAGGGTTCTATATGTACAAAAATATTTATAGATACTCTTTTTGAAGTAACAAAGAACTAGATATCATTAACTGAAGAATAGCTAAACCAATTATGGCATAAGAATATAATGGAATATTATACCAGAAGACATGGCACAAGGTACATTTTCAGAGAAATCTAAGAAGAGTTATATGAACTTGTGAAAAGCAAGATCAGTACTATATTCATTCAATATACTGATCAGAGTTCTTAAATCATTCAGTTGTTTTTTCTTATATTGTTCAAAAAGAGAATTGGTGATTGCATGCTACCCACCAGAAAGAGAAATGATTATTCAAGATAGAGAATGAGACTCACGTTTTGGATATAACCAATGCAGGAATGTGTTTTGCTTAATAATATTTGTCAAGAAAATTTTGCTCAGCTTTGCTTTTCAAATGAGAGAGGAAGGGCAGGAGGAAAGGCAAGGAGCCTGGAGACAGGGTTCAAAAAAAAAAGGAAAGAGGGAAAAGAAGGAATAGAAAACAACCTATAATAGCAATTAATGCTTCCACGGATAATCCCCTTCTACTGTACATGGAAATGTTTTTGGCTTTATTTGATGTTTAAGTTCAATTTTTTTAAAGGCAAACAAAAGTATTTAAAAGCATTATACATTATAAAGTGAGAGTAGAAGGGACCCCAATGGGTCATCTAATCCAACTCCCTAAACTTGCAAATAAAAAAGCTGAAGCTAATAGAGAAGTTATTTGCCCAAGGTCACAAAGACTGTTAAGAATTAGTATCCCAACTTAGCTCCTTTTGACTACAAATCCAACACCCTTTTACTATACCTAAGTGCTTCTAAATGATTTCTGAGATTCTTTTTGGCACCAACATTTTATGATTTCATGTGTGCATTGGATCTAAAATCCCAGGACCTAAAACTGTGAAGAGGAGGAACATGTAGGGAAAAGAGAACTGGATTTTGGAGTTACAAAGCCTGGGTTCAAAGTCTTTCAACTGTGTGACCTGGAGCCAATCATGTATTTATTTGGGCTTCAGCTTCCTACTTGGTAAAATGAGATAACCCAGATAAGTGACAGCTAAAGTCACCTCTAGCACAAACACTAACGGGTCTGTATTCAAAGCACTCTCTGTGCATCTGTCTCTCCCTCCCTCTCCAGCTCTCTGGGCTCTCTCTCCTGCTGTCTCTCCCCCCTCTGCTTTCTCTTTCTCTCTACTTCTCTCCCTCTGTTCGTCTCTCAGCTTCTCTCTATCTCTGGCCTTTTCTTTCTGTGTGTTTCTCTCTCTGCCTGTCTCTATCCCTTTCTTTCTTTGCCTCTGAGCCTGTGTCTCTCGGTTAATTTCTGGCTGCCTCTCTCTCTTGTCTATCTCTGTTTCTGTCTCCCCTTCCTTCCCTCCCTCCCCCACATCTCTCTGCCTCTTTCTTTCAGTCTCTACCACACACATACACTCTCTCTCTCTCTCTCTCTCTCTCTCTCTCTCTCTCTCTCTCTCTCTCTCTCTCTCTCTCTCTCTCTCTCTCTCTCTCTCTCTCTCTGAGGCTATACAGCCTGGGGTTTTCCAGCTCCAAGACCTTGCTTTCTCTCTATGCCCGTTTGTGATGGAAACAAGGGCAGTATTTACTGTTACTATGGCTTCAAGGCGGGGACGATTTCTCTCTTGGGTAAGGAATAAGTCACCTTACCTCTGGGAAGAGGAGGGAGAACTGAACCAAACAGGCAGGATGAAAGTCCACCTGTGTGTGCTACCAATGCATCAGGCCAAGAAAGAGATGTTTCCCAGCAACTGGTCAGCAGGGCCATGGCTGCTTCCTGTCACTCTCGATCCCCTGACTAAATGGACTTTTGAAAGGAACCCTGACCCCCTTCAATTCCCTCTTACTACCACAGGTCAATAGCAAAGAGATTCCATATATTGGAAGTGGTTAGGTGGCACAATACAGAATACACTGAGCAGATAGTCTGGAAGACTTCAGTTTGAATCCAGACTCAGACACACCCTGTGGGAGTTGAGGAAAGTCATTTGAACTTTTTTTGCCTCAGTTTCCTCATCTATAAAATTTGAAATAAGATATTACCTTCTCAGTTTGTTGCAAAGAGAAAATAAGATGATGTTTATAAAAAAATTACAAATTCTAAAGCACTATATTAAGTCTAGTTCACAGAAATGGGGAAACTGAGGCTCAAAAGCTAGGGCATACAGCAGTAGAGCTTAAGAGTCTGAGTACTGGACTCTCATCTTGCCAGAGAGCCTGTCAGATTTTTAGTATTCTATTTCCTAGGGATGTTGTGAGGATCAAACAGGATACCACTTGTAAAGCCTTTAGCACAGGGCTTGGCACATAGTAAGTGCTACAGAGATGCTAGTTAGTTATTATTATTCTCAGGCAGTCCAAGGATAAAAAGCAGTCCATGCCATTTCTTCACTGAAGGCCCAAGGTCCGCAGGTCGATATGCCAATGAATTAGGTCAAAATTAACTGCAGCTCATTTCAGACCAAGGGAAATTGATTTCTGCATCTACGTGACCAGAATGAATATGCATTCTGTCAATGTATATATGTCCTTATGCTTGTCAACCAAGAGAAATCTTTCCCACCCCTAAAATCCACATTTTTCCTAAATTCTATTTCCAAATGTTCCATATCTAAAATCCTTTTTTAAATCTTTTGCTTTCCACTAAGCACAAATCTTGGTTCCCCTTTCAAAATAAATAGGAAGTCATTTTTTTCTAAATCAAGGTCTTCATAATAGTGTAAAGATTAAAATTACTTTTATTGATTTTAATGAAATCAGTTTCCAATGCCCCCTGTGAATTATTTTAAATAATCCCAATTTTAGAAGCCCAAGCCATCCTTCTCCATTATATCTACCACACCTCCCACAATAGCCAGCAGGTTTTCAAGTAAAGCATATTTATTTTAATATTAACATGAGCAACATATAATTAGGAAGGTAAATCTGTTTCTCTCAAAATCAAAATTTCTCATTCTTGGAGCCCAGATCTCAAAGCGCTTTTTCAAGCATGTTATTAACCTCACTTTACCAAGAAGGAAAAGCTCAGAGCACAAATTAAATGCACAGAAGTGTATATTATGTATGTATAATATATGTACAAATACATACACACATGTATATACATATGTATGCTTGTGTGTGTATATATACGTGTGTGTGTGTGTGTGTCATGGTGTCAATCCATAGAATTATGAGACCCAGATTGGGATCACCATGGAGCTCATGAACTTAATCTATTTATTCTGATAAAAGAATTGTATGTGGAATTTGTCCTCAACTCTTCCTTAACCCTCCTCCAAAATTTGCCATTTCTGTTGACATCATTCTTTCCAGTCTTCTTTGGAGTTTTTCATATGTATCCCTGGGCTCTTCCCTGTCCCTTGACCATCAGCTGCAAAGTCTTCTTCATTCTTCAGTCGCCATGTCTGTGGCTTCTGTCCCTTTCTCTTCATTTCTCAGCCTCTGGTTCAGGTCCTTATCCTCTTTTGTCAGAACTACTACAATGGTCTCCTAATGGGTCTCCCTAACTCCATACTCACCCCAGTGCCCTCCCCCATCCATCACTCTCACAATTGCTAAAATGATATTCTTAATGCTGGCTTCTCACCATGACACCGCCACCCCCTTTCACGAATCTTCATGGGCTCCCTATACCTCTACAACTGAATGTGAATCCTTAAACTTCCACCATCTGGCTCCCCCTGTCTCTGCAGTGTATTTCATATTATTCTCCCTCACCGACTCTCCATCCATTCTACCTGGCCTGCTAGTGATTCCTCACATGCCAGATTCTATCTCCCACCTCCATGACTTTGTGCAGCTGCAGCAATGGAATGAGAGGTCTCTTTTGGTGACCACCTCGGCAGTCCTGAGACAATCATGTCACCTCTGAGGGCCTCCATGTCTTCCTTTCTAATAATGAAGGATTTGGAGCAGATGCCCTTCCCGGTCATGCCAGGGCTCATCCTAGGATTCATGTCTGGGTGGCCTCCCTCCTCCTGGCTGCACACTCCAATCCCAAACTTCCTTCCAAGCATGGTTTCCCTTCGTCTAGCACCATCTTGTTCCTCAGTCATTCTTCCCCCTGAAAAGACTGTGTGGTCTTGTACTTTCTTACTAGGGCCCTTGTTCTCAAGAAGTGATTCCCTGAGGGTGACCATACAGGCATTTGTTTGGTCTTGGATCCTCAGCCCCCTAGCACAATGCCTTCCACAGAGCCAGCACTTAGAAAAATAGTTATTGACTGGAATTGTGGTAAGTGAAGCACTGGAGTATTCCATAACAAGAACCTTCTCCTCAGATGCTCCTAGTCATGGTTTCCCAGACAGCAGACCCCTGAATGGTTGGGGTGGAGGGGCCTCCCCCTGAGAAGGGGGTTCTCCCAGGGATCACTCCCCAAAACACCAGCCAAGAGCATACTGATTCTTCCAATCATGAAACCAGCATGAACAGAGAGATGCATGCACCTGGATACCCAGGCCGGATGCACCTCTGTACAGGAGGCTCCCCAGGGCTGACTCCACCCTTCCATGGGACTAGGGGCCTGGATAATGGAAATCCTTTACTACTATAACTCAGAAGCATTGCTTATTCTGTGTGACCTGGAGGGGGGGGGGGAGGAGGAGAGGCCTGTGCTTCCTCCCCTGTAAAGAAGAGGGGGGAGGCCCAGCACACAGCAGGCACTTATTAAACACTTATCCCCTTCCCTTACCCCATGATCTTTTTTCTTAGCCCTCCCATCCCCTACCCCATCCCAGGCTGTTTGAAGGCTCCAAGTTGGGGAGCTGTGGGGAGAGAGAGGAGAATGTGGCCCCTGTATTGACGTCTGGCAAAGGGGCAGGACAAGGGCCTTTCTTCCATCACTGAGAGTCTCACCCTACTTCTTACCCCTAAAATAATTTTCACAACCAAGCCCTCAGCTCTTCAGTTCCATAGAAACAGCTTTCCTACACCATCATGCCCTTTTCGTTCATTCAGAAACACCTCCAGATTGGCTTCTCCTCTCCCTGGGGGAACATGAAGGCTGGGCATCCCAGTTTGGGGTTCATTCTTTCCTCAGGAACTTATATCAGGCCAAAATGAAGGGAAAGGAGCCCAAAGGCAGCCAGCATTACCCCCCCCCCAGAGGCCTTCCTTTGTTTGGGAGCCTGCCCAAGTAACCCACACCTTATTTTTGGTCTCAAAACAAGGACTGGAATCCTATATAGTCACTAAAAAGGACAAACTATGTATGAAGAGTTTGCTGGGAGAAAAACAGACCCACAGCTCTACCTGGGGATTCCAGGAGACTTCTCTCAAAACAGATAGCAAAATTTAACTCAATCTGGTGGCTTTGCTAAGAATTCTTATGGGTTAGAATTCTCGTTTTATCCCTTCTATTTTTTTTAAAGCAGACTTGTAATTTTATTGATGTAAAGAACTACCAGGGAGGACATTCCCTCTGTAAAGCCAAAGTGGCATCTATCAGACAAAGAAAAATCTTAAAGAGAATTGCCAGAGGTTGGGGGTTGGGGTGGCAGCTAAAGACCACAGTGGCTAAAGCACCAGGCCTGGAGTCAGGAGGACCTGAGTTCAGATAGGACCTTGGCGACTTCCCAGCTGTGTGACCCTGGGCAAATCACTTACCCACAATTGCTTAGTCCTTGCTACTCTTCTGTCTTAGAACTGATCCTAAAACAGGAGGCACGAGTTATACTTTTTTAAAAATAAAAAGGAAAAAGAGAGAATTGCCTGGGATACAGAGAGGTTAGAAAACTTGTTCGGCCTTGCACAGCCTTTCAATGAGTATGAGGCAGACTCTGTCTTGACTCCAAGGTTAACTCTGTCTACTGTTCCAAAGTGCATTGCTAAGCAATCTTAATAATAATAATAATTCACATTTCTATAGCACTTTAAAGTTTATAACCTTTTCACAACAATTCTTAGAGATGAGAAAAAAGTATTACTATCCCCATTTTCTAGGTGAAGAAACTGGTACTCAACAAAGTTAGAAACAGGCCATTCAATGTTGCTGCTAGATCAAAGGCAGAGGAAAATGATCCATATGGATAAAAATATTTATAGCTGTTTTCTGTAATAGCAAAGAATTAGAAACTGTGAAGATACCCATCACTTGGGGAATGGCTAAACAAGTTTTGGTATGTGAATGTAAAAGAATACTACTGTGCCATAAGAAATAATGAAAGGGATGGTTTCAGAAGACTGGAATGAAGTGTTGCAAGATAAAATGAGTAGAACCAAGAGAAGAATTTAAACAATAACAGTATCATAAAGATAATCAACTTTGAAAGGTTTAAGAACTCTGCTTAACACAAAGATCAAGCACAATTTCAAAGGACTTATGAAAGAAATATGCTATTCACACTCAAATAGAGAACTAATGGATTCAGAGCAGAAAACTGAAGCATATTTCTTTCTTCCTTTGTTTCTTTCTTTCCTTCTTTAGAGACACAGCTAATGCAGGAATTTGTTTTGCATGACTACACAAATTTTAATGGGTTTTGTTTTTCTTGCCTTCTCAACCAGTGGGGGAGGGGAAGTAGAGTGAAAGAATTCAGATCTGAAAATAAAATAAAATTTAAATTAAAAAAAAAAGAAGTGGATACATATAAAAAAAAATTTAGATAAAGGCCCCTAGTAACATAGCTAGAAAAAAACTAGAGTTTGGATCCAAAACTAGGTCTCCTGATTTCAAGTCCAATATTCTAAATAATTTTTTTAAATGGCCCGGGATAAACTAGAGTTCCACCATCCCATGTTCACTACCTGATCATCCAACAGACCATAAGAATCTATAAAAATCTGGTCAGTCATTATGTGAAACATCTGGCTTATAATAAAAGACTCCTTCCTATTTCTCTACTGTACCATTTCCCCAAGACCTCCTTTATCCAGGAAATGGAATCCCTTTGCTGTTGGGGTTCTCTTCTGAAAGGATGCAGGAGAGGGAGGGCGGCTCTGCACTTATTGATCAAGTATCAGCCTGCTGCCCGCCAGCCCAAAGCCTGTCTTCCAAGCCCACTCTTCTCATGTTGTCCGCCTTTACCCACCTGCAGGTTTCCCAAGTCAGACATCCCTCCCATCTCTGCCTGATGACCTCTTTCTCATCTTCCAGGCCAGGCGGCTCAGGTCCCCCCCTCTTCCACAAAGATTTCATCTCCATTTCCTATCTATGGCATTTCTCCTTCCTCAAACCACTCACTCGACTCCATTTATATCTATCCTATGTACTTATCACATAATAATAACTGTGATTATTATTGCTAGCATTTATATGGTATTTTAAGCTTTGCAAAGCACCTTACAAATATTTTCTCATTTGAACCTCACAACAAACCCAGTAGGCAGATGCTATTCTTATTACCATTTTACAGATGAGAACATTGAGACTGACAGATTAAATGGGATCACTTGGGATCACAGAGCTGGTAAAAATTGAAGGTAGGATTTGAACTCAGATCTTTTTTATTCCAAATCCAACAATCTATACACTGTTTATATGGGGGGAGACGGGGAGATGTGTGTGTGTTTTATCCCTGTAAGACAACTACTCCATATCAGTACATATGGTGACACATGTAGTTATATATAATAATATGGAATATAAGACCCTCCGGACAACTATGTGTAGCACATATGTACTCACCCGTGGAGTGGTCTTATCCCTCCTCAATTAGATTATCAGCTCATTGAGGGTAGTAACTGTGTGTCATTCCATTTTTCCCTTTATATCCCAATCTTTGCCATACTGCATTGCATTTGTTGAATTAGGATGAACAGAAATATCAAATTGCTCTCACATATAGCTGTTTCGAATATGTGAATGCATTCTAATATTTGTCATGCACACATTTTTATAAGAAAGTAAAGGCAAATGGATGACCCAATGGAATTGCTTGTCAACTCTGGGAGGTGGGGGAGACAACAAGAATCATGGGACCATGGAAAAAAAATTTTTAAATAAAATTAAAATAAATAAAATAAAAGTAAGAATTGTTTTCCCTATGTTAAAGATGTGGAAACTGAGACCTAGGTTAAACTGACCGGCAGCCCCAAATCATAAAAGCTCTATAACTGGAATCCAGGGCAGTGAAATGGTGCAGTGCACATAAGCAGGCCTGAAGTCAAGAAGGCTCTTCTTTCTGAGATCAAATCTGGTCTCAGACACTTAGTAACCGTGTGACTCTGGACAAGTCACTTCACCCTGTTTGCCTCCATTTCCTCGTCTGTAAAATGAGCTAGAGAAGGAAATGAAAAATCACTCCTGTATTTTTGCTAAGAAAACCTCAAATGAGGTCATAAAGAGTTGGACACAACAGAACAATAAAAACTGGAAGCCAGATCTTCTGACTCCAAGCCCAAGAGCTGTGCCCTCCTGGAAGGACTGCTTGCCTGTATTCTCCGGATTTAATCCTCCTTGAGCATAATGTCCCTGCTGCTGGTGGTTTCAAGGTCACCCCCAGATTTTATGATTTCTCTGGGTGCTCATGAGGAGGATCCCCACTGACCAGCAGCCCCTGCAGCAACAGAGGCTGACATCAAACAATGCTGAGCCCAGCATCCCTGCTTTCATCAGAGCAGTCCGGAGGAACCCTGCTGACCCCTCTTAGAATGTCAAAAGGGCAAGTGGCTGCACATTCTCAGTTGTCTTCAGAACCCCACCTGGCCCCTCACTGGTCCACCTCCCTGGTCCCCAAATACACAAGTTTCCAATAAATCTCTGTACAGTTATGGCTGTTTTTGTATACATTTATTGGTTTCTGTCTCTTGTGTTTATAAGTCTAAAGCCGCAAGTGTCTTGGCTCTTCATTAAACTCTTAAGTCCCCAAAGGCAGCAAAGAGATCTTCTCTTTCCCCAGTGAGCCCTTTTCCTCTTCCTCCCAGAGTTCCTATGAAGAGGTGCTGGCCATCATGAATATTCAGAGAGTACTGCTGACTGACTTTAACTCCTTTAGGCAGGAAGGTAGAGGAAGGGAAACAGTAGACAATCACAGAGCTGGAGAAAGTAATTAGAGCTTAATAATAGCCCTTTAAATTGGATGCCATTATTATTCCCATTTCACATAGGAGGAAACTGAGATTTAGAGGATCCCTTGACTAGACCAAGTGTCAAATAGGCAGGAAGTTTTCGGCAGCAGGATTTGAACACATAAATCTTCCTAACTCCAAGTCAAGTCAAACTCTATCAACTTCAACACACTTCTCTATCTCTCCTTTTCGAACCTAGAGCTCACATACCATGAACTTAGATAAGAAAAGAAAATTACATCTTTATTTTCATTCCTCTTTAACCTTGGGTATTTTATTTTATGTATATAAAAGCATGAGTCTGAGAAGGTGTCTACAGGCTAGGCTGTCAAAAGGGGTCCATGGCTCAAAAAAGGTTAACAATCCTATTTTAGTAGGACTATACCAATCATCTCAAATGACTATGAATTTGATCTTCTTTGCTCAGGATACTGGGAAGAAAATTCCTTAAATCCCTATCAAGAAATTCCTACTCATCTCTAACCTAAATCTTTTATGTTACAGATTAAGCCCATTTTCACATTTCCTAAAGGAAAAATAGTAATTTTGTAAAGCAGCCATAGCCTGGAAAAAGCTGCCTGTTCTTCATGTTTTGGGGTAAAATGACAATTTCCCACACTTCTTTTAGAGCACTCACTCAATTCTAGAAAGCCCCAGTGATTAAAAATTTTTTTTTCAATTCACCTTAGCTACTCCAGGCCCCAAAGACTTTACAAAAATCAAACTTCGGAATAAAAACTGCATCTATATCTTTAATACAAAAGAAAGCCTTCTTCATCAACCTAACAGTTGCAAAGCAACTTGGATCTGGAGGGGGTTGCTGTGTCCTTCCCTAGGAAAACTGACCCATTCAGTAAACCAGTCCACCAGGAAGGCTCACTTTGCCCTCCCACACATGGCTGATATTGGTGTCCCTGTTCTGGGTCTAGGATTTGACTTAAGAGCTTCAGATGGAGGGAGAATTAGGATTCACAAGAGAAGTAAGTAAAAAAGATCTCCTTCTAGCAGTACCTTTTGCATATATGCAGTTTATATGAGAATATACACAAAATCTTATCTAGAAATACAGGGAAAAAATGAAACTAAATGCACTCAGTTAACTACCCCAGTATGCATTCCATCATATATCAATCTATCTTAACAAAATAAGCTACTATTTTATTATCAAAATGGTACAGTCTGGGGGAAGGAATGGAGAGAGAAAAATAATAGGATTTCTTAGGGTTAGAATAGAGTTAGAAGGGAAGCTAAGAGTTATTTTACACACAAAAATAATACAGCTCAGAGAGGCTGTTAATTGCCCAACATCATACAGGTAGAAAGTAAATGGACAAGTCAGCACTTGAAGCCAAATCTATAGCTCAGTCAACTCTGCTTCTCTTTCTAAGTGTGACCTTGCATAAGTCACTGAATAAACTCAGTCTTCAGTCTCTTCTATAAAACAAAATGATTGAACAAGAATATCTCTTAAAGTACCTTATACATATAATTCTGTTTCTATGCTTCTATAAATCTCCTGGGGAAAAGAAAGGCACAAAAACTAAGAGGCAGAGGCAGCAGTCACAGCCCAACACAGGCCCAGCCCTTTAATTTCTACTTTGAAAGGGAAAAAACTCATTTATAGGAAAGGTGAATGTTACCACCTCTACTGTCTCCTCTTTCCTCCTTTGCCCACTGTCTGGTTTTGCTGATGTCAATCATAACAGCAAGAATAGGGAGTCTTATGAGGCCATAAAAGATAAAATTAATTTTGCCATCTCCCATATTAACCTGTTCAGCACTCCTTCCTAACAGTGGGTTAACCATAAAATGAAATTAACGTTGCTTATGATCTAATAAACCCATTGCTTGGCTAGTAATTAATCACTCACTGAATAATCAAGTCTCCAAATTATTTCATTTCAGTCAAATCCTACAAGTAATAAAGCAGGAGATTACTGTGCAAACTGAAGCTTTTTTTTTAAATGATAAAAATTTAAGAAAAAAATCCATCCATAAAAATTAACTCTTACTTCCACCCTTCCAAAGAAGAAGGGTCATGCTTGGGGATGGGGGAGGAAGGGGTGAGGTCTCCCACCTTAATTATGGGTAGAAGTTAAGTAAGTGCCCCACACGTCTTCCTTCCTCACCCCGGGTCCAGGAGGATTTACTGCCACTGCGGGGTGCTGGCTTCCAACGCCCACGGTCACCGACTAGAGCGAACCCCTATTTTATACAGGTGCAAGGATCGAGTGCATCCTGAGGGTCCAAAGGCAGCAGGACCAGTTGCACACGACAGTTCTCTTTGCAAAAGCAAGATAACAGGGAGGACATCCCCGCGGGTTACCTGGGATGCATTTGTCCCTCAAAAAATAAACAAACAGGAATGTCATTTCGACCAGACTTGGGATGTGGAGAGGGCCGGCGCACACACTCACCTGTCCGTACACCTTCACAGGCTCGAGCTGATGGGCAGCGGCGCTGCGCCTCGTCCGCGGCGGTCGCGGCTCCCCGGCCGGCCGGCTCGCGCCCCCGGCGGCATCCCTTCCGCCGCTGTGCCCGGGCAGCCACGGCTGGCCCATGCCGCCCTGCAGCACGAAGAAGCCCCGTTCTTGGGGTAGCGCGGCTCGGCCCCCAGCCGACTGCAGGCTCCGGGTCTCGGTCAGAGCCCAGGGGGGTAAGAGCGCGACGAGGGCGAAGAGGAGAGGGAGCCGCGGCTCCCCGCAGCTGCTCCCTGTCGCCATGTTCCGGCGCTCGCTGGCGCAGGTGGCGCCGCCGCCAGGAGAGAATGTGCAACGAATGGGAGGCCCCGCGAGCTAGAGAGCGAGAAAGCAAGCAAGCGAGCGAGCAGGCGGGAGGTGAAACGGAGGCGGCGGCGGCGGCAGCCGCCTGCTGCTCCTCCCCCGCCTCCGCGGCCACGGTCCCGACTCCGGCTCCGGCGCGGCTTCCGCGCGCTCCCGGGGCCGCTCCGAGCGACTTCGTCACGTGTGTGACACACCGCCCGTACCCCCCCCCCCCTTTTCCTCGTCCATCACCCTCTCCTCCCCCCGGAAAATCGGAAAGGCAACCAGTGTCCTTTCCATCCCCCGCATCTCCATTGTGTGCAAGACTGAGGTTGGTTATGCAACTGGCCTCAGCCTTAGGTAATTCCGTCCGGGCCTCAGCCTTGGTGGGTCTGGGGTTTCCAGTAAACACATATGCACACGCAGCACTCCCATCCGCTTAAATGTCAGTATTCAGAGCTGGGGAGCAAAACAAAGCATTTCCCACGTGCCCAGGAATGAGTTCGAGAACATGAGGATTGCAGCCTTGGAGCTCCAAGCTTTCCCTGGGCAAGTTTTCAGCCCTTCAGACCGACATTGGTGGTCGAACATTTCCCGTTGGCAAAGGGGATGTACCAAATAAACTGTGGGCCCTCTTGGGGTGTGAATGGCCTCTTGGCTAGAAAGTTCATTATCTATGAAAAGTAATGGCCCGACCTATTCATAACCTATCCCGTACCCCAAGCCCTGTGCATGTGCTGCGAAAGTGAGGTCCTTGACAAACCATGGCCCTTCTTGGCCAGTCGAAGGTCTCTTAGCATTAAAACTTCCTTTAACGACGAAAAATAAGGGTCCAGACTTCCATAACCGCCCCCATACCACAAGCACAGTGCATGTGGTGCCTGCCTTCAAGGTGGTAGCTGAGCGATGCGGTTTTGAGAAAACTAACTGTACAAAGGCATACTAGAACAAACGAAGCCTATGCATCACCCAGAGGGACACTTACACTTGTAGTTCTATATTTCCCTCACCTACTCCCCCTACTTTCTCCAGACAGCTTTGTCTCTGTACCTCTCCTCAGCAGAGTTCAGCATCTTCCAGCTCCGTCCCCAATGCCCCTCCCCACTCCTGGGGAAAAGCCCACCTTATCCCTAAATGGCGTGTATAGACCCTCTCCTATTTAATCCATATAACCCTGTGGGAGAGGTGCCCCGCTATTTTTATCACTATTTCACAGATGTGGAAATTTAGCTTCAGATACATTGTGTGGTTTGCCCATGATGACTCAAAGGTGAGATTTAAATGCAGGTTCCCTCCTGATTTGGGGTCTTGGGATCTTTGGGAACACTGGCTCTCAAAGTCCTCTTAAAGGATGCAGCTTGGCATGGCGGAGAGAGCATTAAATTTAGAATCAGAGACACTGAGTTCAAATCCCAGATCTATCATCTGGTTTACAAACTGGGGGAGATCCAATAAATTTATGGGCAGAGGGCAATTTAATTCAATAAATATTCATTTATTACCTACTTTATACAAAGCACTGTGGTAGGTCCCAGAGGAGATATCTTCAAAGTTTAGATAAGGCCCAATCTCTGTCCTTGGTGAACTTGGGGACTAGTAGAGAGATAAGACACAGTAACAAACAACTATTATATACATAGCATTACAATAACAAGTCTAATTGCAAGGTATGTAACAGTGTAATGTGAATCCTAAAAAGAGAGAGAGAGAGAGAGAGAGAGAGAGAGAGAGAGAGAGAGAGAGAGAGCAGAGACTTCATGGAGGAGTTTTATTTGACTTGGACATTAAGGAAGCAGGAGAGTTCTGGGCAGCTAGGTGGTTCTAGTTATGTGGCCATGGGCCACATTATCTAGCCCTTGCCTCTTTAGATTGATACTGAGATAGAAGTTAACAGTAAGGAGGAAGAGGAGAGGAAGGAGGAGGAGAAGAAGAAGAAGAAGAAAAAGAAAGAAAGAAAGAAAGAAAGAAAGAAAGAAAGAAAGAAAGAAAGAAAGAAAGAAAGAAAGAAAGAAAGAAAGAAAGAAAGAAAGAAAGAAAGAAAGAAAGAAAGGAAGGAAGGAAGGAAGGAAGGAAGGAAGGAAGGAAGGAAGGAAGGAAGGAAGGAAGGAAGGAAGGAAGGAAGGAAGGAAGGAAGGAAGGAAGGAAGGAAGGAAGGAAGAAAGAGAAAGAAAGAAAGAAAGAAAGAAAGAAAGAAAGAAAGAAAGAAAGAAAGAAAGAAAGAAAGAAAGAAAGAAAGAAAGAAAGAAAGAAAGAAGAGTTTGAAGGATTGATAGCAAATTATCTAGTTTGACTGGTGTAGGTGCAATATAGTTCATGATGGGAAATAATAGGAGATAATCTGGAAAAGCAGGTTGGAGCCATAATGCAGAGGACTCTGGTTTCTAAGAAATTTGATAAGCAATAGGAAGTCAATAGCAGAGGAGATATATAATCAAAACTACATAAAAAGCAAGAAGAGCCCCAAGATGATGAAACTAGGTCACAAGAGAGGTCAGAGTAAAGATGAGAAGATTTGTTCAGTTCCTAGAAAGGCAAAAGTGGCAACTCCAGAGAGGAATGACAACAGAAAAAGCAACAATTTGGAGGAACTAATTTAGTGGCCTCCTGGGAACTATCAGTAAATAAAATGTTAATAAATTAATAAATAAATAACTTTATTTATATATAAAATATTATATTATAATAATATTATAATAAATAACATTATTTATACATATTATACATTATATAATATGTAATAATATTTATACATATTATACATTATATAATATGTAACAATAAATAATAAATATAAATATGTTTATATGCAAATATATAAATAATAAAAATATTAATAAAATGTTAATTAAAAGCCTTATACTTGCATTAAAAAAGTCACTAGTACCCGATGGTGCACTCACTTGTCTGAAAAAGACTACAAGTTCACTTCCATCAACAGTATATTAACTGTTGATTCCAATCTACTTTAAAAGAGCCTTAATGTCCAGAACTGGATAGATCTTCTGTACTCTGCCCTAGTCAAATTGTATCTCCAGTACTGTGTTTGTTTCTGGGGACCCCATTTTAGAAAGGATATTGATAAGTTGGAGAGAGTCCAGAGGAAGGTAAACTGGATGAGGAAAAGCTGTATGCAGATCTTTTGAAAGAAAAGGGAAAGTTTAGCTCAAAAAAGAGAGGACTTGGGAGTGAGGGAAAAGTAGGCCATGATTACTTTCTTCAAGTGTTTGAAAGTCTGTCCTTTGGAAGAATAGTTAGATTTGTTCTGTTTGGTCCTAAAAAAAGAGAACTAGGAGTAACAGGTGGAATTGGCAAACACGTAAATTTGGACTTGATGTTAGGAACATGTTCCTAACAAATAAAGTAATCCAAAAGAACTGACTATAGAAGCAGTCTCTGCAGGTCTGCAAGTAAAGGTTGGACTGCTACTTACTTGGTGTAATATAGAGAGAATCTTTTTCTCTTGTTAAAATCCAAGGTACTTTAGATGGAGAATTGGATAGAGCAGCAGACCTGGAATTGGAAAGACTTATCTTCCAGAGTTCAAATCTGGCCTCAGACACTAGCTGTGAGATCCTTGGGCAAGTCATTTAACCCAATTTACCTCTATTTCCTCATCAGTAAAATGAGCTGGAAAAGGAAATGGTAAACTACTCTCCACTATCTTTCCTAAGAGAATCCAAAATGAGGTCATAAAGAGTCTGACACAACTGGAAAACAACAACCCTAGATGACTTCTGAAAGTTCTTCCAACTCTGAGATTCTGTGCAGGAAGTGTCTTCTAACCCCTTCCTTCCACCATTCAGTCCCCAAAATCTCTTGGAGAAAATAAGATAAATATGCTATAAAACAAATACCCTTTGGTTTATTCCATTCATTCATTCATTCATTCAACAAATCTTTATTGAGTTTGTATAACTTTGCTTGTGACTATACTATAAAAAATGGTGCCCAGAAGATAGTGATCACATCTTAGGAGAATGGGACTGAAGACAAGTCTAATTTTCTCCAAATCCAGATTTAGAATTCAGATTATTGTTTGCAGTGGAACACAGTCTAATGGTAGTGTTAAAAGTTGTTGGTTCTTGGTTTTTGTTCTTTGCGATATTGATTTTAAGAAACATAGAAACTAAATACGTGGGTACAGAGATGGACACAAATCCTCAGAAGTAGATGTAGTACCATGAAGCTGCCTCTCTTTCCTAACCATTACCAAAGAATGCTTTTTCACTCAACTGGGCAGTGAAAAAGCCTTGAGGTGTTGCTTCAAAATGGTGGGTAGTACATCCCCATACCTCTTAATTTGATTTGCTGCAGAAGTCTTCATTCCCTAGGACTATGCTATCTTGAGACAGGCAAGGTGGTGGAATAAGTGAGAAGCAACCAGGCTCAGATTACAAACAGGATTATGGAATCCCTATAGAAGTCATCTCACAGTGGCAAATTAATTCTTTTTCTTACCTTATCCCAATTCAAAGATTAACTTGGAGAAAGAATTATGAATATCTAGTATCCTGGAATCAGCTTGGATCAGCCAGCAAGAGTCAAATGTTAAAATTTCAGTGTAAGCATTTACACCTTGAAAACTGGCAAACAGCTACAAATGAGGGCATGATTTGTCTTCTTGTTGATTATACTTTAAAAAGTGTTGCAGAGAATGTCAATAATGCAGAATAATCTTTATAGTGTGATATAGGCATATTTCAGAGAACTGATTTTTAAATATTTACCCCAATGCATCCCTAAAAGAACCCCAGGTAGAGCAAGAAGTTTGCAAATGCACATGCTACTAATTGAGCAATATTTTTTGTATACCCTTTAATGCAGAGTTAGATTCATAGTTGACACTTTTTTGATTAGTTGGTAATGTATATAGTGGGAAAAACACTAAATGGAGTCAGAGGATCTGAGCTTGAATCTTGGCTGACTTCACTATTGGTTATCTATGTGGTCTTAGCCAAATTATTTAATTTCTCTGGTCCCCAGTTTCTTCATTTATAAAATGAGGGGGATTAGGCCTATGAACTCTCAGATCCTTTTCAGTTTCAGATCTATGATCCTATGATCATGCTTAATTATCAGGCATAGGGTAGAAAAAAATAATAAAAAGGAAGTACAGTATATTGAAATAAAAATTTCATATAGTCATAGAATGTTAAGACTGAAATTTTTTTTTCTCAATCCTAAACCCAGATAACATCATTGGTAAGTCTCTTCTCCTAGATACTTTTTCTTCTCTGGGTTTTCATTGACAATATGCTTCCACCATCTGATCCTTCCTTTTCTGTCTCCCTTACTGGGCTATCATCCATGTAATACCTGGAATGTTCTTCCTTTCCACCCCTACCTTCTAGAATCTCTGTTTTTCCTTCAAGATTTAGCTTATACCCCCTATTATAGAAGGTCTTTCTTGGTTGCCCTCTCTACCCCTCCCCCACATATTAGTTCCTTCACTTTCATGATTAACTTACATTTTACTTATAGATGCTTTTTTAAAATGCTTACCTTCTGTGTTAGAATTAATGGTTCCGGAGGTAGAGTCAAGATGACGGCTTAGAAGGAGCAGAAGTTCAGACCTCTGAATACCCTTCCTAACTGATCACAAACTAAATGCTCCAAGGGACTGAAAATCAAACTTAACAACAAGACAGAGCCAAGAGACTCTCCTGCTGGACTTAATTCAAAAGGTATGCCCCCTGAAAAGCCGGAATCCGAGAACACTTGGGTTTAAGGGGAAGACAGAAGGAAGGTCCCAGGACCCATCCCCCCTCCCACCCAGAGCGCTGAGACTCCAGTGGCAATGGGAACTTCTGGGTGGGCAAAGGTATTGGTCTGGAGGGTGAACCTTGAGGGCAGGGCTGTGCAAAGTTCAGAGCATCCAACACAGGCATCGGGGAAGGAGCAAGAGAGGGAACATAGACCTGGCAGCCTGGCCAGAGCTTTGGAGATCCTTCATATTTGCTCCAGCCTTCCAGGAGGTTTTAGACTCAGAGCACACCCAGCCCAACTAAGCTGAACTTAATCCCATCAAATATCAAAGAAAAACAACTGCTTGAATACATATTGTTGGGGATGTAGATTCTAAATGAACATCCTAGTGTAAAGAACAACATGGAAGTGGGTTCTGATCAAGGACATATGTAATATCCAATGAAATTGTGTGTTGGCTGCTGGAAGAGTGGGTGGAGGGGAAGGAGGGAAACAATGTGCTATTTTAACCAAGGAATAATGTTCTAAATTGGCTAAATAAACTTATTCAAATGGAAAAAAAGAAATGATGAATGAGATGAATTTGGAAAAAGCTGGAAGGATCTGTGGGAACTGATGCAGAGTGAAATGAGCAGAACTGGGAGAACATTGTACACAAAAATAGCAATATTGTATAGCAATAAAAAAATAACCAAGTAACAACTTGGTTAATTTCAGTAATGCAATGATCTGGAACAATCCTGAAAGGCTTATTATAGGGAATGCTATTTACCTACAAAGAAAGTACTGTCGAAGTGATCCTTCACATCAGTGTTTTTATGTTTTTATGTATTTATTTTATTTTAGAGTTTTTTTCTGTGAATGAGTTTGCTCTTACAACAATGAACAGTATATAAGGTTATTTTGCATGACAATAAAAATGAAATTTAAAAATTAAAAAAAAAAGAATCAATGGTTCCAAGGCAAAATAGTGGTAAGGGCTTAGGCAGCTAGGAAGACCATATTTGAACCCAGGACTTCCCACTTCTATTCCTGACTCTCAATCCACTGAGCCATCTAACTGCCTCCCTTGTATATAAGCTTTTTATATACCAATATGTTGATATGAAAATATTCAAAGATTACATTGACGGTGTAAAAAAATAGACTCGAATACAGGACTACAATCCCCACGAGCCTTTGCTCCACTTCCCCAGAATGCCTTGTAATCTCACCTGGGCCGAGATCGAGAAGGTATTTAAACTGATTCAAAGGCTTTTGAGGGCTCTCTCTACTCTTGGACTTCCATTTTGGGGCAGGCCTGGCTTTTTTTCATAATGTAGGTGAGGTTGTGTCTAGGCCACTCTATGGCCTGGACACGTGTTTTTTATACTGTATTTCTTTAGTCCTTAATCTTCAATAAACCTCTAAAAAATATAATACTCCTTGCAGAGAGAAACTAATTTCTACCTGCTTCAGATGCCTCAGTCTCCCCGTCTCCCCTAAATTTTAATCTTTACAATGGGTACTGCTATCAATCATACTTATTAACACTCATCAAATGTTAATTTAATTGTGTCACTATTTAATAAAAATTTTTAAATAAAAAATAGATGTGTCATCAAGTGTCAATTTAATAATGGTTTATTATGTGCTCAGAATAGGTTCATAGTGCCCAAATAACAAGTGAGCCATAAATAGAAATTCCAAAATTCTTTTATAGTCCAGGTACATCTGCAGGAAGGATATGCTTAAAATTTTACATTAGGGAAAGGGAAAGAGAAAGATTTGTATTCCAAAGAACTGATAGCAAAAGAGAAAGAAAAAAACCTCATAAGAAAAATTTTCAAATGATTACATGATTTTCTTTAAATATAAAATGACTCCCCTGGAGTCAATGGAAAAAAAGGGAAAATTATGACAGTATTTACATGTTGTCTCCCTGATGGAATGTAAGCTTCCTGAGGGCAAAATTTATTATTTTTTTCTTATTCCCAGAGTTCATTGCCTGGAACATGGTAAGTACTTGATAACTTCTTGGTGGTTGATTGATTATATGGCATAGTGAATAGAATGATGAACTAAGAAACAGGAAAACATGGGTTCAGATTCCACCTCTAACTTTTCTGGTTTAAGATGATTTCATGAAAAAGGGAATCTAGTTCTCCCACATGTATTCCAGCAAATATCTAAAAGGAATACTAAATCAAATAAAGATCAGAAAATCCAAAGAGAAATAACAGTAAGGTCTTCATCCAGTCCAGGACTGAACAAGAAGACAGAAACCTTCAGGTATTGGAAAATTCACATACTAAATGAAAATGGAAAAATACACTCAGCTGAATATTTATCTGTTTCTCCTCCTACTCATTTCACATCATTCTGCCTCTATCTGCCTTTCTCTTCTTCCCTTACCCTTATTTCATATGAAATGTCCCTTCTTGTCAAAGAAAACCTCTCTACATATATAAATTATTCCATTCCACTCTCTCTTCTTCAACAAATTGCCCCTTCTATCATTCCTACTGGCTTACCTTCAGGTTCTCTCTGTCCATTGGTTGTTTCTCTATTGTCTATAAGCTTGCTTATGTCTCACCATTTTCAGAAAACTCTTATTTGATTCTTCCTCACTAGCTATGCTCCTATCTCAAGTCTTCATTTTGTGGTTAGACTTGAAAAGGCCATCTATAAACAATGACTCCCCTTCTTTTCCTATCATTCTCTTTTTAACTCTGTAGTCTGGCTTCCAACTTCATTATTTAATTGCACCTGCCATCATCAAAGTTATCAGTGACATTTTACTTGCTGAATCTATTAGTCATTTCTCAATATAAACCTGCTTGACCTCTCTTCAGCCTATAAACTTTATCAATCTACCTTCTTCTCCTTGATAATCCCTCACCTATAGGTTTTCAGGACAATACTCTCTCCTTGTTATCTTACCTAACTGCTCCTCTCAGTCACTCTTGTTGTATCTGCATCCAGGTCTTACCCATTAACCACAGATGTTCCACAGGACTCCATCCTAGACCTTCTTTGCTTCTCCCTTTATATTCTTTCCCTTGGTGACCTCATCAGTTCTCCTGGAATCAGTTATGCAGGTAATTCTTTTTTGTTTGTTTTTAATATATTTTTATTTATCTAATTAAATATTTCTCTATTGTTGGGAAAGGGGAGGGAAGAGGGAAGGGAAAGAACATGAATCATGTAACCAGGGGAAAATATTTTAAAATAAATAAACATTTTAAAATAAACAAATAAATAAAGTTAAAATAAAAAAATAACTTTATAATTTCCCAAAGGCAAAAAATAAATAAAAATATCTCTCTATTAGATGTAAAGCTTTCATTTTTAAAAATTTTGAGTTTCAATTTCTCTCCTTCCCTCCTTCCCCTCCCCAATCCATGGAGAGGGTAAGCAATATGATACCAATTATATATGTGATATCATAGAAAACATTTTCATACTAACCATGTTGCAAAAGAAAATATGCACACACACATTGAGGCAAGAAAAACAAAGTTAAAAAATAGTATGCTTTAGTTAGCACTTGAGAATTCATTCACTCTCTGAAGGTAGATAGCATTTTTCATTAGGGATCCTTTGGAATTGTCATGGATCATTGTCTTGATTAGAGTAACCAAGTCTTTCACAGTTTATTATCTTTACAATATTGTTGTTACCATATACAATGTTCTACTGGTTCTGCTCTCTTCACTTTGCCTCAGGTTCATTAATCTTCCTGGGTTTTTCCCTAAAATCCTAAATCTATTAATCTAGTCCAAACTTTTCTACTTATCTCCAACTTCCCATCTCCAACTGAATGTCTTGTTCTCTCTTAAACAAGAAGTCATCTCCCAACTCTGGGTATTTTAATTGATTGTCACTCATGTTAGAATGTTCTTCTTCTAAATTTCCACCTCCTAGGTTCCCTGGCTTCCTTTAAATCCTAGCTAAAATATCACTTTCATTAGGAAAACTTTCCTAATTCTTCTTAATTCTAGTCTTTCCCTCTATTGGTTATTTCCAATTTATATGGTTTGTACATAGGTTTATATGTGGTAATTCCCAATAGATTGTGAACTCCTTGAGAAGGAATTATCTTTTGCCTTTTTCTGTATCCCCAGTGCCTAATACAATATCTAGCACATAGAAGGTGATTAAAAAATGTTTAACTGTTCCGGTCAAGATGGCGGCTTAGAAGCTGTGAAAGTTCAGACCTCAGAAATCCTTCCTTACCGATCGCAAACTGAGAGCTCCTAGGACACTGAAATTCAAGCTGAACAACAGGACAGACCAGAGGAACCCTCCTCCTGGACCTGAATCAAAAGGTACTCCCCCCCAAAAGCCAAAACCCTAGATCACTCAGATCTAAGGGGCAGGCAGAAGGAAGGTCCCAGGACCCATCACCCCCCAAACCAGAGTGCTGAGCCCACGGCAGCAGCGGGAATTTGAGGGTCGGCAAAAGGGCCCCAGGGCTGGCTATTTTGAAGGACTCACCTTGAAAGAAACCTAAGCCAGTCTCCGGGACGCCCAACACAGATGGCAGGGAAACATAGAGAGAAGGGGGAAGCATTATAGCCCCCTGGCTGGGTCCTTCCAAATGAGTCTCAAGGGAGGTCCCAGCTTTAGGGCACCAGCTGAACCCAATCCCATCAGGAGCCCTCAGAGCTACTGAAAAGAAAGAAACCTTAGGGCTGGCAAAGGGGTTGCTCTGAAGAGCTTACCTTGAAAGTAACCTGGGCCAGTCTCCAGGCATTCAACACAGATTGTGGAGGAGGAGGTTATTTTTTTTCTTTTTTTTTGGCTAAGGGATCATTAGGGCCACAACAGCTGAACCCAATCCCATCAGGAGCCCTCAGAGCTACTGAAAAGAAAGAAACCTTAGGGCCGGCAAAGGGGTTGCTCTGAAGAGCTTACCTTGAAAGTAACCTGGGCCAGTCTCCAGGCATTCAACACAGATTGTGGAGGAGGAGGTTGTTTTTTTTTTCTTTTTTTTTGGCTAAGGGATCATTAGGGCCACAACAGCTGAACCTAATCCCATCAGGAGCCCTCAGAGCTCCTGAAAGAACAAAAACAGGGCTGGCAAAGGGCTTACCTTGAAAGCAACCTGGGCCAGTTTCTGGGCATTCAACACAGATTGTGGAGGAGGGTTTTTTTTTGCTTTAGGGTTCATTCAGTCCAAACCGGCTGAACCTAATCCCATCAGGAGCCCTCAGAGCCCAGGGAGGCCACGACCCCTCCCCCCTTAGAAAGCAGAGTCTTCTGAAAGAACCAGCTGAATCTAATCCCATCAAAAGTCTCCAGAATGCAGGGAAGCCCAGGCTCCCCACCCATCCTCATTGACTGCTGGACTTTAAGCCAATCAAAAGCCTCCAGAGGACAGGGAAGCTCAAACCCCCAACAACCCTCCCCAAGAGACTGAAAGAAGTACCCAAAAAACAAAGAAAATGAGAGGAACAAGAACACAGACAAATACGGGGATTAAAGGAGGGGTGAATTTGAGCAAACAACAGAAAAAGAAGAAAGAAACTACAATAGACAGCTACTACTCAGCAAATGGAACAGAGTGGGAGAGATCAGCAAATGATAAACCAGAAATCCCAATGAATTGGATACAGGCTGTGGAAGAACTCAAAAAACAACTAAGAGAGGCTGAAGACAATTGGGAAAAGAACTTAAAAATTAAGATAAGTCATCTGGAAATAGAGGAATTTGAACTAAAACAAGAAAATTGTGTCTTGAAAGCAAAAATCAACCAGCTGGAAAATGAGGCAAAGGAGATGAAAGATGAGACAAGGGAGATGAAAGATGAGGTAAAGAGGATGAAGGACGATCTTCAAAGAAAATCAGACCGAAAGGAAAAGGATGCCAAAAAGCCAGAGATGAAATCCAATCTTTAAGAACCAGAATACAACAACTAGAATCAAGTGACCTCACAAGGCAGCAGGACACTATAAAAGAAAACAAAAACAATGAAAAAATTGAGGAAAATGTGAAGCATCTCATTCACAAAACAGATGATTTAGAAAATCTTTCAAGAAGAGACAATTTAAGAATAATTGGACTACCAGAAGACCATGACAAAAGAAAAAGCCTGGACATAATACTAGAGGAAATTATCCAGGAAAACTGTCCCAAGATACTAGAACAAGAGGGGAAAGTGGAGATTGAAAGAATCCACAGATCACCCCCCTGTATTTAATCCCCAACTGACAACACCAAGAAATGTTATAGCCAAGTTCAAAAACAATCGGATGAAAGAAAAGATATTACAAGCTGCCAAGAAGAAACCATTCAGATACCATGGAAAAACGATGAGATTAACACAGGATCTGGCTGCATCCACACTGAAGGACCGAAAGGCATGGAATACGATATTCTGGAAAGCAAGGGAACTAAGTCTACAACCAAGAATAAAATACCCATCAAAACTGACTATATTCTTACAGGAGATAGTATGGTCATTCAACACAACAGAAGAGTTCCAAGCATTCATAAATAAAAGACCAGACCTGAACAGAAAATTTGATGTCCAACCACAGAACTCAAGAGAATCATCAAAAGGTAATTAAAAAAAAGGGGAAAAAACAAACAAAACAACAACAAAAAATTTATAAGAGACTCAATAAGTTAAAATGATATGTATCCCTATAAGAAAGGTCATTGGTAACTCTTAATAACTGTTGCTATCACCTGGGCAGCTAGAAGAATTACACTCAGAGGGAACAGTGACAAACTGTATAGGATGAAAGGATAAGACATAAATAGATATATAGATATATGCATACATAAATACATATACATGTGTATGTATATATATGTATATATACATGACTAGAGCTAAAAAAGAAAAGAGGTCGTGACTAAAAGAAATGGGGAAAGAAACAAATGGGGGTAAATTTATATGTCACAAAGAAGCTCATGGCGGGAGGGGGGAGAACATCGATACACTGGAAGGGTAAAGAGGTTGGAGACAGGAAATACTCAACTCTTACGTCCTTTGAAACTGACCCAAAGAGGGAAGAACAATCCAATCCATTGGGGAAGAGAATAGATTTGCGCCCTATAGGGGAGTAGAAGGGTAAAAAATTGACTGGTGGGGAGGGAAGCAGTACAAGGGAGGGAGAGGGGGGGTTAAAAAGACTACAGTGGACAATAAGGGAGGGAATTAGAATGGAGGGGGGTATAAAGGGAAGTAAAATAAGGGAGGGAATGGGAGGGGGGGACTGACTATAAACAAACATTGGTATAGAAGGAAATAGTGAAAGAAGAAAAGGCAGGACCAGGAGTAGAATTCAAAGTGCTGGGAAATACACAACTAGTAATCACAACTCTGAATGTGAATGGAATTAACTCACCCATAAAATGCAAGCAAATAGCAGAGTGGATTAGAATCCAAAACCCTACCATATCCTGTCTGCAAGAAACACACATGAGGAAGGTAGATACGCATAGGGTGAAAGTAAGAGGATGGAGCCAAATCTATTGGGCATCAAATGATAAAAAGAAGGCAGGAGTAGCAATCATGATATCGAACAAAGTCAAAGTAAAAATAAATCTAGTTAAAAGAGATAGGGAAGGTAATTACATCCTGATAAAAGGCAGTATAGACAACAAGGAAATATCTGTACTCAATATGTATGCACCAAATGGCAGAGCATCCAAATTTTTAAAGGAGAAACTAGAGGAGCTCAAGTATGAAATAGATAGAAAAACTATACTAGTGAGAGATCTGAACCTTCCCCTATCCGAACTAGATAAAACAAATCAAAAATTAAATAAGAAAGAGGTGAGAGAAGCAAATGAAATCTTAGAAAACTTAGAGTTAGTAGACATATGGAGAAAAATAAATAGGGACAAAAAGGAATACACCTTCTTTTCAGCAGTACATGGTACACTCACAAAAATTGACCATGTACTACGGCACAAAATCATTGCAAACAAGTGCAAAAGGGCAGAAATAATAAATGCAACCTTGTCAGACCACAGTGCAATAAAAATAATAATTAGTAAGGGTACATGGATAGATAAATCAAAAATTAATTGGAAATTAAACAATATGGTTCTCCAAAACCAGCTAGTTAAAGAACAAATCGTAGAAACAATTAATAACTTCATTGAAGGAAATGACAATGGTGAGACATCCTTTCAAAACCTATGGGATGCAGCCAAAGCAGTACTCAGGGGGAAATTTATATCCTTGAGTTCATATATTAACAAATTAAGAAGGGCAGAGGTCAATGAATTGGGCATGCAAATTAAAAAACTAGAAAGTGAACAAATTAAAAATCCAAATTAGAGATCCTAAAAATCAAAGGAGAAATTAATAAAATTGAAAGCCAAAGAACTATTGATTTAATAAATAAGACTATAAGCTGGTACTTTGAAAAAACAAATAAAATTGACAAAGTACTAGTCAGTCTAATTAAAAAAAGGAAAGAAAAACACCATATTGACAGTATCCAAGATGAAAAGGGAGACCTCACCTCTAATGAAGAGGAAATCAAGGCAATCATTAAAAACTACTATGCCCAATTATATGGCAAAAAATATGGCAATCTAAGTGAAATGGATGAATACTTACAAAAATATAAATTGCCTAGACTAAAAGAAGAAGAAATAAATTACCTAAACAACCCCATATCAGAAAAAGAAATTGAACAAGCCATCAAAGAACTCTCTAAGAAAAAATCCCCAGGTCCAGAAGGATTCACAAATGAATTCTATCAAACATTCAAAGAACAGCTAACCACAATACTATACAAACTATTTGACAGAATAAGCCAAGAAGGGGTTCTACCAAATTCTTTTTATGACACAAACATGGTACTGATCCCAAAGCCAGGCAGGTTAAAAACAGAGAAAGAAAACTATAGGCCAATCTCCCTAATGAATATAGATGCAAAAATCTTTAATAGGATACTAGCAAAAAGACTCCAGCAAGTCATCACAAGGGTTATCCACTAAGATCAGGTAGGATTCATTCCAGGAATACAAGGATGTTTCAATATTAGGAAAACCATCCACATAATTGACCATATAAACAAGCAAACCGACAAAAATCACATGATTATTTCAATAGATACAGAAAAAGCCTTTGACAAAATACAACACCCATACCTATTGAAAACACTTGAAAGTATAGGAATAGAAGGGCCTTTCCTAAAAATAATAAACAGTATATACCTAAAACCATCAGCAAACATCATCTGCAATGGGGAAAAACTCAAAGCCTTCCCAATAAGATCAGGAGTCAAACAAGGATGCCCATTATCAACTTTATTATTTAATATTGTACTAGAAACACTAGCAGTAGCAATTAGAGAAGAAAAAGAAATTGAAGGTATTAAAATTGGCAATGAGGAGACCAAGCTGTCACTCTTTGCGGATGATATGAGAATTAAATGATTAAAGGATGATTAAAGAACCCCAGGGAATCAACCAAAAAGCTAATTGAAATAATCAACAACTTTAGCAAAGTTGCAGGATACAAAATAAACCCACATAAGTCATCAGAATTTCTATATATTTCCAACCCAGTTCAGCAGCAAGAATTAGAAAGAGAAATTCCATTTAAAGTCACCTGAGACAATATAAAATATTTAGGAATCTATCTGCCGAGACAAACACAGGAACTATATGAACACAACTACAAAACACTCTCCACAGAATTAAAACTAGATCTAAACAATTGGAAAAACATGGATTGCTCATGGGTGGTACGAGCTAACATAATAAAAATGACCATCCTACCCAAACTTATCTATCTATTTAGTGCCATACCCATTGAACTACCAAAAAACAATTTTACTGAATTAGAGAAAACCATAACAAAGTTCATTTGGAAGAATAAAGGATCAAGGATATCCAGGGAAATAATGAAAAAAAAATACAAAGGAAGGTGGCCTAGAAGTCCCAGATCTCAAACTATATTACAAAGCAGCGGTCATCAAAACAATTTGGTACTGGCTAAGAGACAGAAAGGAGGATCAATGGAATAGACTTGGGGTAAATGACCTCAGTAAGACAGTATATGACAAACCCAAAGACCCCAGCTTTTGGGACAAAAATCCAGTATTTGATAAAAACTGCTGGTAAAATTGGAAGACAGTGTGGGAGAGATTAGGTTTGGATCAACACATCACACCCTACACCAAGATAAACTCAGAATGGATGAATAACTTGAACATAAAGAAGGCAACTATAAAGTAAATTAGGTAAACACAGAATAGTATACATGCCAGAACTTTGGGAAGGGAAAGATTTTAAAACCAAGCAAGACTTAGAAAGAGTCACAAAATGCAAAATAAATAATTTTGACTGCATCAAATTAAAAAGGTTTTGTACCAACAAAACCAATGTAACTAAAATTAGAAGGAAAGCAACAAATTGGGAAACAATTTCAATTACAAAAACCTCTGACAAAGGTCTAATTACTCAAATTTATAAAGAGCTAAACCAGTTGTACAAAAAATCAAGCCATTCTCCAATTGAAAAATTGGCAAGGGACATGAATAGGCAATTTTCAGTTAAAGAAATCAAGACTATTAATAAGCACATGAAAAAGTGTTCTAGATCTCTTATAATCAGAGAAATGCAAATCAAAATAGCTCTGAGGTATCACCTCACACCTAGCAGATTGTTCAACATGACAGCAAAGGAAAGTAATGAATGCTGGAGGGGATATACAAAGTAGGGACATTAATACATTGCTGGTGGAGTTGTGAATTGATACAACCATTCTGGAGGGCAATTTGGAACTATGCTCAAAGGGCGATAAAAGACTGTCTGCCCTTTAACCCAGCCATAGCACTGCTGGGTTTGTACCCCAAAGAGGTAATAAGGAAAAAGACCTATACAAGAATATTCATAGCTGCACTCTTTGTGGTAGCCAAAAATTGGAAAATGAGGGGATGCCCTTCAATTGGAGAATGGCTGAACAAATTGTGGTATATGTTGGTGATGGAATACTATTGTGCAAAAAGGAATAATAAAGTGGAGGAATTCCATGGAGACTGAAACAACCTCCAGGAAGTGATGCAGAGCGAGAGGAGCAGAACCAGGAGAACATTGTACACAGAGACTGACACATTGTGGTACAAGAGAACATAATGGACTTCTCCCGTAATGGCTTTACAATGTCCCTCAACAATCTGCAGCGATCTACAAAAAAAACCAAAACTATCCTCAAGCAGAGGACAAACTGAGGGAGTAAAACACCGAGGAAAAGCAACTGCTTGACTACAGAGGTTGAGGGGACATGATCCATGAGAGACGCTAAATGAGGGCCCTTACGCAAATACCAACAACAAGGAAATGGGTTCAGACGAAGGACACATGTGATACCCAGACAAATTGAGCGTTGGCTAGGGAAGGGGAGGGGGTTGGGGGGGAGGAAAAGAAAATGATCTGTTTCCAAAGAACAATGTATGAAAATGACCAAATAAAATAATGTTAATAAAAAAAGTTTACCTGATTGACTATAGGAATTTGTGGTTGTTATGTAGTCTTTTAGTTATGTTTGACTCTTTGTGACCCCAATTTTAGGTTTTGGCAAGGATACTAGAGTAGTTTGCCATTTCCTTCTCCAGCTCATTTTACAAATGAGGAAACTGAGGCAAACAGAATTAATTTCCCAGGGTCACACAGCTAGAAAGTGTCTTGGAAAAGATTTGAACTCAGGTCTTTCTGACTCTAGGCCCAGCACTCTATCCACAGCGCCACTTATTCCATTTACATCTTGTTGCAGAACTGGAAGTTATATAACATTCTAATTTCTGAGTTTGCAAATCAAACCATGTTTCTTCAAATTGAACATCTAAGATAAATATTTCAAATTTTGCTTTAGTTATCACCATAAAAATAATTTACATTTACAGATCTTCTAAGGTTTTTATTTCCAAATTAATATGACTTATATAATGCAAATAGTATTGGTTCTATTTTGCAGATAGAGAGATTTAAGCTCATAAATGATAAATAACTTTAGCATTTAGATAAATAATAAATTTTGGGACCAGAATTTGAACCGGAATCTCCTAAATTCAAATAGAATAGAATCCACATTCTCCCAAGGTCTCCCACTTTCTTTGTCCACTAATACCTTGGAGAGACTGGAGATGAGGACGCATGGGGCTACGTCAATAATAACAACTTTGGAAGGTGAGATCTGAAAAAGAACCAGGGATCAGACCCTAACACTGGATATATTACAGGTCCTGGAGAAATAATAGAAGACACCAATACCAAGGAGATATTGGTATCTACTTGGAACTATCATCTGATTTACTGACATTCTTCAAGTGATATACATTCTGGACAACAGGACAAATCATAAAGTATCATTAAAAGTGGCTTCAAAGAGATTGAACAAGCAAAGATCCAAAATATAAAGTAAATAATTCTATGCACAAATAGTCAACTTCTTACAAAAGGTATAAATGAATGGATTAATAATTGGAGGGGAAATGGCTGGAAAACTAGTCAAAATAAGGATGTTCCACAAAGACTAATTCACTAAGCCAGATAATACAAGTTGGTACATGGATATTTAGTGGAGATATGTACTTGCTCATTGAAAAGCTGAAGGCAATATCAAAGTCCAAAGATTAACTAGACAAGGAACTGAAAAGTAAGAAGACTCAGTCAATACTCACAAATGTTGAATTTAGGGGGCAGCTAAGTTACTCAGTGGATTGAGAATCAGGCCTAGAGATGGAGGTCCTAGGTTCAAATCTGGACTCAGATACTTCCCAGCTATGTGACCCTGGGAAAAGCACTTAAACCCCATTACCTAGCCTTTACCACTCTTCTTCCTTGGAACCAATTCACAGTATTGATCCCTTATCTTGAAAATAAGTTCCATGGCTTTCTTTAGACACCACCCAGAGAGCTTTCATGTCACCTGAGGCAACAAAGCTGCCAGTAGGGGAGCAGCCCTACTCACTGCCAAGCAGCCTGAAGCAACAAAACCAGCAGAAGTGGGGAGTAGCTCAACAACAGCCCCACATGTTTCCAAGTGGCCTGAGGTTACAAAGGGGGTAGAATGAGAACAGCCCAACAAAGAAGTCAATAGAGAATCCAAAAGGAGGAGGAGTGGAATCTAGCTAGAAGAAAAATTACTACAAGCATCCCCACAAGAATCTAGCTGATCTATCCCCCAGAAGCATACCTTGAAGGACTCAAAGAAAGCCTGATCCATCTCAAGCACCAGAGAAGGCTACACTGCAAACTTGGAACAGTACTCCCTCCACCCCAGGAGCAGCACAGAACTCAACAGATAGATAAGTTAACAAGGGGGGGGGGGGGAGGGGAATAACTAGAAAAATTAGTAAAAAAAAAAAGACAAAGAAAAAACCTAACCTTAGAAAATTACTTCAATGACAGGGAATATCAAAATATAAACTCAGAAAAAGACAACAATAGCAAAAAAGAAACCCATAAAGCCTCAAAGGAAAATGAGAAAAGTTGTCAGGCCCCAAAAGACCTCTTGGAAGAACTTAAAAAGAAGTTAAGAAATCAAATAATCAAAGAAATGAGAGTAAGATTCAATAGATTGGAAACTAGAATGGGCCAAATGGAAATGGAGGCAAAAAAATCACTAAAGAAAACAACTCCATAAAGGCTAGAATGGGCAAAATGTAAACAAAAGCCTAAAAGCTCAAGAAAGAAAATAACTCCCTAAAAATTAGAATTGAGGAAATGGAAGCTAATTACTCCATAAGGCATCAGGAAATAATAATACAAAATCAAAAGAAGAAAAAGAAGAAAATCTGAAGTACCTAACTGGAAAAACAACTGACCTGGAAAATAGAGTCAGGAGAGACAACCAAAGAATCATCAGAATATCTGAAAACTATGATAAAAAGAAAAGGCTGAGTACCATATTACAAGAAATTATCAGGGAGAACTTTCCTGATATCCTCAAGCAAAAGAGGAAAATGGAAATGAAGAGAATCCACCAATCAACTCCTGAAAGAGATACTAATATAAAACATCCCAGAATTATTATAGTAAATCTTTAAAACTCCAAGAACAAGAAAAAAGTAGTATAAGCAGCCAGAAGGAAGCAATTCAAATATCATGGAGCCACAGGGGAGATTACACAAGACCTGGCAACTTCTACATTAAAGGACTGGAAGGCATAGAATATGATATTCCAAAAGGCAAAGGATCTAGACCTACAACCAAGAATCACATCCCAGAAAAACTACACATAACTCAGTAGCATTTGATGAAATAGAAGTCTTGCAGGTATTACTGTAAAAAAATCAGAGCTAAAAATAAAATTAATTGACCAAATTGCAACACTCAAGAGAAGCATAAAAAAGGCAAAAGAAAAAGGAAAACTTAAGGGATTAAATAAGGTTGAATTGAATACATTCATACCTGGGTAGGTGATGATTAAGATACTTAAGATACATATGATATTTGAATCATGCAAGGGACTTAAAATATTCAGGATACTTCAAGACTTTGTATATAGAAAGAAGGAAGGGAGAAAGGGGAATAGGAGGAATTGATATTAAAAAATCAAGGGACAAAAAGAAGAACATACTAGGAGAAGATGAAATGGCACTTAAGATTCAAAACAGTGAAGGAAAACATGAGGGATGTGGGGAGCTATGCTTGAACTGTAGTCTCATCAAAATTAGCTCAAAGTAGGAATAATACCCATACTTAGCCAGCTATAGAAATATACCTTACCCTAGAGAAAAGTAGGAGGGAAAGGGGAATAAAAGAAGAAATAAGGAATGGATAAAAAAAAGGAGGGTAGCGGTGATGGTTGGAAGTAAAATATTTATGATGAGCAAAAGGCTAAAAGGAGGGAGAAAGAAGAGCAAATAAAGGGGGAAACAATATGGAGGTAAATATATAATTCATAACTGTGAATGTGAATTGGATGAAATCACCCCCAAAAAACAAAAAAAAAACAAAAACAAAAGGATAGCAGTGTGGATTAAAAACTAAAATCCCATAATACACTATCTACAAGAAATACATTTAATGGGACAGCTGGGTGGCTTACTGGATTAGAGTCAGGCCTTGAGATGGGAAGTCCTAGGTTCAAATCTGGCCTCAGACACTTCTCAGCTGTGTGACCCTGGGCAAGTCGCTTGACCCCCATTGCCTAGCCCTTACCACTCCTCTGCCTTGGAGCCAATACACAGTATTGACTCCAAGATGGAAGGTAAGGGTTTAAAAAAAAAGAAATACATTTAAGGCAAGGAGATACCACAAAGTAAAAGTAAGGGGCTGGAGCAGACTCTAATATGTTTCAGTCAAATTAAAAAATATAGGGGTAGCAATCATGATCTCAGACAAACAAAAGTAAAAACTGATCTAACCAAAAGAGATAAAGAAGGAAATTACATCTTGGTAAAAAGTATTATAAACAATGAAACAATATCAATACAAAATATGTACCAAATGTCATAGCATCTAAATTCTTAAAGAAGTGGAAATAGACAGTAGAACTTTATTAATAGGGGACCCTAATCTTCCCCTTTCAGAAGGAGATAAATCCAAACCAATTAGAAAAAAACTTAAGGACATAAATAAAATGTTAGAAAAATTAGATATGATGTGAATTTTAGAAAAATTAGATATGAAAACTGAGAATAAAAAGGACTATACCTTTTCCTCAGTAGAACATGGCATCTTCACAAGAATTGACCATATAACAGGACACAAAGACCTCTCAACCAAATGTAGAAAAGCAGAAATATTCAATGCATCCTTTTCATACCATAATAAAATAAAAACTACATTTAATAAAGGGAAGCAAAAAGAAAGACTAGAAATAAATTGGAAGCCAAATAGTTTTATCCTAAAGATTAGGTCTTACCTTGAAGAATGGGTAAAAGAACAAAACATAGAAACAATTAATAACTTCATTAAAAAGAATGATAATGAGGAGACAACATAACAAAATATATGTGATGCAGTCAAAGCTGTCCTTAGAGGAAAACTTATATCTAAATGCTTACATTAGTAAAATAGAGAAAGAGCAGATCAATGAATTTGGCATGTAAATAAAAAAAGAACAATTTTAAAATACCAAATTGAATACCAAATCAGAAATCCTGAATACCAAAGGGGAGATATAAATAAAAGTAAAAGTAAGAAGGCTATTAAACTAATTTTTAAAAAATGTCAGGAGCTAGTTTTATGAAAAAAAAAAAGTAAAACAGATAAACCATTGGTAAATTTTTAAAAAAGAAAGAAGGAAAGTAAATTTCCAGTATCAAAAATGAAGAAGGTGAAATCACAAGCAATGAAGAAAAAATTAAAGCAATTATTGGGAGTTATTTTGCCTAACTATATGTCAATAAATCTGAAAATCTAAGTAAAATAGGTGAATATTTTCAAAAATATAAACTGCTCAGATTAACAAAAAAAGGAAAAAGGATATCTGAACAACCCCATCATCAAAAAAGAAATTGAACAAACCATCAATGAATGCCCCAAGATAAAGTCCTGTTTACCTTCATTGTTACAATCAGGGGATTACAATTTAATCTTCACAATCAAGGAAGAGCTAAGTATCTTCATTGTTACAATCAGGAGATAGCTAAATCCAATCTTCACAGGCCCCAGGCCCAGATAAATTCACAAGAGAATTCTACCAAATATTCAAAAACTAATTAATTGCAATACTACATAAACTATTTTGAAAAATAGGGAAAAAAGGAATTTTTCCTAATTCCTTTTATGGCACAAACATGGTACCGATACTTAAACTATAAAGAGCTAAAATGGAAAAAGAAAATTATAGACCAATTTAATTAATAAATATTGATACAAAATCTTAAATAAAACACTAGCAAGAAGACTAAGGCATTATATCACAAGGATCATGAACATTATAATAAGTGAGCTTTATACCAAGAAGGCAAGGGTGGTGCAATATTATGAAAACCATCAACGTAATTGGCCATATCAATAACAAACCGATAGAAACAGCATGATTATCTCAATACATATAGAAAAAACCTTTGACAAAATAGCATAGCCATTCCTTATAAATTCCTTGTTTAAAAAAAAAACAGCATTGGAATGAATGGAGCTTTCCTTAAAGTGTGTAAAGGATAAATTTAGCGTTGTGACCTAAACTATATTAATTATTTGGTCACCATGGATATCCCAAATATAAAAAAAAAATACCCAAGTCAGCTGGAATTTTATGGTAATTTAATTGATATAGTGGAAAGAAATTAAGAAGAAGGAAGAAGGAAAGGGTATAGAATTTTCTCCCACCTGGCTTGTGCCAGGAAGAAGACTAGAGGCTCTCAGAAGGTAAGGGTCTGGAGAGTAAAAGAGGAAGGAATCAGCCTGAACTCCAAGAGGACTCAGTCAAGATGCTTGAACCTGAATCAGTTCAAGGGCAAACTCACCACCAAAACCCAGATAAATAGCTGTCATCATGCCAAGTTGTCAGAACACTTAGTACACTGCCAGCTAGAGCCACCTCTCCAGGAAGAGACAGATGAAGGGAAGCCCTGTGGAAAAAAAACAAAACAAAACCTAGACAACACTACCTCCCTTTCCTGCGTCTCCTCCGCACAAATCGTAGCCTAAACTTGACTTAGGACAGCCCAGGGGTCTGTCAACTGTTTCTGATTTGTCAATTTCTCTATCAAAGGCCATCCTCCTAAACACTCAATCTTCAAGCATGTTTTCAGACATTCCTGATTTTGTATACAAAGTAGGGTGGAGTAATGCAGTTACAAAAACATCCCTGATGTTATTAGAATAAGCATCTTCATTGTTACAAATCAGGAGATAGCTAAATCCAATCTTCACAAGTGATAAACAACATCCATCTAAAATCATCAGCAAGTATTATCTGTAATGGGGATAAACTAGAATCCTTCCGAATAAAATCAGGGACAAAGCAAGGATGCCAATTATTAGCACTACTATTTAATATTATACTAAAAACACTATTTATAACAATAAAAGCAGAAAAAAATCAAAGGAATTAGAATAGGCAACAATGAAACAAAACTATAACTCTTGCAGATGTGATAGGGAAAGGACATTTTGCAAACAAACTGTGTAATGCATACGTCAGAGTGATTGACAGGAGCACGTGACTGAGAGTCACATAGCCTAAAGGCTGAAGATCTGGGGAAGGTTCTAAGGTCCCAACTGTCTGGGAAATTCTCTCCTGGAAGGATCTTGGTTGGAGGCTTGGAAAAACAGGTTTCTGCTTCTCCTTGATACCAACTGAAGAGAGGAATCTTTAAACTGACTGCTGGCAGCTTGAGTAAAGAAGATTGAGGACACACTTCACCACTGGACCTATTTGGAGAGTTATCAACTGAAATTCTGGCCCATTTGATTTGACTCCATTTGTGAGACTTGGTTATTGGGAAACTTAATGCTTAGCTTAGAATAAGATAGTTTTAGAGAGATTTATAGAAATTGGTGTTTAAGATAACTTGTAGTAATTCTCCTAACCCCTGTTCCTTCCTTCCCTTCCCAACCAATAAATCTGAATTTTTTATATGTTTCCCTCTTGTTCATTCCTAACCAGATTCCTATTATAACCCAGATGATATGATTGTGTGCATAAAGAACCCTAGAGAATCAATAAAATCCATAATAGAAACAATGAACAATATTAACAAGTTTGCAGAACACAAAATAAATGCACAAAAATCATTAGTATTTCTATTTACAACCAGCAAAATTCAGTGGCAAGACATAGAAAAAGAAATTCTATTTAAAATAATTGTTTTGATCTAAAAATAAAGGGGAATACTATTAACAAATTAAGGGAACATGGGAAAGTTTGCCTGTGTTCTGACTATAATTAAGCTGATAATTTATTTAGGTATTGATGGACAGTTGATAATGCAAAGCTGTTATAATAAACTAAAGCTATCAGCGGTTAAACTAATTTGTAGGTGGAGGATGGAAGACCAGAAGCAGTTGGATACAACTCTTATTTATTTGTTGTGTGAGAAGAGGTAGGAAGAGGAAATAGGACAGAAACTAGGAGTTAGGAATAGGATAGGAAATCTAACCTTATACTAAAATCTCTAAATAAATCTTCCCATAATGAGCTCCTTTCTTTGCAGCTTCTTCTCGCCTGCAAGCAGGCCTCCTTGAATTAACTGACTCTCCTTCTTCCTTCTGGGAAAAAGCTCTCCCTGAAACACACTCTTCCTCAGGTTTGTATGTGTTAATCAAACTTCTCAAAGATAACTGTCTCAAATAAATAACATATCTTCTTGTCTGAGAGAATGATTGAACAACCTGCGCCCAAGGAGGTCAGAAGGACTGGAGCCCCTAACTGACTCTCCTCACTGGTTTTAGGTTCTCTTCATTTATTTATTTATTTATTTAATCATTCATTATTTATTTATTCATTCATTCATTCATTCATTCATTCATTCATTTATTTATCTGTTTATTTATCTGTTTATTTATGTTTATTTATTTATTCATTCATTCATTTATTCATTCATTCATTCATCTATTTATTTATTTATCCATCTATATATCTATTTGTTTATTTTTGTTCATTTATTTATTCATTCATTCATTCATTCATCCATTTATTTATGTACTCATTCATTCATCCATTTATTTATTTGTTTGTTTATTTATTCATTTATTCATTTGTTTATTTATTCATTCATTCATTCATTTATTTATCTATTAATTAATTAATTAATTTGTTTGTTTGTTTGTTTAAATTTTATACATGATTTTATTTGGCCATTTTCCAACATTATTCCTTGGAAAGAAAGATCATTTTCTTTTCCTACCCCCCCTCCCACCACCCCTCCCATAGCCGAGGTGCTAATCCACTAGGTATCACATGTGTCCTTGATTCAAACCCATTTCCATGTTGTTGGTATTTGCCTTACGGTGTTCATTTAGAGTCTTTCCTCATTCATGTCCCTTCCACCCCTGTAGTAAAGCAGTTGCTTTTCTTCGGTGTTTTTACTCCCACAATTTGTCCTCTGCTTGTGGATAGTGTTTTTTCTCCTAGATCCCGGCAGAATATTCAGGGACGTTGTATTTACACTAATGGAGAAGTACATTATGTTCGATTGTACCACACTGTTTCAGTCTCTGTGTACAATGTTTTCCTGGTTCTGCTCCTCTCACTCTGCATCACTTCCTGGAGGTTGTTTCAGTCTCCATGGAATTCCTCCACTTTACTATTCCTTTTTGCACAATAGTATTCCATCACCAACATATACCACAATTTGTTCAGCCATTCTCCAATTGAAGGGTATCCCCTCATTTTCCAATTTTTTGCCACCACAAAGAGTTCAGCTATGAATATTCTTGTACATGCCTTTTTCCTTATTATCTCTTTGGGGTACAAACCCAGCAGTGCTATGGCTGGATCAAAGGGCAGACAGTCTTTTAGCCCCCTTTGGGCATAGTTCCAAATTGCCCTTCAAATGGTTGGATCAATTCACAACTCTACCAGCAACGAATTAATGTCCCTACTTTGCCACATCCCCTCCAGCATTCATTACTTTCCTTTGCTGTCATGTTGAACAATCTGCTAGGTGGGAGGTGATACCTCAGAGTTGTTTTGATTTGTATCTCTCTGATTATAAGAGATTTAGAGCACTTTTTCATGTGCTTATTAATAGTTTTGATTTTTTTGGCTGAAAACTGCCTATTCATGTCCCTTACCCATTTATCAATTGGAGAATGGCTTGATTTTTTTGTACAATTGATTTAGCTCTTTATAAATTTGAGTAATTAAACCTTTGTCAGAGGTTTTCTTATGAAATTTTCCCCCCAGTTTGTTGCTTCTCTTCTCATTTTGGTTTCGTTGGTTTTGTTTATACAAAAACTTTTTAATTTGATATAATCAAAATTATTTATTTTACATTTTGTGACTCTTTCTATGACTTGCTTGGTTTTAAAGTCTTTCCCTTCTGAAAGGTCTGACATGTATACTATTCTGTGTTCACCTAATTTACTTATAGTTTCCTTCTTTATGTTCAAGTCATTCACCCATTCTGAATTTATCTTGGTGTTGTAAATCTTGAAATCTCTCAGACTTGTGAAAGTTAAAAATTTCCCCATCAGGGAATTCTTAATTGGAACAAATTCCCTACTGAAAAACATTCCCCATTTTGATGTGAGAACTCGCCAGGATCAGAAATGGGAGGACCTCTACTTCAACCATACTTAAGACTGCTTTAGGGGAAAAAAACTCCTTGCTAAACAAAGCAAGTACTTGGATCCATGCTTATGGAGGGGCAAGGAGTTCTTTGAGCCAGGCCTGTTTTTAGAATTGATACAATGAGATGCTAGGTACTTAAAAGGGTCGGGCAAGTTTTCTCTTGATGAGTTTAGTTCACTCAGCTGTGTTTTCTCTCATTCAGACTTACTGAGGAGATTTGGTCGACTTAGCAGGAATTTAGATGGGCAGTCCTTTGGAAAGCATCTACAGTGATTGGTAGATGTAGGGACTTAGGGGAGGTGACATGGGAGAAAAACCCCTATATAAGAAAAAGCAGTATCTCTTGAGGAGAGATATCCTTTTGGAGAAATCCTTTTGGAGGATCTCTGATGAGGATCGCTTGGGAAGAATCTCTTGAGAGAGGCTCTGGAGAAAGGCCCTTTGGAACAGTCTCTGGCTGGAAGGCTCTCTGGTGAAGTCAGCTGAGATGGAGCTGGCCTGGTGTTACTAGAATCCTTGTTTAGTCAGACCTTGTGGTGAATGTTAAAAAAAAATGACTGATTTCTCTCTTAAGACTCAGGTCTAGGCCATATTGGCTTGAGGCCCTTCATACTTATTCCTTTCTTACGCTCTCTCTCTTTCCTTGATTACTCATTGTATTGTTAATTAAAAATCTCTATAAAACCCAATTGACTTGGGTATTTTAATAATTTGGAATATTTCCCTGGCGACCACCTTATATTTGATTTAAAACCCAAGACATTGTAGTGAAACATATTTCTGCTATCAAAATTTACTCACCCTCTCTTATATCTAACACAATTTATATCTTCAAACATTTTAACTCACTACAGTTTAAGACCTCAACCATTTTAAATCTCACAGTGTAGAATGTAAGGTGTTGATCCAAACCTAATCTCTCCCATACTATCTTCCAGTTTTCCCAGCAATTTTTGTCAAATACTGGGTTTTTGTCCCAGAAGCTGGGGTCTTTGGGTTTGTCATATACTGTCTTGCTGAGGTCACTTACCCTGAGTCTACTTCACTTATTCTCCTTTCTGTCTCTTAGCCAGGACCAAATTGTTTGATGACCATTGCTTTATAATATAGTTTGATATCTGGTACTGCAAGGCCACCTTCCTTTAAATGTTTTTCATTATTTCCCTGGATATCCTTGATCTATTATTCTTCCAAATGAACTTTGTTATGGTATTTTCTAGATCAGTAAAAAATTTTTGGAAGTTCAAAGGGCATGGCACTAAATAGATAAATCACTTTGGGTAGGATGGTCATTTTTATTATTTTGGCTTGTCCTACCCATGAGCAGTTAATGTTTTTCCAATTGTTCAAGCCTAGTTTTAGTTGTGTGGAGAGTGTTTTGTAGTTGTGTTCATATAGTTCCTGTGTTTGTCTCGGGAGATAGATTCCTAAGTATTTTATTTTGTCTAATGTGATTTTGAATGGGATTTCTCTTTCTAATTCTTGCTGCTGACCTGTGTTGGATATATATATATATATATATATACATATATATATATATATATATATATATATGCTGATGACTTATGCGGGTTTATTTTGTATCCTGCAACATTGCTAAAGTTGTTGATTATTTCGACTAGCTTTTTGGTTGATTCTCTAGGATTCTTTAAGTAGACCATCATATCATCTGCAAAGAGAGATAACTTGTTCTCCTCCTTGCCAATTTTAATGACTTCAATTTCTTTTTCTTCTCTAATTGCTACTGTTAGTGTTTCTAGTACAATGTCAAATAATAGAGGTGATAATGGGCATCCTTATTTCACTCCTGATCTTATTAGGAATGCATCTAGTTTGTCCCCATTGCAGATGATGTTTGCTGATTGTTTTAGATATATGCTGTTTATTATTTTTAGGAAAGGTCCTTCTATTCCTATACTTTCTAGTGTTTTTAATAGTAATGGGTGTTGTATTTTATCAAAGGCTTTTTCTGCATCTATTGAGATAATCATGTGATTTTTGTTGGTTTGCTTGTTGATATGGTGAATTATGTGGATGGTTTTCCTAATATTGAACCAGCCCTGCATTCCTGGTATGAATCCTACTTGATCATAGTGAATGACTCTCCTGATCACTTACTGGAGTCTTTTTGCTAGTATCCTATTTAGGATTTTTACATCTATATTCATTAGGGAGATTGGTCTATAGTTTTCTTTCTCCATTTTTGACCTCCTGGCTTTGGAATAAGTACCATGGTAGTGTCATAAAAGGAATTTGGTAGAACTCCCTCTTTACTTATTATGTCAAATAGTTTGTATAGTATTGGGATTAGCTGAATGTTTGATGGAATTCACTTGTGAATCCATCAGGATTTTTTTTATTAGGGAGTTCTTTGATGGACTGTTGGATTTCATTTTCTGACATGGGATTATTTAAGAATTCTATTTCTTCTTCTGTTAGTCTAGGTAATTTATATTTTTGTAAATATTCATCCATATTGCCTAGATTAGTATATTTATTGCTGTATAATTGGGCAAAGTAGTTTTTAATGATTTCCTTAATTTCCTTCATTGGAGGTGAGGTCCCCCTTTTCATCTTTGATGCTCTTAATTTGCTTTTCTTCTTTCCTTTCTTTAATTAGATTGACCAGTACTTTGTCTATTTTGTTTGTTTTCTCAAAGTACCAGCTTCTAATCTTATTTATTATTTCAATAGTTCTATCATTTTCAATTTTATTAATTTCTCCTTTAGTTTTTAGGATCTCTAGTTTGGTTTTCCTCTGGGTGTTTTTAATTGTTCACTTTCAAGTTTTTTATTTGCATTTCCAATTCATTGATCTCTGCCCTCCCTAATTTGTTAATATATCGACTCAGGGATATGAATTTTCCTCTGAGTACTGCTTTGGCTGCATCCCATAGGGTTTGAAAGGATGTCTCACCATTGTCATTTTCCTCAATGAAATTATTAATTGCTTCTATGATTTGTTCTCTAACTAAGCGATTTTGGAGTGTCATATTATTTAATTTCCAATTTATTTTTGATTTGGCTCTCCATGTACACTTACTGATCATTCTTTTTATTGCCTTATGATCTGAAAAAGCTGCATTTATTATTTCGGCTTTTCTGCATTTGTATGCCATGTTTTTGTGACCTAGTGTATGGTCAATCTTTGTGAATGTGCCATGTGGTGCTGAGAAGAAGGTGTATTCCTTTTTGTCCCTATTTATTTTTCTCCATATGTCTATTAACACTAATTTTTCTTTTAGGAGAAAAAAACTACATTTTATTAGTGAAATTAGTGCTTATTATCACCTCTATTATTTAACATTGTACTAGAAACATTAGCAGTAGCAATTAGAGAAGAAAAAGAAATAGAAGGAATTAAAAAAGGCAATGAGGAGACCAAACTATCATTCTTTGTGGATGATATGATGGTCTACTTAAAGAATCCTAGAGAATCAACCAAAAAGCTAGTTGAAATAATCAACAATTTTAGCAAAGTTGCAGGATACAAAATAAACCCACATAAGTCATCAGAATTTCTATATGTCTCCAACATATCTCAGAAGCAGGAATTAGAAAGAGAAATTCCATTTAAAATCACCCTAGACAATTTAAAATACTTAGGAATCTATCTCCCGAGACAAATACAGGAACTATATGAATATAACTACAAAAAAACTTTCCATACAACTAAAACTAGATCTGAGCAAATGAAAAAACATTAACTGCTCATGGGTAGGATGAGCTAACATAATAAACATGACCATCCTACCCAAAGTGATTTACTTATTTAGTGCCATACCCATTGAACTTCCAAAAAACTTCTTTACCAAATTAGAAAAAAAAAACATAACAAAGTTCATTTGGAAGAACAAAAGATCGAGGATATCCAGAGAAATAATGGAAAAAAAATACAAAGGAAAGTGGCCTTGAAGTACCAGATCTAAAAACTATATTATAAAGCTGTGGTCATCAAAACAATTTGGTACTGGCTAAGAGACAGAAAGGAGGATCAGTGGAATACACTTGGGGTAAGTAACCTCAGCAAAACAGTCTGTGACAAGCCCAAAGATCCCAGCCTGTGGGACAAAAATCCACTATTTGATAAAACTGCTGGGAAGAGTGAAGATGGTGGCCTAGAAGGAGCAGAATTTCAGATCTCTGAATACCCTTCCTAACTGATCACAAGCTGAATGCTCCAAGGGGACTAAAAATCAAACTTAACAACAAGACAGAGTCAAGGGACTCTCCTGCTGGACTTAATTCAAATGGTATGCCCCCTGAAAAGCCTGAATCTGAGAACACTTGGGTTTAAGGGGAATACAGAAGGAAGGTCCCAAGACCCATACCCCCTCCCACCCAGAGCACTGAGACTCCAGTGGCAACAGGAACTTCTGGGTGGGAAATGGTGCTGGTCTGGAGGGTGCACCTTGCGGGCAGGGCTGTGCAAAGTTCAGAGCATCCAAAACAGATGGCAGGGAAGGAGCAAGAGAGGGAACATAGAACTGGCAGCCTGGCCAGAGCTTTGGAGATCCTCCATATTTGCTCCAGGCTTCCAGAAGGTTTTGGACTCAGAGCACACCCAGCCCAACTAAGCTGAATTTAATCCCATCAAAAGTCTCCAGAACTCAAGGAAGACCAGGCTCCACACCCATCCTCATTGACTGATGGACTTTAATCCAATCCAAAATCTCCAGAGGACAGGGAAGCTCAAACCCCCAACAACCCTCCCCCAGAGACTACACCAAGAGATCTTCTGTTAAAGCTCCAAGAGGGGAGACTGACAGAAACCCCCAAAACCAAAAAAAATGAGAGGAGTAAAGAAGGGGTTAATATGAGCAAACAACAGAAAAAGAAGAAAGAAACTACAATAGACAGCTTCTACTCAGCAAGTGGAACAGAGAGGGAGAGATCAGCAAATGATAAACCAGAAATCCCAGTGAATTGGATACAGGCTGTGGAAGAACTCAAAAAACAACTAAGAGAGGCTGAAGACAATTGGGAAAAGAACTTAAAAATTAAGATAAGTCATCTGGAAACAGAGGCACTTGAACTAAAACGAGAAAATAGTGTTTTGAAAGCCAAAATCAACCAGCTGGAAAATGAGGCAAAGGAGATAAAAGATGAGACAAAGGAGATGAAAGATGAGGTAAAGAGGATGAAAGACGACCTTCAAAGAAAATCAGATCAGAATGAAAAGGATGACCAAAAAGCCAGGGATTAAATCCAGTAGTTAAGAACCAGACTACAACAACTGGAATTAAGTGACCTCACGAGGCAGCACAACACTATAAAATAAAAAGAACTGAAAGAAAAAATTAAGGAAAATGTGAAGCATCTCATTCACAAATCATATGATTTAGAAAATCATTTGAGAAGAGACAGTTTAAGAATCATTGGTCTATCGAAAGACCATGACAAAAGAAAAAGCCTGGACATTATATTACAGGAAATTATTAAAGAAAACTGTCCTGATATTCTAGAACAAGAGGGAAAAGTGGAGATCAAAAGAATCCACAGATCCCCTGCTGTATTTAATCTCCAACTGACAACACCCAGGAATGTTATAGCCAGATTCAAGAACTATCAGACCAAAGAAAAGATATTACAAACTGCCAAAAAGAAGTCATTCAGATACCACGGAACCACAGTGAGGAAAACACAGATTCTGGCTGCATCCACACTGAAGGACTGAAAGGCATGGAATATGATATTCCGGAAAGCAAGGGAACTAGATCTACAACCAAGAATCAACTACCCAGCAAAACTGACTATATTGTTACAGGGGAAAGTATGGTCATTCAACACAATAGAAGAATTCCAAGCATTCGTAAAGAAAAGACCACATCTGAACAGAAAAAATTGATATCCAACCACAGAACTCAAGAGAATCATCAAAAGGTAATTTAAAAAGAGGGGAAAAAACAAACAAAACAACAACAAAAAATTTATAAGAGATTTAATAAGTTAAAATGATATGTATCCCTATAAGAAAAGAGGTCATTGGTAACTCTTAAAAACTGTTGCTATCACCTGGGCAGCTAGAAGAATTACACTCAGAGGGAACAGTGACAAACTGTATAGGATGAACGGACAAGACATAAATAGGTATATAGATATATGCATGCATAAATACATATACATGTGTGTGTGTATATATATATATATATATATGTACATATACATCTAGAGCTAAAAAAGAGGTTAATACTAAAAGAAATGGGAAAAGAAACAAATGGGGGTAAATTTATATGTCACAAAGAAGCTCGTGGCAGGAGGGGGGAGAACATCAATACACTGGAAGGGTAAAGAGATTGGAGATAGGAAATACTCAA